>NW_027526203.1:112486077-112691077 GCF_048455015.1 Haemaphysalis longicornis | reverse complement strand
CGCAACAAAAGATCGCCCCGCGGATATTAGTATGGATGCCCCCAAAAGGGCTGCAATGGAACGGCTGCCCTGATCTTAAAGGGTAAAATACAAACTAGCCGTACTATTGTCTTCCTGTTACAAGAAACCAAGTGCTCCCAAACCGGTTACGGTTATAACACTTTCACAGATTCCACCATAGTACGCAGAGGCGCTATAGACACAACCTTAGGATTCCCGTGGGCGGGAAGCCATGATGGTAAGATCGGACCTAACGTGCTCTCACCTGGCGATTACTGGGCTGTTCGACACCACTATCCCCATAGCACCCGCTGAGAAAGTGGAGAAAGGCGCCATAAAGACGTTCTTTCCTTCTGCATCACTCCCGCTCACACACCCCGTGCCTTACAAATAAAACACAAAAAAAGAAGAGCACCGGCGCATGCGTAGGGTAAGGGCCTTCGGTTAAGCCGGTTTCATTTCAGCGCTCGACGCGGCAAGCTTCGCCTCGGCTTCTCTCGCTCAGCGGCGCAGCATTCACCGACATGCGAGGGCGCTATGCGGTGGCTTTAGGTATACGCCCGGCGCAGAACTCCCTCCGGCGTTCAATTGTACACCCAGAGGCGTCCAATTGGCCACTAGGGCTCTCGCGTTCACAACTCGTCAGAAGCGCTTACGCGCCCTCAAAATTTCTTTCGAACACTAGATAAACCCCAAAGATTGCAGAACGAACGATGCATCCAGAGCTTCACATCCTTAGCACTGCGATAACATAGAACTAGCATACAAACACATGTACCAAACTGGACAATCATTCTTTTTCAAAACAACTTGAAACGGCAAGGTTTTGCCTCACAGTTTCAATGTAGAGAAGGGCGTTATTCTTGCACTATAGAAAAGCTGTTTTAGTTGGCAGCGCCTTTCCTGCCATTGTTAGCACCTGTTATTGCAGCTCGTCTGCCATCGGGGGTTTGTTGCGAACCACGAACATTGTTTTTGTCACACTGTGTGCAGTGTGGTTTATTCAGTAAATTGTGCCCCCCCCCCCCCCCTGTCATCCTCAAACTGCAGTATTGACAAACATTTTCACCTGCGCATTTATGCCCTATTCTATTAGACACGTGTTTTCCCAGTGCGATAAAACTTCATGGCGCAACGTCACCAAATGACAGCCCAAGTGACGTAACTCTCTAGGCAATTTTGCTTGATAATTATAACACAAAAAATGCGTTTTACGCTTTGGTTTAAGGTATTTGCCTGCAGTAACATCCAGAGCAGAAGGCATTGATTTTATAAAAAGAGATGCCCCTTTGTCCGAAATTGCTCAATGTGTGGACGGCGTAAATTCTAAAAGCGTGTTTGATCAAGCTATAAAAGTGCCAATGAAAGTAAGCCCCCGTGTGGGATGCGGCGCGAACCATGACCATGGAAAAGGAATTCCTGGGCAATTTATTTGTAGTGGATCTTTTCTTCACTGACATGATGGAGGCATTAATTACTCCCTCTTTTCGCTTTGTATATTTACGATCTTACCTTGCGCCCCTAGACATTTAACTCTAGTTAAGGGTCCCAGACCTGAGGATTCGCTTCCTTGTGAACCACACGTGCTGGTGTTATGAGCCTCGTGCGCAGAAGCCAATTCTGCCGTTCACGTCAGCTCACAGCAAAGTTGTAAAGAGAGCAATTGTGGAGACATGTTTTTCGAACGCTTTGCAGAGGTCTTGCCAACTAGCTTTGTTAGCCAGTTTCCTGGCACAGTCGGAGCGCCTGGAGCAGGGTACCCTCGCCCAGTGCTTGTCTCCGTAGCCGAGACAATGCGAAGGAAACAGAAATGCAGGAGCACTGCCCACGGCATACAAGGTCAAGCTACAGCGGAAAAACGAGAGAGAGTGGCTGTGATTCCGTATATGCACTCCGTGTCCCATCGCCTTAGGAAAATGGGACAACGTGTTAACGCGAAAGCCGTTTTTAGCGCTTCCGATAAGTTGTCCCAGCTGGCTAGCAGTACCTGTCCCGTAAAGCGACGTGGGGTCCAATGCACTGTCAAACACAGAACACAGTTCGTAGAATGTGTTCAAAATGTAGTATACAGAATTCCTTTGTCGTGCGGCGCGAGCTATGTGGGACAGACGGGCAGATGCCTCAGTGAGCGTCTACGCGAGCACGGCAATAATGTGCGTAATGGCAAAGAAGGTTTTTTGGCACAACATGTCAGCACGTGTAGGGGTTGCACTGCGCAGTTCCCTGGCACCACAATACTCGAGATAATTAAGGACAAGCAAGCGCGCTTAATCAGTGAGGCAGCTGAGATGGCGCGTGGAAGGAACGACTGTGTTATCAAACCGTCGGTCTCGTTATCTGGCCGTGAATTACATTTCCTGCAATGCGATGCCATACGCGACAGGCCACTGTGATTGTCAAAATGTTTGGCGCGCGTTGGGTGTATTCGCTCTTTTTTTGTCTGAATTTTTTTTGTTTTTTTTTTGTTCTTTCCTCTTTTTATTGTTCCTGCTAAGGCTGAGCATATATACTTGCCGTCATGTGAATAAAGAACCAGTTGGAAGGGAGCGCTCGCCCGTGTGGTTTCTTTTCGTCCCGTGTGTTTCTGCAGCGCTACATTTGATCACTATGAATTACCAACTAGCCCAGCCTACAGCTTTAGTGCGGTTTACGAAAATAACAGCAGTGACAACGCTTCTTTTAGCTTATTCCTTCTCGCAATTGCTCAGACCGGCCTTGCAGCTGGGACTGCGTTTTTTCCGCGAAAGCGATTTGTTCTTTTGTACGCAGGGACTAGAGTGCCGTACGACGGCACTCAAGCTCATTGCTCCAGGCGTGGCTGGGGTGCCGTCAGACAACGTTCGAATATTTAGGACTAGGCTCGCACTCCCCAAAGCGTCTGTAATGGTAGCTTAGAAGAACCGCCTCAGCTAGTTCATCACAACGATGGTGGTTCAAGACCCCCTATTGCCCCGTTTTTTTATTTTTTTATCTTTACATTAAAATACACATTTCATGGCCTAGGTTAGTTTTAGGGGCTTTAAATGATTGCTTGTGTTTGTTAGGTCATGTTATGTTAGTTTAGATGAAGTTAGCTTGCTTTGTGTTATGTAGAGCTATGTAATGGCAGACGCGGAAATATTTTTTACAAAACGCCGGTGGACGTCGATATAGTGGAATGCTTATAGGGCCGTCGGACGGCACTCTAGACACGGCCTATTTTGTATTCTTTTTTTGTCCCTCTGGTTTCTTTCAGTTAGGTTTCCTGGTATTTTTTCTATTTTTGGCTAAGTTGTTGCATGAAAAATTGTCAATGACTTGAGCGATGACCCAGATGCGTTAGGAGGGCAGAAAATAAAGCAAATAGCAGTAAATGCGGGGGGTGGGGGGGGGAGAGCATGGGCGTGATACAGGCGCCAAGCTGGAGTGAAGGGTAATCCCGCGCCATTGTGCGGAAATGAGAAATCATCTCCAGTCGAAGGCGCCCATCGCACTCTGCTGCGCGCGATGAGGCCCGTAAATGGCGGCCGCTGAAGCCAGCCCAGGGCTGCGACCAGGCAGGCGGGCAACCTACGCAAGAGCCGGGACGCGCAAGCAGCTCGAGGGGAGTATCCGGCGCTCTCGGCGTGATTATTAGGCAGTGAGCCGGTCATGCCCGCCGAAGCATCGGCTCCGATAGCGGCAGCCCTTCCCCCTCGCGCGCCCATTACGGCCACGATAATGAAGTGTAAATACCCCCAACATTTACACACTGGAACGCCACTTAAACGATTGCTAGCCCCGGGCGGTGCAGCAGCAGCCGGGTAATCACGCGCCGCGGCCTCCAGCGAGCCGGGGCGAGGGGGTGGGGGGCCGTAATGAGTACCTGCTGCGATCGGAGGACGAAGAGCGCGCTAAGTGGCCCGATGCTCACCTTTTGCAGCAGTCGCCCCGGTGTTGCGCCGCGCCGCACAAACGCACGTCTCCCCGCCGCCGCCGCCGCAATGCACGTGCGTGAGTGCGCGCACCCGGCGTTGGCCGCTCTCCACTTCGTGCGCGGCCACGTCGACCCTCTGGACGACGACGAGATCGAGTGGCGAGCGCTCCTCCGCGGACGTGGCGTGTGTGCGACGCCCGCCATCTGATTCAGCCGCGGGTTTCTTTTCGGCCTCCAAGTTGCACGGGGCTTAATTAGCCGCGGGCACTCACGCCAGGGAACGCGTGGGTCGAGAGCAGCCGCAAACAGATAGTGTTCGCCTTGAGCAACTCTCTAAATTGGCTTAATAATTCCGCTGCCCGGCCGAAAAGGCTACAAAAGCCTTACTTCGCTTTTTGAAGGACACGGGCCTATCTGAACAATTGTAGGGACATTACTACAGTGTAGCGTCCTTAGTTAGCCAATTGTATCAATGCACGGCCTTAGTTTTCTGATTTTTTTTGTTTTGTGTGCGTGCTTTGTACTGCCTTTGTAGTCTCCATGTGTAATTTTTTTAATTTTCTTCCTTTTCTTTTCTCTTTTATTATGTGCCGCGGTCCTTTCGTTCCCTTTCCTTTTCCGTATCCCCACCCCCGTGAGTAGCGTAGCCAGCCGCCCTGGTCAAGCTCCCTGCCTTCCCTGCACTGTTCCTCCCTTCCTTCTTCCTCTTTGGTGTTTCACTCCTCTTGAGTACAGAACACAGGGCCGTGATATGAACTCTTGACGACGGGGTTTTCCGCGCCTCTGCTACCCTTTACCGCCGTCTTCGGGGTGCATACTCGCGCTGATCATTACTCAACTCGTCCCATATCTACACGTAGTCACCGAGAGACTACAACAATACTGGACCTTGTTTTTGTTCGATCCAATATTGACTGTGACCTAGACTGTGAAGTACTAGATGGTCTCTGGGATCATAAGTGCGTCTTAGTTCAACTGCGTTTCTCTCTTCCAAAGACGAGTTTCAAAACGACAGGTGTATCGATTTTTCTGCTGCTAACGATGTTTGCATTCGAGACAGATTAGAGTCTATGCATGATGGCTTTTTTGAGTAGCTCTATGGACACTATGGGCGACGCGAATTATCTCTGGGTGAAATTTAAGAACACAGTACATGCAGGCATTGAACTCTACGTTCCGTCCCGGTACCGACCAGCAAATCCATCAAATCCATGGAACACCCAAGACATCATTCCTTTAAAAAATAAAATCAATCGCCTCAAAAATGGTTAAAAAAATCGTAATACGAAGATAAATGAAGAAATTTCCCAGCTCTCTCGCGAACTAAAAGACCTGATGCAATCAGAAAACTGGAAACTGTCTAAAATGAAGCCGCTATTTAAACAAGGGGATAAACAGTCAGTTACGAATTACCGTTCTATAGCATTAATCAGCAGTTGTTGTAAATTATTAGAACATGTCACTCACAAACACGTATCTGCTTTCTTAACAACGCATTCGATTCTCTCTTCAGCACAGCATGGTTTTTTATTTATTTATTTACAATACTGCTAGCCCTTGCGGGCTGTGGCAGGGGTGGGAAGTGAACAAGTGAACAATACACACTATTAGGCAAAAAACAAGTCCAGCCGTCGTTGAAAGTCCTGTCACAGTGGAAGGCGTGGCTCTTCCACTGTGACCCAACTTGTCGAAACTGTACATGACTTCGCCATGACTATCAATGACCGTAAACAAACAGATGTAATACTTATATATTTCGCGAAAGCGTTTGACAAGATATCTCATGTAAAACTAATACTCAAACTACGTGCCATTGTTGAAAATGAAAAGCTTTGCAGTTGGATTCAGTCCTACGTTACTTCACGTTATACCAATATATGTCATCTTCAGCGACACTCCTTCTAACATAGTACCTGACCCCAGGGTTCTGTTCTGGGTCGTTATTGTTTCTTCATGTTAACAATATTGTTGGCAAGCATGGCATGAAAATCAGGTTGTACGCTGGGGAATGTCTCATTTATTCTACTGTGGACTCTTTGGAAAATCAGATTAACCTTAATTTAAAACTGAACGATGTTATTCAGTGGTGTAACACATGGCGGATGTCTGTTAATTACAAAAAAAAATGTGCTATTGTGTCAATCACAAACAAGAAGCAGCCCCTGTTAATTGCACATCCGATATTAACGCGTTAACACGGGCAATTGAGTATAAATATCTTGGTTTACATATATGTAACGACTTGCACTGAGATAGACACATTACAAACGTTCTAATTAATCAATGTATAAGCTTCACTACTTAAAAAGTGCCTTAGAAATACTCCAGCAAGCACAAAGTTACTAGCCTATAAGAGCGTCGCCTATAACCTGTAACCCATACTAGCCTATAACCCATCGTCCATTATGCAAATGTAATTTGACCCCCTTTCACGGCGGCTAACTTATCCACATGAAATTGTGTACAGGATAAAACAGTCCGTTTTATTTTTACTTGTTACGGCCGCGCCTCAGTCTCCGAGCTGACAGTCAAGGCTGGTTTATTGACAACTGCGGACGGAAATAAATTATGGCGCTTACGTTTTCTTTTTAAGATTGTTAAGAACCATCTCAAAAACGACACTCATCAATGCTTAACGTATTCTTCTTCGGGTCACTCATCCCGTCATTGACACTCGGTGAACTTAAATCCCATTCCATCCGAAAAGCAATATCTTTAAAAGGGTCATGGCTTGGGCCTGTTGGTGATGCATAATGGAAACTGAAAGCGCAAAATAGACACGGACAAAGAAAGGGGACGTCCTGTTCGTTGTCCTGTTGTCCGTTGTCCTGTTGTCCCCTTTCTTTGTCCGTGTCTATTTTGCGCTTTCAGTTTCCATTATACAATATCTTTAAGTATTCTTTGTCTTCCATGAACCGTGATTTAATGGAATAACCTTGAAAGTCATGTTGTCGAGCCAACTGATATTAACGAATTCGAAAGCCTACTTGACTTCTAGGCTTTTCCTTCTTGTTGTCCAATTGATAAGTGCATAATGTATTCCGGTGCTCGGTTTATATTGTGTGCACCGGGCATTTCTGTGTAATGTTCTTTTTGCGGTATGTGTCCGATGTGTGTATTGTTTTTTTGTTTGTTTGTTGTGCCCTTCGGCAGATTTTATCCGCGCGCCACTGTGAATTGGCACTCAGTTAAGTCTTCTTTTTCTTGCTTCTGTTATGCCTCCTCTTTTGTTTGTTTTATTGTGGCATGCATCACACTTTGGTTTCCACCCTGCTACGACACCTTAAATGGAATCAGTAGTATTGTAGAGATAGAAAATAAATAAATAAAGGGACCATGAAGACCAGACCGGAGGGGTATTTACGGGGTATTTAGGACTCTATATTGGGAGAAGCCAGGGATACGAATAAACGGCGAATATTTCAGTCGACGGTAGTATCTTGTCCAGTGAGATTGGAGAACACTTGCAAACTGCTTCAGGAACTGCGCTCGAAAAGTTGTAGCAGTGTAAAAGATAAATTTGAATAAACCTAAAGTAATGTCCAAGAGATGGGCAGAAAGTGGCAGTTTTAGCTTAGGTAGTGGAATACATGAAGAGGTGGATTTATGTAACCAGTTGGTCAGTGCTCATCTCAACCGCGATAAAGAATTCTAACGTAGGACTAAGGGGTTGGGGCATTCGCCAAGCACTCTGAAATAATGAACAGTGTGCCACCGGTGTCATTCAAAGGAACGGTGTGCGAACAACAAGCACTGCCGGGGATGACTCAACAAGCGAGACTGTGGCACCTTACTAAAGAGAATGAAAGAAAACTATGTTCCGTCTAACGAGCCAGGGGAAGAAGCATGATAGTTACCGAATGACGACCAAAGGGCCAGACATGTGGGGAGTTTTGTTTTTCCTCCCCGGAAGCCAGTCCGGCGGTGGTCAGGAGAACGCATGAAGGCTACATGATTGGTTTCGGAGAGGGAAATAACGCGTGCTGAAACGCGTCGCTCTCCGCACATGTGTCTGGCCCTTTAGGATAGAAAACGAGCGTCTTTGATCACGGAAAACTTGGGTGAAAGGCATCATCACGCGATTGATTGATTGATTGACTGAGTGATTGATTGATTGATTGATTGATTGATTGATTGATTGATTGATTGATTGATTGATTGATTGATTGATTGATTGATTGATTGATTGATTGATTGATTGATTGATTGATTGATTGATTGATTGATTGATTGATTGGTTGATTGATTGTGGGGGTTTAGCGCACCGACGCAACGCAGGCGATGACGCGCGCCGTAGTAGAGGGCTCCGGATTAATTCTGACCACCTGGGGATCTTTGAAGTGCGCCGAAATCTTGAACACACGGGCGTTTTCGCTTTTCGCCTCCATCCGAAAAGCGGCCGCCGCACCGGGAATCGAACCCGCGTCCTTTGGCTCAGCAGCACAACGACATATCCCTTGAGCCACCATGGCGGTTATTATAGCTCAAATTAAGGGGAAGAGGTGGACTTGGGCGGGCAATATAATGTGGAGAACTAACAACATGTGCACCATCCCAGTTACACCATGGCTGCGAAGAGACGGGACTAGACGCGGAGGAGTACCATAAACCCAATCATTATCTTACTCATCATCATCATCATCATCTGATCTATGCCCACTGCAGGACGAAGGCCTCTCCCATGGTCCTCCACCCTTTCCGTTTTGCGAGGCCCTAGCCCAATGTTTGCCTCGAATCTTCTGACTTCATCCCTCCGTTTAGGCAATGGTCTCTTATGGAGGGAGAAAGTAGGAAAATGCGAAGCGAGAGATTGACTTAGAATGTATTCAGGCATGCAAAGCAGCGGTCGGCCGATACGACAATGATGACGACGACTACAACAACATATAAAACATACAGCATACATTCTAATTTTACTTTATGAAGAACCAGCCTTTTAAAAAACCAGCTTTTATAAAGAACCA
Organism: Haemaphysalis longicornis; assembly: GCF_048455015.1. NCBI lineage: Eukaryota > Metazoa > Arthropoda > Arachnida > Ixodida > Ixodidae > Haemaphysalis > Haemaphysalis longicornis. The sequence continues at coordinate 112,682,218 of NW_027526203.1, read as the reverse complement.
GCCGTTATTGGTGATGTACCAAAACAGGGTTATCATTCTGATAGCTCCACGCTAGCATTCAAGCGGCGCCGTCCGATACGGCCTGGAAAAAGGCCAAAGTGCTGCCTTGTTTCCAAGCGACAAAGCGCCACCCCATTTGTCAGTTTTCGTGCTTTCCCTATAGGTCGCTGTCTCAACCGAGGGAAGAGCGCATTCTGACTACTCGCGTGATGTTTATCATCTGTGCGCATAGACCCTTCTATCGAACTGCTGTTGCATAAATACATTGAGCGAGAGGCGCCATATTGCAACCATACAGTCACTTTCTGGCGGTAGCTTTTATGGACGTTCGGAAATGAAACAAACTATCCCCTGTGACACCATGAGAGCAGTGTCAGAAATTGCCGGGTGAGTCGCTCCGTTTTTGTTTTCCTTACAGTCTAGATGAATTGTTAAAAGTTCTGAGTAAAAATGTCATGATCGAAACTGAGAATTGGTTGTTTCTACGATCGTTGTTCTGCACCCCTGTCAAGATTGCAGCTTCGTAACTGGCTGACTTCGCACTTCGCTTGTTGTCTTGGCACTCGTAAGGGAGCATTTCCTACCTTCTTTTTTCTGCCATTTTGTATTTCTTTTGCGGCTTGTTGTCCACTATTTTTGTACGAACAGTGCTCTATTATATATAATGACTGCCCTGGAAAACTTTTCATTTACATTTCCATCTATTTGATGCCATGTGGCTCTGGTACCGCCTATTTCTACAAGTATCTTGTGTTCAGGGTCGGCAGTATCTTGGAAATGAATAATGAGATATTTCTTCGAACTTGGCAATCTTTCAAACGTTCCTAACTTGTATTCTGTCAACGTGGCACCTTTCAGGAGCAACGTAAATATTTGTCTGCTATTGGCGCTTCCGAGGCATATTGCTTCCATTTTCCTACGCCACTCACCGCAGGCTCTGGCAACTTTCGTTTCCAGAGTTGATTAGCCAGCACGTGGGGCGTTCCAGCGTGTGTGCCTGCTTTGCCGGAGTGATTCGAGGCGAGACAAAGAAACGTATAGCTCTCCCGGAATGGCGAGCAACCAACTAATGGAAAAGTCATTTACAGAACTCGGAAAACACTTATGGCGCCCGTCAAATGTCGACAACTGTTCCGGCTCAAAGGCACAAAAGCGAGAGAAAAAAAAAGGGTCCGGGCGAGAAAAAGCCGCCTCGGTCGCAACTGCGCTCGCGAGAAGATGTCGCTGGCGGCAGTGGTGATGATGACCCGTTGCACCGCGACGCGTGTTGTTGCTGCTCGCTGCTGCGTCGGGCTCCTCCTCTGCCCACCATCTCTTGATCTTGATGGATGGCGGCGGCCGCCCGCAGATTGCCGAGACTGCATCTCGCGTTCTGCTCGTGTGCGAGGCGGCTCGTTGCTGTAAATGAGCCGCGCTAACAGCGACCTGCGCCACGCCGCGGGGTGACGAGGCGGCTTGTCGTGATAATATTGTTCTTTTCCCAGGACAATCAGTGTTAGCCATCAGCGCAGTAATTATATCTCGATGGGGTTTCGCGCTTCAACGCTTCTCCTACACAGTCGAACTGCACCGTCTGCGGCCGTAAGGCACGTGGAGTGGGTGGTTAACGCATTAATTCTGGCGACCGCGGTACGCGCTCTTCTCTATGCCACGGCATACCTTAGCGCAGGCTGATGGGTAGGCTTGGCGCCACGGAGCTTCCGAGTTGTCACTCGATTCTTCCCTCAAACCTGGTAATGTTATGCCACCCATCCCTGCGACCGCGGTACATTCTTCGGGACGCACAGCGTAGGCGTCCACGTTTGGGCTAATGTGTACGAGCCCGCCAGCAATCCCTTCGGTAGGGGTAAAACGTTGCTGCTGGCGAAGGTGATTTTTCACCAGAAGGGAACAGCGTGGATTTGGTTCGAAGAGCGTATGAACAAACTGTCGAGCACCGCCATTTCAGATAAAACCTGCCACATCATCAATCAATCAATCAATCAATCAATCAATCAATCAATCAATCAATCAATCAATCAATCAATCAATCAATCAATCAATCAATCAATCAATCAATCAATCAATCAAGAGCTTTATTATCACAAGACAGGAAAAAGGTTTACAGACTATTTGGACCGATAGCCAGGAGGCTAGTTTCCGGTCCAATACAAAAATACACATACAAATGAGTCGCAGGTATCCACCAAGTTTCGAAGATAAAGAAAATGAACAAAATAGGCAAAGAATAAATGAAACACAAAACAGTATAAACATCCACCATAATCACAATCGCATCATTAAACTACATTCTGTTTATCCAAATAAAACATCTTGCAAGACAATTTGAAGTTCCTCGCAGTTTTCACCTGAATAGGTACATCGTTCCACACTTTGGCACCGTAGAATTCAATAAGCCTTTCGCCATAAACGTTATGACACATTGGCAAGTTGAAGTTGGCGTTGGATGCTTGCCTAGTGCTCCGAACAGGGATAGAAAAACGTGCTAAGGGTACAGGAAAGTTATGGTTTATAATTGTGTTTACTAAAAGAGATATTTTGTATTCCCGAATAGTTGAAAAAGAAAGTACACGAAATTCCTTAAAAATTGTATTTACAGGACGGTTGAATGCAGAAAATGATATTATTCTTAGTGCTCGTCGTTGTAATCGATATAACGGCGTAAAAAATGTTTCATAGGTAAGCCCCCAGGCTTCCGTACAATAAATAATGTGGCACTGAAATAAAGTGAAGTATAAAGATCGTAACATACTACATGGGAAGAAAGACCGCGCTTTGGTTAACGTGAAACAACTAAACGCAAGTTTTTTACACACCTTTTGTATTTGTTCTTTCCAATGTAGGTGTGAATCAAAGACAACACCCAGATATTTGAAGGAAGTTACATTCTCAATTGGTTTGTCGTTTATATACACACTAAAAGAACTATTATCAATTACTTTTCTCCTCGAGTGAAAGATGACACATTTAGTTTTGTCGGTGTTTATGGTTAACTTACTTTTCAAAAACCATGAGTAGATACTGTCCATTTCAGCTAGTATGGTATCTTGCATTTCAGATAGAGAATCACCGCAAAATATAATTGCGGTGTCATCCGCATACATTAGTATTTTGGAGTTCTGTATTGCGAGTGGGAGATCATTTACATACAAGGAAAATAAAATAGGACCTAAAACTGATCCTTGCGGAACACCACATGTTAAGTCACTGTATGAAGAATGGTGATTATCGATTACCACTTTCTGTTTTCTAGATGAAAGATAGCTCGCAAAGAATTTAAGGGAGTTGCCAATTATACCATATTTTTCCAGTTTATTTATTAGAATTGAATGATTAACCGAGTCAAAAGCTTTCTTAATGTCCAAAAACACTCCTATTGCCAACTGATTTTTGTGAAGAGCGCTGTTTATAACTTGAGCAAGTGTTACAACGGCCGAGGAAGTAGTCCTGTTGGGAACAAACCCATGCTGCTGCGGGCAAATTACTTGATTTTCCTGGAGATATTTTTTAAGCTGTATAGATATTAATTTCTCGAAAATGGTATTAATTACGCTTAACACAGATATTGGTCTGTAACTATTTGGATTGTTCGGATCTCCAGTCTTATAAACTGGAACAACTCGTGCAATTTTAAGTACATTTGGATAAGAACCGGAGTTAATTGCATGATTAATTATATGATGAAGGGGAACCGACAGAATGTCAATGTTTTGTTTCACTACTTTCGCTTGTATTGCGTCATAACCGACAGCTTTATTCTCCGATAGCTGGTTTACGATATTTATTATATCTCCCTGCGTTACTGTATTAATATTGAAAACATTATTGGTCATTGGAAAATCTTCAGCTTCGTCTGCGATAGGTCCGTTGCTATCAATTTTACCTATGTTGGTGAAATAGGTATTGAAATAATTACAGACATCAGTAGAGGGGTTGTCGGGTGCAATAGTATCTTTCCGGCTCGTTCCGATAACATCATTTACAATTCTCCAGACCTTCCTATTATCACCCCCTTGACGAGCGATAAGATCTGTGTAATATTGTTTTTTTGACTTCCTCATCATTGCGACCGACTTATTCCGGTAATACTTAAATTGACTATGGTAGTAGTCATTTGTTTTATTATTCTTCCATCTTCGGTAATATGAATCCTTTTTTTTTTTTTGAGCACGTCAAGTATAGCAGTACTCAACCAAGGACAAATTGCTTGTTGGTAATTATGTCGGGAACACTGACGCGTTGATTGTTCAATTGCCCTTGTAATGCTTTGCACAAAGGTTTCACATTCTATCTGTACGTCCTCATCATACATGTCTTCAAAAGAGACAGAATTCAGTAACGTTCTTACGAGATCATAATCTACTCGAGTTTTCCGTTTCACGGGAACATCAGACACGGAATTCTGGTATTTTTGGGGCAAAAACACAAACGTTGGGCAATGGTCAGCGATAGCAACATCCCATACACCAGCAGATACATTCATATCAATGTTGCATAGTATGTGATCAATTAAAGTGGCCGAGTTATTGGTTATTCGTGTAGGTTCTGCGATAACATTTTGGACGTGAAATGAAGGTAGCAAATATGTATAATCGGGGCAATCATCCTTTGACAAATCAATATTAAAATCACCACAAATAATTAAAGAATCATTCGATGTTGTAGTAGATAACAAAATACTTTCCATGGCCGAAATGAAATCGCTTTTGCTTGAGTTTGGAGGACGGTAGATAACACCGACAGTGATACCGCCTTTGATGCGAACAAAAAGGGATTCAATTGCGTCTTTAGTAAACGTGCATTCGTTGAGATAGTAGCTATCTACATTCCGTCTTAGAAACAGCGCTACGCCCCCTCCACGTGCCGAACATTTTCTAGGTTGGGAATGCATATAGTAACCGGGAATTTCTGCTGTCTCGCCCTCTCTAAGCCAAGTTTCCGTAACCGCGATTATATCGAAGCTGAACGTAAATTTAGACACATAAGCAATCAAAGTGTCCAAATTCTTTCGTATGCTACGTACGTTACAGTGCAAAACGGTCAGATAACCATGCTCAAGTCGCATATGTTCAATTTGAGCTGTGGTGTAAGCCATATTCCGACTTTCACTTCGTATCAGTTGAATGGTTCTTATACCACTTGAGCAAGATCATCCATGCATGAAATGTGAACGGCCCTGGAGTTATCCGTTCTGCGCATCAGGATTTTTCCATCTGCCACCCACGTGAACTTCCAATTTTTATCGCGTTTCGCCTTCAGAGCACACCCTAGAAGAACCTTTTTTGCAGGACAGAGATGCTCATTTATATATATTGGTTCTGTTCCAGGGAGACCCAAGTTGGATGTGTTCAACCGTAATTTTTTTGCTTCCTTTAGTATTTTGTCCCTTGCTGCACGTGATGTAAATTTGACAATGATGTTGGATTTAGTTTTATCTTTGGTAGGCACACGATGAACAACATCAATATCCGATTCTTTGACCGGAACCTTGAGACAGGCGGAGATGGCTGTAGTTGTGGCCAGAAGATCCTCATTCTGAACTTCCGGTATTCCCTTTATCTCCAGGTTTTCCCGGCGGCTGTATTGCTGCAGATCAATGAGCTCCTTCTTCGTTTCGTTCAGCTCTTTCATGAGGCGGCTGGTTTCTATCCTCACCGCCTGCTGTTCTGCCCTAGCATCAGCAAGTTCGTTCCTGACGTCTGTAATTTCGGTTTTGAATTCCTCAAACATCTTGTTAATGAAATCCATGCCTTTTTTCACAGCGCCAAGTTCAGTTTCAAAAACCTTAGTAAGATCTGCTTTTAATTCGCCCTGACCTTTTTGAAACTTCTCAGCCATGTCCGCGAGTGCCTTACAAAGCTCTTTAATCGTGGAGGGTTGTCTGTCGCCCATTTCTAGCACACACTTGGAGCAGTCCAGTAGCCAATGTATAACTTAATGGCTGCGATAGCCTTTGCACGTACCTGCGAAAAAAATGCAGTGGTTTTAGTAGCGATTCCGCCCAGCGGCTGCCTGGACTGCTCCGATGTGATGGCCCTTCCTGGTCAGCAAGCCCTTATGTAGCCGTTCATGCCGTGACGTCCGTGTCTCTCTGGCTGCGCAGGCGCTGTCGTCGCTCGGATGCCGATTTCTCTGCTGCCGGCACGTTTGCGATGCTACGATGAAGGGGCCATGACTGTTCAAAGGCTGTGCCGCTGAAGATTCCGGCTGCGAAAAAAATGCAGTGGTTTTAGTAGCGATTCAGCCCAGCGGCTGCCTGGACTGCTCCGATGTGATCTAATCAGTGATCATAATCAGTGCTGCCACGCTGTATAACTGGGATCGTATCCAATCTCGGGGTCTGACGAAGAGCTGTATAATTTGCTTCAGTACACTAGTTGGGGCATTTAAACCGCTCGTAGATCACTATTAGACGAAAGGTTGGCACAGACTAACCTTTCCGTGTTGAAGCCCCCAGTTGGCCACCATATATTACCGAGAAATCGGTCAGCTGGAGTTAATGGGGAGATTCGTTCGTGACTAATACCAACGCTCTGCGCCAGGCCTGGCTTTAGAGCAATGCTGCATAAAGTCCCTGCCTGTCAGTTCAGGGCCGCACTCCGAGCTGGACCAAGTTTCTGAAAAATAATTTGACATCCACCTGAAGTGTAGCCATACCGATACAACAGAAAGCTGCAGTTTCTAAAAGGAAACTTCGAAGTTGGAGAAAAATTTGCCCAGGTGCGCTATGTCTGTGTTCTTTAAATGTTCTCGTCAATGGGAAACAATGACACCGGGGTAAAATTTTTGCATGCGGTGAATTTAGCTGGCCGTTATAGGCTCATTATTTCTTCAGCCCTGTGTGAACAACCGCCATAAGAGTGCAGGAGAACCAAATAGCCAGGTTTTCATTTGTATCTAGTTGTGCAGGAATTGTCCGTTATTGCGGTGTGGGAGTGATGAACACTATTGGACGTTTTCCCAAACGCATCAGATACGGAAAATGGAACTATTGTTGAAGGCGGAACCGTATCTTTCAGCTGCAGAGCGGCACATGTCGCAATGCACGGCACGTCGCAGTCCACACAGTAATATATCGTGGGTAAAAGTTGCATGGGTCTCCCCCCCCCCCCTAATTAATCTCAATTTGTAATCACCTTCTTGCCGGGGCGTCTGGTATAATTTAACAGCGTACTTACATTTTAGCACGGAAATACATGAGAATTATGCACAAAAAGTTCTTACAGAGAATCTGCATAGTCATGAAGGCCTGAGTTAGCACATCTTAGAAGAACGCAGCGAGGTCTATAGGGGACAAGCCACACAGCAAGGGATCAAGCGCACATATGATTATTAAATTTATCTTATACTGTACAGATTGACCTGAACGAGCACTAGCGCTGTGTGTGCCTTTGTTACTGTTCGAATTTGTCGAAACATTACCACTTGCTTATGATGGGGAAATAATTACATCCTCTTCAAAGAATTGCGAAAGGTTGTGAAAGAATTCTAACAGAATTGTGTACCAGGATTGTGGCTTGGGTTTGGGCCAGTAAAGCCCGGTTTGCTAGACGTTATACTTCATCGGGGTGCCACGAAGGCGGTAGCGACTGATCAATTGGTGAGACTATTATATGAAAGGGTTGCTGTCCGCATATGCGATGACATAGTAACTGGGGTACAAGAGGTAATATGATAAGCTGCTTTCCGTTAATGAGGCCAAGCTTTCCCACGAACAGTTTTCATGCCTTCAAGAGAAGTGTGCGAAGAGGACTGAAGTTGGAGCCGCTTGTTTAAAGTGACCAAGAAGAAAAAATACAACTTAGTTTAATTTGACAGAACTAACCTTTCGTAACTCACTGAGCTTGGTTCCAATCACTAAAAACGTTTGCTAACAGAAGAAAACAACCATAAATATTCAAACACTTTCAAATTTCGTGCGTGAGTGACTTAATATGGGCCAGCATTTGAAACATAGTTTTCAGTGTGTTATCTGAGTGCTAGCATTCAAGTCATACCATCAAGCGCTACTAGAGGCCTCACTAGGACCGCTCAGTAATGTTTCTCGGTGACGTTACAGAGAAATCGCGGGAAAGTGGCCGGGGAGGAGAGACTGCTTCGTCTGCTTTATCCTATTATCTTTCCCTATTATTTCTATCCATATTATTTTTTTAATTTGTGATAAAATTTCTACAATTGTTATCGGGGCATAGTGCTCTTTCTAATGAAGGAAACTTGAATAGAGGCAAGCCCCTTCGGGCTGGGGCTGTTGGCGTCTCTTGTCGTCGTCGTCGTCGTCTCATGTAGTCATGGTACTAAATCACCGGGACAATTGTTTACACATCGCGCAAGAACGTAACGCGTACTAAAAAAAACTCCCCCCACCTCCCCGAAGGGGATTGTGCGGAAATGCGAATGCATTGGGTGCACCGATGAGTGCGCTGCGGCAAGCAGTCACGGAGAGAGGCGCGCGCTCCACTGCATTTATATATATATTTCCGAGCGCAGCGAGCGGAGAAAGGGTACGCGGAGAGGAGAGAGAGACCCGCGCAACACGCCCGCCCCGCGCGCGAGCTCTCTCCGCCGAGCTCCGCGATGCGAGCGCCCTCACAAGCCCGAGCGCGCTCCTCCTCTCTACTCACTCTCCGCTATTCCGCCGGAGCTCCGCGATGCGAGCGCCCTCACACGCCGAGCGCGCTCCTCCTCTCCCCTTGCCCTCCGCTACTCCCGCCCGAGCTACCACCTGCTCCGGTTGCTAGGCGCGCCACAGCTGTTGCTAGGCGCACGCCGGCCAACGCACGACAACCCCCGACTAAGAAATGCATTCGCATTTAAGCGCGCGAGCTCTCTCCGCCGAGCTCCGCGATGCGAGCGCCCTCACAAGCCCGAGCGCGCTCCTCCTCTCCACTCACTCTCCGCTACCCCGCCCGAGCTCCGCGATGCGAGCGCCCTCACACGCCGTGCGCGCTCCTCCTCTCCCCTTGCCCTCCGCTACTCCCGCCCGAGCTACCACCTGCTCCGGTTGCTAGGCGCGCCACGCGCCACAGCTGTTGCTAGGCGCACGTCGGCCAACGCACGACAACCCCCGACTAAGAAATGCATTCGCATTTAAAACACACCGGGACACTCGTTTACGATTCGCGCCGGAACACTTCGTAACGCGTAGCAAAAAAACACCGGGACACCCGTTTACGCCTCGTGCTATAACGCTTCGTAACGCGCACTAAAAAATACCTGGACACTCGTTTACATCTCGCTCTAGAACGCCTCGGGTTTCAAAGACACGAGACTTTAACAGCAAAGCTGTACACCTCCGCACCCCAACGGTTTCATCTCCCCTCCCCAGGTTTCACGCTACTGGAGATGCCCCGGGATTTTTTTGTCTTCATGACCCCTTTAAGCATGCGCCAAAACGTTATGGAATGCATCAACGAAAAATTAAAGGGCATGTCTTTATGCACAAGAACAACTCAGCATCAATAAGAAACTCTTTCGGCTTAACAGTGTGTTTGAAATAAAAATCTGTGTTAACCGCCGTGGTGGCTCAGTGGCTTAGGTGTTGTGCTGCTCAGCCGAAGAAGCGCGTTCGATCCTGTCCGCGGTGCCTGCTTTTCTTATGGAAGCGAGAACGCGCTCGTGTCGAGATTTCAGCGCACGTTGAAGATCCCCTTATGGTCAAAATTACTCCGGAGCTTTCAACTACGGGGGGCCTCAGCCTACGTGTCCTTTCGGCTCGTTAAACACCTAAAATTTAGGATTTCAATTTGAAACTGACTGCTGAATAACTAGTACCACATAAAAGATGTTAGATATACTACTTTTTCAGAAACCCTTTGTTTCCAACGCAAAAGCGCCGATCACAAGCACTGGTCCACATCAGCATCGCACAATCACTTAGGGACGTTCTGCAGTGCATAACTCGTATTATATTGTCTCTCCTCGGTGCTTGGAGCAACCCTCAAGCTTTGGGCAAGAGCAAGGAAGTGACGAAAAAGCGATAGAAGACAACCACGAGCAAGAAGATACCAGCACGATGAACATAGAGGAGTAATGGATTGAAACAGTCATTCAACGCAAAAATTTGGGCTAGTTTGTGATACGACTTCGACATGGTAAAAAGCGCACTAGACGGGGACAGAAGAAACGATAGTGACACGGGACGAGCGCTAAACATCAACTGAGGCTTTATTGACAAGGAAGGCTATATACATACAAACACATGCGCTGAAACACTACAAAGATACGTAAGGCGCAGCTTTCACAAAAAATGTGATTGACGCTATAGATAGGCTTTTTTATGTGTGCAAAGCCAGCGACGCAGTGCTTACACATTCGTCATTTTCCTTGATAATACAGAACGCCTCGAAGATTTCTCTTTATAGTTGCGTACTAAAGCTGCGCAGGACGCGTGTTCCCTGAAAGTCAGGCGTGCAAGAGCACCGGCGGCAGTGATCTGCCAAATGTCCACCCCTCGCCAATGAGTTTACGGCAGCGCGGCGATCTCTCAATCTTTCATTAATGCAGCGTCCAGTCTGTCCGACGTAGCATTTTCCACAATCTAGTGGAATCCTGTACACCACACCTACTTTACATTCCACGAAGCGTGTGGTGGGCTTAGGTGTGCAGCCAGCCTTCCCAGCTTCGTTGTTCACGGCTTTCCACATACGTGCAAGCTTGCGTGGCGCCGAAAAAACAACCTGAGTGCCACACCTTCTCGCCCCTTTTTTGGGCCGGTGGGACAGGTTGTGCGGGTATGGCGCGACCACAGGCCGCGCCTTCTGGCGTTCAGGTTGATACACCCTGGCTCCCTGAATTTACATCTTTGATCAAGCTTACAGCTATGGAAGCCAGCAATTCTGCAGGAAACACCGCCCGGGGCACCTTCAGCAATCTTGGTGACGGTATTGCGATTCCGCGGGCCCCGAGCCCCCAAACATAAGCTGGAAGCAACCGTGGCGATGTGTTGTAAGGTGAAGGGTAGAAACCACAAACTGTGGCCGTCGGAGCCCAGGTCAACCTCCGGTGGATGGGCTCCCTGTCTGTTTACCAGGCAGGGAGCTCCGGGACCTCTTCAGCTGTCATGGTAAAGCTGACGAAGGAAGTACCGCCGTCCCCTGCTTTATACTCTAGCGCATGGTATTTTCTCAAACCCCCCCTCTAATGATCAGCCTCCCAAAAGAGGCCGCACCGAAGTACTTGCTAAAGAGAAGGCAGAGTATTTCTATAAATATCTTGTAGTTCATTCCACAGGGGACACCCCTGTTGGCAAGAAGTCAGCCATTCTTTTGGCCAAATGCATTGAGTCTTTTGTCGGTTCAGACTATGATGCTAAGAAGCTTTCATCCACTGACCTATTTGTTAAAGTAAAAAGAGAAAATCAAAGCGAAAACCTCCTGAAACAGACCACGTTGGCTGACCTGTCTGTTACTGTGACTCCACACAGAACCCTCAACTCCTCTCAACGCCTAATCTCAGAAAAGGACTTACAGTCTGAGACAGAGGTGGAACTTCTTCAGGCACATCAACCTCAAGGAGTAACTTCTGTCAAACGAATTGTAATCCGTAGAGCAAATGAAGAAATCCAAACAAAGCATCTTGTCCTAACATTTGATTTCACAACCGCACCCGAAAAGGTCAAAGTGGGCTTCGTAAGCTGCAATGTACGACCATATGTCCCTAATCCGAGGCGATGCTTTAAATGCCAACGATACGGCCATGGAACTCTATCATGTCGAGGAAAGCTGATGTTCAGACTGACCATTCGTCGGATGACTGTCGAAACAGCACAGTGAAATGCCCGAATTGCAGTTGCCCACACGCTGCTTATTCGCGAACCAGACCGAAATTCAAAGCAGAAAAAGAAATTCTACAAATGAAAGTAACAGAAAACATCACCTTTGCCGAGGCACGCCAAAAGCACAGGCTGCTTTCGGTCACATCTTATGCAGACGCTGCCCGCCGGGGGCTGGGGCGGCGTTTGGTCAGTACAGCGACACAGTGCAGCCTTGTTGCTTATGTGTTGCTGTCCCAGCCCCCAGCTGAGCAGTTACCTACTACCTCTACAACACCTGTAGAGGCTGCGGGGGCCCCGTCTCTTGCCGGACTGCCTTCGGTAGTCCAGCGTTGTCAGGAAGCGCCCAGTGTGGCGACTGCAGCGTATGTGGCGATTGTGATCGCCGCTGGGAGCTCTGCCGCCCTGACTGTTTCCTCTCCACCGCCCCTAGGGACACCTGAGGGCGCGGAGGAGATGGAGACGCGAGGACCCACAGCAGCGCCCATCCAAGCTCCACCTCCTACCCCTGCCGCGGCGCAGGCAAAGAACACCCGAAAGAGTACCAAAGGTGCCCAGTCCGCTGGGCACCCCCTTGCCTTTAGATGACGACATGGACGTCGAGCCCTTCCGGCTTTCATCGCAGCGGAAGGAACGGGCTGCGACGTCCAGGTCAGTAGAGGAGGTCAAAAAACCCCTTCTAAGAGTCCAAGCCCCGAAAGACCTTAGATAAATAGTCACACTCCCGTAGCTCTGAAGATTTAATAATGGGAAAAGAAAACATTGTGCAGTGAAACTCCAGAGGCCTTACGAATAAGATTGAACAGGTGTACGAGATTCCAAATCAGCCAAGTGTAATTTCTGTACAAGAAACACATTTAAATTCCAAACACACAAATTTCTTAAATAGTTACATGGTCTTCAGAAAGGACAGGGATGGCTGCACGCACTCTTCTAGGGGTGTAGCCATAATTGCCCGGAAATCCATAGCATGCCACCCTGTCACTTTGAACACTGTCCTTGAGGCTGTGGCAATTCGCACAATAATATTCAATAGATTGATAACGGTATGCTCCATATACATTCCTCCTGATCATGCACTTTCGAGCCATAACTTCGAGGCGCTGGTCGACCAGCTGCCCGAACCATACATCCTCACAGGCGACCTTAATGGACACAATTCTCTTTGGGGCTCTTCTCGCACGGATGCCCGAGGTCGCCTGATAGAGAAATTCCTTACATCTTCAGGAGCATACCTCTGCAACAAAAATAAGCCCACATACGTTAATATAGGACGCAACACACACTCATATCTTGACTTGGCTATTGGCTCCGCAGTTCTCTTTCCTCTTCTCGAGTGGGGTGTGGGCACTGACCCATATGGTAGTGACCACTTCGCCACCTCACTTACATATATAGGTAAATGCCCATGCAGTCCATCTTCCAAGAACAGGTTCAATGAAGCAAGAGCTGACTGGAATACATTTACAGAGTCATCCCAACTACACCACACATCCATTGTATACCTACACGTTGAAAAAGCTACCCAACTCCTCACGGCGCACATCCTCGACACCGCCGAAAAGTCCATTCCCCACGCCTCTGGTGCCCCGCGCAACCAGAGGAGGCCGTGGTGGAATGAGGACTGTAGGCGGTCGCGAGAGGTTCAGAACAAGGCGTGGGGTATCCTTCGTCAGTACCCCACGTCGGGTAACCTCGTTTTGTTCAAACGGGCCGAGGCGTTCGGAAAACGTGTGCCCCGTGAGGCAAAACCAGAGAGTTGGCACACGTTCTTGACATCCATTAATTCACACACGGACACACACAAAGTCTGGACACGAATACGAACACTCAAAGGACAACAAACACACAGCCTGCCCCTTGTAAGAACTACAGGGGACACACTCGTAGACCATGCTAACACACTCAGACAACACTTCCAACACGTGTCCAGCTCAGCACATTAAACTAACACTTTCATGCAACACAAAACATGTGCAGAGAAAAAGCCCTTACATGACAAAGACAAATCAAAAACTTCTTAAAACTCTGAATTCACACTCTATGAATTGAGGGCTGCCCTGAGCACGTGCAAACCTTACGTGCAAACCACCTTGTTTTGGAATTCCCTGCCAACTAACGTTAAACTCTCTTCGTCGTTGCATGTATTTAAAAAAGGTCTTGAATTTTTTCTACAGCCGTAACCACATTGTCTCTTGTAATTGTCAATATGCAACTACCTGTCTTCTGTTACCCTTGACTATGTGTTAATTTTGTTGATTTATTTGATCTACTGCCAATATTTCATGTACCATTGACTAAGCGCTTACTCACAGGAGGTCCCCTTTCAGCCCTTGGCTCTGGGACCTCATTCTGTATTGTCACTCATGTATACATAATCAACGAACAAATAAACTCTTTTTCTGATTCTGATTCTGATTCTGATTCTGAAACCTTCAGCTCCAGGCGCAGATAAAATTACATATACCATGATACAACACCTATACCTAGACACTTTTCAGACACTTCTACACCTATACAACAAAATATGGCTTTCGGAGCAGCTTCCAAGGTCCAAGGCCAGCTTCGAAGGCAGCGTCCAAGGTCCCTGCCAAGACCATTGTAGTGGCCTTCTTTAAGGAAGGGAAGAACCCATCCTCTCCCGCTAGTTATCGACCCATTGCTCTGACCAGCTGTCTGTGCAAGCTTCTCGGGAAGATGATCAACAGGAGACTCATGTACTTCTTAGAGTACAATGGTCTTCTCGAGAGCTGCCAGGCTGGCTTCAGGGCGGGGAGATTCACCAATGATCAGTTGGTTGCTTTGGAGTCCTACATAAAAGATGCCTACGTCCATGGCCAATACTGCATGACAGTATTTTTTTATATTGAAAAGGCATACGATACCGCATGGCGCTACGGCGTTCTCAAAGACCTCAAATCCTTCGGTATATAAGGTAACATGCTGAACGCTCTTTCCAGTTACCTGACCGTACGGACATTTCGGGTCAGAGTCGGTTCGACACTTTCAAACGTTCACGTGCAGGAAAATGGTGTGCCTCAAGGTGGCGTTTTGAGCTGGACCTTGTTTATAGTAAAGATGAACTCTCTCCGAAAGGCACTGCCACCAACCATCTTCTGCTTGATGTATCGCGTGGGCGTTGCGACACGCCCTGACTGTCTGAACTTCCCAGAAGATTCTACATCCGGAAGGCTTCCGCCCGCCTTTGAAGAGGCGAAGCAATCTGTCAACCAAGACCTCCAACTCGTGGCCGTCCAGTGGGTCATCGTGGCGTTGGCCAGGCAGGAGTCTTCACAGCCCGGTAACGGGCGGGGGCCTCTAACCCTGGTGGCGACAGGGAGGACGACACTGGCCAAGTCTGAAGTCTTAACTTGGACTTCAACTGCAGGCACAATAAACGTTTTTCCAATCCAATCCAATCGTGCTTGGCGTGTATAGATGACGTTCAAATATCTTTCAAATCATGTAACATATCCATTTGTGAACGTCAGGTCCGGCTTGGGGTAAACAAACTTTCTCACTGGGCAGAAGAAAATGGATTTAAACTTAATCCTTCTAAAAGTACCTGCGTTGTATTCTCAAAAAGGCGGGACATCCTGCCTGATCCTTACGTAAAACCCAATGGTGATTCAATTCCAGTAAAAAAGAACACAAGTTTTTTGGGTGTGGTGTTGTATGAGAAACTCACATTCATCCCTCACATAAAACGACTCAACCAAAAATGCCTAAAAACAATGAATATTCTGAAAGTCCTATCTCACCAATCATACGGTGTAGACAAACAACTGTAGGAGCGTTTGTAACTGGGCTAGGTGGTTCATTGCATGAAATTGAACAGCCCAGGGACGGGACTAAGAGTAGAGGCGACAAACGCGGGCGCTGTGTTTGTCGCCCGTGTTTGTCGCCTCTACTCTTAGTCCCGTCCCTGCGCTGCTCAATTTCATGCATTTAGACAAACAACTTGTGCTTCGCCTTTATGCCGCGTTGGTAATGTCACGGTTGGACTACGGAAGTGTTGTGTATGGGTCAGCCACAAAAACAGCACTTAAAATGCTCGACCCAGTGTTTTACTTTGGGCTTCGCCTATCTTGTGGGGCATTCCGTACGAGTCCTGTCAACAGTCTTTAAGCAGAGTGCGACAAATGGTGCTTAGCGTACCAGCGAACTTCTGTTGACCTTCTATATGCCTCCAAAATCTCATCAATAAATAACCATCCCTTTAAAACGGTTTTAATGATACATCCACAACTAAACTCTTTTTAAACCACCCATCAATTTCCTTTCCCTTCTCGCAGATAGTAAGGAACGAGGTGACTATTCATGAGGTCTCCTTTTTAGACACATTCAAATCATCTCACACTGATCTTGTAGCACCATGGCATCTTCGTCCTGTGTTATGTTACCTGTCTTTCGTACGATACAATAACAACAAGACGCCAAGAAGTGGGATTTTGCAGCATTTCATGTATCTGCAGGATAAATACAGGTCTGCCGAGTTTTTCAGTGATGCATCTAAAACGTTCACTTCGGTGTCTTGTGCTGCGCATGGACCCAATTTTGAAGCATGTAGAACCATGAATGTTATTACAAGTATTCTTACTGGAGAAGCATACGCCATTTTTCTGGTTGTAAGTCACATAGTTGAACATCATATTCCTAAATCCGCCATCTATACAGATTCACTGAGCGTCGTCGGTGCATTGTCATCAGGAAAGTGATCGAAAAACCAAGTTTAATCTTGTCCTCAAATCATTTATGCTAGCGTATTCGTCAAACCTTGGGGTGACTGTGTGTTGGGTGCGAGGCCACTCTGGCATTGGCGGATATGAAGTGGCGGATGAAATGCCCGCCAACGCTGCACTTCGAAACACAGTAGACATAACCACAGTACCTTACACAGACCTCAAACCACGCATCAGACAACTCCGTAAAACTTGGCAAGCAGATTGGAGCGAACAGACGACAACAAACTACACGTAATAAAACCACACTTGGGAGAATACACTATTGACTCACACAACAGACACATTGAGTACGGATAGGCCATACGCATGTAACGCACTCGCACCTGCTCACGGGATCTCCAAGATCCCTATGTAGCAGGTGTGGGGAGGGCCTATCCATGATGCACATCCTCATTGAATGCAAGGCACTCGACATTACCTGATGCAAACACTTCAGAGAACTCTACAGACAACATATTCCATTACATCCCTCATACTTCTTAGGAGGCGATGCCATGTTTTCTGTCCAGCGCACCTTCAAGTTTCTTCCAGAACTTCACTTCTTGCAGCTCATCTCATACCACCCAGTTTTACCCCTGGTCCTATACACCAGCCACCTTATTTATCTTTTAACCACCCTTGGTCTTCATCCTGGCCCTTCACACCAGCCATTCTCATAGTATTTAATTGATTTTATTCGTGTTCCCGCTAACCAGTTTTAGTTGTCCCCTATTCATCAAACCACTTTCTTGGCGCTCTTTGCCCTAGCTGGCCTTGCGCCATTAACATCCAAACATCATGATCAATTCTGCAGGAAAACCGGCATTGCGCAGGCGTCGAGCTTGGGGCTGAAGGCTACATGAAACTTGGTGGGAACAGGACTTTTTGACAGCAGCGCGCATGCAGTTTTTGGCGATACCCCTTTTCACAATCTTGGAATGGGCCGAATCGTAGTTAAGGACTGGTTTTTCGGACCGGAGATGGTATTTCCACCACGCCTGACCATCATGAAAAAGGATGCTTAAATCGAGGAACTGAAGGCATCCCTCTTCAGACAACTCAAAGGTGAATTTGAACCCTTTGCCACATGAATTAAAAATGCCTAGAACTTGGTTCACGAGTTCAGCCGAATCCTCAGCACACACATCCTTCAAAAGAACCAGGTAGTCTTCTACATACCTAAAGACGTTTAGAACCTTAGCACCACAGCCTGTGTCAGGGCACGTGTGAATACGCGTCAGAGAGCACCGCGCAGCCGTAAACTCATTGACGGGGGTGAACATTTGGCAGATCACTGCCGGCGGTGGTCTTGCACGCCTGAATTTCAGGAAACACGCGTCCTGTGCAGCTTTAGGACACAACTACAAAGAGAAATCTTCGAGGCGTTCTGTATTATCAAGGAAAATGACGAATGCGTAAGCACTCCGCCGCTGGCTTTGCACACGAAAGAAAAAGCCTATCTACAGCGTCAATCACATTTTCTGGGAAAGCTGCGCCTTACGTATCTTTTTAGTGTTTCTGCGCATTTCGGTTTATTTATAGAGCCTTTCTTGCCAATAAAGCCTCAGTTGATGTTTAGCGCTCGTCCCGTGTGACTGTCTTTTCTTCTGTCCCCGTCTAGTGCGCTTTTTACCATGTCGAAGATGAAATAGTCAGCCGAGCCCAGCGACGCAAACAAAAGGTGCTCAGCACTATGTTAACAGTAACCCCTACTCATTCATCGGTCGGACATAGCGCAACCACCTCTAAGCCTCAGCCACCCCCATTTCCGCAAGACGACTACAAGCTCGTGATTAGACCCAAAGAAGTTATATCTCTGACCAAATTGAACCCGGCCAAGCTAGCTGGAACCATTCTACATAAATGAAGACTTTCCTGGCGGAAGGAAGACATTCGTATTAGAGTATAAGCGACTCAACATCATCACCGTGAGCACACCTCACCAGAAGGCAGTGCGGGCCCTCAATCAAATCCGGGAGCTAACCATTGAAATGAAAACGCATCCAGTCAACATTTATGGACTGGTCCACGCCGACACGGTCAAGGGAGTGATTGATGACGTACAACTGCACTACAGCATGCAGCAAGTCCTCGACAACCTCTACTCACCGGGGCATGAGCTTTTGACGTGCCGCCACCTCGGCAATGCCGGGACTGTGGTGATCACCTTCCAAGGACTCAAGGTACCTTTTTATGTGCAATACATGGGTGTCGAAGTGAAATCCTACTTATACAGGAAGACTGTGCCAGTGTGTGGTGTGTGCCACGTGTTGGGACACCGTGCCGATGTGTTCCCGAACCCCGCCGTTCGGGCTTGTGACTCCTGAGGGGCACAGGATCTGGCACCAGCGCACGTCTGCAAGACGCAGTGTGCCTAATGCAACGGAGACCACCTGACTGCGTACAAAGGGTGCCACAAGAGGTTTTGCGAGCTTTTCTTCTTGTGCCAGAAAGCACTGGCGAAGGATCGTGAAACCCGCAGCGTGTCCGTGCAATCCAGGCCCTCGCGGAGCAGGTCTCGTGGACGCAGCTCTTCCCGTCATGCGTCCCGTGGAACATCCCGTTCCAGACCCAGATCTGCAAAGCGGAGCACATCCTACGCAGGACAGGTGAGCTGGGCAGGTATTGCTTCTCCCGCTGCTCATACCCCCCCACCTAGCCAACCCTAGTGTGCCGAGTGCACTAATATCAAGGCAGAAAATGAAAGAGTGGAGGCCGAATGCACGAAAGTTGAGGCAGAGCGGAGGAGTCTTAAGGAGGAGTTCGCTGCCCTCAAGGAAGCAATAACTACGTAGACCAACAATAAACGCAGAAAGATGGTGGTACAGAAAGATCTTCCAGTTGAACCAGAACAGCCTAAAATTGAGCCAAGGGAAGAAAACACACAAAGAGTTGAAATAATCACCAAGACAATCAAGGCGCCACTGAAACACGCTACCGCGAGTATCACAGAGCAGCTTGGCACACTAACAGCACTGGTAGATTCAATGTACACTGAATCAGGTGCCTTGCACAAAAGGATCGAGATGATTGAAAAGTCGCAGAGCAGGCCTCGAGAGAAGCGTTACGACAGACCAAACACGGAAGGTCCCCAGGAATGTTTCTCCAGTAGTAACAATGGCCCGTAACCACAAGTGGAAACAAAGAACAACAATATGGCAGTGGAACTGCAGGAGTATTAAACCTAAAGTCGGATCCCTGCAGCAGTATACAGCAACCGTCAGTATTCTACCAGAGGTAACTGCGCTCCAGGAAACCAGTGCGCCTGTGAAACTACCGGGCTACATGACTCACCGAGATCCCCAAATGAATAATTGAGCTGCACTCACCAAAAATGAACTTACAACCATACAGCATTCATTAACCCAGCATGAACAAATCTTAGTGCCGTCCGAACTGATCCCCTGAAATGTTCGTTCTCAACGTGTACTGTCGCCCCAATAGGAAAAAGGTGGAGATAAAGCAAATAATTCAAGAGGCGGTGCGAGTAGTGGCTGATAACTCGCTCATCATTGCAGGCGACTTCAACGCCACTTACCCACTGTGGGGATACGGTTACACCAATAAAATAAGCACGCAACTCAGCCTTGTCATGGGCGAAGAGGACGTCATCCTTGTCACTGACCACTTGGTCCTCACATGGATGGGTAACAGCGTCACCAGGGATACTTGCCCTAACCTCACATTAGTCAAGGCTATTAATGAGGTCAGCTTAACCAACACCAGTGACAACCTAGGGTCTGACCATGATATAATATCCACAGTCATCCTAGCTCCCGAGTAGCGAGCCCCCCTAGGTGAGGCCAGAATCACTGTTTGGCACACATTTCGTGAACGCCGGGAAGCCCAAGAATTATCTAGCGAGATTACAAGCATACAGGAATGGGACATGGGAGTACAGGAGGACATGAGATTCACGACCCAGAAAGTAAAGACCACCACGCAAGTGCCTACCGTAGATTCCAAGCTGCTTCACCTATGGGAGGCTGGAAGAGGACTGATCCGCAGATGGAAAAGACAACGCCACAAGCACGACTCGCAGCGAAGGCAATGATGTACGCAGAGCAACTGAGTCGAGAGAATTGGCTCTGCCTTTGCGACGGTCTAAATGGGAGTCTTAGCAGCTCAAAGACGTGGGGGCTGATGAGATATTTGATAGCGCGGCCAACAGCAAAGGCCAATCTCGCCGCACAATGACGATGCCCTGTTGAAAATTCCATCAACCAACCATCAAGATTCATTGCTGGCAAGGTTGATTGCGTTTGATGGTCGCCTCGGAAAGCTCCATGTACGTAAAAAACTGTAATCGAAGCTTCTGGAAGGGGACGCTGGACGTGCTGGAAGGCTTGCGAAGCAATGGCGGCAGATGTTGGCGTCACGGCAAGCTTGACTGCTGCATTGATGATGGAAAGGCATTTTCTGAATGAATGATGGCAGAAAGCCAAAACCCATATGAGAGCGAAGCGCTTGTAATAACAGAAACATAGCGGTGGCATTGACCATTTCAAGAAAATTACAAAAGCTACCTTTTTGAAAAGGTGTTGCCAAAAACTTGGCAGGCACGCTGCGCAATGACGGCAGATGTTCGCGTGACGGCAAGCTTGACTGCTGTATTGATGATGGAAATGCATTTTCAGAACGAATGCTGGCAGCAAGCCAAAATTCATTCGATACCGAAGGGCTGATATAATAACAGAAACATAGCGGTGGCATTGGGCATTTCGAGAAAAAAAAGAACAATAACTGCCTTTTGATAACGCGCTGCTGGAAACTTGGCATATTAGAGAAAAGATACTTTGATTAGCGATTCTTGTTTTTAAGCCAGAACTTGGAGGGCTGGTATCGAACTGTATGCCCTTTATTCGCCGTTTTTTGGTGTGAAGGGGGCAGTGCCGACCCTTACGTTGAAAACATGGGCAGCTTTTTTTCACTGCGACAGGGTCAAAGCGCATTCATTTTCTCTGTGCTTTCGTATAACGCGGGCTGAGTCCGCGGACAGAACCGTCCGTGGCATGGCTTAAATTGTACGCGGCAGAGTACGCGTCTAGCGCTTCGCCGATCGGCCTTAGGTGTTAATCAGCTGCCCTGAGACAGATCCAGCCACAGTATTGTTACACAACATAATTTTCATTCCGGACGCACATGCCATTTCACTCATAGCTACGTTGGCTTTCGTCGGGGAGAACGGGGATGTTCGATATCTCTGTTAGGTTGAGATAGCTGGCTACATGGCTCAAGGTGAGCCTCGTTCTGGAGACCGGTGCGTCTCAAAGAAGCGGTATGACTGCCGGAATGGGTTATATACGAGAAGCAGCAAACATAACTGACAATATTTGTGTATTCATTGACAGTTCAGTTTCAGAAGCCAAATAAATGCCGCTTGTTCGGGCACCGTTCCCGTTCGTGGCGGTGGTGCAGTCCGCCCCCTTTTAACCTGCGAAACAAGTTGCTGCGTTTCGTTCGCTCAAAGCATGATTGCCACACGAACATGACAAGCAACCTATGAAACTTTTGGATGTTTTTAAGCACTGGCTATTGTCATTATTGTCATGCATTATTGGCAATAATGCGTTATTGTCATGTCTCAATTTTTGTGGCCTATACCAAAGTGTGTCATTTTTGAAGATCGTTTGAATGGGTTTGATGTGAATGTGAGCACAACCTTAAATCTAGTGCCCTATGCTTTCTTAATTAAGACATCGCGGCCATTATTGAGGCCTAATTATATGCATGTTTTGAAGGAAAAAAATAATTGCTATGATATTGACGGTACCACTTGAAAACATGCACAGACACATCATGTCAGCTTCAAGCACTGCGTGGCAAGGAGAATTGAACCTGGTTTAATTTACAATCACCTAGAAGAGACTTCAGAAACAAAAAAATTGTTTCACTTGGATTTTTGTTCAGAAGTTCATTAAACAGCCTTTCCAGCCTCCTTTAGCAAAATTGTCGAGACAACGTTATCACCATTCAAGTCTGCGCTTTGTCACAGAATCGTGGAGGCAATAATTTGCCGTAGTAGCAAAGAGAGAGCTCATCTCGGCACCTTTTTTACGCATACATGAACTGGTCATAATGAACGGCGTGTACTTCCAAAGAGAGAATTGAGTTAGAAACTTGATCGTTGACATTGTCACTATGCTGTGATAGTCACTTCGGCCATCCTCACATCCAGGTTAATGTGGTATTTTAACGCTCTCATATTCTCACTCGTAGTGTGAAGAGCACCTTGCTCGACACCTTAATATCGCATTTAGAACTTTGAAGGGTTAAGCCTAATGCAACTTGCTTGTTGTTTGCCACTCACTTCACTCTTAGGCAAAAAGGACTAAAAGTTCGTCCTTTGGGGGACTAACGGCCTCTGCCACAATCATTAGTCCCTTTGGGGACTAACTGCGAGGGGACGAACGGTTAGTCCCCCATCCTGGTGGTCCGTTACGATACTCCCCAAAAACGAACTGTTGAAAGTCCAGAAAAAAGAAAAAAACTTTGCCACCAGCAGGGATTGAACCACCGACGCCCGGAAATACACGCTAGGACCACGCCGCCGGGTTGAGAGAGGAGTAGATAATATTGCCGCGAACCATACATTGGGTTTGTTTATTTGTGTTTTGCTTTTACCGCCCGGCTGCGCCGGTCTGTGTTATCTCTGCGCCAAGGGAAGCGCGTGTTCCATTCTTTCTTTCTGTGCCGCATGTGTTATCTGTTGTGATAGGGAGAGCATTCCGATCTAACGTGAACAGCCCAGAATAATCTTCTTGGATCTACTATGTTCTCGATGCGAATCGACGTTTCGAGAACCACGCGCGCCAAAAGATAAAAAGCCTGCAGTGCGGACGCCGGGGCATTCGATTCGACGACACTCGCCTGTGCAAGTCACTTTGTTGACCGCTGCTTCGCCGCCTCTGTATTCTTTTGAGTTGTTAGGGGAGCACAAGTTCGCTCCAATAAACGTGTTTCTCATTCAACACCACTGCATCGTCCTTGTCTTCGTGACATCTGGTGGAGGTGCTGGGTACGCACCCTTCATGCCCTCTACAACCTCGAAAAGCCGCCAAGCCAGTCCAACAAGAGCCAGCCCCCGCCTGCAAGATTTACCGCCCGAGTTCGGTCTTCTGCCAGAAGGGCCCAAGAGAAGGAACGCTGCAACCAACACCATGGTGCAAGAAACAACGTCGCCAATCATCCTGCAGCAGCCCCGAGAACCGCCATCGTTCCGGGGAGCCCCCGCTGAAGACCCCGAAGAATGGTTGGAGAAGTTGGAGCGCGTCCGCATCTTCAACAGGTGGGACGATGAAGAAACTTTCCGGCATGTCTTCTTTTACTTAGAAGATGCTGCTCGAACTTGGTTCGAGAACCATGAGAGCTCTTTGACCGACTGGACTCAATTCAAGAGGGAGTTCCTTAAGACCTTCACTACCGTGGTGAGAAAAGAGCGAGCTGCGCTTTTGCTTGAAACTCGAACGCAGCACCCCAACGAAGGAGTCGTGATTTTCGTTGAGGAGATGAAGCGACTTTTTCGTCGTGCGGACCCTGAAATGACCGAGGAAAAGAAGCTCAGGTTTCTAATGCGAGGAGTGAAGCAAGAGCTTTTTGCCTGTCTATTCCTTAACCCTCCGAAGACAGTGGCCGAATTCGCGTCTGAGGCGGCCGCGATGGAGAAGACGCTAGAAATTCGAACCAGGCAGTACGACCGCCCTGTCAACGCGCTGTTCTCGGAGACCATCGGTGCTGCAAATGGAAGCTCCGATACATTGCGAGAGACCATCCGAGCAGTGGTCAGGGAGGAGCTTCGGAAGCTTTTTCCAACGACGCCGCAACCTCAAGTGGCTTCCCTGACCGACGTAATCCGAGAAGAAGTCCAAAACGCACTGGGAACTTCTACGCCGTCGGAAGCACCCCGCGAACCACAAGCCATGACCTACTCCTCGGCTGTTCGTCAACCCCGCCCTGCTCCAACCCGTCGTCAAGAGGCTGAGCCATACCGCCGTCCAACGCCGCCCGCCCGACGCCCTGTAGACCAATACCAGACGCCAAGGAAGACCGACGTGTGGCGAACGCCCGATAATCGCCCGCTGTGCTACCACTGCGGAGAGGCCGACCACATCTACCGTCGCTGTCCCTACAAGAGGCTCGGTTTGCGAGGGTTCTCCGTCGACGCCCCACGCCCCCGATACGGCCAGCGCCCTGCTGAGATCGAAGAATACCTCTCCAACACCAACCGAGGACCAGCCCGCTTCAACCGTTCACCGTCGCCCTACCCGTCTCAGTCACCAAACCGCCGCAGCACTGCTGACTTCTCACGTGGAAGGTCCCCCAGCCCACGCGGGGGAAACTAAAAGCAGCAACTTCGGGAGGTAAAGTTGCACAACGGCGGAAAAATGAAAACCCTCCAACGACGCAGCGACTCGCTGAAGACCATCATTCACGACATGCCCTCATCCCGACGACCCGACCTAGCCCTAACGAGACTCCCAAACACGACGACAGCTACACGGCGCGACGCGTACCCGACCTGACCGAGACGTCCGTTGAGAAGACGACGACAACGACGATGCACAGTGCCCGACCATCAACACGTACAAGCAGAGATACGACGCCCCGACGAACCCGCAACTCGAGGACGACTGCATCTGACGTCAAGGTGTCCATCGACGGCTTTGACGTAGTCGCCCTCGTAGACACGGGAGCTGACTATTCGGTAATGAGCGGACCATTTGCGTCTCAACTGAAGAAAGTTATGACCAGATGGGACGGTCCGCACATACGCACAGCAGGAGGCCACCTCGTGACGCCAAGTGGAACGTGCACATCACGCGTCACCATAGACGGCACAACGTACCCTGCGGCGTTCGTCGTTCTGCCTAACTGCTCCCGCGACGTGATTCTCGGAATGGACTTTTTGACGGACAACGGCGCAATAATTGATCTGCAGACCAAGTCGATAACATTTTCCTCCAATCACTCCATGACGCCGCAGCCGAACCCCGATCACCGTGCTGCTGTCAGGATCGCCGACGATCACATCACCCTGCCACCCCGCGCAAGCTTGATGATCGCCGTCTACTGTGAGGATGCTGCTTCTGACATCGACGCTATCGTAGAGAGTGATCGAAGGTTGCTTCTCGACCGCGGTGTCTCCGTCGCAAGAGGCATTGCGCACTTTAAGCAACGCCAATCTCACGTTTTGGTCACTAATTTCACAGAAGAGTACCAGCATTTAAACAAGGGAGCTGCAATTGCGTTCCTCGAAGAAACGCAAGAAGCAAGTGATGTGATCGCAGTCGCCGACTTTGAACGCACACCCGTAGAAACATTCAAGCTCCCGCAGCCATTCGACGTGAATCCGGCGCTACCGCAAGAACAACGGAACAAATTATTGGCTTTGCTGCGTCGCTATAGCGAATGTTTTTCGTCGAGCGCAAAACTACGTCAGACCCCTCTAGCGAAGCACCGAATAATAACCGAAGATGGAGCCCGACCTACCCGACAGTCACCGTACCGCGTCTCTTCACACGAACGGGAAGCCATCCGGACTCAAGTCGACGACATGCTGAGCGATGACATTATACAGCCATCGAAAAGCCCCTGGGCTGCGCCCGTCGTACTCGTAAAGAAAAAAGACGGCACATTAAGGTTTTGCGTTGACTACCGGCGACTGAACAAAATCACGAAAAAGGACGTGTACCCCCTCCCCCGAATCGACGACGCCCTCGACCACCTCTGCCACGCGAAGTACTTCTCATCGATGGACCTGAAGACCGGCTACTGGCAAATTGAAGTGGACGAGAGAGACCGAGAGAAGACTGCATTTATAACCCCAGACGGCCTATACGAGTTCAAGGTGATGCCGTTTGGGCTGTGCACAGCACCAGCGACGTTTCAAAGAGTCATGGACACTGTGCTAGCTGGCCTTAAGTGGCACACCTGCCTCGTATACCTCGACGACGTAGTGGTATTCGCCCGGACTTTCGACGAACACCTTGCAAGGTTGGAGTCTGTACTCGAGGCCATTCGTACGTCGGGGTTGACGCTGAAGCCTGAAAAGTGCCGTTTCGCATACGGGGAACTCAAGTTCTTGGGCCACGTCGTCAACGCCGCGGGAGTCCTACCTGACCCGGCAAAAACTTCAGCCATTGCGAACTTCCCAAGGCCAAAAGACAAGGAGGGCGTGCGGAGATTTCTCGGGCTGTGCGCATACTACCGGCGCTTCGTCGCAAACTTCGCACGCATTGCAGAGCCACTTACGCGCTTGACGAAAGATAGCACCCCTTTCAGCTGGGAAAACGACCAAGAAAAAGCATTCGGCGAGCTGCAAAAACGCCTGCAAAGCCCGCCCGTGCTCGCTCATTTCGACGAAAATGCCGAAACGGAAATGCATACGGACGCCAGTGATATAGGCTTGGGTGCCGTCCTTGTCCAAAAGCAAAGCGGCTGCGAAAGGGTAATCGCCTATGCTAGCCGTGGTCTGTCGAAGGAGGAGAAAAACTATTCTGCCTCTGAGAAAGAATGCCTGGCTATTATATGGGCGATTTCAAAATTTCGCCCATACGTGTATGGAAGGCCATTCAAGGTTGTAACAGACCACCATGCGCTGTGTTGGCTCGCCAATTTGAAGGACCCCTCTGGCCGTCTTGGGCGGTGGAGCTTGCGCCTGCAGGAGTTCGACGTTACAGTCGTTTATAAATCCGGCAGGAAACACTCCGACGCCGACTGCCTGTCCCGCGCCCCCGTCGACCCACCACCACAAGACTCTGATGAAGACAGCGCGTTCTTCGGGATCGTGACGGAGAGCGACCTAGCCGCCCAGCAGCGTGCCGACCCCGACTTACGCGTCATAATCGAGTACCTCGAGGGATGCAACGTTGCCGTTCCTAGGACCTTCAAACGCAGTTTACCAGCATTCAGCCTGAGAAACTCCGTCCTTGTGAAGAAGAATTTCAGCACCGGAACAAGAGCGAATTACCTTCTCGTCATCCCCGCGGACCTTCGTGACGAAATTTTGGAAGCGTGCCACGACGACCCGTCTTCCGGACATCTGGGCACAGCCCGCACTATTGGAAAAATCAAGGCGAGGTACTACTGGCCCGGCCTTACCTCTGACGTCACCCACTACGTCCGGAGCTGCCGTGACTGCCAGCGACGAAAAACGCCGCCGACAAGACCCGCCGGACTTCTGCAACCGATCGCCGTCCCATCGAGACCATTTCAACAGATTGGAATGGACCTTTTAGGCCCGTTCCCTACGTCACGATCACAGAACAAGTGGATTGTCGTAGCGACAGACTACATGACGCGCTACGCAGAGACCGCCGCTCTTCCGAGGGGGACTGCACAAGAAGTGGCAAGGTTCTTTGTAAGCCAAGTTGTGCTGCGACATGGAGCCCCGGAAGTACTAATCACAGACCGCGGAACGGCATTTACTGCGGAGCTGATGCAAGGAGTATTACGCTACAGCAACACGGATCACCGAAGAACGACGGCGTACCACCCCCAAACGAACGGACTAACAGAACGTCTGAACAAGACAATCGCAGATATGCTGTCAATGTACGTTGACGTTGAACATAAGACTTGGGACGAAGTGCTCCCGTATGTCACGTTTGCGTACAACACGGCTATCCAGGAGACGACACAGCTGACGCCGTTCGAGCTTGTCTACGGTAGAAGGCCGACTACGATGCTCGACGCCATGCTTCCGCACGTAGAAGACGACGACCTCAACGCCGACGTCCACGGATATCTTCAACGTGCGGAGGAGGCCCGCCAGCTCGCTCGAGTTCGTATAACGGACCAGCAGCTGGTGGATGCGGGCCGCTACAACCTCCGACGCCGAGACGCCGAGTACCAACCAGGGGATCGTGTGTGGGTTTGGACTCCCATCCGACGACGCGGACTCAGTGAGAAGCTCCTGCGACGGTATTTTGGACCCTACAAGATTCTACGACGAGTTGGCCAACTTACCTACGAAGTGATCCCCGATGGTGACTCCGGCACATCACGACGACGCACGCGGCCTGAAGTCGTCCACGTGGTTCGCTTAAAACCTTTCTACGGACGATGACGAACTTTTATTTTCATTTGTTCGGACTGTCGCTTATGTTAGCATCGGGTCGATGCACTCTTAGAGGGGGGGTAATGCCGCGAACCATACATTGGGTTTGTTTATTTGTGTTTTGCTTTTACCGCCCGGCTGCGCCGGTCTGTGTTATCTCTGCGCCAAGGGAAGCGCGTGTTCCATTCTTTCTTTCTGTGCCGCATGTGTTATCTGTTGTGATAGGGAGAGCATTCCGATCTAACGTGAACAGCCCAGAATAATCTTCTTGGATCTACTATGTTCTCGATGCGAATCGACGTTTCGAGAACCACGCGCGCCAAAAGATAAAAAGCCTGCAGTGCGGACGCCGGGGCATTCGATTCGACGACACTCGCCTGTGCAAGTCACTTTGTTGACCGCTGCTTCGCCGCCTCTGTATTCTTTTGAGTTGTTAGGGGAGCACAAGTTCGCTCCAATAAACGTGTTTCTCATTCAACACCACTGCATCGTCCTTGTCTTCGTGACAATATTCAAGTGTACAGCGTGTAGTTCTGTACATAATGCGATAGATCCATTGCATCTCATGTCCGAATTTCTATCCGTGCAAGCGAACTTGACCGGGATTTGCGGTTTGCGTTTAGCGCTTTGCTAACTTTAGGGACTATTGCTCAGTTTGATTTTAAGTACAGCCTCACAACCGTAGTTTTTTCTCGTAAATAACAATGAACTCATCGTCGCCTTGTTGAGGTGGGTAGCTGGGTGATCGGACGACTGATTTGTTTCCGCACAAATTAGCGCAAACTAGGTGTATTCTTAGTGTGCGATGCATATTTTAAATGCTCCATGTAACGTATGTGAAAGGTGTCGTCTGTGTGAGTGTCAGAATAGGGAAACATGCCATAGTTTCCTGTTACACCTTGCAGTAGAGATCAGCTGGCATGCCCTACTTTGATGATCTGGGGACCTCTCATCAGATGTCACTGGCTGTTTTTCTGGTTGGTTACAATAGGTGAGTACCTTTTTCTATACAATTATAGTGCAATGCTCTGGCGTGCACTGTGAAATTTAGTTACCAGAACTTGCCTAATTTGACCGAGAGTGAGGTGATTTGGTCTTCCAATAGCACTGTATATATATGCATGTCGGCTTCTTCATTTCAGCAATTAATTGCTCTCCGAGTTTGGAATCAGTGAATTTGGATGTATTGTATTTAACGTCTTTATGTAATGTTTAACCTGAACCTTTGCTGCAATTGTACATTGGACTGCTGAAACGAAAGCACGAAGGTGGGACTTCTTAGTAAAAAAGAGAGAACTAGTATGCACAAGATGTGACATTTAGAAGTGACACGGCCGCTTGATGTCCCCCTTTTGGTGCAGCCCGCCGAATGCTCCTCTGTGAGAACGATAGTTCTCTTTCCCTCCGCCGCGTCGCCTGTGGCGCACGCTATCGGTGATGCGGCGGCGTCAATTCGGAAAGCGGCCACACAATCAGCCATCCGCGCTAGCAGTTTTTGGTTCGGCTGTAGTGTTACTGCGCTTTGTCATGCTTCATTTGAGACACCTTGCTGAACAGGCTGCAGTCACATATTTACGTGGAGTAAATGCATGGTCCTTAACATGAGATTGCACTATTCAGATAATTTTACTGGAATTTTTGATTCTGAAGCCTGTTTGTGAGCTTCGGGCTTTTTCTGAAGGAACTTCGGGCTGCTGATGACGACAGGCGAAAATATCAAGGTGGCGCGGGACAGCTTCATTTTTTCCACGTTCGGCTCAATGTGCGATCAGCTTAAGAGTCGAACTGGGTTCACAATTCACAACTTTTGTTGGATCTTAAAGGGGGCCTTGAGAACAAAACATTCCCTAACTTTCTGCATTCCATTAAACATCCCTCTCTCTCTCTCTAGAAGATTTGTTGTGAGGTTCTTAATGAGGTGGTTTGGTCAAATAACAGGAACGATGGGTCTTTTCCCGCACTGGATGTAGCACAACATGCTGTAGTGTGTTGTCAACCGACATGCCTAGAAACATGGCGTTGTTTTTCTGGTGGCTCTCTGTGACAATACGATAATGAGGAACATCGCCTCTTCTACAGAGTTGAGCACACTAAAATTCAGATTATGGAGCCGGTCATGCTTCAGGTTCCCGTTAAAAGAATACCCTAATGGGATAACGTCAGCCATGGAAAGCCCCCGCAGGACAAACCAAAGGAGCCTGCAGTCCATTTCAGTGGCACCGCCGGTTCGAGGTTCACAGCCGATATCAAGGCCGCAAATTTTGTCGACTTGACAGCCATTAGTTCCTTTTTGCTGTATTGACATTTCGTCAGTAATCAGGCTGCAGTATGGCTCTTTTAGTGACCGCAAGCTTTGTCCCTCCACTTGAAGCCGTTCCTTTATTAGGTTTGTTACTCGAGTCTCTCCTGCAGAAGGTCCAACGAGATTTTTAGTGCGCTTTGGCACGGCAGCTTTACCAGTTTTCTGCCCCTCAGATGCTCGTAACCTTTACAAGAAGTCGCCTTCCACAACACTTTCCCGCAACGTGGGTTCCTGCCTAGTCAGCGCCTTATCACTATTGATAATCTCTTCCATGACAAATTTTGCACACCTGTCTCCTTCTTGTGCCGCTTCCGAAAGGGTCTTTAGTGCTTGCACAGCTCGGTTGTCCTCATAGTGTTGAAATTTCTCTAAATTCATCACAGGTTTTCTAAAGTTTTTGCAAGCGTTCGTTTAGTCTGCACTTTCACCTCAAGACGGTGTGCGTTTTTTTTTTTTCGTTGCTTCAATCCATCCACCCAGGTTAAATGTCATCTGGCATTCTTCACCTTTCAATTTACTGCGTTCCTAATCTTCAACACACTCGCCTGAAGCTATGTTTTCTTGCGTCTGGTGTTCACTGGCTGCGCTTTGAGCGTGGAATTCTTCTAGACGAGGGTGTTTTGCTTTTTTCCCACCTGCTGCTAACGCATGTTCTCTTGAAATTCTCGTTTGCATGCATGCACGCTTGCATCTTACTAAAGTCCTTTTCCGGGAAAGGTATTGCCACCATGCGATGCCTTTTAGAGCAGTGCAGGTCAAGAGCACCGTTCCATGACCTGAAGGGAGTCCTAGCAGGATGGTTTTCACTTAATTTGGTGAAAATGTTCTTTTTCTGCAGATTTTCGATTTTTATGGCAAAGAGGAATGGCAGAAGCAAGGGACCACATCCAAGTGACCACCTCAGAATGTTTAAGGAGGCATGTGAAATGTGAGTATACATTTGTTTTCAGTTGATCTGCATTTTATAAGCTTTAGTGTGTAACTCAGTTATTTTTTCTTTTCATCTGCCCACCTTTTCGAAGATAGTCACCATATTAGATATTTATTGATAATATATTCAACGTTAAAACCAAGTTTGTTTTGTGTATATTTTTAGCACCCCAGCACACACCTCTAAGCTCTCATAAAATGCTTGACAAGTTTTCAGAGCATTGTACCAGGATAGCAGAAAAATGATCACGACATGAATTGACAGAGCAAAACGCAAGTCACGCAAGCTTACTTATTTGCTGCAAATCTTATTTTATAAATTTATTGGCAAGAAGTGAAATCAGTTTTAATTAGCATTGCGTACCACCTTTCCTTTTCACGTCGTCATCATTTTTGCGTAATTTCGCATATCTGCCGTCATACCGTCACCCAACCTGCCAGCATTGACGCTACCATTATCAGCATGCCGTCAGCACCGATGTACCGACTTCTACCAGCATGCCGACATCCATCACCCTGCCAGCATGCAGTCATCTGCCGTCATGCCATCATTAATGCCATTACCATAATTCACTATATTGATGTTTGATGAATTCCATGAACTCCAAATTTATAATAGGGTGGTCCTGACTCATTCCCCAAGACGCAGTCAGAGCTACTATGTAAATTGCATGACAAATACTTCCCACCGTCCCCCGTTACGCCTATCCCAGACTATACGGGAAGGCCAAATTCTGATCTTGACAGGGGCATACAGCTATGTGAAGTGGAAGCTGCAATGGCAAAGCTTAGACGCAATACCACTCCCGTACGAGCTGAGATAACCAACAAAGCGTTACCGAACCTCGAGTCTTCCTCCGTGACTGCTGTTACCGCAAACATGAACACCTGCTAGAAGAGCGGAACCCTTCGACCGGAATGAAAGACCGCAGAAGTGCAATTCATTCGCAAACCTGGCAAGGAACCAGATATTGGAAACCTCCGTCCCATCTCTCTGACTTCTTGCGTGGGGAAGCTTATAGAACACATCGACCTCACGAGGATGCAGAAATACCTAGAAAGCACCGCAAAACTGCCATCCACCATGTTTGGCTTTATGCCGCATCTTTGAACTCATGATATCCTGTTGCAACTGAAAGAAGATATGCTGCAAGCCAACAGCCACACGCCAAAAGCCCTACAAGCCCTCTACATAACTTCGGCATTTGATAATGTCACCCACCACGCTATCTTAGTCAACCTCAATGGTCTAAACTGTGGGAACCGAACTGACAACTATCTCCGAGACTTTCTGTCAGGACGGAAAGCCACTATCAAGATCGGAGACATTACTTCGGACCCCATCGACCTTGGTGGGAAAGGTACGCCACGAGTGGTTCTGTCGCCCCTACTGTTCAATATCGCCCTCATTGGCCTCCCCGCAAAACTAGGGGTCATGCCAGATCTTCACCATGGCTTGCACGCCGACGATATAACGTTGTGGGCTGATAAGGGTTCGGTGGGTGGAAATGCAGGACCGCTTACAACTTGCCGCCGATGTAGTCACTGAATACACGGCGAGCTATGGCCTCTCTTACTCACCGCAAAAATCAGAGCTCCTCATGGTGCACCGGGGAAGGCGGCAAGCTACAAGCATCGAGATCGTCCTGGACCATACCATCAGGCCTTCCCCTCACATTAAGATCTTGGGAATGTTCTTTCAGGCAGACAGCAGAAATACAGTTCTAATAAGCTAGCTCAAGCGCACTACCGAAGAAGTCGCACATATGCTCTGAAGAATAACAACAGTCTACAGTTATGAAAGAGACGGAACCACACTCCGGCTGGTTTTGGCCTTTGTGATATCCCGACTGGCTTACACCCTTCCATATACTCAACAAGAATGAAACAGCTAAATTGGATGCATTAATCAGAAAGGCATATAAGCAGGTTCTGGGGCTCCCAGTAAGCACCTCGAATGAAAAACTTTTAAAACTGGGTATTCACAACACAGTGGCTGAAATCATCGAGGCTCATCTATCAAACCAGCGAAAAAGATTGAGGTGAAGTATCACTGGGAGAAGCCTCCTAGAAAGACTAGGAATGACGTCCCTTGTATCGGACGTCCCTGTATTATCGGGATGTGCCAATCGAACTGCGAGGGAAGATTGCAGTAGCGCCCATACCGCGCAACATGCTTGGCAGGAGAGGCAAGAGCTCATGCAAGCGGAAAGGCCAACGACAAACGACAACAGGGACCGCAGTGACTATACTTATGTGGCAGACTACGCCAGAATGGGATCGATGACTGCTGTTGTGACAACTGCAACATCGTATATTACCAGCATCATCTTACCCTGCACGAGCACTGGCCAAGCAGAAGAGGCTGTCATTGCCCTGGCCATCTCTCAGACGACCGCAGATGCAGTTATAAGAGATGCGCAACCGGCATGCCCAAATTACCTGAATGAAAGAATATCCAAATGTGCCTTAAACATTCTTCTTGAACGTCCCAAGACTTCACCGACGAATCAAAATACTCTGGACTCCAGCCCATTCGATTCTCCAGGGCAATAACACCGCCCATAGTGCTGCCTGAGAGCTAACCCACCGGGAATCACGAGGGATAGAGGCTGCGAGCCCACTGCTCACGTACCACGAGATCAGTCAGCATTGCAGGCTCGAGCACAGGGTTTCTTCCCGGCCCACGAATCGTTACCTAAAGCCCAGGAGAGATTAATTAGGCTGTTTCAAACGAATACGTTTCCACACATGACGAAATTGCGCCGAATGTATCCGACCCAGTACTCCGCTCTGTGTCAGGTTTGTAGCGAACCTGTCACGCTCTACCATACGGTGGGGGGGGGGTGTCAGAAAAATCCCAAGATAGACAGAATTCCTCACTCGTCTTATGAGCAGTGGGAGAGCGTGGTGTCCAGTTCCAGCCGGGAAGACCAGCTTCGGTTGGTTGAAAGGGCCGTCGCAGGTGGCACCGCCAATGGGGTCCTGAAATGAGGACACCACTCCCCAATTTTTTTTTTGCTAATAAAGAAGTTTATTCTCTCTCTCTATCTCAATATTTGTTCTGCCTGCTGTTGCCATGAAACCGCAATAAAACAGAATTATCGTTGCGTGCAGGCTTTCGCTCAAGACTTCGCTTTTTCGCCGACGCGTAAGATAGCTTCTGCAGCATACTAGAGCAAGTGATTTGTTCAGTTAGTGATCCGGGAACTATATTGAACGCCGTTTTATCCCATGCCGTTTTATTGAAAATGTTTTCCCCAGCCTTTTTGTTTTATTTTTATTATTTTTAATAATACCTAGATGGCTCAACATCTTCAATCAGGCTCGCGTCATTTGTCCTGCCGCCACAGAGCATTATTGAAAACAATTTGTAGTACTAGTATAGTAGTTTGTTTGATTTCTAGTGCGCTTTTTATGCTTTTGTGGGGCGCAAAGTTTGTCTCCACAACTTTCTGACTTCTGCATTCCTAACTTTTTATGAACACGGAGTTGCTAGGGGGTCATCCAGCCTTGCCCTTTGTTCTCCACGCCTTGCTTAGAACCGAAGAGGGAAAAGTTTGCCACCATACTGCAAGATGGTGCTCCTTTTTTTTCCTCTACACCTGAGTGTCTCACGCGTTTTCAGCCCACACCCTTTCCTTTCCTGGCTTTTTTTGGCTCACGCCACATGTTTTTTTATCAGGGATGTCTCTATTCATGGTGCCCTCGCCTTCGTACGCCTGTGTCAGAACTGCGCTTCCAGAGAAGGGTTCAAAGGCTAAATACAAGATTTAATGTAGCTACGGTCTTTCCGTGTTCTTGGGATATTGGTTTCTACAACTTGGTTTTGGTTCCACTTATCCTAGCATTTCGAAAAGTCCTTCCAAGTTGATTCCAGATGTACAGCACAATAGCGCCGCATGAGTAAAGAGTTGTGCCACAAGACAAGCTTCGGTCATGCAGTGGTATCGTGGTGGAATACAGAAGCGCTCAAAAAAACAAGGACGAAGGAAGAAGTAGACAACACGGCGCTTTCTAGAAGTAGAAGTAAAAGCGCCGTGTTGTCTACTTCTTCCTTCGTCCTTGTTTTTTTGAGCGCTTCTGTATTCCACCACGATGAACACATACCAACTAGCCCAACTTTCCGTTCTTATGCAGTGGTAGCCTGGGGAGATTCGAGATGGAGGGGACGGCGCCTACAAACACAATCAGAGCTTGTGGCTTCGCCACCATTGTCGCGGCCCCACTTTCGCCAGCTGACTTACCCCCCTCCCCCCCATTCAACTAGCACTAATCTATTCATTGTTCCTGGAACCATATTTCTACAAGATGGAAACAATGCGGCCACATGGTTAGGAGTCGCGAACAAACCACGTGACTAGAACTATTGGGGGAGGACAAGGCTCCGGACCACGTGACCAAACAGGGTTGAGCAGAGTATATATTTGGCGATTTCCTGACCGCAGTATAGTAAAAATCTAGTTGACACCAAAGCTGCGAGTTCAAGTGAAGCTAACGAAAACTGTACGCGGAAAGGAAAAGCTCTGTGCTGACGGGTACGTTTATGTTCTGGACAAAAAGGTGAACGCCAAGTATTACTGGAAACGTGAACCTTACAAACAGTGTGACAGTTGGATGGTGACTCTGTACGACGGCAAAAGAGATGAGCACACCGAGAAAAGACGAAAGTAACACAACCATCTTCGGCACTCTACGAGGGCCGAGGTGTTACGGGCAAAAAAAAACCCTTAAAAGCAGGGTCATGGCTTCTGCAGCTCCTCCAGTGCAAATTATCGAGGTAACAGTTGTTATACTGTACTCTATTAGATGTAACTAAGGTTCTTTTTTTCAGAATGTTTCGACCTCAATGTCAGCGGAAGGATGCCAATCTCTGGGATGCCCAGATACACTGCGTAAAGTGATAGGCCGTGCTCGCGCCGCACACTATCCTCCCGAGCCTGCTCATTTGAGACTCTAACGGTTCCGAATAAAACTAAATGATCGGCCACAAGAACTTTCTGCAGTATGATGGGGTCTCTACTGACGGAACGAGGACCCTTCTTTTCGCGACTTCTGAGGGGCTGAAACACCTTTCCGACGTATGTACCAGTTTTCTTGCACTTTCACTTGCTTTTATGGTTTTCAACATTTTAAATGCAGAGCATTTCTTAGCCTCGCCTCTTCCTGCGTCGGACGGCGTCCACAGCTCCGCGTCCGCAGCAGGTGCGCCTCTCCTCCTTCCCTCCTCTCTTACAACAGCAGCTGGCGCGCGCATGCGTCGTAGTCAGCCCGTTCGCTCCATCGCGGTCTCGGCATAACAGGTGCGCGATAGCAGCGTAGTGGGGCGTGGAAGGGCGCGCGCTGCTTGCGCATGCGCGCTCTCCCCCCCGTACTGCTCTCCCTCTACTGCGCGCGCTGCAAATATAAAGCGGCTAGCGGTCGCTCGTGCTTCAGTCACTGCGTTGCTCCTTCCTTCCTTGGTTGACGCTCGCTCCCACGTTTACTCGTGTCTGCTACTCCAGCATCACGGAAGAAGCGATGGCAGCAACACTACCTTCAACCAGTACTGAGGCCCCAATGCTCTGCATTTACTCGTGTTCCCCTCGCGGGAAGGTGCGGTAATTTTTTTTGCTTCTTTCAGTCCCCTACCATGCTGTGTGACGGAACGTTTAAAAAAGTACCGAGACTGTTTTACCAGCTTTACACATTTCGTGGTGTAAGGAAAATTGGTGACCCGGGGTTTCGTGCCCATTCGCATACGCCCTGATGTCCTCTGAGCCTGAGGAAGCCTACACTCATTTATTCACTGTGAGTAGCTCCTACTCTTTCATTATTTTCGATATGCTCGGCTGCTTAACTCTCGTGTTGTTAATTAGTTTCCACATTTTATTGCACTCAGGTACTCGTCGATGCTGCCAGCCGCCACGGATTTGTTCTCTCGCCACGCTTCGTAATCACGGATTTTGAAGCGGCGGGGATTAGCGCTTCAAGGCGAATTTTCAAGGACAACGTACAGCATGGATGCTTTTTCCACTTTTCGTGGAATGTTTTCAAGCGAGTACAGAAAGTCGGTTTCAAGAGCTTATACGCTAGCGATAGCTACTTTTCAAGCAGTGTGCGTCAGTTGTGCGCTGTGGCGTTCTTTCCGCCCAACAGGATGCGTAGTGTAAGTAATGTCACCAGTTATAATGTGGGTCGCAAAAAGCCTACTCCTTTCTTTTTCACTTTTTCAGGGGTGTGGTGAAATCAAAGCGAACTTCCCACCATCAGAGTCAGGTCTCTTGAAATGGTTTGAGAACTACGTGGTAGGAAAAGCGTGCCAACTTCCTTGCGGCACCGTCATCCGCGAGCCACCACGGTTTCCCCCTGAGTTCTTTTCTGTTGACCACCTCATCGCAGAAGCACAACCTCAGGGGAACAATACTACCCAAGGGTGGCACAGCCGTCTCTTGAAGGTTGCCGGTGCAGCCCACCCCGGTTTCTGGCGCTTTTTGTGCACCCTACAGCGCGAAGAGGCGGAAACGAGCGACCGACTGGAGGCATGCTTACGCGTCCAGCAAGCCGGGAGACAGAAGAAGGCACTTCGACTGAGGGAAGAAAAGCTGATGCGTCCTTACGGAGATCGGCGACACATGGCGACCAGCGACTTCCTCCGTATTGTTGCCCACAACTTAAAAAAAGAAACTGATTATGCGGTTTTACTTCGAGCAAATGTGGGTATCTGTACTTGTATCGTTTGTTTCACGTCCCCACAATAAACTTGTCTCAGAGATGCTATTTAGTATCACCTGTTTTCCTCTGCTGGGTAAAGGAGGATTCTCGACGAACGCACAATAGAGAAAATGTGAAAAAACATTTGTGCATAAATGTATGCAATTACTGCGTATCTTACCCAGCCTGCTCATTGCAACGGCAAGGCTATCATATATCATATACCGTCGAATAAGAACAGACCAGAGGAGGGTCAATATATACAAAATTATTGTTTCGTTTGCACCTGGCCCTCGAGAGATTGATACCAGCCTAATGCACTCATACACACCTGCACCTGAGACAAAAGCACGGAGTTAAGGGTGGTCATTATGCACTAGTTTGGTAATACAAAATCGAGCTTACGCTCTTGAACCCTATAAATTATGGCGCGAAAAAAAACAATGGTGGTTGAAAGGAACAAAACCGCACAAAACATGCTAAATTGTATTGGAGTCTTTTTTTGTGTGTAATGCACAGCTAAGACAGGACCGTAGAAAAATATTCGCGAATTTGGTTACTCCAAATTAAACAAAATAAAAAGTGAAAATGACCTCGAACCTAGGGAGATCTCACTTTCGATAAAACGGAAGTAGGTGCTGCGTTAAAACGGCATTCGATCAAACGGTGTTCGATAAAACGGCGTTCGATAAAACTGCGTTCGATAAACTGTCTGGGGACCGTTTGTTTATGTAGTTCAGGTGTAATTTCTAAAAATGATTTTAAAATATGTCCTTGGTAAACGTTAAGAATGCAGCATAAAAAACAGCTTCTGAAAATTTTCAATGATTACTTCTGGAAGACTCTTCGGGGAAATCAGGGTTTGTGCAGATTCACCGGCGTCAGCCACCTAACGAGATTTCGAAATTGTGAGGCAGGCTTCAGCCTGAAACGGAACTTCAATTCATGATCTGAAGGGATGTCTACCTGCTCGAGGTCAGAGGCTTCGAAGTGTTGTGCGAGACCTCCGTTGAGGGGTTCATGGGTTCACTTAGAGGGACACACGTGGTTTTCAGTACAGTAGCGGCATTTTTGTTTAAACTGGTTGGCGTACTGGTGAAGGGACAGCTTAATTGAAAATAAACACTACCGAAAAACTATAAGTGCTCTCATAGCTAGTTACTGGGGGCAGTAATAAGGAAAATGGCTGACATGAAAATTTGGTTAGGTTTTGGAGTAACGAGCGAGTGCCGTCTGCTCACAGCCCGTGGGC
Organism: Haemaphysalis longicornis; assembly: GCF_048455015.1. NCBI lineage: Eukaryota > Metazoa > Arthropoda > Arachnida > Ixodida > Ixodidae > Haemaphysalis > Haemaphysalis longicornis. The sequence goes on along the minus strand of NW_027526203.1, from coordinate 112,642,489 downwards.
AGCCTCCGCCAGCACCGGGTCGTCGAAATAGGCACCGTACGACCCGGCACTGCGCTGTAGCCACCTGTCACGTGTTCTTCACAGGTGCGTGGGGTACATTTTGCAGCGAAAAAATAAATACTGAACGGCATGGCAAGTTTGGCACGCCATTTACGCTGGTTCGTATCCCCACTTTGTCATCTCTCGCTGTTGTTATTTAATGCGTAAGCATTTTTTGACGACTTCATCTGATATCTGTCCATCCGCTGAATATGTATACACGTGGTTCATATGTTGCATTTAGTGAACGGTCCCAGTCGAAAAAGACGAAAAGAAAAATTTCTGTAGTCTGTCATATTTTCGCGTGTCGTACTTGTCGTGTTGTCGCTTGCGGCATTCTTGTCGTGTTGTGATTCTGGTTTTCTGTTGCGTGTCGTATTCCTGCCTGATTTTTATGTTCTGTCGTGCCGAATTCCTGTTTTGTCGTGATCCTGATGTTCCGTCAGTAGTTGCACATGGTTTGAATGTCATTGCCCAATGGGAAGAGTAGCGTAAATGGCAGTTCGGTTGGGACTACAGGGACGTTTGTCGTTGAGAAAATGGACTTTGTCGTTACGACAGAAATGCGTGTCGTAACAAAAGATGGTTTTGTCGTAACAACAGGACTTCTGTTGTCACGACCAAGTTTTGTGTCGTACGAGAAGAATCGTTGTTACGTTATTGCGGTATTCCTGTTGTGATTTTAGACTAGGCCTGTATTTAACAAAGTGGCCTTAACTTTTATAAGGCTGTAGTCTCCAGTTTCGGAGGCCTACAGCCTCCAAGCAATCATGGGTGCAAGTATACGGGTGCGGATGAGCCGAAGGAATGATTACGCATTTTCTGATAACATTCCAACCGCGGAGTTTGTACAATTGCTTATTTGCTTCTAGTATAGATTTGGCATTTCATGTCTACGTGCACGAGCGAGGAGAGAAAGGCCCGCCAGTTTGCCCCCTCGGAAGCGTAGCAGCGGCCAAGGCTTTTACTGCATAGTAGGCTGAATAGTTACGTGTGGCCACACCGCACGGGTATTAGGGATTGGTGCTATTCGCGCCGCCGATTACACGGACGGGCCCGTACCCATTACGTCTGCGCGCGCATCACGAGCTCATCATGCCCTGGGGACACGTGCAGGTGTGCCCCAATGTGCCGTAGTGCAGCCGAGTGCTGCAACTGCAAGCGAATTTCTTGAGCGTTACCGAGGCGAACCGAGGCTCGACGGCCCTCCATTGGAGTCTCACTAACCGCGCCCGCAAGGTGCGCGTGTGAGCGTTCGTGTACTTTGATTCTTCTGCGCATCTGAGCAGCATCAGCCTAACGTGGAGAGCCTGTCCCTGCAATAATTATGACTGAAAAAAATAGCTTGGAAATTCGTTCTTTTGCGTTCGCGTTCAAGCCACACCTCAGCGTACGCTATGAGGCGCGACGTTGCGGAGGCGTGCGTCTTATCTTCGACTACTCGCGAAAGCTTCATAACGAGGGCCGAAATCTCGTAAACAAGGGCGTTTTCGTTTTTCAACTCCGAGCCGCACGAACGTGATCGCTGTAATTAATAATTTCCGTTTCCCTCCCTCCACGTTTGAGAAATTCGTTCGCGCAAGCCGCTCGCAGCGCCTTGTCCGGCGCGTGTGGAATATACGCGGGCGTGGTCGCTGGTCTTCGAGGGGTGTCTTCGCGTGCAAATGAGGCTCGACGGAAGGGCAGTCCACTCAAACGGCCATAGCATCTGAAACGCGATCGCTGAGGTTAACGTCAGGCCGCGGACCTGCGACTCCGATGAACCAGCAGTGGTTGCGTTTGCGCCCGCCCTCGTCGTAATACACCAAGAGAAAAAGATGGACTAAAGAATTCCTCGACGGCTGCTAAAGGAATGTGAAAAGGATATTTACTCAATCGCTTAGAGACACTCGTACTTTGGCTCGTTTTATTTAAGCCGAGCATTTATATTCCCCGAACCCCGCTCTCGTCCACACACCGCAGTGACGGATGACGTACGGACGAGGAGAGAAAACTCTCCTCCGGACAGTCTCGATTGGAGAAAGACGAACAGAACGGCCCAATGGTGCGGCCATGGGGGAAATAAACTGTTCCTTCTTACTAGGGTGTGGCTCGATCGGAGAGGGCGCCTTGACGTGCCGTTAGCAGTACAACTAGGCTACCGTGATGCGTATCCCTATGGTCTCGGGTTCGGGTCCCAAGAATGTTTCTCTTCATTTTCTACATTTTTTTTCCCCAAACACTTCAAATATATTTCCGCACTAAAAATTGGCGGATGCCACGTATACGTAGGAATTCACGTAACGGGAAACTTTTATCGGGGCATACCTGGGTTGAAATGAGCCGGCGTATTGCATTTTTACAGTGTCATTGTTCTTGGCGCAGTCAGTAATTTTTCGGAACAGTGCGCAGTGTGGGGTGCGTCGAGAAATACGAGACGTAACGAGGAACGTTCAACGTCTCAAACTCCATGACGTAGACAACACCCCCCATCCCTCCCCCCCCCCCCCCCCCCCCCCTACCCCGTAAGTCTTTTTCGGGGTCGTCAGGGCCCGATACTTCGGAGGCCAGCGTTATCTGGTGTAAGATAAAGGCCAGCGCCGCACGGCCAGAAAACAGCAGCAGCAGCAGCAGCAGCAGCAGCAGCAGTACCAGCCCCCGTGAAACCGGTGCTCGAGCAAAATATTCACTTTAAAATGCCAAACTACTTCCCCTATACTTTCCTTGGCGTTTTTGAATGCTGGCTTTCTTTTTATGTTCATTCAATAAGCTCCTGATTCGAAATTCTAATTTTGCTCCGCACATTGAGGGAGCTCCGGTTCTAGCAGTTTCGGTACCATAGATAGCATGAGATGGTTACCCGATAGTTTACAGCTCCCGGCACGTCGTACACTCTCGTGTCACGGCTAGGTGGTTAGAAAGAAGGTTCCTTTCACCACCCCGGGTTATCAAAGCTGTGCTGGCGACTTCACCTAAGCGCATATGATACCTTTACATACACATAAATACACGGGAAGGAATGTGAAGCCTACCGTCATCACGCCATCATACGAAAGCGCCTCTCCACCGGAGGATAAAAAGTTTATATTAGCGGCAATTCGCGAGCAGAAGCCGCATCGGCACTACGGAATCCATGCCGGCACCTGCCTTGGGTCCCCAAACTAAAACATGGGGACAAAGATTAACGGCTATCTCTCAAAAATCAACGAAGGCATAGATTATGGACAGAAACAAAATAAAATAAAAACGTTGTATATATACAGCACCCCATTACATGAATTTCCGCACTACTTTTTGATATTGCCGCAGTTCTGTTTCCGCCGAAAGCTGTGTTTGGCAAACGACGGAAGGCGCGCGCGGCCACGTTTAAAATCACCCTAAAAAAAGGCACGAATGTCCTCCCAGATAACAGTCAGGTAAGAATGCACGGCGTGGCTCTCGAGTCAAGCGGCAGAGCCGACCTCACATTCGCCAAAATGAAAGAGAAAATCGTTAATTAAACAGTTGCTACAGGAGTACGCGCCTAGCCAAGGGAAGAGCTGGGATGTGAGAAGAAACCGTAAGTCCGACGCAGTCACTGATCATGATCCGAATATCTCGGAGCGTACATTAATACAAGCGTACACGCACCGAGGAAAATAAAGTGAAGGCCATCACCAGGACAGCGTATTAGGCAGCCCTCAACGTCGCAGTTTTTACCGGGAGACGAACCGACAACTGGAGGGCCCCCAGGGTAACCGAATGGACACCCACAGGCGGGTCGAGAAGAAGCCGAGGGCCTTTCCCTCTGGAAGGCAGATAATAAGAAAATTCGTAGGCAAAAAGTGGACTCGGGAAGCGCAGCACCGGGACCGGTGAAAGTCAGTGGGAGAGGCCTTCGTACTGCGGGGGCCTAACTTGGTTGTTGGTGACGATGATGATGAATAGGTCCTACAATTGTGTCTTTAAACTACTTTGGAAGAGATCGGAGAAACCGCTCTGGTAGCACCAAAACAAACACACCACCCCCCCCCCCCCCCTTCCCGAAAAGTATCGATTGCGTGCCATCACGAACATGTCACAGATCCAGTGACTCCGCATGAAAACTCTCTGCCAAAAACATGCATCCAAACTATACCTAGACAAGGACAGGCGATATTGCAGGATCAACTTCATTCGAGGACGTGTTTTGATGTTTATTTACTCCACGTCCAAGTAGACGTCGATTGCGCGAGGACTTCCGCTGGCTGCTCGGTTGCGTTTCGCAAACTTTAAAATTGGTTTTAAATATGTTCTATGCTGTGTTTGCCGCTGATATCTCGCAGATGATGTATGTGTGCTCCCACCAATCTGATGACCACCTTATCTCGCCTTCGAAATTTCGTGTCAGGACTCCTTTGCGCCACAGAAGCACAGAAGGCCCCCGTCTCTCCTCGGCCACGGCGATTGAACACCCTTCTGCTAGTCCTTGTCTCTTCGCTTAACTTCACTGCTCGTGGAACATTGATCGTAAATGCAGCAATTCCGTTGGACAACGGTCCCACGGAATCCAACGGTTGAACGGTCCAATCTGCGAGCTATGGGGCGGCCACGAGTCGTTCGCTCCTTGGAAGAACAAAGATCATTCGATGAATGAGGCCGCGAACGCCAAAGGAAGAATCAACGTCGCCGCAGAGCATCACACGCCGACCAGCAACCGGAAGCTGAGGCAAAGCGCCAAAGGCCGCGCCGTCAAGGCGACGCACAACAACGCAACATCGACAACGCCGTGAGGATGCGCCGTTACCACGCCACCAGGCAGAACAACGCATTCAAAGGTGCGCATTCAAAATTTAAACTCGATTTTGTCGACCGTCATTACGGCGTCAGTTGCGAAGTGTGCGATTGTGTCTTGTTTTACAACAACGTCAGCAAAATCGGAAATGTTAAAGATTCAGACGGAAAGGAGGCCGCGCTTGGGTTGCTGGTCGAAAACTTCCCGCAAAGGGCTTCCAACGTTAAGGAGTTCGTGGTGTGCGGAATGTGCAAGGAGTCTCTAGTAAATGGCGTCATGCCGAACACGCGACCATCTTCGGCTACGTATACCCGCGGCGCCCGTCTCATCTCCCTCGCCTGAACGCGGTCGAGGAGGGCCTGATCGCACCCAGTTTGATGTGCATGTGCGTAGGGCGTCTCTCTCACGGCCGCGGTCAGTACGGCATCCGCGGCCAGATAGTGAACATTCCCATCGATGTGCAAAGCACCCTGCAGTCCCTCCCTCACCACATCTCGGACGACAGCGTGGTGGAGGTTCAAATCAAGCGCTGACTGATACACCAGCCGGCGTACAGGTCCGGAGTGGTCACAAAGGCTAACATCAAGACCTGGTTCGAGTACTTGTGGATACGCCTCTGTACAAGTGCTACAATGTACGGTTTGATCCAAAACGTTCGAGAACATTCCCGAAGATGCTCCGGTACATGACGAAGCTGAGGCTTTGGATGAGGTGACCGACATCGACGATCCCGTTCAGTGCGCCTCGGCCATCCACTCCGTCAGTAGGACTGTCGTGTGCGACGAGATGGGTCTCGCGTAACGCACTCACTATTTGGCGCTTGCACCGAGGGAGGGCGCCACTCCCACTTCGCTACTGCGTGACGAGCACGGAGAGGAATTGGCGTTCCCTCAAATCTACCTCGAGTACCCTAGAAGAATCACCAGTGCACATCCTATGCCATTCACCAAGGCGAGCAGCGAGATAAGGCGCACGGACAGACGCGGCGTCGAACCGGATCATGTTCATATGACGATGAAGGTCATCCGCTGCAACATGGTTGAGAAAACTTCCACCTTTCTCTTGAACGAGGCCACCAAAAAATTCACCCCACCTCCCGGAAGGTAATCGTGAGGAAATGCGAATGCACCGGGATCGGCCCGGCGCCGCTGCCGCTTGGTCTCGGCCTCGCGCCTCTTCACCTGAGGATCGACCGAGCGAGCGGGAGAGTGGGGCGAGCGTCGAGAGGAGAAGCACCGAAGCACCGCGCCTACCCTCGCCTACACTCTCCCACACACGCGGGAGCTCCGGCGAGCTCCCGCGATGCGAGCCCGAGCGCGCTCCTCCTCTCCACTCACTCGCCGCTGATCCGCCCGCACCACCTGCTCCGGTTGCTAGGGGAGAGAAGGAGCGCGCGCGCTCGCAGCTGTTGCTATGGGAGAGGGGGTGAGAGCGGATAGATAACACCTGCGGGCGCGTGGGCGCCGCACCGCGCCTGACATGGCTCGACTAAGAAATGCATTCGCATTTAAAAGATCAGGATTAGGCAGTTTAAAGACGGCGACTTCGTGCGAGACGCGGTGATCACAGACTTGGCGTTCATGTAAGGCGTGCCCAAATCCGTCAACTACTGGCAAGAATTATAGAAGGAAGTATTTGCCATGATCAGACAACTGGGTAAGCCCACTTCCTTCTTGACCTTGTCTGCCTCGGGACTGCACTCGGATCGGCTCATCGCCATGCTATAACGTTTGAGGGGGCACAGTTCTGGCGAAATGCAGAGATCCATCGAAGACATGCTCTTCAGGGACAGAGTAGAACTCTGGAACAACGATCCGGTCGCCTGTGCGATCTACGCCAACAAACTATTCGACGTTATCCTCAGCATTCTTGGTAGTCTCTCCATTAAAGCCCTACGCAGCGGTAGGTTTACTTCAAACGAGTCAAGCTCCAACAAAGAGGCAGCCCCCACGTTTACATCCTCCTTTGGTTGGAAAGCGCGCCGGATGAAGAGTTGAGCATGACGATGTCGGCGACAGTGCATATAGTGAAGTTTCTCACGATTCTAGACGTCTAGCTCTTGAGCAGGGAGAGACCACAAATCTATCAGCACACCTACACTTGCTTCAAGCCAAATAGTCAGACGTGCAGGTTCGGCGCCCCGTTCATGCCCAGTGACGAGACTAGCGTCATTGTGCCGTTCCCGCCGACCGATAACATGAACGAGCTCATGAGGCGCGCACTGCTCAAGCAAAAGTATCGAGAGATGCACGAAGCTCTGGAGCACACCGACTACGACGACATCCAACAGTTCTTTGGCCACTTTGGAGTCTGGTCGCAGCAAGATTACTTGGCGATTCTCAGAGCGGGAGTGGCGAGGCCCTGTGTTCTGCACGAATGGACGCCCGAACAGAAGTGGGTCAACCCATTCAATCCTTGGATAGGGCCGGTCCTCGACACCAACATGGATATCCAAGTAATTCTCAACCACTACGCTTGTGCAACCTACGTGGTGGTTGACGTTAATAAGGCAGAGAGGGGTATCTCGGATTTCCATAAAGCCGTTCTTAAGATTATTGAGAACACCGTGATGGAGTACGCTCAAGTGCTCAAGGTCCTAAGCATCAACATGCTCAAGACGATTGAGATGTGCTCTCAAGAGGCGGCCTGGTTTCTACTGAAACAGAACATGCCGATGAACAGTACAGACGTGGTTTACATCCCGACTCGTCTTCCCGAACAACGAACGCGTGTTCCTAAAACCCGGGATAACATGGTTGCAGAGGACCTCGATGAGAGCTCGACGGAGGTCTGGAAACTTAACGCAATACAAAAGTACGAGGACAGACGGGACTACTTGAGCGGCGTGTGCCTGGCGGGCTTCGTTTCGATCTACAAGCTCCACCCTCGCAAAAAACAATACTGCATGAGGAAACTCACAATCCTGATACGGTATCGTCACTACAGGCGAGACGAACCCTTCCATTATAAAAGGGAGCAGGTGCTGCTCTTTCTGCCATTGTGCTAAGAAATCGATCTGCTTCACATCAATGCGTTCGGATCTCTCCATGAGCAGGAACTCCCGCGCATGGTAGAGAAGCAGACATAGACTATGACAGAATCATGGAGCTCGCCTGGTCCATCATCGCCGAAGAGGAAGAAGATCGAGTGGTGAGGCACCCGTAGGGGCCCGAACGTCACTGCGGATCTAGACGAGAGCATCGACATTCTGGGCTATCCGTATTTATTTAACGCCATGAAACAAGACAGTCCGTGCACTGCGGTGCGCAAACGAGACGACGTTCTCGCACCCGGAAACTTTACGCGCAGATGCGACTGACCAATGTTGAGCAACACGAGATAATTCGAGAAGTCATACATCGGATCACCCCTCCTGATTCAGAGCCGCTCTGGATCTTCATCACGGGGCCGGCCGGTTGTGGTAACACCTTCGCGCTGCGCCTGCTGATGGATGTCTCTAATAGATACTGCATACATCTTCGGACAGTGCTTACAACGCAACGCATACGTGGTATGTGCGAGCCCTGGCAAAATGGCGGTCGTGGTCGGAGGCACTACCGTTCACGCTGCGTTTAAGCTGGCTCGCAACAACGACGGAGGCTTGAGCGATAGCGATCTTAACACCTTCAGGAATGCCTTCCGTAACGTCAAGTGCATTATCATTGACGAGATCAGCATGCTGTCCGCCGATACCTTTGACCAGATTGACTGCAGCCTTCCCCAGATCACACACAACTACGACCAACCGTTCGGTGGAGTAGATCTCGTCTTCTGCTACGATCTTCGACAACTGCCTCCAGTTCGAGCCAGCGAGGTCTACAAGAGAAGTTGCGAACGAGGAAGTTGCCAGCAGTGACACTTGGGCAGCAGTTGGCAGCAGTGACACTGAAACTTGAGGCATTTGGCAGCAGTGACAGCGCTGTACGCACGGACCGATAACCACTCCTGCATTTTTACAGTACCGGCGCAGTCCGAAGTTTGCTGCTATGCTCCTGCGCATCGTGGCCGGGTCATCGTGCTGACAGGAAAAGCGCCGACTGACGGAAGACAGCTGGACCTGAAGCCACCGAGCTGCTATGAAGTCTACGCCATCCCGGAAACCCCGCATTTGGCAGCAGTGACAGCGCTGTACGCACGGACCGATAACCACTCCTGCATTTTTACAGGTTAGTGAGTTTAATTAGAAAGTAGTTGGTGCCGTGGCTCTTGCCGCTGTCACTGCTGCCCTGCATCGTTTTGTTGTGCCGTTGTGTCTTTGTCGCACGAAAGAGCATTGAATATGTCCAAGGACCTTGCTAAACTGTTTCTAGAGTTAACAGAAGAGTTAAAAGCTGAGCTGAAAAACTTCAAAGACGCTGTAGAGCGCAATGTCCGGTCAGAGGAGAGAAGCTTGCGCACGGAACTTGGCGAAATGAAGGGGGGGTCTCGATGATGCAAAGCGTCGACTTGAGGTCACCCTATGCGAAAACAAACAGCTGAAAAAAGAGAATGAATCCCTCCGCACCACAGTTTTTACTCTGGAGAAAGATTTGGTCGAGAGCCAAGCAAGCCTTCTCAATCAATACACGCGAAACCGGAACCTCGAAATCAAAGGAATAGAGCAAATGGAAAATGAGGATCTAAAGCAGCTACTTGAAAAAATTGGCGAAAAACTTGAGGAACCCATAACGGAAAGCGATGTGGACATATGCCACAGAGTTCCAACAAAGGATGAAGGAAAAAAACCAACATCATTGTGCAGTTTCAGCGCCGAGAAAAGCGCGATAAAGTGCTTCAAATGGCACGAAAGAAACGGTTAACAACAACACTTCTCGGCCTCCCCACAGACTTCCCCGTTTATATCAACGAGCACTTGTGCCCCACTATGAAAAAAATATTGGGAAGGCCTGTGGCACGCAAACGTGAGCATGGTTGGAAGTTTGTGTGGACGCGAGATGGAAGCGTCTTCGCGCGCCGGACTGAGACGTCGCGTATCGTAGCTATCACTTGTGAAAACGATCTGAATAAAATCTGCGCCGATATCTCCGTGTAATGCGCCAGACCGCGAGCAAACAACGCAGAACTTCACGCAATCATGTTCATGGGGTGTATTTCCCCTGAAGACATAACGAACGTTGTGAAACATAACCCAACAAAAATGTTTAAACTGTTTCACATGAACGCACGTTCACTGCGGCAAAAACGGGACGATGTCACACAACTTTTAGATTCATGTAACACAAAGTTTGATGTAATAATGTTCACCGAAACATGGTACAAAAACGACGAAGATTATTTTTTGCTGCCTGAATACACTCACTTCTGCCTGAACCGCCAGGCAGGTAGAGAAGGTGGGGTTTCAATTCAGTCTAGGCTCCCGTTATGTGAAATAGTAAATGAATATAGTGTTATCACTGCAGATTACGAAGTTTTATGTATACAAGCCAACAAAAACCTATTTGCTGTTTTATATCGCCCGCCCTGTGGTAGCCTTCCTGTTTTTCTCGAATTCTTTGACTGCTTATTGTCCTACGCAAATGAAAAAAATTTCCGACTTACAGTCGGCGGTGATTTAAACATTGATCTATTAAAAAACACACCCCCTGCTACAGAGCTTTTATCAATAATCCAAAGCCATGGTTTTACTAATGTCATCACGTCGCCAACGCGTGTCACAACTAAAACAGCATCATTACTTGACGTATTTATCACAAACAACGCCACGGAAAACACTACGTCAGGAATCTTAAGCACCGACATCAGTGACCACATGCCCATATTATTTTTCACTGACCGACAAGACAGACCCACGCGCAAAAGTGCCGAAGAATTTACTTATCGCCTGATAAACCCAAATACACTGGAAGATTTTAGAAAGCGCATTGCTGAAACCAACTGGACCGATGTCTTTACGTCAACTGACGCAAATAGCGCTTACGACCACTTTATCGAGATTTTTAAATCCCATTACTTCGCGTCTTTTCCAATTCTAACATACCGACCATCTAGACAGTCGCGCAAGCCGTGGATTACTGGGTACCTAAGAAAGCAAATCGCGAAGAAAAACAAGCTATACCATTTATTTGTGAAAACTCGTGACTTAAACAAGTGGGCGGAATACAAGTCGTTTAGAAACAACCTTAATAAAGAAAAAGAAAACATAAAACGCGAGTACTACAACCGTATTTTTGATGAAGATTGTCTGAGGCGAAGTGATATTGTTTGGAAAAAGCTAAATGAACTACTGAACAAAAAATCTGGCTGTACTGCAATAGATAGTCTCAAGGTAGATGATAACGTACTCAGTGGAAATGATCTCGCGAACAAATTTAATGATTTCTTCGTACTCGGATATGATAGTGACAGAAACCAAACCATTGAAAACATTGGATCCCTGCCTAACACTATTTTTCTTCAACCCACGTGTATGCGTGAAGTTATAGATACCACCAGTAAATTTAAAAACAGTCGCAGCATCGATGCTGATGGTCTACAAATTAAACCGGTTAAGCATGTTTTAGATCTAATAGCGGAAGTGTTGACACACATTTATAATGCTGCACTCTCAACCGGTGTTTTTCCAGAACGCATGCAAACAGCAAAAGTAAGCGTAATACATAAGGGAGGTGAAAAGAATGAACTTAATAATTATCGCCCAATCTCAGTACTACCAATTTTTTCTAAATGCCTTGAGAAAATTGTTTGTAATCAAATAGAAGTCTTCTCCCAGAAACACAACCTTATAACTGACTGCCAATTCGGCTTTAGAAAGAAACGCTCTACTGAAAGTGCTGCATTAGTGCAAAAGGACACTATCCTAGAAAATTTTGAAAAAAGACTACCTACACTAGGTATTTACCTAGATTTCAGTAAAGCGTTTGATCGTGTTAATCATGCAGTACTTCTTACTAAATTAGAAAACTACGGTTCTCGCGGTGTATCCCTCAATCTCGTGCAGTCTTATTTGCGGACACGTTTACAATACGTAGAAATAAATAACCATAAATCACAAATTAAGCCCATTAAGACTGGTGTGCCGCAAGGCAGCATTCTTGGACCTATTCTTTTTTTATTCTACATAAATGATAATACGCGCATTCAAACAAATTGCAAATTTATCATATATGCTGATGACTGCACTGTATTTGTTTCTGGGAAAAATTTAGAGACTATAATACCTATATCATGTTCGATATGTTACAAAATACAAGAATGGTCCCACAAAAACTACTTAACTCTTAACGAATCAAAAACTAAAGGTGTACTTTTCCGCCCTTTAGGCACGACAGTGGTTGTACCCGACAGTATGCTTTTAGGCCCATTTAAAATTAGTATTGTAAAGTGTGTAAAGACCCTTGGGATCATTTTTAACGAGAGCATGTCGTGGAACGAGCATGTGAAATTGTTCTGCTCGAAAGCGCAAAAGGCCGCCGGAATCATAAATAGGTGTCGTCATTTCCTACCCACTGGCATCAAGCGACTTTTATACCAGGCGCTGTTTCATTCGCATCTTAACTACTGTGCTTTAGTGTGGGCAAATACCACCTTGCCAAACCTAAATAGAGTAACATTACTGCAAAAGAAAGCCATTCGGGCAATCGAGAATGTTCCTTTTCTAGCACACACTAAGGCATTATTTTCAAAACACCAAATAGTAAAGGCCGAATACATATATCAATATAAACTTATCCGCACATATAGCTCTGCTAAGCGAGGCAAAATAGACACTTTTCTGGACCTAGCACATTTAGAGGAAACCGTAAATGTATATTCACACCGATATAAGCCACCTTGGAAGATCCCATCATCACGGACTCATCATGGACAGCAGCTGCTCAAGCATACACTTCCAAATACACTAAATCACTTGCACAGACAGGACGTTGACATTCTGACTGTTAATGATGCCCGCATATTGGATATGTTTTTGTATGTGTTTTACTTGTAGATTTTCACAGTTTTAATTATTTTGTATAATCGTTTTTTCAATGTACGTCGTATATGACCGTAAATTGCTGTGTCGTCATTGCTGCCATTGCCGCGTCGGCGGACGGTGCCCTGTCAAGCTGCATTGTTGCAGCTTTTTCGCCGTCTGCTTTTTTCACCTGTGTAAAAACATTCGTGGGAATAAAACTTTGATTGATTGAAAAAAAAAGTAAGGCGTTCTGCGCCCAAGTCAAGTGACACCACCTCTCCAACTTCTCCTTGCGCCAAGTCGTAAGCCAAAAGGACCTGGTCTTCTCCACCATCCTGACCAAGATCGGAGACGGGAGGGCCTTCGACGAGCGAGATTCAACTCATCGCAAGTCGCTTCTGCAGTGCCGATCACGCTCTAGCAGTGGAGCCTGGGGCTGTGTGTCTCTTCTACTAGAACAAGGATGTAGTCAAATTTAACACCAACATTGCCTTGCAAAGGTGCATCAACGTCCATTGTGCCTTGGCTGCCGATGCATACTTGGGTTACAGGACCGAGCCTTAATGCCTCAAGGCGAGATCCAAAGTGGCCAAGCTCGCTCACGCCGAGATGGGTAACCTCCCTCGCAACATCACGCTCGTAAGGGAGCAGTCTTACATGCTTACCTTCAACATTGACGTAAAGGATGGCCTAGTAAACGGGGCGGTCGGACTTCTACACGAAATCGAGTACGGAGAGGGCACGGCCAGCGAGGATGTGTGACTTTGGATAAAGTTTGACGTTCCGCACACCGGCCGTCTCATCATCATCAAGTCGAAACCTCTCATGACAGCGGCGGGACAAAGAGGAAGCAAGATCGAACCAGACTGGGTATCCATAGAACTCAGAACCGTAACCGTGGCTATCGATCGCAAGACTGGACTCAGTTGCAGGAGAAAGCAGTTCCCGGTGGTCTAGGCAAGTGCAATTACAGTAGACAAGTCGCAGGCGCAACGTACTCCAAAGTTGCATGAGTACGGTAAAACGCATCCACCGAAACTCGTCTATGTGGCTCTCAGTAACTGCACCGATGTCAACAGGTTGTATCTGACCAACTCCAAGGGTGGTCGCTCGTTTCATCATGGAAAGGAGAACCCTTGTATAGATTTACTAGTAAAGGTGACTCGAAAATCGTCACCTCAAAACGGTCCCGAAGAAGTGTCTTCGTGTGTTGCAAGATCCTTGTACGTTCGTCGTCGCCGCTCTCAAAGTTCGATCCCTCGATCTTCGCACCAAGGACGTCGTGCATGATTTGGTTCTCCGTGAAATGCCTATACTCTGTTTGTCCGAGACTTGGGCGGGTAAATTTTAACAACTACTTGGGTACACCGGTATCGCCCTCAACTGTACGATTGTCATCTACGTGGTTGTCATCTACGCTAAAGATCACCAGTATGTGGTTTCGGTTGGCTTCCCGTCAAGCAGTGTCTAGTAGATTGTGCAGACATGTGTGTGGTCAAGACGGTTGATGCGGTGATTATCGTTGCTGTCTATGTCTCTCAGGGAACGCCAGAGGGGGACATTGAAGAGTTGATGAATGCTTACTTCTCTTGGTGTGAGAATGATGAAACCACGTCGTTGATCGCTGTAGGAGACTTCAACATCGATATATCAAAACCAGACTATACGCCTCGAGCGCTGCCTGTAGGGGCGTCACTGAAAACCCCTAGCGGCCCGTTTCGAAAGCAGTCGCGGGAGTTGCCGGCCCGCTCACCACGGTGGCCGTTGCTTTTAAGGCACGTTCGCGACTGATATTTTCCGTTTGTATGCATTGGAAATACATATTTATGTGGACCAGTCACGCTGTTCGCAAACGTGGTGCATTTACCAGAGTATAAATGCTTCTGACGCAATCTTACTCTGGTACATTCGGTCCGCATAAGGGCCAGGTGTGTGTCACGAGCCGGCGTCACGAAACCGGCATATATGCATGGATCTGATTGTAATTCCACTGCCCCTAAATTTACTAACAGTAACTCCGTAAGCAGCGTTCGTTCAGATGCTCATTCTACGGCTATACTCTGCGATATAAATTGGTTTTGTGTAGTTCCATAATCTAGCGGAGCACTCATACCTGACAGCCCGCCAGTTACACTTCATATCTCGGATATTGATCACTACCCTGAACAAGCCAATGTGGCATAAATATCACGGGCATTCTACGCAATAAGTAATATTGATAACACAAAATTACATGCGGGAGTCAGCACAAAGAATTTACGGCTGGGTCGTCTTCGGCTACATATATCTTCCATATAAGATGCCCATATAACAGTCATCGGCTACATATATCTTCCGCTTATATCCGCGGCCGTGACTAAACGCTTTTTCGAAACATCATCATATGACACAGGGAGCCTGCGGAATTTAGCACAAAAGTGAAATCAGGTGGCCTTATCAGATACCACACTCAATCCAACGACACCGTTTATCGCTTGTGAACTTCCTTACTGTACTTAAAAAAATGTGTCCGCCGAGTGATCCCCTGTTCGTTAAAGCCGAAAAACAAAATAAAGGGGAACGCGCAGCTTGTGTGTGATTTACTCAAATGGCCTTTCTTTGATTTCGCTCCGAATTTGTACAAAACGATAGTTAAGCGCCCCCTCCTCCCCCTCCCTGTCTTGGAAAACAGTGCATTTCGCATCTAGTTGGTCTAGTGAGTTAAACCTTGCTTAAGGTAAGACGACCGTTTCTAGGATTTGCGAAGCTGCGCTGTTTTTTTTTTTTTTTCGCACGAACTATTACATTGCTTCCGTACTTGGCAGACAATTTATTTTTCCGTGGTTTCATTAACTCTCCTTGGTCCGTTCTATCAGGCGGGAGTGGGCACATATTTAACAACCCATAGATTTGGAATATACTCAACATGTTCGCGTGGCCTTTATTTCTATAAAAGGCACAAGTTATTGCCAGATAATTAGGTAATCACCTCTCTGGATGATATTTTTGGACGACACGTATACATTAAAAACAAGGCCAAATTCGTTGTCCGCGCTGCAAAACGAAACCTACCTCTCACCTTGCCAATATAAGGTCTATACGAGGCGTCAATAGAATTCACTTGCGCCTGAAATATTCGGAGGTGACAGTGGTGATATGCCGCTGCCGTCGCCGACGCAAAGAATCGCGCAGTACCGCGTCCCCGGTTAGCTTTTGTTGGCGTTCGAGGATTCTAAGAACTCAAATCAGGACGCAGCTGTTTTCTTTAAATGCCCTAAACGTACTATTTGCTTACAGACATCCTAATAACAAGATGTTTAGGGCGCGGAAAGGCAAGAAGAAGCGAAAGAGAACTAAAACACTGCATGAGCCAATATCAGCTGCGCTGCGGACATCCCGTAAGCGCCGCGGAGAAGCGGCGGCAGGCGGCGCAGCGATCGCGAAGCTCGAGGCGTAAAAGTTATTTCTTGATTTCGAACTAAGAGGTTTGAATTGCGTTGCTACACCAACCCACCCCAAGGTGCCCACCACTCGCCAGGGGTCTTGCATCGACGTCACGTTTGCTAAGAACTTGGTCAGGATTACAAATGAAACGGTGGGTGTTTACCATAGCGACCACAAGGCATTCCTTAGTACTGGCTATCCGTAAACGTCTTTCATTCAACCCAAAAGCGGTTTGTCTCTGTACTTCATTCGATTATTCAAATTCTTGCATTTTAGTGCTCTTATGTGAGCCAGTATCGCTTGTTCAGCTTGAAGGGATTCCACGGCGACATTTTCGACCATATCTTACACTTCTAAACACACCCATATGACCGGTTCTTTGTTTAGGCGTGCATGAGGAGGGAGGGGGCGAACATACGCAGCTATAGGTTTCATGCCCTCACTAGTGACATGTCCGTTGTTGTACGGGCGCAAAGTTCAAGCTAGGACGTCATACAGCCCAGTGCGACCTGTACGGTGTCCTCAGTGGTCGCGCGCATTGGGTTAGTGTGTTACGCAAGCATAAGTTGCCTAAGGCGCGGGAGGGATGCAGACAGCTTCATGCTTGTCCGCTAGAATAAAGCTCGGGTCCTTTCAAGTTGCATTCGTCTAATTGGCTTGTAAGTGGGCTCAATAGGAAATTACAAACAAGCGTGTTTAGTTTCGTGCACACTGTGGATTGAGTCCAGCTTTGCAGGTCATCCTTCTTCACATGGTGGAAGGGCACTAATTTTTTTATAACTTCGCTTGCTCGAAGCTTCCCGACTGTGTTACCACGTGACAAGGCGAGTGTGAAACGGCTTCTTCGCCTGCGCCTTGTCGCGCAGCGGTGGCTGGACCATCTATGCATGCGGTTCAGCGCAAGAAAATCACGTGAGTAAGAGAGGGTCTATCCACTGATAGCTATTAAAAACACTGCGCTAAGTGAGCTTTCAGGAACGAAAACTAGATAAGCACACGATGCACGCACAAGAAAGCGCTGCTTTCCGGTGCTTGGTGTTGTGTTCTTGAGCAGCAGTTAGACGGCGCGATGGGTCCTGGCACGGAGTCCTGGTGTCCGGACGTAGGTCTATGGACCGCGATTGGCTTCACCATATCAGACTGTAGGACCACGGAGTCGGCTGGACCACCTTGTCTCCAAGGACGGGCATGAGCTCCCCTGAGGTCGCACGAGCTGCGGTGCTTGCGCCGTCCGATGTCCAGAGTGTGATTTGCTTGTGCGCCATAGACTTCCAGCCATCCGGAAGGTCACAATCCGGGGCCTTATAGAACCTCGAGACCTCCTGGAAGGTACATGGTTGCACGTCATCGGCAAAAACATGTAGGGCGCTATGTATGGGCGTAAGAAAGGAGCCTCGGGCAGGGCGACCGCCCGTTGGCAAAACGAAGGAGATTCTATTTTTCGAGCACTCAGCGAGACCCCATGTCTCGTGCAATCGCGCGGCCGCGCAGCTTATCCCACGGTGCGCTCGGGATGCCGCAGAACGGGCGGCGCTCGGCTCCGCAACGGCTACTAAGCACAGTGCTAGCTGTTCTCTGGATTAGGCCAACACGCACTGGCATAAGTGTTTTACTGAGAAGCTTGTAAGTCAGTTCAGGAAATTCGAAAGACTGTTTGGATGACAGGAACACAGACAGTAACTTCAAGTTCCCATGTTATATGTTGTTCCGTGGTTGCCACAGCACAGGCTGCAGGGTGCCACCAACCGCAATGCAATGAACACTTTGGCTTCTCTGGTGCCTTACACGTAGAAAAACTGTGGGTCCAATTGCATGTAGTTTATTCAATACAGCTGATTGTTCTGCTGCCCTAGTACATTGTTTAATGCTGTCAGTCACCAGCAGCTGCTTTGTAACTATTCGCATCATACTATGACCAATAAAGCACGTGAATCTTTTCAGTCTCTAAAATGGTAGAGTATATGTCTGAGTTGTCAAGCAGCAAATTTTGCGCTAGAAATTAAAACATTGCTATTTTTTAATCAGTTATACAGGATTAAAAACCTCATTCAGCTTTTGCGCATGGCTAAAATTTTCCAGAGGACACAAAGTCACACGATTATTGGCCGTGGTCTAGGAGGACTAAACATGGTTAATATTTTTCACGCATAGAAATGCATCTTTGTGGAAGAAATATGTTTCTTATTCAGCGTTATTTATCGGCAAATGCTTTGGCCAACCGGTTGTCAAAGCAATGGGGAAAAGTAGGCATGAGCACCCTTGCACGCTGTGTGCTTCAGAAATACTAATTAGCTATTGATAACTGAAGCTGATTGGAGTGACCATAACCTGCACTTTTCAAACCTGTAACGTTCAGGAGTCAGTTGTAGGCACTTTGAGTGTTATATTCTGTCACCTGCTCTGTGTCATGATCTAAGTTTTAGGAACTATGTGTGGCATTTAGCATCACCAATTATGTGGGGGGCTTGACAGATCCATTGTAAGGTATGCAAAAAGGGGCAGATCTGTTGGGTCGTCTGCAGCAAATGACAGCACAGTGATGCAGCTGCTGACATTCTCAAAAGCTTCCAGGAATAAATTGTTCTTGTTGCAAAAGGTAATGCAGCAACTACTCTACAAGAGAAATGTACAAGCTCATCCCACAGTCAACCATCGGAGGTACTCTGCGCCATCACCGGTGGACACTAAAGGTGCGAGTCTTTTGGGATATAAATTCGCCGCAGAGTTTCCTGTCTCAGTGGACGGAATGAATTAACTGTCACCTTTATTCGACCGTGAAAACTTTTATATTGCGCATGACCAAGCTAGTGTATTTATAAGTATCGGTAACGTGTACAAAACAGATTGGTAACAATGATTGGTGGAACATAACAGCAACGACCACAAGACAGGATGGCATACACAATATGTATCATACACAATGTGTATCTTGTCTAGTATTGTGAACCATATAATCTGTGCCATGCGCTCGTGTTTTTGTTTCTGCTTTTTATCACTTGATCATTTGTATTTCCACTTCCACTCCTGCAATAGCCCTGACAAGGTCTACAGTATGTTTAAATAAATAAATAAGCGGGTTCATGATGAACCGGCTGAAACATAGACAACGTATGAGTTTTATGGCCGACTACTTTCTACGTACAGGAGTTTTGTACGTAGAAAGTAGTCTGAACGCGTAGTGTGAGGTCACCTTAATAATATTAAACACTGCGAAGTATTGTTCGGTATGCGGATTGCACTCAACATCAGCAATGAGCCTTATTGCTCGTTTTTGCTCTACAAAAACTTTCAATTTATTCTCCTTTGTTGTTGTTCCATAAATGGTATGTCAAGAAAGAATAACTGGCAGCACAAATGCATTGGAAAATATTAGTTTAACCCGTCTGCGAAGGGTGTATCCGTGTCGACATATCCCGCCATTTATCCTGTTCATTTTTGTAGGTACGCGGTAAATTACACAACTTAGGGTTTCTGAGAATATAAAACCGAAGCATTTTACACAAGGCACGATGCCAATGCTGTCGTTACCGAGCACAAGTTGAGTACTCACACCCGCAATTTTATTTTTTGTTCGAAATATCATATCCTCTCTCTTGTTGTTAATTTTAAGACAGTCTTTATTGCACCATTGACAAAGGTATCTTAAACATTTATTGCCGTATATCAATAATTCAGCCACGGTAGCTCCTGTTACGAGTATTGTAATGCCATTCACATAAGCTATAAGATTAACTCAAAGAGGGCTATTAAATATATCATGTATATATAAAGAACAACACACGACCCAAAATGTTATATTGTGGTATTCCAGACGAAATTGACTCCGCATTTGACAACGAGTCATTGCGATCTACCCCATGTGTTCTGTATTTTAAGTGAGACTCTATGAAGAAAAGGCAGCTTCCTCCTGCGCCATACTGACTAATTTATGGGAGCAACCGGTTATGGTTGATGAGGTCGAAGGCTTCTGAGAAATCGATACAAATTCTCCGAACAAGTATCTTCTTCTCAAATGAGTTATTAATGATTTCTTACTGCTGTGCCAACGCGATTTCTGTAGATTTATGCTTTCTGAATCCAAATTGACAATAGGAATGAACTGAGGGCTTAATAAGGAAAGTATTTATCCCGTAGTGAACAACTTTTTCTAGGAATTATGATCACATAACGGCCTTTGAAACGTGCTTTTAGGTGAGCTATGTGAACAAACAAGAACATAACAACATTTAGCAACACGAGCATCAAAGTTCAAGCAAATAACCTGCGAAATTTGTCTCCTGTCTTGATTGTTGCAGCTGTTTGCTCTCGTATATAGGAATGTATTTAGGAATGTAAAAAACTGGGATTAGGAATGTTATTCCTATTAGGAATGTTATTAGGAATGTTTTTTTACATTCCTATTTCGTTTACATCCTAATTTTACATTCCTAATCCTAACCAGGAATGTAAAAAAAACACCGCCTCGCATTACTGAGCCATCTCAAGTGCTGGGAAAAAATATATATAGAAATGTTTCTTAGAACCGCCTCGCCATTAAAGGGACACTCAAAGGCGACACGCTTTTTCCCCACCTTTGCACCTTGCCTGGCTCGTGCCTGTATCGTAAGAGGCTTGTACGCACCAGGCCAGGTCGGTGCAAGCGTGGTGCGATTTCCAACGCATACAGAAACAGACCGTTCGCGAGCACTTTAGGCAGCTGTGGCGACCAGTACATCAACCAGTCGTAACGGAAGGCCTAAAGAGAGCCGAAGCCTGCCTGCTCCGCCGAGTAAGAACAGACTGAGCCCGTAAATCAGCTTGGCTACATAAAATCAGCATTATTTTATCCCCTTTGTGCCCCTCGTGCAGTGTGACTAGTGACATTGATCACTTCATTATGCACTGCTCCAAAACCAACCCTGAGCGGACGAACTTTTTTCGTGATCTCCAGAAGTTAGGAGTGCCGCATGCTACATCGGAGGACATTATTTTTCCTAGGGACCACTGGATTGTGCGACGAGAGGTGTATCATCTCCTACTCTGACTCTTGCAGTCCACAGGACTAAGGGATGTGTGGTGACACTGTGTGTCTGTTATTTTAGGACTAAATGAGGTGTGATGACTTTGAGAGTCTCTGATATTGTATTGGGGACCATTAGGCGGAGAAATTGCCGGCAACTATGCAAGGCTAAGTCCGCCTCATTCAGCAATACTTACTACTACTACTAAGGTTCGGCTTCCGGGGACTGTGCCCGCAAGCAGTCGGTGCTTATGGCAACACGACACCAACGAAAACTTGTCAGCGCGTCAGCGTCAGTCTGCACGCCTTCTGCGAACTAGCTCGTGGAGCAATAAACCTAACAGCGCACAACGGTGAATTCAGTATAGAAAACACTGCCCAAAAACAAATACATCAACTTCAAAAAAAAACATGCGCTCTTGGATTTTGAACATACGAACTGCAAAACAATGTGCCTAGTGCCCCAGCCCACTCAGCCAGCGCTGCCAGAGGCGGAAATATAATCGTCATCATCATCAGCCTACTCAAGTCTACTGGCGCACGAAGGCCTCTCCCATTGACCTCCAACCAGTCCTGTCCTGCGCTGCTCGAGTGCCCACTTTACCCCCTAATGTCCCTATTTCATCCCTCCATCGTGTTATTGACTTTCCCCTTCTTCTGTTACCCTAATTGTCCACCGGTTGTCGGTTCGTCTCACTACATGGCCAGCCCATGCCCATTTCTATTTCTTTATTTAACTGTGATATCTACTACTCTAGTTTGTTCTCGGATACAGGTAGCTCGTTTCCTGTCCCTGAGTGTTATTCCTAACATTATTCGTTTCATGGCCCGTTCAGACGTTCTAAGTTTACTTTCCAGCTTTCTAATAAGGCGCCAAATGTCATCTCCAAATTTAATAACCGGCAGTATGCACTGGTTGTAGATGTTTTCATTTGAGTGACAGAGGTAGCTTACGTTTGATTAGTTGGGAGTGCTTGCCGAGTGATCCCCAACCCATACCTATTCTGCGCCGGATTTCTCTCTCGTGGTTGGGGTCAGCACTAACCATCTGTTCGAGGTAGTTGAATTCTTCTAGTTCTAGCGTACCAGTCAGCGAAGCCTGGCATGTGTGCTTGTGTGGAGCTACTTGGACTTAGAGCTTGATACAGTCTACAAACTAACAAACTAAAGGCACATTCTTCTAGGCCCAAACGTGCCGTGGCTTACCTTATTTATTTATTTATTTAATTATTGCGAATACTGCAAGCCAGATTGTCTGGCCCAAGCAGGAAGGGCAACTGGCAATACACAATCATTTATACAAGGATCAAACTTTTTTTTAAGTAAGAAAACAAACAAACAAACAAAAAATACAAAGCACATCGGTAAAAGCATACCACACCGTACAATGCAATACTTTCAACTGAGCGACCCAATTGCGTCGAACCGCAGGCGGCCGGCCGACTAAACGCTGGGCCGACTGATTCTGTCGTTGGGTAGGCGAGGCGTGCAGTCACGCCATCAATACGAGCCATCTTGCTTTGACGTCATATGAAACGTCTAGGAAATCGGCAAGGAAGAGGCAGAGAAGAGGACAGCACTTTCTAATCGATTTTTCTACTGAATAAAGTCGCGTAAACTCAGCGAGAGTGGTCAAAACATGGCCCAGAGACTCCATACTACAATTTGCGCTAGTAATCCCGCAAGGTTTACAAATCACTTCACTGTCCCTTTAAGACAACATACAGTTTTGCTCCGGTCGAAAGTTAGGCGATAAGTTAGTTATTGAGGAAAAAAGACGAAAGGGCATTAGTTGCCAAATAGTTTTCCACCTTGTGATGCAATACGTTGAACTTGAGCAATTGATTTCTTTCCAAGCTAATTCAATTATTGCCCGAGTTTTTTTGGATTGAAGTGCTCTTAACAGTTATAATGAATGTGATGTTATTTCCTGGCAGCAAGACAACTAACGAACAGCAGCTGTGAAGTAATTGAAGGCAAAATTGAAATGAATCAAAGCGAAATCCGCAAAAGCGAGTAGGGTATCTACGGCAACCACTCGCTGGACTAAACTCCGGTGTTTCATAACACATGACGATGGTTGAAACAAATCCACGGAGTTTGCAGATCGGGGGTGGTGGCGGATCTGTCCTTGGCGGATGGTGGCGATGTCCCAGACCTTGAAAACGAAATCTGTCCCAGACCTTGAAAACGAACTCAGCATTATTAGCCACGTGGCGCCCAAGCTTTCAGCTGCGGAAATGCTTTTGCTAAGAGTGCGAAATAAGCACACGAATGTGACCAGCCACGTTCAAGGGTAGTGTCGGGTAAATAATTTGGGCAGTGACGGTCTTGTGGACTGCAAAGCTGTTTATGGCACCATCGAGTGTTTTCCGCCTTTAGCCTAGTTTTTTAAGGGTAACGACGGGCTCTGGTGGAAGAGGCACAATCGGTAAGTGCTGTTTGACGACACAACTGCGCCTCGAAGAAAGATCTTAACTGGAGGTATTTATTCGTTGACAGAGCAGAACGACCTCCTCAGCTCTTCACAGCACCTATGAATCCCATGGATAGTGCAGGGAAGTGCGATAATTTCGTACAAATTACGGCGCTATTCTGTTCTGCAGGTGCAGATGACTGGCGAACCTGCTGAAATAACACCATTCAGAAACTATGTATGTACTCTATACCGATTAATAATATTAGACAGCACGCAACATTCTTTCCAACTACCTTACTGCCAGATTTCTGAATGCCCTCCAAGGTTACCCAGCACAGCAAATAACAGCTGTCACAACTAGAGTACTTCAAAAGTGCTCATTCCTATAAGCTCCGTCTTTCATGTCTTCTTTGTCCTACACGTGCTGCATCTTGCCGGCCGGCGGTGTACACGTGATCGGTGAATGACTGTGCACGTGTTCGTGGCGTCACCTTAAAACTTTACCGTGTCACATTTTCCCGTCGTCTTCCCCTATAGGAGGCATGTTCGCTCTTGTTTCCCGTTCAATTTCTTCTTTGCTTGTTTTTATTCAGTTAAGAATGGATAGGGCACGTAGTCAAAAGTGTTGGCCGTTGTAATTCAGACACTGCGTTTCAGAAGGACATAGAAAATTACGCCCATCTTCCCGCGAGGGAACCCTGATGTGATGAGACGCATCGGGGGGTTCGATTGGCGTTTCCATTGGGTTGATTCTCTAAATCGGGTGAAACGTGTTGTGAACGCGTAGGATGCATTCCATCCCATGCAGGTGTTCTCATACGCGGGAAGATGGGCGTAATTTTCATTCTTTTACTGCGAGAGAGACTGGTTGCCGTTTTTCGAGCGAGAGCGAGCACTTGACTTAACCGCCGCAACGCGCTACCCGCTTTATATTCACAGCGCCTGAAGGAGAGGAGACAGCGGAGGAGAGTCGCGCATGCGCGCGCTTGCGGCGCCGGAGCAGACGCGAGCGTAGCGAAGCGCACATGCGCAGCTGTTATGCTAATGAGACGGAGTGAGAGTGTTGCATGCAGCTGTCGGAGAGAAGAACGGGAGAAAGTTGCACATGTGCAGTGAGCGTGCGGACGCCGCGACGACAACAACAACGCCGACGGAGGGACATGCCTGAGAGCAAGAGATGCGTCGCATCTAATAAAACAGATCGCCTGGACAAGGGTGACGTTAGTGAGGTTGGCTGTGGTGTCGATGTGTGCGGGTCTCTGGCGGATTGGGCGGGGTCGGGGTGGCGGCGGCTAGAGCACGGTTTGCGTTTTCACTCTCGTGTTCACTCCCTTCATAGCTTATCTTGGTGCTGTAACCTAATTGTCTTTTCAGTAAAAGTAATGCTTCTTCTTTGAACTCTCTGGACACCTCGCGCTACAGCACCTCGTCAAAACCTTCTGGAAATCGGTGTGGTGCTGTTGGAAGGCCAAATTGGAGGAGACCTTGCTAAAGGGGCTCATCCGTCACGTAAAGGGCTAAACAAGCTTCTGTAAAGCAGACAAGACAGGAGGCAGTACCGTATCACCCACCGTGCTTTCAGTACTCGCAAAAGGCTGCTAATCTGCACAAGAAAGGAGTGCGGCGGGCTGCCCGGGAAGTTAAACAAGAAAGTTTCCGTTACCATTAAAACGGAGCATGCAGCGCCGACCCGCTCACGAAGCGAATGAAAAGCGAACACTAGTGCGTAAAAAATGCGCGTTTCTTTTACAGTTTCATGTCTTGATGCTACATATTTATTGTTGTGTTTATTTATTTATTTTTGTATTTATTTATTTATTTATTTATTTAATTATTTATTTATTTATTTATTTATTTATTTATTTATTTATTTATTATTTATTTATTTATTTATTTATTTATTTATTTATTTATTTATTTATTTATTTATTTATTTATTATCAGTCTGACCCATCTAGGGCCATGGAAAATAAGCATAAAATTCCATGCCCCACTAAAACGCAGCAAAGACAACACAAATGTACAATTGATGAAAGACAGAATCCAAAATGTGCAACTTACACACCTTAAGCATGATCGATGTACAGATACCTGTTGATGACAATTTGCAAATAGTAATAGAATAAAAAATCACGTACTGTGGGACTCAAACAAATCACGGTGCACTGTGTAGTTAGTGTTCGGCATGCATGAATCACTAGTGAAACATATTTTTTATGACACGCGAATCCGAGCATTTTCGGTGTTTCCTATCTTTCATTTCGATACTCGTTGACAATTGATATAGCCTATATCCATGTTTGTAATGGACGGATCTACTTTATCCTACTCTCGAATTACAACTGGAGAAAAACGAGTGTGAGCCTCAGGCAGGGTTGCCAGGTCTCACGACTTGTCGCCAAACTGGCGACTTTTCGATACTCGTGGCGGCGAAAATTTCAGTGCGGCGACTTGGCTGCTTTCTGGCTCCTTTGAGCATTGCTGATTTTATATCTTTTTCCGGGCCCTTCCGGTGCCCAACTTTCCGCTAAAAGGATCTTACATGGCCTTTCAGTGCATTTCTGCTGTTGAGACCAACTGAACAAACCGAACAGAACGAACTTTTAGGCAGATGACGGTTATCTGACAAAGTCTAGAACAGGACCCAACAAATCGGTCCCTCAAACACACCACCGTGCGGCGCTACTTACTGGCAGAAATCGAAATTTGCCTTGCGCATTTTGCCTTGCCTTGAAATATACCTTGCTCCTTACTGGCACAAATGTTTTTCATATCGTGCACCTGATGTCATATGAATAGCGTCAAAGTCTTCAAGCAACGCCATCGGTTTAAGGTGTAACGCTTCAGTAGTTTATGGGAGCTTGAGATCTCATGCAGAATGCCGGGAAGTGTGTGTGTATTTATTTTTTATTTATTTATTTATTTATTTATTTATTTATTTATTTATTTATTTATTTATTTATTTATTTATTTATTTATTTATTTACTTTTTTATTTATTTATTTATTTTTATTATTATATTTACAATACCCCTAAAGGCCCCCGTGAGGGGGTATTACGTAGGGGGTATTGCAGGTATACTCAGGGTTGTTAGTTTGGGTGCTATTTTAAAACTCGTAATCGGGAATAGATCGGGTTTTTTAACCATTTAATCATTACGAAATTCATTTTTTGTTCTGGTTAAATCTGTACTAGATAATACACTCACTTTATTTTATCAGTAGGTGTCACGAGCCTATTAACTCTAACACGTTAAAATTGGTGTTTGTTTCAAGTTGGTAATCGGGGGGCGTGTGTTTAGAAGTAATTAATTATGGCAATACAGAGCATTTATAATCTCCAAGAAACGAAACAATATATCCACGAACACCTGGTCCCAGATTTTTCTGCACATCCTCGTTCACATACATTATCATCTGCATGCGCAACATGCCAGTCTCCACCGCGACGCCTGTCCGATCGTTGAACTTATCTAGGCCGGAGGAAGGTTCTCTCGACATCACAGCTTCCAATGGGCACAACAGGGTCGGTGCGGCCTTTGCCAGCCTGCAGTAGCGAGCGGTAGGGTCATGCGCATACTCAATGAGTTCAACAGCTGTGTTTATGGGGCTTGCTGCCAGCAAGTACTAGTTGACAACGGCGGACCGTCAGCGCAGGATGGTTCAGGTCGCGGCTTTGAAAAGGTCCATTAGGGGAGAGGTTGGGTTTAACCCTATTCTCCTGTAACTGCGATGGCATGTACGCGGTGTGAAATTCGGGTAGAACCGGGTTTCACCCCAGAACGAACAACCCTATGTATATAGGCACGGGAATGAAAACAGGCGGCCAAAGTGCTAAAACATGAGGTGGAGCGAACGTCCCTTCTAAGTCATTCATTATCTTTGAATGCTTTACCTAAACCTGCATATTTTTTCTTTTTTTGTAAGCTGTAGTCAATTACTCTCCCGGACCACAGCAAACAAATAAAATTTGTAATACCGTTTTTTTCTTCTCGGAATTTCTCCGTTTTTTTCCGCGAAGGTAAAAGAAAACCACTCACTAGCATAGCCTTGCTGAAAATGGCGACTTTTCTGGCTCCTTTTCAAACATTCACTTTAAAGTGGCGACTTTTTGGCTACTTTGGGCACGTTCCCGGCGACTTTTTTTCTTTCTGAGGACGTGGCAACCACAGTGGAGGTGACATTGGGGTAAAAATATGGAGCTAGAGTTGGTATCTTTAGGCCGTTGTAATCTTAATTCAGGAACTCCGATATATTTAGAGGTCGCTATTGTAATAGTGACTGAGTAACTGAAAGATAAATTTTAGTTGTGCCGGTTTCTATCTCACAGTGTGGTAAGGCCCTGTAATGCTCAAATATTAGTTAACGATTCACTGCGATTACGTTTGTTCAAGACAAACTTGGTGACCTTTCTTTGTACTTTTTCCAATTTAATGCTAGTTGCTTTGTGCAGTAACCCTACTGTGTGGGAGTGCTCTAGCACCAGCATGAAGATTAGGTTCGGCTGCGAGTTTAGTAAATTTTGGCTCAACTCAAACACATCGGCGTAGGTAGAAAGCTTGTGTAAGGCAATGGATGTGACGTTGGGCATATGTGCATCCCAACCAAGTAAATATGATGCCTAAATTATTCTTGGGGTCTACACTTTCGTCAGTTAAGTGTCGTTGGTACTATAAGCAGTATGTTGTAGCTTACTTATTCCTTGCTACCATTACAATATGGTTTATTTAAGATTAATCGGCATTTCCCACTCCACATACCACTTGGCAAGTTAATATAGTGGTTTAACAAACGCTAGGGGATCTATATGACAGGTGATTGTTTTGTGAATAGCGCAGCCATTTACGAATACTCGCCTTGATGCCGCTATATAGCCAAAAAATAGCAAAGGCTTAAGAACAGATCCTTGGGTCACTCCGGACGCTGCAGGCATGGCTTCCCGTGGCACGCGCTAAAATATTAGAAATTGTGAACTATCTGTTAAAAAGTCTTGAATCCAGTTTGTTAGGTTTCAGAAAGCTGTTATACTTTGAAGTTTAGTCATTAGTTTGTTATGACACACAGAATCAAACGCTTTAGAAACATTGACTAATATTAGAAGCCTTTGTGTGCAGTATAGTGATAGAGTTCGTGGGGTCGTAAACAACATCTGTTAGCTGACAGGCAATTGTGATTTGTCAATTGTGGTAGCGAATTGTTGATAATCTGCTGCAATATCTGTTTCTTGCGCGATCGACGTCTTTATTTCCCGGAGATACGGGTAGGTTCCTCAAAGTAATATTTTATAATATTTTACATGACGTGCATGTATACTCGAAGTTAAAACCGTTGCCACCATGTTCCTATGAATACATGTGATTTTGCCCTCTTTTTAACTCATCAGTACGTTTTCGAGACGGCAGGAATTTGATGATAGCGATTCTGAAATACTCGCTGATGTATCTTAATCATTAATTCACAAAGCATCATGGGATTTCAGCATCGCTCGGAAACCGAGAAACGGCTGCATTATTTTTTTCACCTAGCGTTTCTATCATGTATGTAGAAATCCATTTGCGTGTATTATTGTTGCACTCCAGTAGGATGACACATTTATTACAGAACACATGATTTTAATCATGCTTCTACGGACGCTTTACGGCTTTTTAATGCGACGAACTTTGTAATTCCACATTATATCCCCGGAATATCCCTTGCGTGACTGCTTTCCATCTGGCAATTCTATAGAACCGAAACAGTTCGTCTATGTTGCCTATGAGCGACTTACGCGAACGCCTTACGTCGGGGAAACATCCCAAAACGTTGCTTCACAAGCCACTATGCCCTTGTGCTGTTCAGCCCGAAGTCGCGAGTTCAATTCCCCGTGGCTGTTACACAGAATACCTGTTAAAGGTTCCGGTGACAACTTTCTTCGCGTGAATGCGCTTCGGGCAAAACCAAAATATGCTGACGTAATTGATGCCGTAACATAAAATTGTTAGTGGCGATATAGCTGACGCTACAAGAGCAGAATTTGCATATTGCTGAGTGTAAAATACATGCGAATTGATTTCTCCGAGTTTCAAAATAGGCGCATGCAAGTTCGCAACGCTCGTTGCGGAGCGAACAGGTTAGGTCATTATGTCTACATAGGTTCGCTCTTCCAATAAGAGTTAACTGTTCATGTAAAATTCATTCATACTTCCTTCCTTCATACTTCTTTTAACTTCCTTCCATGTTATTATGGGATCAAGGGCACAGCAAAACAAACATTGAACTCTTGCATAAACACGAACAATTTAGCTGATAGTTAAACGGAGGAGTACAGTCCCCAAGGAGGCGTAAAGGCGGCATTCTTTCTGTACCTACCTACCTTGTCTGTGTTTAGGCTACCGTGCATGTACAACAAGCACCAAACAAAAGCTGCATCCCATTGATGTTTTAACTATACAGGAAGGCCATGAGCCTTTAAACGATACGTCACTCAGTGTCACGGACCTTACTTTGCGGCCGCCCCTCATGACACCCAAACGAAGTAACCCAAGTTTTACAGGAGAAACAAGAGCTCTATTTAAATACCATCTTCGTGAAAGTGAACAACGGTCATGATTTTTTTTCAGCCTTTGAGCGCATAAATCCATCCTTGTAGCTGCAGTGGAACCCCGATAATACGACTTTCAAGGGACTGCGAGAAAGCGTCGTAGGACCGGGGTGTCGTACGAACGGGGTGCGGGTAAATGACGGCCTAGTAGACGATCTCACACGACAGGTGGGCTAAGAACCTATTTAAAGTACTATATTTTGCGCATTATTGCGGTATTTGCGATCCTTTAGGTGAAATCCCAAGTTAAAAAAACAGCAACGCCAATGATGAGTCCCACCTGCCCTCCATGCGTATGAGCTAGACCGCCAGACAAGCGCCGTCCAGCGCTATTTGTAGCCGGCCAGCCCCGCCCCTTGCGAGCGCGAGATGAGGCCGATGTGGTCGATCAAATTGAGAGGGGAGGAGGCACGTGGAAAGTGCCAAAGGTATGCGAAACGAACCACTGTGCGAGGAGGAGATGGAAAAAAAATTCCCGCGCCTTCCCGCGAGGGGAACACGAGTAAATGCGGAGCATTGGGGCCTCAGTACTGGTTGAAGGCAGTGCTGCTTCCATCGCTTCTTCCGTGATGCTGGAGTAGCAGACGCGAGTAAACGTGGGCACGAGCGTCAACCAAGGAAGGAAGGAGCAACGCAGTGACTGAAACACGGGCGACCGCTAGCCGCTATATTTGCAGCGCGCGCAGTAGAGGGAGAGCAGTACGGGGGGGGAGAGTGCGCATGCGCAAGCAGCGCGCGCCCTTCCACGCCCCACCGCGCTGCTATCACGCACCTGTTACGCCGAGACCGCGACGGAGCGAACGGGCTGACTACGACGCATGCGCGCGCCAGCTGCTGTTGAGAGAGAGGAGGGAAGGAGAAGGGGCGCACCTGCTGCGGACGCGGAACTGTTGACACCGTCCGACGCAGGAACAGGCGAGGCTAAGAAATGCTCTGCATTTAAAAAACGGTATTCCCGTACATGGTGGAGACACCCTCTCAATGGTCCCGTACCGTCGTTATAGGGCCAAATTGCTCAACACGTAGTTCTTTTCGTTTCCCACAAGATGCAGCAATGCGAAAAAGATTATTTAAACTTCGTCAGACAACCGTGTTGCGGCGAAAACTATAGCGCGGTCCTGCTACAGTGACTTGCTGCGGCGGCCACCGATTGACCCAAAATGGCGGCGCCAACGTATACGTGTTTCCACCCTTGCGGCTGACGGGCGTCATTGAGACACTGTACGAAATAAAGGAGTGGAGTGACAACGCGGCTTTGAAAGACACTGATAAGCAGAGAGCAGAGATATACAAAGAGGGAGCGTTGTGAAAAGAAGAAACATGGATCGAGCGGCCAGGAAAGCGGGCGTTCCATCATCGCCGTGGAGTTCCATCGTATGTGTTTTCGCTTTCGGCGGCTCGATGGGAGCTGCAAATTCATGGTCCACCTGCCACTTGAACTTTGACTTCTCATGGTTGGCACGCTGGCGTACGGCTGCCGCGTGGCGCCGTCGAAGGTTAACTCCCGCTTACGAGTACCCACTGCTTGCTTGCGTCTGTTAATCCAGCAAATGGCCTGGCCCGCATGTGGACCTGTGCACATCAAGCAGCGTCAAACAGGGTTCAGAATAACAAAAGGTTGGGACGAGGCGGCGAAGCGGTGTAAAAGATTGTAAAAACGCCGTTTTATCCGCGCCAGGGACCGTCGTATGAAGCGGACCGCGTGCACCCGAGCGTCATATCATCAACGTTTTTATTGCATTGTTTATATGGGCGGTTTGCTGGGACCATGGTGATCCGTCGTAAGACACGGGTCCTCGTGAGTCCGAGGGACGTATCAGCGGGATTCCAGTGTATATGAAAATGTGGTGTAAAAGAGACCTCTGTCGAATTCGTCCTGGGTATAAAGTAAGCCAATAATTACAATTGTGCATCGGAGGACATGTGCTTCCAGGAAGCTTTCGATCAATTTAAGCTTTTGTCCATAATTTGTAGATGGAGTAGTGTTGGTCTTTCTTTTCACCCCGCTTCTGCTTTGCAAAACGTAAGGGGTTAAGCTGAATGTGGCTGCTTTTTAGAGCGTAGTTTTAGCCCGTGAAATCCCGTAATTTTGTTTGTCCTGTAACCAAACCGGAAATGCGCACGTTGCGAGCGAGAAAAGCGGCCGATATAGATGTGGCTGCGGTGGCAGCATGCCTTAAATGACGCTTATCTTTATATGCAGGTCTAATGCGTGGCCCTTTGTACAAGGGTCCAGATAATCATCGACCCGCACGCAGGCTCGACCCGCACGCAAGCGTCATTCAACAACATCCGAGGACCCGACGATGACGTCCGTTTCGATGGAATCGCTAGGTTATCCTTTCCCGGGTGTGAACCATATATGGTAATATATTGTATAGCCTGAGAGCCTCCCTCGCACGTTCTGAAAAGGAGTTTCCACGGCTAGGTAGAATCACGTGGTCAGCGCTCTCGCGGGTCACATGACGTCTGCAGGAGAAAACATCATCCGGAAGGTTCTGGGTAATGAGGCACTCAGGTGAGCTATAGGTTTGCGCCGACTCCTACCTGGTTGGCGAACGAAGGCGAATCAGAACCGTCCTATTGCCCCGCCTCGTGCCTTTCAAGTTTTTGTTATTGGCTTCATTCTTTTATCGACCTGCTGTGCGTCGCAGAGACTCGGCGAAATGTCGCGTCTCCATGCAATCCACGGCTTCTCGTATCCGCCACTGGTATACGTCTGCTGTCCCGCAACGCCATGAATGGGGTCATGGCTTTGCTGCCAATTGCGTATGATGGGATAAACAAAGAACCTGCGCGTTCTTGCTGACATGATGAGAACGTTAACATTGGTGCCGCGTCGTTTTCACGATTGGTATACCGAAATAAAGTGATGTCGACCGAGGCCGCGTAGCCTTTTGGCTATGCGTGAACATTCACGGCGTAACAATATCGGGGCCTAAGCTAGTATGCTTAAGGCCTACTTCTTTAACCTACCTGAGATCCCATGAGGATGCGCCCTACTCGCTACCTACACCACTAGAAGACTATGGCACCATACTACGGTGGTACCGAGACACCAGGAGACGGTTCCCGGCCCCACACCCCAACCTCACTCGAAGCGAGGGGACCCTCTATCGCCAAATACAAACAGACTCTGTGCTCACACCTGTACTGGGCCGCCACATAGCCCCCGCAATCTACGAGACATCCGAGTGTACCGTCTGCCGCGCCACTCGCGGCCCGCTGGCCCACATACTACAGTGCGCACCCCAAGACCCCGCACCCTCAAGCATCCGACAGCTACCAGTAACAGTGCGAAGAGCCATCACCTCGTCAGACTACAACACCCAGAAATTAGTCGTCCAGTGCGTCCGGGAGGCCCTGGAGAGGCAGCGGGTAGGCGGCGCGAGCCCCTTGGGGCCGAGCGCCGGACGCCCGACCTGAAGCTCCTAGGGCTGGCCCGGATGACGCCATTGGCGCCACCGGACCGTTTCTATTCAATAAAGTCTTTTCTCTCTCTCTTCTTTAACCTACCTTTTAGGTTAGGTTAAATGCATTTCTCCTGTTCCCTCTCTTGGAGTCCGTTGTTCTGAAGTGATTAAAAATATGTGCGCAAAGTAGTGGCCAGAGGTGATGCTACTCTCGATTATGATGTGACATCCGACTGCGCTGTCGGCTTCACTGGAGATGTCATTTAAGTGTACTGCAGTGAACCAGCAAATGCATTCTGGTCTCGAAGAGAGACTGAAATGAGCAAGTAAAGCTAGTAAACACCGCGTCGCAGAAACGTTTTCCCGTTAACGGCTTTGTCTGTCAATCAACTTACACTAAAGTGTGCCTCTAATTTCGTTCGCATGGAGTTTTCCCTCAGTATGACGTCGGGAGCTTAAAGTTCAAAGTGATTAGGATTCGGGTTTTCGTGAAACCCCGATAGTGCCCGGGAAAACCTTGAAAATGGAAACAGCCCTCTTACAAAATTTTTACGATCCCAGGTTTTAGTGTGGCCCGCATTCTGGGCGCGCTCTCACGTGTCTGGTATTTTTACAACGAAGCTGTCTATGGATAACAGAACGTCTCTGGAGACAGCCATAGCGTATGTATAGAAAAAATTAATAAAAAATAAAAAAGTCCTACGGCCAATATATTGTACAAGATATAAATGTTATATTAATTAAAAATAATTGCGAGTTGGGTGTTGGTATAGGTTCATGATGGGTAGAGCGGAAAGTGCTTTTTTGCGAAGCGCTTCGTCTCGTGGTCTTTCTTGCCAAACCTGTCTTTTGCGCTTTACCCATCATGAAGGCTTATTCCCGACTTTAAAGGGGCCATGCAGAGAAAATACAAGTTTATTTTATTCGAAAGATTTCGAATTTCGAATTCGAACAGATTTCGTGTTTTACTGTGCCCCCAGCGCTTGTCCGGCAGCAAACGATGCCATATACACTGAGGAATTAACCAATTTAGGTTAGAATATTTATTCTCCCGCCAAATCGTGTGTTTTCGGGACGTCAGAAATGGGGTCATAAGTGCACGTATTCAAACGAACTTTCACTGCGTCATTCGGCTATGAAGCCTTGCTTGCCAGTCCTCCCAGATGACGCTACCATGCTCATCCACGGACCGTTGTCCGCCGTTGCTTTGTTTTGGACCGTATTTGCACCTGGCGCGTTTTTCCTACTGTAGAAAGTAATCGTTTTGTGCAACATGGGATATGTTCGACAAACGGAGTCACGTAAGACAGCGTCGCTTATGCCAATCCTCCAGTATAGCGTAAGACAACTTCAAAGCGGCGGAGTGCTGTGCAGCTCAAACAAGCATAGTGCGCCCTGTACGAACAGCAGTGCGCACGGTACTTCTATGCTCACGTGTATTTTCGTAACTTTCATTGTTTACCGCACCATTATTACTGCTGTAAAATGAATACGCATCACATTTAAGCGCAAATAGATGGTTCGGCAAGCTTATAAGCACTGCCTAATTTGCGTTTGCTTTTGCCGGCCTCTGCCAATCGCACAGCTGGCCACATATGACGTCATAGGTTCCTGCTGCGGGAAATGAGCTAGTGGGTCGCATGGCCATTCTCTGTTTTCCTGATTATATAGCTTATTTGAGCGAAGCGTGCGTTAAAAGTGGTGTCAGTATGGTTTTAAAGCGGCAATATTTAGAATGAACCAAACTTGTCTTTTGTCTGCATGGCCCCTTTAAGGGGATCTGTGCAAACTTGGTCTTTGTAAACTGACTTTCCCACATGGTGAGTTGCACCGTGAAGCATGGCCATCTACTGGAACGGGCATGGGTACAGCCCCACTTTATTCTCCTCTCCACCGTCGTAGCATCCTTCCCAAGAAGTGTATACTCCTCGCGACGGGCGGCATCTCTCCCCCTGACATTATGCAATGCCGCTCGCTCTTTGGCGGACACCAGCGCGGCGCACTAGAGCATGCGCCGTGATTGGCGTAGCCGCGCTATAATAAAACGTCATTGTTTCTACCCGCCAATCGTGTGTTTCATTACTCTATGAGTCAGAGATGGCGCCAGTGTTCTTGTAGCTCAAAATGGCCATGACCTCCTATGAATACGCCAATTAACCCACGGCCCTCAGTCTCCAGTGGCTGCGAAGCAACTGACCAAGGCGGCGGTCAAACCTGTGACGCAGCAGAGGGTGCTAAGAATCCCTGGACCCGGACAGGCCACCATTAGAATCTGAACCTGACAACGTTTAACACGAGAGCCTTATCTAGCGAAGCCAGAGTAGAGGTGTTGTTCGAGGAATTAAAGGGCATTAAATTGGATGTCATAGGGCTGAGTGAGGTTAGGAGGACAGGTGAAGCCTTTACGGTGCTGAAAAATGGGCACGTCCTATGTTACCGTGGTCTAGAGGACAGAAGAGAACTGGGAGTGGGATGTCTAGTCAGTAAAAGCATAGCTGGCAACATAGAAGAATACTATGGCATTAACGAAAGGGCAGCAGGTCTTGTAATTAGGCTCAACAAGCGGTACAAACTCAAGGTGGTACAGGGCTACGCGCCTACATCCAGCCACAACGACCAGCTAGTTGAACGCTTCTATGAAGATGTGGAATCGGCAATAGCTATAACAAAAACACAGTATAACGCAGTTCTGGGGTACTTCAATGCTAAAGTAGGCAAGAATCAGGCTGGAGACAAGGCATTTGGGAGCTATGGTCTGGGCTGTAGAAATAGCAGGGGGGACCTACTAGTAGAGTTCGTAGAACGGAATAATGTACGCATCATGAATATGTTTTTCTGCAAACGGCAGGGCGGGAAGTGGAAGTGGAGTAGCCCGAATATGGAGCATAAAAATAAAATAGATTCATATTATGCGATAACCCTGGCGTCGTGCAAGATGTGGAAGTGCTCGGAAGAGTAAGTTGTAGTGACCACCGTATGGTAAGATCTCGAATTAGGCCAGATTTGAGGAGGAACCGTAACAAGCTAGTACGAAAGAAGCCGAATAATGAGCTAGCAGTAAGACGTAAAGTTGAAGAATTCAGGATCGCGCTGCAGAACCTATATTCAGCTCTCACCGAGGAAGCAGAGTTTACTATGCAGCAAGCCAGTGACAATCTTGCACGCATTATCACGGAGTGTGCAGTAGAAGTCGGGGGCACGATGACTAGACAGGATACTGGTAAGCTTTCCCAGGAGACGAAAGATCTAATTAGGAGACGGCAAACCATGACAATCTCCACCCCAGCTGACAGAATAGAACTCGCCGAGCTTTCGAAACTAATCAATAAGCGTAAGACAGCTGATAAACGGAAGTATAATATGGAGAGGATCGAATATGCTGTAAAGAACATAAGCAGGCTGAAAGCATTTAAGAGGCGTCTAGGCGTTGGAAAAAATCAGATGTATGCACTTAATGACCAGCAAAGCAATGTCATCACAATTAGGATGAAATAGTCAGAGTAGCCGAGGAGTTCTATAGAGATCTGTACAGTAGCCGGGACATCCAAGATAACGCCAAAGGAGAAAGTAGTTCGGAGGCGATACACATCCCACCAGTAACGACAGAAGAAGTAAGGAAGGCTTTGAAGGAAATGAAAGGGGGCAAAGCACCTACTGAAGATCGGATAACAGCAGACCTCTTGAAGGATGGCGGGCAAATTGTACTAGTAAAACTGGTAAACCTGTACACGCAATGCCTAATGACCTCGAGTGTACCGGAATCTTGGAAGAACGCGAACATCATCATAATCCAAAAGAAAGGCGACATGAAGGACTTGAAAATTATAGGCCGATCAGCGTACTGTCAGTCGTCTACAAGGTATTTACCAAAGTAATCGCTATCAGAATTTCTCCCACACTAGATTTCAGTCCACCTAAGGAACAAGCAGGGTTCCGTAAAGGCTATTCAACAATGGACCATGTCCACACCATCAATCAGGGTGATAGAGAAGTGCGCTGAGTATACTGAACCCCTATATATAACCTTCATAGATTATGAGAAAGCATTTGACTCGGTCGAAACCTCAGCAGTCACTCAGCAATTATGGAACCAGGGGGTAGACGAGCATTATGGAAGAATACTAAAGGATATCTACAATGGGTCCAGAGCTAACATCATCCTCCATAAGGAGAGCAGTAAAATACCTTTAAGGAAGGGCTTCAGACAAGGAGACACAATCTCTCCAATGTTATTTATAGCATGTTTACAAGAAGTATTCAGAACATTGGATTGGGAACAGGTGGGAGCAAGGGTTAATGGAGAATACCTCAGTAACCTCAGATTTGCTGATGACGTTGCCTTGCTAAGTAACTCGGGGGATGAATTACAAAGCATGCTTACCGCACTGGACAGAGTAGAACCATGGGCCTGAAAATTATTATGCAGAAAACTGAAGTAATGATCAATAACCTCGGGGCAGCACAGCGGTTCGAGATAGGTGGCGAGGCAGTGGAAGTGGTAAGCGACTATACCAACTTAGGTGAAGTTGTGACCCCTGATCCCAACCATGAGGCAGAGATAATTAGAAGGATAAGAATTGAGTGGAGTGCATTCGGCAGGCATTCTCAGATAATGAATGGCAGCCTACCATTGTCCCTGAACAAGAAAGTGTATGAGAGCTGCATCTTACCAGTACTCACCTACGGGGCAGAAACTTGGAGGCTCACTAAGAGGGTTCAACTTAAATTGAG
Organism: Haemaphysalis longicornis; assembly: GCF_048455015.1. Lineage (NCBI taxonomy): Eukaryota > Metazoa > Arthropoda > Arachnida > Ixodida > Ixodidae > Haemaphysalis > Haemaphysalis longicornis. The sequence goes on along the minus strand of NW_027526203.1, from coordinate 112,604,260 downwards.
GACGACTCAGCGCGCAATGGAACGGAAGATGATAGGTGTAACGTTAAGTGGCAAGAAGAGAGCGGAGTGGGTCAGGGAACAAACGCGTGTTAAGGACATATTAGTAGAAATTAAGAAGAAGAAATGGACGTGGGCGGGGCATGTAATCTGAAGGCACGATAACCGTTGGTCATTAAGGGTAACAGAGTGGATCCCTAGAAAGGGCAAGCGTAGCAGGGGGCGACAGAAAGTTAGATGGGCAGATGAGATCAAGAAGTTTGCAGGGATAAATTGGTCGGAGTTAGCACAGGACCGGGGTAATTGTAGAAAAATGGGAGAGGCCTTTGCCCTGCAGTGGGCGTAGATAGGCTGGTGATGATGATGATGACAAAAATTCATAGAAACACCACTCACTGCTTATGTGTAGTAATCGAAAACTATCACGTTTTAAATTCTGAAAGCAGCTGTTGGGCGGGAAGCAGCGTTCTCACTTCATGCAATCATGATGACGTGTCTTTGAGAGTTCATCTTAGTAGACACAGCACCGATTAATGTATTGTCGCTGCATAAAATCGTGACGTGGCTTCTAGAGTACAGTGCAGTGGACTTAGCACCGATAGAAATTTTGTGTTCCCTCATTATCATCGTCACGAGCCCCATCCCTTCGCGTCGTTCCCTACTTTCTCTGATAAAAGAGAGTCATGGCCAATTGTCCTAACTAACGCTACATGCACGCTATTAGCGCAAACTTGCTTTCTTACATGTGTAATAACCGTTCGCAGATTATTCCTGTAGGCCTCAGTACATGTCTCCAACACATGTTTCTAAATCAAAGGCCACAACGCATTAACTAGATCCACCTTTCGTCGTTTGCGACGAAGGTTCGGCGGTGGTGCAGCTTAGACACAGATTCTTGAAGGCACCGGGTTCGAATGCCAGAACATCAAATTTTCTTTCCTTTCATTTTACGGCCCTTGCTCTGTCAGCATTTTAAGACTATCTCTTGGTCACACCAACGCTTTTTTTTTCGAGTATTAAGGCATTTCATGCTTTTGCATTATTGAAAAAAAAAAACCGCGCTTAACAACACGGAGGCGGGTGAGGAAACACAGGAAGGGCGTTGTCTTCGCCTGTGCAAATTAGACGCATGCGTTTATGGGTGCATACTGTTTGTTTTGTTCCCCACCGTCTCGTTCTACTCACGTGTAAAGGTATGAACCTTCCATGTCTTGCAAACGACGAATGCACTCATACAGTGCGGGTTTGCATAAGAGTGAAGAGCACTTGACGAAGAAGCTTTGAGCAAGCGTAACCGGGCCACGTCCGACTTTGTGGACGCTGATGATAAATGTGGTGGTGGGAAATGGCGGCCCATGTAGAAAAATGAAGCAACGGCGTAGTCGGATGATGCACACTTCGTTTTTAATGAGAATCCCTTTTTCGCACGTTATAAATTATAGCGAAATATTTACACTTTAAACACAGAAATAAGGACGCACGTACCTAGGACAAACAGGGTGTCGTTTATGTACACATTTCACATCGCTTCCACGAAAGTTTGCTCAGCAGGACTACAAATCAAAATCCCAAATTAAACCACTGGTTACGGTCAAGCGTTTCATGTACTCCTCCTGAAGACACTTTTCCAACACGCTGTGTTCACAACACCCCACAGCTCGCCAATAAAGTTTCGAATCTGCACACATACTGCGTGTGTGGAGAATAGTTAAAGGAGTACTGACACGAAATTTCAAAGCTGAGATAACTATGTAAAACGCTTCCTTTTTATCAGGAGATATCTCCCAGCAAGTTTCACCAGCAACCGTTCAGGGAAACATATTTAAAATCCATTTTAATATTCGCCCGCACGAGAAAGGCCAGAGGGGGTCGACGTGACATCATCTGCTACGTGCCCCAAACTGTCGACGTCGGGGCTCCCGTGACGAAGCCGACGCGCTGGCTGTGGTTGGCGCGCGCTGCTCGGGCGTGTGTACACGTCATGGTTTTGGGACTGACGTCATGCTGCCCGGGCCTGTGGGGACGGCGAAGACCTCGGCCGGTCTGGGCGCGCGCGTGCGCTCGCTCGCGCGCGCTTCCAGAGAGGCAGCGATACGGCAAGAATGGTGACGCCATGTGATACATGCTGTCATGGCGGCCGCTCGGCGTTTTTTTGTCGAAACCGAAACTGGCACGAATAAACGACGCCGTAAATGAATGTTTACGCTGCGCTAGACCGTATAATCTGTCATTTTATGATTAGTGGGCTGGTAGGCACGCATAGCAGCGAAAAAAACGAAACATAAAAATTTTGTGTCAGTACTCCTTTAACAATTTCACAAGTGAGACCAACAAATTACATCAAGAGACACCGGAATCAACCAGCTAAGACTGGTTGTGGTGCCGCTCTCGGCACAGTTCATTCGCCCATTTTCGTCGACCAGAATTCCTGCATGACAGTATGGGAGCATGAAAAACATGCTTCAGCAACAAACAATCGTTGCAAGAACGATATGTGAATCAGCCTCTGCGTAAGAAGCTACCTAACGTGACCGAAACGCCTCGGTACCTGCAATATCAACGTGTCAGTGAATTTATTGCTAATGCCAGCTGATTTGCACAAACCCTTCATGATTCCAAGAATACGCGTAGCGTTGGTGCCATGAGAACAAAATGTAGCTGGTAGTTTGAAGCCCACATCCCTTAAAATAAATAATTTTAGAGCCACATTTGTAGGCAGAGTGTATTAGACAAATGCGGCGTATTTTACAAGACGGGTCTGTTAGTCGAAAGCCTTATCTTCACTTGAAGACCTCGTCAATGTTCGCTCCTCAGAGCTCTCAAAGAGCCTCTGCTCTCCCATTTCGTTTCCTGCACACACCATTCGCCCCAACCATTTTGTTACCAAACCTCGGCCTCCACTCACATAAGTTACTTGACGGTGAAAATGTCACTCCGACCTCTGAAAATTAAATAGCTTCTTTGGTTTCAGAGGCTACTCCTTTTTTCCTTCAGGCGTTGTTAGTCTCCGGGAGCTTCTCTCGAGCGCGAGCTCGGACAATGTTGCACAGAAGTGTCGAGTGAACACACCAGCACAAGAACAGAGAGGGAGAGAGAGAGAGACAGAGAGAGAGAGAGAGAGAGAGAGAGAGAGAGAGAGAAAGAGAGAGAGAGAAGAGGTGGGATAGCAAGAAAAGAAAACACAATTATGTACACAGCTTGAAAACTTTGAAAAATGACAGCGAACGATGCCCGCCGCCATCCTGCCGCACACACATTCAAAACGGCGCTTTCGCCGTAGTTCACGGGAACGGGAAACGGGCCCATGCTCACTTTATGACACAGTACACGCACTTGTCTCTTCTGACGACCACAAAGCTCTGCCCGTCACTCAGGGGTCCACGGCACAGAGTTCTTCCGCACAAGTTCCAAGAGCATGTGAGCCCCACGGGATGCCATCCAGGCGGGATGGCTGCGTGGAGGTCCCGGGTACTGGCGAGGTCGTCGGCAGCGCTGTCAGCTGCTTTCGAGTATTTCGCCCCCACACGCACGTTCGGATGCCAGGTGCAGCAGACTGGACGAGGCGGTAATGTAAGTTGTAATTCAGCCACTTCTCGCTGTAGCCCTCGAGGAACAAGGACGAGCCCATAGCGTTCCTCAGGCAAGTAAATTTCTACATCCTCTCTGTCACTCGTTTTACAAATTTCAATTTTTAAACATCCAAATGACGAAAATGAACCTCGACAGAAATATATTCGCGCAAGGTTCCCAAAGAAGGGCCTACAGCCAGTAACTGACGTGAGCAAGGCTCCTCAACACTACCGGCTCCTTTTTCAGCTCCCTGGCTATCAGGAAGGCTTCAAATGAGGTAACATTAACTTAGAAAGCGATTCTCGCTCCCTTCAACGCACATACTCGGTACGAATGTTTATTTTCTTCGGTGGAACACCGGCAGCAACAAAGCGGACAATCTAAAAATGTTGCATCCCCTGAAGTAGGCTTCCAACATACTTAGACAGACCTCGTTGCCAAATTGTAACAACTCTATTGACGGAAGAAGTCTTCTAGATCCATTAGACAACCAACAGGAACGTTCTGAAGGCGTGTAGTATAAGGTACGAGCCGTAGGTGTAAAACAGCAGAAGTTAGGATGATGATCTAGCCCCACACACTGTCAAGACAACATCCTGTTCAACGTCTTTACGAACAACAACCGGCTTACGACCGAGAGCGGGCTGTTTTGAGCCGTCTCAAGAACTGTATTCCCGTCAGCGTATTTGTTGAGATCAATGAACTTGTTGGATAAAAATTGAACCATTTTCCCCCACCATGTTCATTACTAACGCATTCCAGTGACCGTCGACCTGTGACAAGAGTGACATTATTTTTTTTTAAATTTTTAATACCTAAACGCAACCTGCAACCTCTAGCAACCGTTTTCAAATTCAGTCGACAGTTCACAGGTCGCAACTGCATCTGTGGAAGACTCGACACAGCATCTCAGTTCCCCCCACCCAGCTAGCTCCAAAACTCGTCACACTAAGCGAAGAGACAAGGTCCCTCGTCTGCCTCTCCACACCGAACGCGTCCTCACAGTGCTCCAACGTATACAGCATGTCAGTATTTGACAAATTTCCACCGATGATACTAAGCTCTGGAGCCACATTTATGAGGTACACTTCATTCTTAATGCCACATTAAAACACAGCATTTGTAGAGCACCCGCCAATTCGGAACTCCTGAATTCGCGACGACTGATTACGAAGAAATTTGGTTGCTTTTTCTCTCAACGTGCACTTAATCTATTGCAAGCTGTACCAATCTTACGTTACGGCTTCTACGCCCCTTCTTTCAGAAGAAGGTTGTCGAAGGCAACGTCGCCGAAGGGTGTCGACAGTGCACGGCATCGCCACCTCTGCCAACGTTTCACAAATATTACTTCCAACTTTCCCCAAAGCTCCACAAGACGTCATCGAGCATGGCCCCAGAGCTCAGAAAAGCACCAGTAAACAAAGGAACTGTCTCGACATTCACTGGAAGCAAATGCTTTTCACGCGCTTACATGCTGCAAGCACGCATACACGCACACAACAACCACACACGCACGCACAAACATCGCCAGAGGAAGTGAGTTCTCGTTCACGGCCCTCCGCCCAGTGTCCACAGCGCGGCGGACGCGTACGGTCCTGGCAGAATGCAACACAGTCCACGCGGCGGCTGTCCGAAGGGCGGCGACTCCGCCGGCCGAAGTGCTCCGTCCGCGGAAGGCGGCCGGGTCGCGAGCGGGACAAGTTTGTGCGGCTGACGTCACGACAGCGGGTCCGGCTGCGTTGAGTCCGAGCTCGAGTCGTCCATCTGTATATCGGGCGACAGGGCCACCGGGGGCCTGCTGGGCGATGAAGACGCCTTGCAGTCGGAGCCGCCGTGCGACGTCGTGTGTTCCTCCTCCTGCTTCTGCCGCTTGTGCTTGGTGCGCCGATTCTGGAACCACACCTTGACCTGCGCACAAGACAGGGCGTATGAGCCGCTTGAAGCAGCATCAGAGTTCAACAGACACGCAGCAGAATAAGAAGAAGAAGAAGCAGAAGAAGAAGAAGAAGAGAGGCTACGAGATGGCTTCTTAAGGCGCGGTTCCCAGTCGGGATCGTCATCATAAGCCTGTTTGAGTCCACTGCAGGACGAAAGCAGGACAAAATGCGGTTCCCTGTACATAATGTAAATATATTTGCTTTTCTATCGACGGCGGCCTCCTCCCTTGCCTCTAGGGACGTTTTTCCACGTGTGGCGCCCGACGTGGGACCACATGTGGAAAATGTCAAGGGAGACAAGGGAGGAAGTTTTCCACAACCTGTATAATAGTTCGAAGAACATTTCATTAACCGCACTGGAGCGCTGTTTTGTCACCGTGCTGTTTTGTCTCCTTGCGTCCTTTTGTCACTGCGCTGTTCTCTGGTGTCCCCTTTTGCCGCGTGTTGTTTTGTAGTTGTCGCTGTACTGTTTTGTCCCTGCGCCATTTTGTCGCGGGCTGTTCTGTCGCCCTGGTGTTATGATGCGTGCTGTTAGGTTGGTGCTCTTTTTTTCGCTTGCTGTCCTGTCCTTCGCTGTGTTGACGCCACCCCGGTTTGTGCGTAGCTGGTCGAACCTTTTTGTATTAACTTACAGGCCGGCTAAGTTGTGAGCGTGAGCACGGCAACACTATCACGACTGTATGCGCAAAATGAAGTTGAAACATCAGGACATCACAAATGAAACATCGGCACAGTTGCGTCGTCGTTACCCAATCATCAGCTTCCTCTTTTTCATACTCAGCGAATTCAGAACGGCCAACCATGGAGCAGACAGTTTGCAGCGTATAGGCCGAAAGGCGATACTGTAGCGTGTAACACATAAAACGAACGCCTTCTGGAACGCAACGCGAAAATTTCGGTCTGTATGTCTGCCCCTCGATTTAGCCATCCGGCTACAAGTTAAAGGAACCTTGAGCGAGACGTTTATTTGAGCAAACCATTTCTAAACTACTAAACCTGGCGTCAGTCTTCATACTTGTCAACATTATTGAGCAAAATTAAATATTAGGCCTTGTTTAGGCAAGAAGTGACATTGTTGCATTGTTCTAATACATAGCTGCTTGATTTTCGCGGTAGGAAACATAAAATACGCCGAGAAAAAAATTTCGACCTCAAAAAACAAAAAAGCACTCGCGGTACCTCCGCGTGGCAGTGTTCCAAGTTCAAAAGTAACAAAAGGTTCCAGTGGATGGCGCGAGCTGTGGAACGCCTCAAAATTGAATTCACTTGAGCAAACCTTCACTGTGCTTACCGCGGGAGGAGCGGAATTAGAGGCGACAAGCGTGACAGGTGGGCGGGTATGAGAAGAGAGGCATTTACTTGGCAGGGGCCGCACAAGACTTTCGAGGACATTTGCAGCGAAGTGAAAGATACGCTGGGCCTATGTCCGTTTGAACAAAGAATCCTAGGAACCCATTTACCGCTGCTGTCACGAGATGGCGCTGCGTCGAATCGAGACAGCCCCCGCCTCACAGGAGCAGCCAGCACGGCCCACTCCGGGTAGCCACAAAAACAGCAACATCGCAAATACAAAACGAGCGCTCCGATTTGTCGTGCGGCCGCGCGAACAACGTGTCCCGTGAATCAATTGACCCGTTCAACCCGATTGTGGGCAGAGCGCCTTGTAATGAACGACCTGCTGAATTCATTTCGCGCTTCACGTTGCTAAGCGGGGGGCGCTGGGTGCCACTGCAGTCGCGGGAACTGGCAACCCACTCTCCGAGTGCTTTATTTCCACTCGGAGGCTACAGCGACGTTAAACGACGCGATCGTTTCCTCGCTTTTTCTCGTGGGCGCTGCCCCTTGCTATTCCAACATTTGAACACCGGAATGCTAAGTGACGCCTGCAACAGCACAAGAATCGGCACATGCCCCAACTCCCGCGTTCATAAAACTACGAGCCTGCATGCAGCCGCATTATCTTGCGGCTTCGTGCGTAGTTAACTTGGTGTGCAGGCACTTTTTGCGCACTACAAGGCGGTAACCATGCAGGCAGTTGCTAGAGCAAACGTGGGAGACGGGGAGACGGGGAGGCGTCGAGCGCATGGAAACAGTGAAGAAGCCGGCTGGAGAACCTGTCGTCTTGATTCTGTTCGCTGCGGAAACCAGCTCGAGGCCCACAAGAAGGAAAGAACGTGTCCTTCCTCCTTGCTTCAGCTATTCACACGAACGGCTGCAACAAACGAGCCTGAAAGTTCGACTGACCGTTCGGCAACAAGCGGGCTTTGCCTACAGCTTTCGTCCTCAGTCAAGGGTGAACTGCTGGGCCCCTAGCGACAACGCGATGTGAACTGCGGTGGACTGTTCGCGCAGTTGGTGTCACCATTACCTGGGGAAAGCAAGCATAGGCCTATGAAAGTGGTGTAAAACACCAGGAGGAGGTGTACATCCTGCTTCCCAACATGTGCACAGAAGGAGCCGAGAAAAACTTGTCGCTGCACCTTTCATCGACTTAAAGGAGATACAGAGGTACCGGCCAATAGAAAAGTACTGATGTCTTCTCTCTGGCCCCACCAGCCTGTTCGAAATTGAAAAAAAGAACAGTTGAATAACTCGACCTTCATGTAAGATTCGGTTGCCTCTTTTCGGGTAAGAATGCGTGCTGTTTCACCTTATTAAACGCAAAATATTGCAACGCCCATTTACGGGTCTTCGGTATACACGCCTCAGTGTTCTCAAATGTGGGGTCGTGTCAGAGGCGTCTTATTACAGAGACGTGTTCACATCTCTTATCCGTTTTCCGCCACAGCTATGTTAACCAATTCGAGCAAACTGCTTCTTTATATCATACGACTTCGGTGCCTATAGTGTAGCTTCTGGCGCCGGACTTGGCCAGTCCGCCGCAAGGAGATATATGGATACACGTGTTTGCGACCGCAGGCAGTTAGCGCCAACATTGCCTTCTACGACCGCCGTCTTACATACGCCAAGCGATTAGCTGAATATACAGTACTTCGGCCTGAGCACTATGACGTTCTGAACGTTGTATAAATCCGGCAATTCACATTAACCATCCTGACTCCGCAGAAGCATCTTCATTTTCATCGACGACGCGTCGTTGTCCCACATTTAAACTACTGGTGTTCGTTCCTCGTGCATTTGTGAAGCGTAACGGCCGAGCCAGAGGATCGAAACGGAGTTCACGGCAGGAAATGGCGCTCGTTTGTCGTACCGCAGCGAAACTTCCAACTCGAGGGCAAAAGGTACACGTGATTTGCCGCCTCCTATAAGAAAGCGACGGCAAGTGTGAATGACGGGCGTGTACGGACGTCCCCATCCCAGCCGGTACTTTATTGCCCCTTGGAAACAAAAGAACACCGACCGCATAAGCGAATGCGCTCACCCCCTTCATTTGAATCCGCTGCTATTCAGACGCGAAGCAGCATCTGGGCAAACTCTTTCGTTCCGGAATGAATTTGATCGCCCGCGCGCACGACAGTTCGCGGTACAGGGGCCTATCAGCGAGATTGTACTGAACATGCCTTGTCGTAGCCGCCGCCGCAGAGACTAGCGCAATCAAGGCTTTTATTCAGCGGCCACGCATAATGGCGCGACCGCCGCGCGACATCACGTCCGGGCGTCGGAAGGTGGGGTTGGAGGGCGCTAATTTGGGTGCAGTTTGGGGGGGAAGTCGGGACTAGACTGGTGTGCGGATATGCTGCCAGGTGCTGCCGCTATTTGGGCGGCGCCGAACGAGAGAAAGAGGGCACAAGCAATGGCATTCTCCGTTCCACCAGGGGCCAGGGTGGCGCGAGAGCGACGCGATTACCTCACCGGGCCAGAAACAAAGGCGTCTTCACCTCGCTGTATAGATGGATGCGTTACCCTACGCAGCCGTAATCCTGTTCTGCGTGTTTCGCATGGAGGCGGAGGGGAAACATGTTGAATGTGAGTAGAGACGAAAACGGCGAAACATGGCCGAGTACACACCGTCATGGTTACCCTTTCGAACTTCAGAGGACGAACTGAGGCTGTCCACTGCGGGGCAGCTCGCACTCGGGAAGTGGGATAGTAAAAGCGCGATTCTTCTATCCAATCACTGTTCGCCAACAGATTGCGCCGCTTGCAATGGGGCGCGATGGACGAGCGGCGCAAGAACGAAGGCGGCCGGAAATCACCGCAGGTGGCTCTTTCGATATTCATCCGCTCTGCGCGCGAGTGCCAAGCGGGTCTCGGAAGGCGTCGAGCGCGAGCGTGCACAGAGGGCGGCGATGTATATGCTCCCCGCGTGCTGCCGCCCTTGACTCGGACGCCAGGCGGGGAATGATGAAGCTGTTGGCCCGCGAGCGTGCCGGCAGCGGGAACCTGCTCGCGCTGCGTCCTTTTTCGTCTCAGAGAGCTGGCCGCTTGTTGCCGCGGCCACGGCGGTGCAACGGCGATGTAGTCGTACGTGCTCCGCGCCGAGCCCCGGTGCACTCCTCCCCGCTTTGCACCGAAGCAGATCCGTGCCCGACCTACTCGGTCGCCACTTGGTTAGTATCGTTCGCGAAAGCGAACTCTCGACATGTCTGCTGAGCGTGCGAAGCTTACTGATGGCAATGCATCTCGGTGACAAGCGGCGAAAGGAAAGTATGCCTCAAGAGCGCGCCACCTGTCATATAGGCCTCAGTCATGTGTAAAGTTTCATACGATCAGGTGGTTCAAAAGCGTTGCTGGACCAGGCTTTACACTTCAGACAACGCTTTACACTTCTCTCCCAGCCGTCGTAAACGTCCTCCGCATCGCCCTGGATGCTCCGATGCATACCGTGGAAGTGGGGGCGATAACGCTTCAATTTCACCTGTTTCCCTCGGTCCTTCTTCAATTTCTCGCGTGCTCGAAAACGACAGTAGGCAGGCACCTGGAAAGCCACCGCTGTTTATCCGCCATTGAGTACCGTGAGTAGGCTTTCCGCTTACTGTATACAGCGCCGGTGGCTGAGTTCCCTCGTCACCAAGATATACGTTTATCTTGCACCGTGCTCGCGTCTCATGTATGTGCGTTGCAGCTATTGTTGCTGTGAAGGAGAAGCGCTTTCGGAAGAGCTTCTCGGAAATCTCGGGCGACCCGCGTTTACACGACTCAAACTAGCTGGGGAACTAGATTGCCCCCGTCAATTACAGTATTACAACTAACACGTTTTATTACGGCGACGCTCACTCACGAGGGGGATGAACACGAACTGCTTTCTCAGACACCCGTAATTGTGAGTGACTGAGTACGCCTTCACCGGAATTAGCCTCGCATTAGGGTGCCGCCATTCGCTCAGTCGCAGCGTCCTTAAAGGGACAGACAACCGATTTTTGTCGAGTCTATCCCAAATGAAAGGGCATTACTTAAAGCACCTTGACGAGAAACGGTTTTGCTGATAGCGCCCTAGAACTTTTTAAATCGAATTTTTTTATCTATTGAGTCTTATGGGTCATGCTGGCAACCATGACATAGAGTAGCTCGGCAACATACTTTTGTCTGTATGCGAAATAAAACACGATATTTAAAAACTTGTTCCCAGCTAAAAAGTTTCAATCGCAGGCTTTCCTACTCCTTTATGTGTGTTTTTAATGCAACGGTCTATTTTGCACGAATGCGCCATCTGTTGGGATAGACGATAGGTAGAATCTGGCTTCACGTTGTGGAGGCGGGAAGTTCGATTCTCCCCGGGCGCGACGGTTTTTTTTTTTTTTTTTGTTAAGCTGCCGTTGGCATATTTGGAAACTCAAATCTCAAATATTTTGGTAGAACAAACACCCCTGACTCAGGCAGAATCGTCAAAGCTACTTCGCTGGGTCTGTTTACTGAACGCTGCCGTTGATTCTGGGCATGGAGGCTCAGTTAGCCAGACTGAGAGTCATGCTGAGAGGCACCCAGCGACAGCGGGTGGCGTGTCTTTAAAAATTTCAGAATAATGTTTAGAAATACATACACAATCTAACCTTGTACAAATACTTGTGTTAAAAGGTTTTCAATACGTAAATAAACGCTTCAGCAGTTACAGTAGCTGCTAGGTTTGCAGGTCACGTGACAGGGACACATATTGTAGTGTCAAGTTTCGACACTACGAACCGCCACCCTACCGATTTCAGGAAGTTTGCTGCCAAGTTGAAATTATTTCCGCCAGTTTGTTTAGAAATTGCTTGTGGTTACCGGGCTATAGAAAACGCTGGCTTTCATATGAGCTAGAGAACACATACGCGACAAAAATCGGTTGTCTGTCCCTTTAACTCTTGGTGCTTGCCTTTCCCCACCGCCAACAGTGCTGCCGACATCTGTAGCCGCACGCATGCCTGCTTTTTTGCATACGATAGCGCGTAATTATAACTAGTGCGCACATTTTTAGCGCGTCATTTTTTTCCTAGCGGCGCCATCGGCGCGCTGGTGGCCTCGATGCATCCCATTTGCAGCCGCCAACAACGGCATTAACGCGTCCCACGCGGGGCTTCACCCGAAGCTTCACGGCTCAGCGTGATCAAGACAGGGGCAGCAATCACTTAGTAAAGCTTCCATTTCTCTTCACCAGGCGGTGACAACGCGCTGCGTGAACAGGCGGTGAGAAGAAGACTCTGCATAAGTAAAAGAGCAAGTACTCACCCAGGATTACCTAAAAAGAGGCAAAAGAGTTTCAACTGGAGCACGCTGATTGAATCGGAAACGTCGTTAGACGTTTCAAAAACCAAGTGTACTGTTGCGCGAATTGGTAATTCATTTTAAAAATAGCTACATCGCAAAAATAAACAAGAACACAGAAAGACGACGGGACGAGCGCAGCGCCCGTCCCGTCGTCTTTTTGTGTCCTTGTTGATATTCGCGCTGTAGCTTTTTTTATTTTTTTTTTCCAAAAACATCGAATGGAATCGAAAACGTCGGTACGCGGCACTCGCATGCAGAGAAGTGCCGCATGAGAAAAGAAAATCTCTGCGATAACTCCAAGGGTGGCTGCGCTTTGGTTTCCGAAGCTTATTGCTTCGCAGGCAGACGAAAAGTGACGAGTCATGAGTGATGGGCTACAATATAAACAGAAGCTATTGGACACGCTCTTTGGAACATGATCGTGCCCATACAAATCCATGTGAAGAAAATGTCCGCTTTCTGACGAAAAGGGTAGCACCCAAGAAGTGAAGCAAGCCGTGGAGCTCACTAAAATGACACTGTGATGACTGGGAAGGGAAAGCGAAAAGCAGAACGTAACTTGGAACAGCTACCATCTGTTACAATCAAAATTTAATTTAGTTTAGCCTGCCGATAATAGCAGCGCTAAACTTAGAAGGCTGGTAATAAATGTAGATGGTATTAGAACTTGTGGCCAGATGGCACACGCAATCACCCGGGTACGAAAAGAGGATGTACATGTCTTCATCAATCGATCAATTAATTATCAAACAACCAGCTATTCAATCACCTGAAATATATGCCGTGCCCGTGACAAAACATTCTAATAAGCTTCAGATACAAGGAACCACGAGGAACTGCTCAATGATTACCATACCTCCGTAGCGACATCGCTTGGTCTCAACACGAACCGATGCACACTCAGTCACGCTGCGCTGAAACTTAATGGAGCGTCCTACACTCTTAGGCAAAAAGGAGCAAATCTTGGACCAAATGCGGCCGTTACTCTTTGCGGGCAACCGTTCATCTTCAAGTGGAGTAACCGTGGCAGAGTATGTGCCGTGTGCACAAATGCAGACTAAATGTTCGTCCCCGCCGATTTACAAGGAATAACGGGAAGACGAAACGCATGCATTCAGTCTCTTTGCTGCGTCATTAATCCCCTGTAATGACGTCGTTGTTGCCATTTCCCGCATATGTCTGTGGACAGTTGTAGATGTCCACAACACGAGTCATTGAGTCAGGTCAGGTCATTGCAGACAGGTCACGAGTCAGTGGGTCACATAGTGCCACGGGAGAAAATATCGATGTTAATTATAAGAAAAGCGCCTAGGCTAAATCAAACGGCGGGCAATGGCACGGAGCGGCGAAGCACGATAGACTGACGCTTCTCGCTGAGGTTATGTCAATACGCTGTGTCGCATACGATTCGCGCGAGGTGATGACGGCCGATGAAAGTTATCAAGCGCGTCAACAATAAGACAAATATTAGTGACAATAGCAAACATTGATCACCAAGCGTAATGAATATGGATGTTTGACAGAAGAGAAAAACGCATTAGTTGCTGATGACAACTGCAAATTAAAAATTCTCGCTACTGCTAAGCGTCTTCAAGTTACGGTTTACAGTCGGTACATAATTGCCTTGTGCACCAAAGCTATGACAATGCTGCAACTGCTGTAAAACCCGGCCGCATTTCGCAGTCCCGATCGTCTAGCAACGCGAACTTGAAGAGTTCAGGCTAAGCAACGCTGACTTTGGTTTCGCCCCTGCAGAAAAATATGGTCTGTTTCCCTATTCGGACAGTCTCACAGACGACCGCTTTCATATAAGATACGTAGAGCACTTAACATATTTACTTATTGTTTATCTTCAGAATAGTGTTAGCCTTTCGACCATTACAGGGAATGCCAAGCATCAGTACATTCAAATCATACAACGATTTAAACAGCAACACATCAACCTGGAGATGTTACACAGCATACACCGACATTGAGGCTACAGGAAAAAAAGTGCTGTCAAAGTATGCCTACAAACAAAGGGCAATAAAAAAAACAGGAGGCCATGCTTACAGGAAAAATTATTTGCGTCCTTGTTCAAATCTTTCCGGTGAATCACAATGAAGCAGTGGTTATGGCAAATCATTCCGCTGACGAATTGTTCTTGCAAAAAACGAATTCGCATATGCATTGACACGGGGTACTTCGTATGCGTAATCGTTTATAACTTTCAGGTTTCTCCCATGGCTTGGCGTAAAGTATTTTGTTGTGTTCATATTTAATCTATTTTTCGACAATAAAAAGAACTTTATCCTTGCCAATTGCCTACATATGTAACGAACACTAAGAATATACTTAGTTTCCGCTCATTTTTGCGGAAACAAATAAGTCGTTCGATCACCCAGCCACCTGACTCAACTAGGCGACGAGGTGATTGTTCTTTACGAGAAAAAACTATGGTTGTGAGGCTGTACTTACAATCGAACTGAGCAATAGTCCCTGCCGTTAGCAAAGCGCAAGGCGCAAAGCTCAAATCGCGGTCACGTTCGCTTGCACGGATAGAAATTCGGACACCAGTTGCAATGAATCTGTCGGGTTATGGTAGTTGCGTTCTGCACAGTACTGCACGCCGCGCTGTACCCTTTAATACACATATCCTACCGAAACTTCTTCTTGGCAGCGGGGCCTAGAAGTAGCGTATTGGATTCTTTGGGTACTGTTGCGGGAGTCGGTGGTTCGACCCCTGCTGGTGCTATTTTTTTATTGTTTGACTCCCTTATAGCAGTTCGTTTTTGGGGAGTATCGGAGTGGCAACCGGGTGGCGGACAATGACATTCGATATGGCATTGAATAGTGAACTATGCAGTGACTTGCTCCACCTTATCTAAACTCGCTTATGGTCACTAGATCCAACGGGTCATTAGATCCAACGAGTCAGGAGATTCACTAGGTCACGTGATGCCCGAGTCAGAAGATCCAACGAGTCAAGAGGTCCAATCGAGTCACTATATCCAACGAGTCAAGAGATCCATCCGAGTCCCTAGATCCAACGCGTCACTAGATCCAACGAGCCATTAGATCCAAAGGGAGGAACGGCGCGTGCTTGTATTTCTCGGGATTTGGTGGTCATTGTGTTCATCGGTTTGTTTTGTTTACTAGCATCCACGAATAACCGGTCGATGAACTACTTGCACTCTCTAAATGATTAAGTGTGAAAGAAAGAACGAATTGACTGCAAGATTTTTTTCACCATTGAAGTGGTACTGATTTTGTACAGGCCACAATTAGGTCCCAACCGTGAATTAGATATGCATACATTTCGGAATAAAAAAAAATAAACAGAGGGCATAACTAAGTCGTCACAAATTCACAATTTCAGTAATTCGTTTCAGTCGTTAGGGCTGCTGTTCAAAGAACATTTACAAGAAAGGTAATCAAGTGAAAGAGGATTGAGGAACGATTCCTAATAAATAACTACAATTTCAATCGTTTAAAAAATATGCGGATTCATATTTATGTGTAAATTTACAATAAGAGAACAGACCACGTTTTTAGAAAAATAAATCTTTGAGACACTGCCCAAAGACAAATTATAACAACGCGATTGAGGAACCCTCTTTAATACACAATTACTGGAGAAATCGTTTCGAAGAAATTGAGTGCACTTATGATTACGCAGGGATAAAGAAAATATTAGTAACATGAAAAAAATCTCTAACTGATTGCAACTTTTCACTATGTTTGTTTTCCTATCATCAATTCCTGGATCACCTGTTTGTACCGAAATCGACCAGCACTGGAGCTTGCCGGTGCGTGTAATCGTATATTCATGCACCGAAAAGGCCTTACTTATTTATTTATTTATTTATTTATTTATTTATTTATTTATTTATTTATTTATTTATTTATTTATTTATTTATTTATTTAGGAATACTGCAGGCCAATTCTTTGGCCCTGGCAGGAGGGGCATTACATAAACAATGATAAACAGTATTAATTCAAAAAGTATCACAGTGGACTACGCTAGTACAATGGGCAGACATAATGCCAAAACAAAAACAGGTAACAGAACTATCGTCAACACTGAGAACATAAGAGCGTAAACTTAATAAAATGCAGAACACAAAACGCACAAACCATAACCTAATAAACCAAGATGGAAAAAAGAAAACAGCATAAAATGTAATAGCACCTTAATAACCACAAAATAGCATGCACCGACAAATCTGCGGTTCCTACAGATCACTAAAGAAGCGTTCCAACTCTTGTAAAAAATTGTTGGAATTGACAACATTTGGTGGCAAGTCATTCCATTCCCTCACCGTTCTGGGAAAAAAACTATACTTATATGAATTAGTCTTCGCAAAAATAGGGGTTAGGGCATGTTCAGCAGTGTGCCTTATTTTTCGTGTCAGAGCAGGTTGGATAAGATTCGTCTCATTTAGAGCAATTTTTCCTGAAAGAATTACCGCCAAAACAATTTTTCCTGAAAGAAATAAAAATACCGCCAAAACGAATGTGTTATTCCATTTTTTTTTTCGTTCCCCAAATTTTGGATTCTGAATCCCGATGGACGTTCACCCTTCAGTCAGCCGCCTGTCCCTCCCGAATTTCTCCCGGCACAAGGAAACGGGGGAAGCGGCGTGCGTGGCGCCGGCTTCCGCGGGAGCTCGCCTAGAACTGTTGCACTTGGATCGGGCCACCGCTACCATTCGTGTCGCTTAAATTAATACGCGCTGCAGCGTCCGCTAGTCAAGGCAACCCATTCAGGAGCTCAATGCGCAGTTTTCCAAGAACACGCAGAAGCGGACGACGTGGGCGACGCGAGGGTGAAGGTGAAAAATCCTTTCCCGCTAGTGAACGAATATTTCATTATTCCGGTATTTTTGTGTACGGTGCTCTGCACTATCGGATTCGCCGAACAGGGATTTGCTCCCAGGTCGTCAATACGGATGCGTGAGCGAATATTTCATTATTCCGGTATTTTTGTGCACGGTGCTCTGCACTATCGGATTCGCCGAACAGGGATTTGCTCCCAGGTCGTCAGTACGGATGCTTTCCCCTGTTTTACTGTCTTGCACAAATGAAAATATGCGTGCATAAATTTCGTTGTCATACTGCAAACTTCGTCTTCATGGCCCTCATTTTACTTTGGCAACGAGAAGTCCCCCGAAAAGCGCAAAGCCACCCCAACCTCCAGTTGAAGGGCAAGACGGAATATCAATGAACAATCACTCTGTTATTATTGATTCCTCCCCAGCTTTCCTGATGAAAAATATAACTGGACGGTAACCGAGTTAATTCACAAGAAAAAAGTGTTATTTCGCACCGACCAAGCAGTGGACTTGGATGTGAAAATCCGAATAGTTTGCGTGTCATTAAATATCAAAAGTTACTACTCATACACTTCCAAGGGATATTTCAAAGGCCATGAAGCCTTGGAGAACAAAGTTACAAACTTGAAACTGCGCGCAAAGCAAGCTTTTGCCCCATCATTGGCTGTGCGTAAAGTCATTGCACTGCGCTCAATAACTTTATGGTAATCACACCTGGAAGAATTGCGGTTAGCCGGAAAGCTGCACCTGGGGTACTATTCCAGATGGCCCGAGTTTGGGCGAAACTCGGGCGAGGCGATAATAATAAGCTCGTGATAATATTTCGGGGCAGGGTTAAAACGCTTTAAAAATGCGATTCATGCGCTGATTATTGAGCTTACGTAATCGGTCCAGGGCAGCGCGCTCCAAGGATGCGCCACTAGGGCGTGGCACATCTTTCAGGGCGTTCTCTCGTTCCAGTGCTGCACCGGTGGCAGCTGGGGTCAAGCAAATCCAACTACTTTATTTTGTTGTACCTTTACTTTATTAATCTGTATTTCGCTACAAAGTTTATTTTATTTTTTATTGCAGGCGTTCATATGAGCTTTTTGTTTGGAATGTTTCGTACTAAGAAGTAGTTTCTGCCGTCGGTGGCAGACAGTGCAGTCACGTGACTATGGCCGACTGGCAAAAAAAAAAAAAAAAAGCAGGGATAGAAGCGCGCCACATACAAAATTGTTGCCGCCCGTGTTACGTTATCGAAACCTTCGGCTTCCCGACACAAAGTTTCCTCGGCGCGGTCCAGTCTGCCTACGTGCTTTTAAGGCGAAAGCCCGGCGATACATATTGGCAGTGTCTTTCCTAATACATTGTACTCGCGCCTTTTTCCTCGCTTTTGTTTCTGTGTCTTTTGGCACGGATTAATTTAAACGGCTTCTTTCATGCTGTTGCGTGTTTGCGTCAGTCCCTTCTATTTCATTTGTTCGTCTTAGCGCGCAAGCAGACTCGAACACGCCACAGCCTCCCTAGAATCGGGGTTCTGTGAGGGTGGTGTGCACCTGTCCTACTCCCGTGACATCACGTTCAGGTTTCACTCTGCACGCGCTATTCTGCAACTCTTACTTTTCAAATTCGCAGTGTTATGAATTTTGCCAACCGGGCTAGTTAGTTCCTCAAAGCTCCCAATTGCGCGCCAATCCCCCGTCCATGTGTTACGAATGAAGGAATAGCAACAAGGACAACAACTTTTCAGATTTGTTTGCTTTATTTTATTTGTCCCTTCACCGCTTTTGTTCGAAGAAGCTCTCCACAGTCGTTTTTCTTTTTTTTTCCATAGAGTTCAATCCCCCATGAACCTCTCTTCTTTCGCGCCCTTCCCACTACCGCTTACCCTCCCTCCGGCGTCACGCGGTTGCTTTAATTCTTAGCTCTGCCCTTTACTCGCTTTCCATGCCCTACTTCCTGCCATACGATAGTGACTCTGAACAAAACCCGTTGAAATGTGTAAAGACCGCCTGTTACAATAAGCACGCGCCGTTGATTCTATTGTAGCGAGGATAATGAGATGCAACGGGCCATCGAGCTATCGGGGTAGGCGCCGTACCAGCATCAACCATGTGGAAGAGGAAGATAGGATTATGTCCTAACCAGACGCGAGGATATTCGCCAAAGACGTGCCAGGGGAAGAAGATGAACCCCATAAGGTACATGCGCGAGAAACGAGCTGGGTTATCTCAACGCTCGGACCTGCGTTCCTATCGGCTTCGCCCCTGCGAATAAACTACCTCAACCGGCTATCGATGCGTCGACTGTCTCCTTGACAGTAGAGAGTTTTAGCTGACCGTTTTTTACGCTCCGCTATGCTGCCGACGGCCCGCTTAGCACAACCGGAGCGTCAGCAGCAGAAAGGCTTTTAGCTAAGCAATAACGTATCTCCCTCGACGGGGAATGATTCGCGTGACCGGTCTTTTCCTTGGCGTGTGTAAACCAAACCTTCATCCAAAAGGAAACAGAAGAATTTGTATTTGGTCGCTCAAATAAATCAAAATACCGTGTTTTTTGCCTCATTTAACGTTTATTACTTTTGGAATACCCAAGTGAAGGCTGTCTTTCTTGGCGCTGCATAGGAGCAGCTCCGCACTTTGTTGGTCGCCGTTTTTCGCTTCCGTTCTAAACCTCGTTGATGTGTGTGGCACCTTTGCCTATTCGGAAGCGCTTTAGCGTTTTAGTTGCTCGTGTTCCGATTGACGCAACGGAATTTGCCGTAGCGCGCTCGCCTCGCGGGGGGGGCAGCCATGTTGGAATTCCGCGCAGAAGCGTAAGCTGCCGCGAGGTCCGGCCCCGGTTTTAGCGGAGCGGGGCCCCGCTCCGGTACCGCCGCTAGCGCCCTACCGCGCCACGCATGCGTAATGGTGCTCCCGCTTGCAATCGGAGTGGAGCGGACCGTCAGAAACGGTCAGCTAAAACTCTCTACTAGTATATGTAATACGTATAAGCGGTCCTGCCAGTAACCTTTTCACAAGAAATGCGCGTCACTCAACTCTTCGAGGGAGTCTGTCTGCCGCGCTGATGATAAACAAAACGCACAGTCATGCAACGCTTCGTTCTTTGCGAGCAGACGATAACTGAAGCACACGCTCCGGCTGTAGACGGATAGACGCGCGGCAGGAAGCTGCGGAAGCCACGTCCGCCAAAAGAAAGGCGAGGTCTTGGAAACCCGTGTCCACTGATCGTATTGCGCACACAACGGTTTGCGGTCGACTGGTGGCGGTTGATGGCGCGGTCGCCACCAACGCTTCTGTACAAGCCGCCCGTCACGTAAAACCGCGGCGCACACTACACTTGCTCCTCGATGGTCATGGAGGCACAGCCGTCTCTAGTGGTCGCAAACGGGGGTCTGTCGCCAGACCACTACACAGACGACTGCACAGCACTTTCCGAGAGCTAAAAACGAGCTCGAAATTCCTGCTTCGTTTAAAGACCTGTCGGGGCAGAAATATACCTGCTACAGCGACCATAAAAATAAACGACGCCGAAGAAACGGCCACCACGGGCGTCCCGAGTTCAACTCGGCCGTGCAAAACCATGCCCGAGTTTCCTACGAGTTCTAATGTCAGTCAAACACACACAGCCCATTCGTGGGCGCTGCGTAACAACCGAAGCCCCACCCACTTATGGCGCCAACTTTGTGTGGGCGTAGCGTCGTAGCCACGAAGTCGTCATTTGATGTCTGCTAGCCCCGACAAGAACATAGCACAAAACACATGAAGTCCCCAGGCCACCGTCAGCCAATGGTGCCACATTCGCGGGTGTGTTCGGTCCGAACTGGAGTTCCCTATTGTACGAGCCGATAGGAGAGGCCAAGACGACACGATTTTACCACGGGAGCCTTCTTCGTACACCGTGAAAACACAGTCGATCACAAATGACACAACATCAACGTCTAAAACACACTCGCCAATGCTCAAACACGCTCTTGACAGGGGGCGATTTCTGATAAGCGCCCGCCGGGCACACTCCAGCAAGCCGTGAACAAAAGCCATATTTGATGGCCGTGAGCAGGGCGTGTTCCGTTCGCTACAGTGGGCCCCTTTAATTACTTGGTTTGTGCTTGCAGAGCTGCACTGGGGCTACCCTCAAGCCAAGTAGCAGACATAATTCAGTGGAAGAACAGAACACCGAGAAAAAACGGACCTCCCCGCGCCGGGCGTGTCCAACAGCCGGGCTGGGGATGTCAAAGTAGCAGTGGGGTTATCTAGTTTATGCTAGGGAATCAGTATTTAAGATCGATTTCAGGGGCGGTATTCTCGAGTTTTGGCCCTTTTGCGTCTCTTTCAAAAGTGTCCCTTTTGGCAAGCCCTGATTGGCTAAAAGCAAACAACCGGAAGTGACGTAACGCAAGCGCGGCAAACCTACTGCCAACACTTACTGCTTAACCGGAAGTACGTCCCGAGGAAGGGGTGCAAAAGGGACGTTTTCAAAAGGGACAGTTACGAGAATACCGCCCCAGATGGTTCTGCCTGCGGAAGATAGCACCCGCCGTACTTCATCAACGTGAGCGGCCCCAATACAGCGCGCTGAATACGTCAGGCGTGCTGCGCGCGATTCCGGCGGTTTTGGTCGAGGTGTATCGAATGCCCCACTATCTCTACTTTCACAACCCAAGCAGCTGGAAACTCGGGCCTTTTGGAATAGCGCCCCTGGTCTTCCTTTATTCAACTATTTGTTACACCCCATTTTTTGGGGAGTAGCTAGGCGGCAATGGAGTTATTTTTTTAAATGCTCGCTCGTGTGGATTTCTACTTTGCCCTGTTATGTCAGCAAGATCGTTCAGGAGATTACGCTTTGCGACAAAGTTCCAACTTATTCGGGAAACTGCTGTAGCTTAAAATCCAGCGTATACATCTCAGGTAAAATTATGGTGCCGCATGACAGATCATTCATCACGACGAGTTCATTCACTTGTCGTAATTAGGTGGTCCGCAGTGAAATGGTAAGTGTTGAGGAATTCTCTTTTGTTGTAAACATGTGAACATCTACGGAATGAGAATGGTTACAGAAAATGGCTGTAACTCTTGTTTAGGTGAGGAGACCCCGAAACATATAAATGAAGTCTTACTGCTGAGGCGGCTACATTATCATGGGGAGTTTTAGCCTAGGCGATATTACGGGTAATTTACCAGTCGCAGTTTTGATAGAATGAACATAAAGCCTCTGCTCCTAAGACATTCCATTAGCGCCTCGAAAATAACGTAAAACAGGCAACCTCATCTTTGTTCTCTAGAATAAAACTGCAGCCATTTCAAATTTGATTACTATATTGAACTGAGAAATAGCTTAAATCGCAAATAACAATCGTATTGTGTTCCTTGGGCTCGTTCGAACAACGTCCGGTCAATACGCTCGCCAACAAGATAAAATCTACTCCCCATAGTTAAAAGAAGCCTAATTAGAATCTTCGGTTAACTTGAAGTGATGTTCTAGCTGGTCTCAGCAATCATACGTATAATTCAATGGAAAAACTGCCCGATAATTTGAAGCCAAAACTAACTATGTCGGTTCATTGGAAGATATTTTGAATAAAAACATACACGTGGCCGTCATTTTTAGATGAAATTCAAATTTTTCGGCGCCAAAACACCACCGTGCACCGTGTTATATCGGCGCCATGGCAACTGCGGCCGCGCACAGCCAGTTCCGTTGAAATTCGCGCCAACGTACGCATCCCTACGCTCTCTGTACGTTCTTTGCTGCCCACAACTCCGTGTAAGCATATTGCGTGCTGGACGCTTCAGGATTCAACTTTAGCGATGATTCTTAACACTAGGCAGTTTTAGCATATCGTTGCCGTGTTTGCGTTACCGTTTACCGTGTTACCGGAAGCGCTGGCGACGGTAAAGCCTGTGCCGGTAAGTTACCGTTCGCGGTAACTCTGGCGCTGCGCAGTCTACTCCCGCAAACACGGTAAACGGTAACGTAAACACGGTAACTATATGCTAAAACTGCCTACTGAGGACAAACAATATCGTGCGCTTGAGTTGGCGAGGAGTCGAGGTTGCAACCAAAATCAAGAAGGAAGACGTGTAACGTAGTCATGGCAATGCTTTCATGGTACTTTCTGTTTCATCGATCGATTGATTGATTAATCGATCGATCGATCGATCGATCGATCGATTGATTGATTGATTGATTGATTGATTGATTGATTGATTGATTGATTGATTGATTGATCGATTGATCGATTGATCGATTGATTGATTGATTGATTGATTGATTGATTGATTGATTGATTGATTGATTGATTGATTGATTGATTGATTGATTGATTGATTGTGAAGTTTAACGCGCCGACGCTTCGCAGGCGATGAAACGCGCCGTAGTGGAGGGCTCCGGAATAAATTAAACCACATGGAAATCTTTAACGTGCGCCGAAACCTCGAACACACCGGCGTTTTCGCTTCCAACGGAAAAGCGGCCGCCGCGGCCAGTAATCGAACCCGCGTCCTTGGGCTCAGCAGCACAACGCCTTGGCCAATAAGCCACCATGGTGGGATGCTGTTTATTTCAAAGCTGTGTTAGTTCGAAGCTTTTTGCGGTCCTCATGGAGGTAGTAATAATATGAGTTAACTGCATTGCTAAATTGCATTTCAAAGCGATTTTGTAACTCCTTTCGTAACATTATTTTCATTAGTATCCAACAGCGTCGCTGTCTAACCGCTCAGCAGGACTGATGGTCAGTTTTTATACGAAGCTTTCGCAATTTGCTACCAACTGTGCGCAGCGCGCAGCTGAAGTTGTTCGTTTTGGCTTTCTGCGTTTTTAAAGCGAAGCTTCCGAAAGGTTCAAATATTCCACGAAATATTCAACAAATAAACAGTCGTTTTTGGCAATGCCGCATAACCATCCCCTGGCCGAAAATAACGCAGAATTGCGAACAATGACATTTGTAATAAAAAGGTTCGAATCAAAAGGTCCGAGGGCCGCGTGCGGTCCGCGGGCAGCGCATATGAAGCCCCTACTTCAGAGAAAGAGATCAGGAATACAGCGGACCGGGAACGGCTAACGGGGCACCTGCCGCGGTTGGGGTCAAGAAGACAACGTAGGCCACGTCTGAAGTCTCCATGCAGACTTTACTGCAGGATCAATACATGTTTTTTTCCAATGCAATCGGAGATGCCAAAAAAAAAAAAGAATAAAAGGTCATCGAGGAACGATTCTCAACAAATAATTACACGAAAGATCGTTTCAAGGAACTGAATTAATGTCTGAAGTGGGGCCAGTTGGTTCATTATGAACTCAAGCAAAACAGCGCGAAAAAACGAAGGACGAGAGAGGGGATAAGTGCGTCAGCAAGCCATCGGTCACCTTAACTGCGAAAGAGATGATGTATTTGAAAGGATGAAGCAGTACCCAGAGTGGTGTGATTAGTTCGGGCGCGGCGAAAAAATGCTTACGCTGTTTGCATATCTTGTGGTTGTTTTTTGTATCTCTGTTTGTATAGCGTATATATTTGCGTTTGCAATAAACATGCTCAGTTGTTGTCAGCGCTCGTGTGTGTGTTCTCCCTCGTCCTTCGTTTTTTCGCGCTGTTTTGCTTCAGTTTCAAGGAAGTCGAGTGCGTTTATATGAGGCTGTGTTTATGTGCCGTCCGATGGTATTACAAGCCCTCCACTAAAGCGACGCCCACAGGCGTTGTCTTGATGAAGAACACCCCGTAAGGCTGTAGTGCCTAGAATATACCAGGCACCGTAGTCTGGCACTGCTTCGCCTGCCACTAAAGTAACCTAACGTAAACGAATCTAACACAACCTAACGAACAGAAAAAAGTTAGGACACCGAAAACTAACCACTTATATCTGAAAATGCAAAAGAAGAGGGAGAAAACCGACAATGACTCCTGGGTTATAAGGTTAAATGGACCTTTCCAGCACCGGTCCTCCTAGCGGCTGCCACGGCGAACTAAAATTAACAGTAAGGCACCCCCCCCCCCCCCCCCCCCAAAGTCAGGCTTTCGGAGAACCAGTGCACAAAAATATCCCCGTCCCGCGGTCCCCGCACCCCCCGTCCCGTGTACCTTTCACATGAACGTCACGGTAGCAGGCGCACTTCTCCCGTGACTAGTCTGCAGTGGTCGTCGCGCCCCTTCTTCCTAATTTTTTTTACATTTTCCTTACTCCCTGACTGATAGCCGAGTGCTCGCAGCGTGGTTAGTCTCAAAAGACGTTGCCCCTTTCTTTTGAAAGTGTTGTGTGCACTTACGAAATCACCGCGATCACCAGTGTGCACTTACGAAATCAATACGTGCAGCCCTAGAAAGCATAACCGCTACCCAAGCAGTAAGCTGAGGGGCGCCCTTTTGTTCTTTTTGGAAAGCGGGAACGGTAGGCGGTGGAGGAAGAAAGCTTTCTGCCCTAACTACCCTCCTCTCTCTCCCGCCCCACCGAGTCATTAGATCCAAAGAGTCATAAGATCCAAAGGGTAGGTACATCCATCCGAGTCATTAGATCCAACTCGTCACTAGATCCAACGGGTCAGTAGATCCAACGGGCCAGTAGATCCAACAGAGTCGCTAGATCCAACGCGTCACTAGATCCACCGAGTCATTAGATCCACGAATGGATGTAGTGACTCATTGGATCTACTGCCGCGTTGGATCTAGTGACTCGGATGCCGCGCTTCTTTTTTTCTTCCGGGGTGGGGGAGCCTTAAAAACAAACTTTAGCCCCAGAAAAAAAAAAAAAAAAAAAAAAACTAGCTGTGCGCTTGGGATGCACAGTACTCTCGGCGCATTGACCGGGCGGGCCCAGCTAAAGGGCGACATGTTCGAGGGTAGTCGCAAAGATGGAAGTTGACGGAAAGCGTCGTTACGCGGCAATCACCGCAGCCGAACTTGACGATGATGAACTGCGTAAGGAGCAAACGGCCGTGCCAGTTTAGTGATTACACGTGTATGTACGCCGGCCACCGTACAGCCATCTCGCTGGTAATTGTTTCAAGCAGCCCCTACAGTTCCAGCCACTTGTTGTTGTTGCTGCTGCTGTGGTCGTCACGGCTGACATCCCACACTGCGGGAAACTACCGGAGCGATAAAACACGTGGTCGCGTCGCCGGACATTCGGATGGGCGGGAAGCCGACGCGTCTTGAAGCCCTCTTCGGCGACCACGAGAGAGCTGTGTTGAATAAAGCCGAGGTTCATCCGAGTGTCGCCGCACTGTTCCAAAATGAGAACACCCATGTGACCCCTCAAGAACCTTCCACCTGCTCTGCCGCAATTTTCTTCGCACCCTTTCAGGGCACTTTTGAAGCAAAAACCTCCGCTCCTGTTCGGGCAGCCGAAATCGTCTGCGAACAGCAGAAGCTCCGGCTGAGCGTACGCGCGGGCAGAAATGCCAGTTTGGCCAAGCGGCCGGCAGGCGCGGCGTGGTGCAAGTTCCTTCCTCCGTCTCCGCAGGCGCGAAGCCATACCGCGAGCGAACGAACGCGTGGGATACGGCCGGGGCGCCATTAATCACGACGGCGGCGGAACTCCGCACAATTCTCGACGCGTGCTCCGTTCTGGTGGTGATGAAAGAACGGGGCGAACGAGTGCTCGAACGCAACGCGGGTTTCGTAAGCGAACCGGCCCGTATCGGGAACTTCGAAGCTGCGACCATACGGGCCACGCGGCGGGACTGCGCATGGTGCCGGTGTTTCGGAGTGCGTAAGGGGAAAAGAAGAAAAA
This sequence comes from Haemaphysalis longicornis, assembly GCF_048455015.1. Classification (NCBI taxonomy): domain Eukaryota; kingdom Metazoa; phylum Arthropoda; class Arachnida; order Ixodida; family Ixodidae; genus Haemaphysalis; species Haemaphysalis longicornis. The sequence goes on along the minus strand of NW_027526203.1, from coordinate 112,577,595 downwards.
CAACGGAGAAGAAAAAACAATAAGTGTCTGGTAATGATTGTGGGGTTTTTACGCGCCGACGCTACACAGGCGATGAGGCGCGCCGCAGAGGAGGGCTCCGGATTAAAATTTTGACCACCTGGGGACCTTTAAAGTGCGCCGAAATCTCGAACACACTGCGTCTTCGCTTTTCGCCTCCATCAGAAAGGCGGCCGCCGCGGCTGGGAATCGAACCCGCGTCCTTGTCCTCAGCAGCACAACGCCTGAGCCACTCAGTCACCGCGGCAGGTGGGGAATGCGTGTCCGTGATGCCTGTGCAACCAATATCACCCGTCTCTCAAACAGTCTCGCCTCTCTCTCAGCAACAACCCGGCTGCCAGTGTTTTTATTACTATTCTAAGCGGAACAGACGTCGTCGCAGGAGAAGGTGTGTGCCTGAACCGACAACGCTTTCGTAACATCGTATATAAAGCCACACCACCCGCGATAACGGCTATCGGTCGCGATTTGAAGAGAAGAAGAAAAAATACGCGCACCACCGATGCTTGAGTGCCGCACTGTGCTACAGGGCGAGCGATGCATGTGCACCCTGTGAGCCGGGAAGCGCCATCCGTCACCGTTATACAAGTCCATCGCGGGGCCTCATTCTGCGAAGCGTACACCCACCGGAGGACATGACGCGCTCGATAACGCCGCATGCTCGCGCCAAGAGCGGCAGAGACGGCGTGCCGCGCGTCTGCAGATAAATCGCATCATCGTCCGTAATGAATGAGCTCGCGATAGCGGCCGGATCCTGCCCGATCTGCTGGCGGGGCCGCACGCCTCACACTCGAAGCTACAAAATGATCGTCCGTGGAAGCCTCGCGCACGCGGTCCGTAATGAATGAGCTGGCGATAGCAGAACTGTATGGCTGCTTCATACGCCGGTCGCAGAAGCAGATTCATAACGCCTCAAGAATCAAATAAGCGTCGCGCGTGGCCCTGTGGTGATGGCCCGTGCTGCACTGACACGCCTCATAAGCGGCGAGAAGGGCCGGGAACGCGGTCGCCTCCAGCGAGGATCGATGCCCGGTCTCGTTTCACTTCTCGGTTTGTCTCGCGCGCGCGCGTCGCTCAACGTGAGCAGACAGCGGCCATGTCCTCGTCTCACGTCGCCTTGCAGGGCGCAACGTGAGAAGGGCGACCCGCCTGGCTCAGCGCGAACTTGTAGCGCGCAATCGGTGCGATCAATCTGACCGCAGCTCGTCTGGGGCTTCCCGGGAAATTTGTTTCGCGCGTCGAGACCATTCGTGGAACAGTGAGTCGGGGACCACACACGCACGCGCGCCTCGGGCTCTCCGGACGACGTCTCGTTTTATTTACTGCGGCCCTGGAGTCACCGTAATCGTCGGAGCGTCGGAGTTGATAAGCAATGATTTATAAACGAGCATTAGGACGGATAAGTATTACGCGACTTCTTCGAATTTAGCGGACCCAAACGCTGCGTGTAGACTGCATTTGACGCCGTCGACGGCAACTTGTGGAGCGAACGGAAGCAGAAAAGGCATTCCTGTTCTATGGTTCGCCCTGCGGTCCGTCTTTGTGACGCCGTGTGCAGGGTTATTAAGTCACTCAAAGCAAGCGAAAACGAACAGAGCTCACCTGTTCGAGTAGTGGCTTCGCACAGACACCAAGACGCATCGAAAAATGAAGCTGAAGGTAAAGCAAACGAACTGTAACGCGATTCCGGCCCTGCCCACGCCGCTTCTTTAAAGGTGTAGGCGCCCACCATATGCGAGACGTCATTCAGGAATCGAGTCGTAGGCGCCACAGAGGCTAGAGGTCAATTCATCGCGCATCGCCAAGCCTGCGCGCGAGCGCGGACGGACAGCACTTGTGCAAGGGTGTGCCCACAAGTGAGGTCCGTCCGCGCTCCAGTCATGCTGGCCGTGTCGTACCGTAGCGGGTTCAGATTGTGAGTGGCGACACTGAGCTGCTTTTGTGAGCCCGTCGAAAGTTCTTTTGAACCGCTTTGTTGCCGAGGTATACCACGTGCGTTGGCGAAATATATATACGACGCGCGTTTAATTCTCCCTTCTACAGCAACGCTGCCCGGGAGACGCCTAAAATCCCCGCTTTTATTGTGATTTACTGAAAAGTCGTCGCGCAATTTAAGCATCTGCCGAGAAAGAAAACGTAACGCGTATACAACTTTTTGTGTGTGCAAATGCCACGCGGTTTTACGCCGAACCAAAAGCAATCGTTGGTCGCCCTTACATCAAAGTGCCGAAAATTTTTACGGGCCTTCACCGCAGTCATTTCGCGGGGAAATTAAGATTTGTGGCGACCCTAATTTCCTTCGCCGAGGATGAGGAATGGCGGTGAAAATATAGTTTGTGCTCGAAAGCGGCATGAGTTATTCGGCCGCGTTCAACGACATCTGTGTCGATCTTGTGGGGCGTTGACCGCACGGCACATGATCACGAATCACTTCTTTCGCAGCAAATAGCTAATAGTCCTGGTTTGAATTACATTACATGTCTCGTGTAAGCCGGCCACTGCTTGTCTCCATCTTGAATTAGAACTTAGTTTACATACCGTGAATTCAATTGAGCGAGTGTCGAACGTGTCCAAAACTTTGTCAGGCATGCTTGATAACCTTTCTGCAAACACGCCACAAAGAAATTCACAAGCCTCCAAAAAATCTGCTGTTGCCACGTTTAGTGGCGCGGCCTAATATATGCTCTGCCGCCGCCAGCAAAAGTCAGTTACAGCTGCGCTGGGAATGGCAACGCGTTTGCTGTGGTCTTTCGCCAATGTTTCGCTCTTGTGTTCGCTAGAACGCCACTGAAATGTCCGTAAAAACAATGCGGTGGACAACTATCGCTTAAAACAGGAAATTTACGTTTTATGGAATAATTATTGCTAGCACTGTACACTCGCCCTCTTACGCAGAAGACGCGAAAGTTCCGATACATGTCGCTTAGTTTAAAGGCGGGAAAATCAATAATATCCCCTTGAGGTTCACGTCCTTCTTGCTGTTTTGTACAATGCGTGAGACATTTTTTTACGGGTAGACGGCAGCACCGAAGACTTGGAATCCACAAGATAATTTATTTCCTTCTTGGTTTCTTCGTCTCTGCCGTGAGCCATGTCTTTCCACTCACGAGTAACGTGGCCGGAACGCGCAGGCAGGAATAGACAAGTGCGCATCCAATGGCCTCATCAGCTTAAATAGCGGGCCGACTAGACAGAGAGATCAAAGCCAGCAGAGTCGTGCGCGAGGCTTGAATGGACAGAGCGGACAGATACTTCGCGGTCAGCCGCACTTCGTTACCCGGGCACGCACGGCCAGCGCCGACGGCTATGCGAGTAGGGTTTCCGCGCGCTCGCGTCATCGAGGACAAGCGAAACGTCCATCCCCGCTGTTCCGCCGACGACCACGCACAGACCACGCTCTCCTCACTCACGGACTCTGTACGTCGTCTTCCTCACTTCGTCCCACTGTGCAGCTCAGTTCCGTGCAACGTCGTCGAGCCCGTAACTGCGACGCGTGTTCGATCAGCCGTTGCGCTTGAAGGGAGTCATGCGTTTATCCGCATGGCCCGATCCTTACTTGCCCTGCGCTGCAGGCTCTACTGTGGTCGCAGTCCCGAGCGCCCTTGGTGTGAACCCTAACGGATGGGCGCCCGCGAGCAGCGCCACTGCACGTAATTGGCGAGCAGGTGCCAGCCGCCGAGGCAACGCGTACGCGCCGTACACTCTCCTCGGTGACTACTCCATGGGGCCGCGCGCGTCCGGCCGCAGGCGATCGGAATGCAGTCGTGTATGTACGCCGGCCGATACGCGCCTACAAGCACGCGAAAGGGGCTCCGCAGAAAGAGATAGCAAATAAAGATGGCCACCGCCCCATTGCGTGTCCGGAATGACCGAGAGGACGGGGAGGGCGATTGGGGAGAAGACACGCGCCATGTTTGCAGTGCGGCGGACTCTGCTGCGAGTGAGCGTGAATGTTCGTTGGCGATTCAATTTACGACTTCCTGTTCGCAGCGGCCTAAACGACAGCGTTTTCGAGCCGTTTTACTCTTGTTGTATCCTGCGCGCGGCCGATTTCTGCTTTTGGCCCGCTGAGCCCGTCCGCCGACGGTCGGGAGGACGTACAAGCTTCGAGGGGGCCCGATATCGGCTGCCGCGGCTCAATGAAAAACCCCGTCCGGTCGGCCGCGCACGCGGGCATCGAGACGACACTTGGCGATAGGCGGACATTACAGAGGAACGCGCAGATTAGGGCGCTTATTTGAGTCCCTCGCCGTACCCCGCCGATGCGGCAGGGTTTCTCGTTTCTCCTTCGTGGTCCCGCGGAGGGGAGAGGGGGCCTTTATCAATGACCTCTTGCGACCGTGGCGCGAACGACCACTGCGCCACTTCGCTCGTGGGCGTTGCTCGACGGGTCTTCGTGCGGCCACGTGAGGGGACCCCGACAAAAGAAACGACCTGCTACGGAAGCGCCACTACTGGGCGTGGTGCCCAAGATTTCCCAGTTACGACGGCGCCGGCCGCAAAGCAGGGATCTCTTGCAGTGCGTGCCGCGTTCAGCCCTGCTTTCCTCCCGATCGTGCAACCCTTTAATCGGGCGATTATGCTCGCACCCACTCGACGACCACGCTTCCCACGTATACACAAGGCGCGCTTCTGCAGCTTCCGGGCAAAGACCGGAAATATAGTGACCGTATATACGCAGCAGAACGTGGAAGCAGCTTTGTGCTCGTCGTAACTTGTTTTCCGTGCATGCTATCGCTCCTTGATCTCGTTTATGTAGCAAAAACTTAGCTCTGTGGTGTAATTTCCGCGCCAATTTACGTGCGTGGAAAAACCTGCTTTAAAGCGAAGCTCCAGTGCTCTCACTGATGTCTCTGTAACGCAAAAACGCCCTGCAGGAAAGCCAACTTTCTCTAGCGACGATGATGAATGATCGTGGGTGAAGTGAAAACGAAAACGACCACAGTGGCCGGAATCGAACCTGGTCACTTGCGTTATGGAGCAGGCATCTATCCGGTTGCTCCTTTCGAAATGGCCGGAGCGCTTTGGAAAACTCAGGCGACAGCGACAGAATCCGTCCCGAGAAAGCTACGCGTCCAACCATTGTCGCGTACGCTTAAATGTCATCATGGCCTAAAGGGAGCTTATTATGCCGAAGTTACAGAATGACGTTGCTTTCCGCTGGTGACTTTCTCCCAAAGTAATGTATTTTTTTTTCGGCCTCTTTTTCTCACTAACATTCATGTGTTCAATCATACAAGTGGACGTGATGAACCCTGCAACAGTCATTCAACAACGCTCCTATTGAAACAGAAAAATAAATACTGCTTTCAAAACCGATCATTACGGTAACTGATGCGCTTTATGTAATAAATAACTGTTCCTTCTTATGTCTTACAAACAATCTTATTTTGGCATAGGAATTTAGTTTCAGAGAACAGCTTCATTTTTTGATCTGAATACGTACAGACGAGAGAATTTTTTGGAGATAAATCGGGTTAATCCAAGTTTTAATAATGTCGTTGGGGGATATATTCTTAAATATAAGATTTCAGCCGAGAATGCCGGGCGTTTAATTTGTGGCCGTCATTCTTGTCCTGATCGCGATGTCCTCCGTCTTGGATATATATGCCAGCAAGGATACCTCTACATGAAATTGTATCTGATATGTCTATGCGTCCCACTTGTCCGAGCATAACTTTCAAGAAACAATGTATTGTTCTCCATGACATACATATTTAAACCGGCGTACTTTCTGTAAAATACCCTCAAAAGTGCAAGTAAAGCGAAAGAAATTGCGACGTACAGATTGTGAAAGACAAATGGGCCTTTATCGGACTGTTATTTTGGTAGCAATGCTTTGCTCGTCCGCAAAAACAATAAAAAATACACGGATATTAATGGTTACCCATGTTACCCGTTTCTTTTTTTTTCTTTTTTTTTGCATATTGTATAGGCATATAAACGTTTTCCCTGAACATGGATTTCATCAAAATACTTGTTTAAGCAGCCTAATTCGGAGGCTCCATCAGTAGAATTGCCAATGTCCCAAATGACATCACAAAGAATGCCGTCGACGTGCACACAAAATCACTGCAGAATCACACAAAATCACTGTCGCTGAGTAAGAAGGATTTTTGGCAAGCTGGTATGAGACTGCAGTGTTAAGGGACTCCGGACGGGGACCTGAGGCACCTGAATAACAACGTGTCACCTCGCTTCAACGCAAGGATTGGTACGCTGGGTAGGTGCATAGCCGTTGTCCCTGTACAGACAGGCTCCCACGTTCCCTGCGCAGCCGACCTTCAAATTCAAATTTAATGAAGCGCCACTCAGATGAAATGCCAACTGCCCAGTTTGCACAACTGCAGGTCCCACTGCTCCGCCGAACCTGATGCTTTCAAAGACCGATATAACTCAGTGACGCTCGCGTTGAGAGAGTGATTCGAACCCTTGGCCGACACTACACCAGCGCCGGCAGTCTCCCGAGTGCCCCGTCCCCGGAGGGCACCGCCGACAGGTCTGCGCTGTCCGGCTTACGCGGCCGGAAATAGCGATCATCTGGGGCTGCGATGGTCAGCGCTTTGACGCGGCGGGGCTGATGATAATGCCGGAGGTTCCCTTCTCGTGTTTCTGCCTTTCGGCCGCCGCGCACACCTCAAGTGGCAGCGGCAGCCCGCGGGGCCAGAAGGCGCTGCGAGAAGGCGCGGGACGGCGGCCCCGGCTCCGCTGCGCCCACGAGGGGGCGGCCTCGTCGTCAAAAACAACAAACCGGGAGGGGGTTGCTAGCGCCGCAGACGCGGAGGGGGGGGGTCTGCAATCTAGCCACACTGGCCGAAAGACGAACCGACGGACGGACCGTCGGTCGGTTCGACAGGCGCTACTCCGTCCGCTCTCCCTCTCCCTGTTCGATGGCGCTCGCTGCTGCAGCGGCCGAGTCTTCTTCTTCGGCTAGGCTCGTACCATTTGTCATGTTGACGCTGCCGGCCGCTTACCCCCTCGCGCGTCGTGGCAGCGGGGGCAACCAGCGGCGAGCGACACCCGCTGACCCCTGTGGCACGCTGCGTCTCGGCAGGCGCTTCGAGGAAGCAGCGGCCAGTCTTCGGCTGCGCCAGCCGAAATGGATTGTCAGAACGAGCGCCGATTGCCTGACGCGCGCACGCGAGCACAGCCTTTGTTTCTCGCCCGCAGCGCCGCGTCGGAATCGACCTGCCACTGCTGCCGCCTCGGCCGTGCCAATTGCGTACACCGGCGCAGACGCCCTTCGCCCAGCACCAAAGTGGCGGCCTGCAGGGCGTGATACTGCTCCCTCCAATGAGTAGGGGAAATGGAGCGATGAGAGCGTTGATGGGACATTTCTACGCGGCTGCCTCGTTTTCTCGAGTCGCTTAAACTGGACCACGCAGAGGACCAAGCGTTCCTCGCTTAGCTACCGCAAACGCGGTAATGGCTGGCACACGAGGCCGGAATTCCGCGCTGCTTTAGCCTAGCAGTGCCAAGTCGCCGAGCTAAACGAAGAATTTAAAGAGGCACCAAACAGCAAAATCACACCGAGAGAGGAAATTTCCCAACGTGCGACAGGTGCTCACGACCGAAGCAGGACGCGCGCGGTACGACGCGAGCAGAGACACTTGGTGTACCGGGCACGCAGGACGGCAGCCTCCACTGCGACGCCGGACAAAGAGTCTCTGCCGCTTTCGAGCACGAAGCTTCTTTTTCCACGTAATAAAATTTTCCACCACCACCACATGGGGCGGTAACACCATGTTTCTTTGAAGCCCAAAAACGGGGGTTTCACGCACAGAAGGTGTGCTTTCGCTGTGAGAGACGTCGGGCGTTAATTACTGGGATTTTTTAACGAGTCCCGCACAAGTGGAAGCTACTGAGCCTTCTCTTTTTCTTGCCTGCGTGAAAGCAACCGCCGCTAAGCTAGCCAATCGAACCCGTGACCCCAGTGCTGAGCAACTCACCGCCGCCTTAGGCCCCCGAGCCAACGCGATGGGTGGTAGCGCGGCTTCCCCAAACGCCTGTCTCGGTCAGACTTCTAACCACCTCTGGTGGTCGAGCAGTACGCACACGTAGGCACACCGCTCCACTGCACACAACTTGGGGAAAGACAAAGATGGCTCTGGGGGGGGGGGGGGGGGGGGGGGGGGGGTGGAGGCGACGGTGGGGGGAAGCGTTCGACGGGTTCGGCTCGAGCATCTAGCGCTTCGTGGGTTTGTTTACGCCGACACATTATTCATTTATGCGCGCACCTCCAACTAGAGTGAGGACTGAGATGGAGAAGAGATGGCCCGGGAGAGGCGCCTTTTCTTCGCTTCAATTCCGCGCCTGGCAGTGACAAAACGCGCGTTCCTCTCGACCGGGCGAAGGTGATCAGTGCGCGCCTGGGCAGCGGGGGGACGCCCCGTGTCTCGAGAAGTCACCCGCCGCGCCGCTCTTTCTGTCCGAAGCGCGCGTGTTCCGTGCCGCTGGATGAGAGCGCGCCTTTCAGCCAGCGGCCGTGTCCGTGCGCAGCAGCTCCGCCCTTTCCCGGTCATCCGCTGTTACACTCCACTTACGCACACCAACACGGCTCACAAATCCCATGACCCGACCTGGCTGACGGCGGCCGCGTTTTCCGCGAAACCAACCTCCGCACAGTCGCTGGGACTGTGCAACGCACCCAGAGTTCACTAGACGAACGTTTATAGTTAGCACTGCTGTGCGGATATGGCCTGTAATGGAGTGGTCATTGGCTCTAGAGAAAATTACATCTCTCTTTTCGCCCTGCTCCCGTTTCCCCTCCTCTGGTGGATGAAACAAGTTGCGCCTCGGTGACATATCTTGTCTTCGTTTTCGTTTGGCGCGGAAAGTGGTCTCCGACGATCCGTCACAACCCCATAGTATCATAAACCCGCTCCGTGATCCTGATCTTTCTGCCTTTCTCCGCAACCTTTGAGCGAGAAAATGCGGAACAGAGAATGATGGGAAATAAGACCCGCGTATGTGTGATTAACCGCTCGCCGAAACGACATAAAACTTTCCGTATTATACCCCTGTCACACGGCAAATCTAATGTCATTCAAACTGAATGACATTAGCTGTAAATGACATTCGGCTCGGCCGTGCGGGTCTACACGGCGGAACAAATGCCATTTGATTGTGATAGCGGTGACGATTAGTGAGCTCGCAAAACCGCAAAATTACATTTCAAGCGCATATAGAATGTTTTCACACTTAATATTTAAAAAAAACGTAACAAAGGAATATTTTCTGAAATAAAAACAAGAAAACCACCGATTTAGGTGACATCAGTAGACATCACAAGCTGAGACAAGTCGGCAAAAAATCTGGATTAGTGTAGCGCGCGCACTGGGGACGAGATTTTCTTTTTTGTTAGTACTTGCTGGTCTTTCTTTATTAGAACAACAATACAAAAAAGAAAATATAAGTTTACTGAGGCCCAAATTTTAAAACCTTCCTTACCTTACTGAGGTCGCCTTAGAACTCGCAAGGAGGCCTTAGTTCAATTTTGGAACGTTCCCTACTGAGGCGTCCTTACGAAACGCTCCCTTGAAGCCTCCTTACTGCAAGGTCGCTCGCGGGCTACCTTGATGCGACCTTACCCCGCTCTTTCAACTGGACGCACACTTCTCCGCAGCACTCGGCACACGCCTCGTTAGGCCGCGCGAAACGCTGGGAGTTCCGTCCGGCGGTGCTGCGGGAGGAACGCGACGGCTATGGCGTCCGAGTTTATTGCTTCGTACGACAGCTGGGCGGACTTTGCACTGTTTTGCCTGCGGGTGGACGACTTCATGTGCGGCGACGTGTACAGATATCCGTCGCTCACGATGAGGCAGCCGCGAGACCGCCTCAACCCGATGGAGCTGTACAGCGACGACGAGTTTTCATTCCGCTACCGCTAGCATCGGGGCGGATATTTGATTGCCGCTATCTGTGCAACTGCGAATGACAATACCTAACACAACTTTTCACCACAGTATCATCCCCTTTTCCCCTTTCTCGCATGTGAAAGCTTATTTCAGCTATAATTGCCGTTTGAGAGATCGGTGATCGAGACATCTGCCGTAGCATGTTTCGATGCTTCCGAGCAGGTACCGCCATCTTTCGGCCGCTCGGCGCACCGCGCGCCGCGATGACAGGTCGGACCAGCGAACCTGCGCGGCCGGTCAGCGCAGTGTTAGCATCGAGACAGATATCTGATCGCCGCCTTTAAATAAGCGCTGATAACGATCCCTAGCACAGTTTTTCATCGCACTAACACCTACTTTATCGCACTTGGAACTTCTTTTGACGGTTGACGGTGGTCGGCGACCTCGTCAACGTTTCGCAGCCCACGGTCAGCAATGGACTCTGGGAAGTTACGCAGGCGGTGTGCTTGCGCCTGTTCCCAAAGTACGTCGGCTACCAAACGCAACAAAGAGGAAACGCTTATGACGCGGAGTTGTTTTACATCACGCCGGCACACGTTGGGCATGCTGTTGTATTCGTCGCAAAGTCGCTTCCACACTTTAGGTTTCGCTTGCAGCGACATGGCGTTGCTCTTGTTGCACTCTACAAAGTTTTTGTATTTTCGTACCAGTTCTTGGAGACGTTCTTTTTTTTTCTTCTGTGTAATCCACTTTCCCGGGCATGGTTACACTGGCGCTACGCTCGCACAAAACGTTGGCTCGCACGTTTCGACGCTAAATGCGATGTTGACAAAAATCAACGTGAGACTGTTGCCAGACTAGATTTGACTTACCAGCAACTGTAGTAACCGACCGGTACAACTTGTTTCAAGAACTGCGCAATAAGCAAACATTAAATATATATGCCCGTATAAATGTAAAACACGACAAATTGCATGCCTATCACGGCTAAGGAAGGCACATTTTAAGAACAAATTGCGCTTACCCTCGCACTCATGTGCACGAATGGCTTCCTTGACGGGAGTAGGGGCGCCCTTTGGTAAGGAAGGTCGAGGGAGGCTTTAAAAATGAGAATCGGAGCTGCAAGGTCGCCTCACTGTAAGGGAGCATGAAGGGCTCCTCAGTAAGGTGAGGAGATGGGGTAAGGTAAGGACGGTTTTAAAATTTGGGCCTGACAGTTTTTAGAAACAGTCTTTGGTTTGTTACTGAATTTTCCTGTCTAGGGACGCGCTACTGCTGTCGAGGCTACTCATTCGACTGCCAACTGAGGTGTAACTGAGGTCCGGGACCTCAGTTAGCCGGTAAATGTCATTCGCCTTGAATGTCATTCGGTATTCTCGTGTAGCGCCGAATTAATGATATTTAGACCGAATGACATTTGCTGTAAATGTCATTAGATCTGCCGTGTGACAGGGGTATTAGACTACAACTTGCGCGGAATGAACAATTATCCCCTTACGCACGCATGCGTGCACTGACGAGCAAAGCGAGAGAGGGACAAATTGAGTCTGGTATTGAAATTGCGCTGAGAGGGACGAACTTTAAGAAAAAAAACACGACTCACTGCTTCTATTTCAGTGCTGCCTAATAACTCTTGCTTAACGTAGATGTCCACGTGGACAGTTCCAGTTGTCAAAGTTCCGGAGCATTGTTTTCCGCTCCCGAGAGTGGTCTTCAACGCGCGTACTCTTCGCGTGCGAGGCGTTGATTGCTGGCTGAACGTGGCGCCCTTGTAGCCCGTTGCAGAATTTCCCTAGGTAAGGCGGCAGTCGCCTCAACGAGCCGAAAATAAAGATTGCGTCCCTCCCAAAAATCCCTTTTATGGCGAGAGAAATTAACCACGTACTGCAAAATAAAAGGGCAGCCACTACGCTTTTCAGTCCGTTTGTGTTTTTGTCGTGCTTGTTCGTCGTGTGCGCAAGTATATACGGGCGAAGGAAGACGCCTCCGCCGGCGTGCAGTATATGGCGGCACAAAAAGCCCCGTATACAGCGGGCAAGCTGTAATTGTTAATGGTTCCCGCAGCTGTCCTTGCCGCCATCGAGGGCAGGCTCGTTAATGCGCAGTTTCGCTTTGTCCCGCCAGCGGATGTGCTCGCCGAGTGCATGCATGAGCGCCAGCCGGTGCGTCGCTAATGAGAACAGCGAGTAGGCTCCGTTATCATTACCACCAGTCCCGTGGGTTCGCCGAAGGACAGGTGAAAAGCACTGCCGCGCAAGCACGATGCTCGCTCAGCGCGCACGCTTTCGGCCACGGCCACGTGCTCCGGCAGCGGCGCAGCATGGCATGCCGCAGCCTGCAGGCGGTGGTTGCTGGGCTGCCTGCGACTTATTGCGGGAATTCTGTTCCGTCACGCTGCAACGGTAATCCCTGCGGTCGCTGGATGTGTCCACGGAGCCGGGGCTCAAGTTTGCCGCGTCACTTCATCCGTCGTGGTCACGGTGGAAGAATAGTCTATTCTTCCCCTGTGGTCGTGGTGGCTAGCGGTGCCATTTGTGGTTAGCGGTGCCGCCGCCGTTTGTCAAATTCGTCGAACATGGGAATCGGCGTTCTGTTTGAGGTTACATTAGATATGTTGCTATCGAGGTGAAGCCACCGCCAACTATAGGAGGCAGTCTGCGGCAACGTCTCTCTCTCTCTCTCTCTCTCTCTCTCTCTCTCTCTCTCTCTCTCTCTCTCTCTCTCTCTCTCTCTCTCTCTCTCTCTCACGCACACCAGGAAGAAATTGCCGCGAAATCGCGATCTTCAAAAAAAGCAGGAATTGGCTGCTGATACCATCCCTGCATGGGCTCTGCCATGGTGGTTCCGCTCAGTGCTCTCCGATTTTCTAATCCTTCTGCATCGTATATCACGTGTTCCCAGGTTGTGCTAGAGAAAGCAAAATGAAATGTCACCCCGGGGAGGTAATCGCGCATGCGCGAGGAGGTTACCGCGTCTGATGTACGTAATGTCTTGGAACTCCTTCAGGGTGGCTGTGGCCATCCCGAGTGCGCGCGCAGGATTCAAGCGGCATCGCTGTCACTTCTGCAGTTGGACGGTCTTCTCCCGAGTGGGCCTCTGGGTGCAGCTCTGACATGATGGTCGAGAACGCAAGCCAATTAAAGACCGGGGCACGTAGTGGTCTCTATTGAGACCACTGCAATATTGGGCGCTGCAGTACTGGCACGGGTGAAACGCAGTCCCTCGCGGCCGCGTCGTGTCTGCAACCAGGGCGTACTAGCCGAGGGACAAGGGGCCAGTTCCCGCAATGCCTTAAAGCTTCGAAGCAATTAGTGGCAAAACTACTGAATAAAAAAAAGTTGGCGTGATCCACTGACTCTGATACCCGCCCATCCCAGCCCAGTGGCCCTAAAGACTTGAAATTTGTCGGGAACGTTTCTTGCCTGACCTAGAAGTCACGAGAAAGCGATTTTTTAGATTTCAATCTCATGGTTTTGGCACATCCATCCATACTTTTAGGATTAATCGCACCAGCTTGTGCGTCCAAATATAGTTGCTATACAGATGTCTAAAAAAAGCGGACTTCTGGGCAAGTTGGTATTACATAGCTCTGTTGCTATTACAAGGTCTCCGCTGCCCTTCTTTCGTCCCTTGTGTACTTTTCGCGCTTTACTCGTCTAAAAAAGGATCAAGATTATCGGAAGTTACGCTCCAAACGAACTTAAATGAATAACGTCTGGCTTAAACGTGTTTTCACAACTTTCGTAAAAACACATGACGTGGTTCCGCCATGGGTTGGTCGCGAGAAGGGTCAGGGAGAGAGATAATGGCGGAAGTGCTGCACAATGAGGTCTTATTACGCCAATTCCTTAGATGCGCCTTTGCGGTGATCTTGCGTGCCATTGTATTTAAACAACGCCGCCTGCGTAAACCCACTTAAATACGACGAGAGGAAACGAGGCTTAGCTGTTTAAAGGACCGCGTCACTTTGCTCTCGCTACATTAGAAGTTCGGCAACTGGGCTGCACCCAAGGATCCGTTTTTTGCACTAGTACGACTTGGAATTGGAATTGGAGTATGATAACTTCGTAGCGAATATTTTCGGGAGATATGAACCACGCAAGCCAGATGAATGAAGTGGTGAGGTCTTTCCTTAATTCCCTTAGTCCAATCCAGCGCAGTTCTGTATATAGGTAACCGTCCGAGAACTTGTTTTTACAGCGTTTGTGAACTCATTATATAATACATGACCGTATTAACAATAAATGAACGCGGTCTTCCCAGAGCTTAATATTGGCGCGAACAAGAAACAGCAACAGCAAAGATAAGCGAACCAAGACTAAACCCCCTGCAGCTCCCTGAATTCATTGTGTTGTTGGGTGCCTACAACGTTGGTGCATGGGCGCACGAACTGACACAGGACAAAAAGGACACAGTCCAGCGGCACGCGTGTCCTTTGTTTCCCGTGTTTCAAGCATCCCGTGGCTTCCCGTAATCAAGCTTGGCGTCGTAGACGAACAAACAGGCCGAACGATAACCAACCGGGCGAAGCCGTGAATAAGAGCCGGGTGTATATATCGCCCTTCTAGACCAGGCACGGGTGCGGATACTGAAACGCATAGCCAGACAATAAGAACGGGGCGAATACTCAATGCATTGCGCCGTGCTTGGCAGAATGTATGCCTAATGCCGGTCCATAACAGACATTCGACTGTTGCAGCTTCACGTACCGCCTGTTCTCGCTGGTTTATATATATATATATATATATATATATATATATATATATATTATATATATATATATATATATATATATATATATATATATATATATATATATATATATATATATATATATATATAGCGAATCAGAAAACGGGAAATGAGGGGCTCCGTGAAATAAGACAGAAAATAAGGGTTGGCAGTCACGAAAACCTCGGAAAGCAAAGGGGAGGTTGTCGTGGGTCATAGAAAGAGATGAAGAATTTTTTGAGTCGAAAAGAAAGTGGTGAAAAAATGCCCGCCGGGTGGGATCCGAACCCACCACCTCCAGAATACCGGTGTGGTGCGATAACCACTACGCTACCGGCGGGGCTGTTTCCCCAGCACTTTCTCGGGTATTTATGTTAAGGTATTTTTGTGTCCTGCACTTGGGAGTGGTAGCCAGCGCCACTCGGACTACTCGGGGTGAAGGGAACCTTCTTTTTAACTTCGTGACTGCCAACCCTTATTTTCTGTCTATATATATATATATATATATATATATATATATATATATATATATATATATATATATATATATATATATATATATAAATGAGTGTCGCGAACCGAAAAAAAATACCGGTTCTGGTTCAGGCGAAATCATTTCGTTCCGTTTCAGCTCCGGTTCGACAAAATCACGTACCGAACCGGTTCGCGAACTGGTTCGACGAGTTGAATTATCACTGAAATTAAAAAAAGAACATTCAGAAGTTTAAAACGACAGTCAAATCAAAATACAAACAAAAATTCAAAATGCTGCTGTTCCCCAAGGGAAGTGGCGCAATTGCTAAACAAACTTTAAACAATTACTTTCTCGGCCGGATTTTATGTTGTCCTAGCGACTATCGATAAAGCCACCGCCAAGAAATATGACGGTGGGATATATTTTCTGCCATTTCCTTTTCTGTTTAAATCGCAATCGTAGCTATGGAATCGCCCATCACGCTAACCTTGAAGCCTTAAATTTAGGTCTGCCTACTGGCGCGTTCAAATACAAGCGCGTAATACCAATGGCGCACATTTTTTATATTTGTTAAAAAACAGGAAAATCCTACAACAGGCACATAAATACTACCAATGAATTAGATTCTTTGGTCACCCTGAATCATTTGTTAGCTGTCACCTGATCGAATGTGTTAGCCACACTTTTGTTAAAAGTAAGCGTTAGTTAACGCTGAGTCACTGCATTATTGCTCCGACCACTGCAATTCATTTCGCGATAGCTATACCGGATGAGTGCATTACAATCAGTATGTCATCGTACCACCTCACCCCCGGCCATCGTTCCGTGTGCTACATTGCGGAATCTTATAGCAGATTATGCTGTCACAAAATGGAAGCGAAATTTGACACGCGGAGCATGAGATGGGACTTTTTTGGGTAGACGCTCTTTAATTCGTCCACAGCAGTAGTCCCCTCCGGATCGAGTAGCAGTAGAAGTAATGTAGCGAGTTCTGCACTCAGTACAAGTGCACCTTCGAAAAAAAAGCAGGTTTCAAAGAGACAAAACTGCAGAACAGGCAGGAAAGATGATCGCTGGGCGAATGGGACAGTGTGAGGTACCGGACTGCCTTTCTGCACGTGTCATCTGCTTTATTACTGTTTCTGCTTCCAAGACAAGGTCGAGGGCTGCAGTTTCTTGCCAAGGGATTAAGTGCGCACCTTAACAGTTTTCCCTGACATATCTGTTGTTATTTGCATCTGTAAAAAAAGGTACTTGTCCACTGTACTGTCCTCAAAAACTGACCACGGAACTGACTTCCTTCGCATTGATGACACCTTTGGTTATGAAAGGCAGGGCAAAGAAAAGTATACAGCAATATCCAAGTTTTGGTCCTTTTTTTACTTTTTCGGTTTTACTTACTTCTTGCGTAATGTTTTAAAACAACATGATTCGCCTTTTCTTTTTTGTTGTTTTCCGTGTAAACACATTAAAAAAAACTGGCGAATTTGATGCCCCGTGCTATATCTCTGATCCGAGGCGCAGCTTATGTTGCAGGCCGGCAGATTTATTTTAACCAGCTGTTGATATTAAACGTGGATCGAAATCTTGATACACGGACGTTCTCAATTTCCATCTACTTCAGAAAACGGCCGTGGGGAAGGGAGATGGAGGCCACTTGTGGTCAGCAGCAAACAGCTTAGCCACTGAGCAGCTCCTGCGGTCACACTTGTCAAGAATAAAAAATTTGCAGGTGTCGGCCATTTTAAACAAATTATGAAATGCTGAAAGTTTGCACTCATCGGGCCTGGGCTTTCGCTGTTGCGCAGTGGAACACTCCTGCATCCTGATTGCTCCAATAAAGTCGCAGCTAGGGAAGGGCAAAGTCGTTTTATATCCCCTGCAAGCTGCCGAGAACGACATTTCGTTTGGTCCGCTTGCACTACGCTCGCGCTTCCAGCAGCACCAGACCACTGCTACATTGGTGCTCATTCATTACCCCTGTTGTTACATAGAGCGTGATAGTGTTCAATTGTCTGGAGGGGAAAGTGCGCGAGCGGGTACGAAGTTGATGGTACGTGAAATAAAAAAAGGCCTGAATTGCATTGACTGTGCAATATCAACAATGGAGGGTCGAACCGTTTCTGAATGAAACGGTAACCGTTATGTCTATTTTCAGTTCAGTTTCGGTTCGACACGCTGATATATATATATATATATATATATATATATATATATATATATATATATATATATATATATATATATATATATATATATATATATATATATATATATATATATATATATAATACTCACACACGCACACAGTTGGCTCGTGCGCGTCAGTTCAGCGTCACCTGTAGCGCCCTTGGGGTAACGCGGTATCGGCTTAGACTAGGCGCCGTATCATGGAGCGTGCAGATGGCCGCAGAAACGCCGCCGAGAATGGGTCTTTTCTGGCAACCTTTCTGCTCGCCCGTCAAGTGAATCCGCGCCTAACGGTTCCCCGCAGTCGTTTGCCGGGCGTGCGCGTTCGGGAATACGCTGACCCGCAGGCCTTCGTAAGCCGCTGTCGAGGGACTGGATTTCTTGTTTGTTTGTTTGTCTTTGTGTGCAACGGTATAGCGAAATTTAGTATGCAAATTGGGTCAATACATTGCCGCTGCCTGAACACGCTTCAACAGAAATAATACAAATTAGAAGAGAAGATCGATCAGCCAGCTGTATCGAGAGAAACAGCTTGGCGTCGGAGTGTTTTACGCGGATTTCTAATAACCTGCTCGTGTGATCTCCGGAAGGAAAAAAAAGAACGCGCAGGCAAGAAAACAGCTCAATAGAACAACGGTCCCTATTACTGCCATCGACAAACGCATCGCGCCAAAGTGGGTGAGCTGGAGGGGGGGGGGGGGGGGGGGGACACGGCCGATTAAGGGCCCGAGAAAAGCCCGCTCAGTGAGCAGCGACCACGGCTGGCATTGGGGGCCACCTGCCCAATTAGGAGTGCGACACCTGGACACGCGCGCGCAGATGGTCACCGCTCGCCTGCAGTGGACACCGTCTGCGGCGGCCGAGCGTGGCAGCTTCCTCCAACAAACAGGCCGTCAAAGAGAGGGACAGGCGACGTCGCGCGCAACTGCTACGCCAGACCAAGGGTTGAGACGCGTGCCTCCGAGGTCCAGGACGCACGCGCTCAGGGGCCTCGGTCGACCGCATCAACGGCCTTTGCCGGTGCCAAACAAAACGCGGGGGGAATATCACCTTCGTCTGGAGGAGCGACATGATGACGGCCGCTACGCCGCAGTGGACAACGGACGGCCTGGAAGCCATTCGCGGCAACGCCTGCAGACGACGAGGCGACCACGCCGCCGCACCGCGGCGTCCGCGCATCGCAGCCCGGGAGAGGGAGCGCGGGTTGGAAGGGCCTCGGCGCTAACGGCATCCATAAATCACGGCCTCTCGGTAATCAATTGGGACGGCCACGCCTCGAAGCGTCCCCCTCCCTCGCCGCCGGCGCTGGAGGAAAGCAACCACGCCTGCTGCTGCTCCTCTTCGGCGAAAAACGCCACCCGCCATTTTGTTTTTTGTTTTCGGAGACGCCCCGCGTGAGATGATGAGTGCGGGCGAAACTCAAGTGCGGTGTGTGCGCGGGCAGAGGAACCCGGAGCTGCCTTACCCGCCGGTCCGGCAGCCTCGGCCCGAATGGGGATTTTAAAGACGACTGCCTTTCTTGGGCTACTTAAACCCAGAAATTTTGGCGTGTCGGTATGTGTGTCCGTCTGTCTGTCTGTGACTCGATTCAGCCCCCCGGCCAAAGTAAAACAAGGCCTGCGGAGTAGTCTTATACAGTCACAGCTAAATCTACCCGTCTAAGTCCTGTGTGATGTTCATACTTGTCAACATTGTTGAAGAAGAACAAGACATTACGCAAATATAGGAAAAGAAATTAATACAGAAGAGGTATTTGCAGTGTTCCTTTATAAAAAATCATACATGATTGATTTTTGTGAAATAGAATACTTCATCAACTGCAGAAAAAAAATTCACTCCGCCGTCGCCTGCTGACGCCCGCGCCACTATAGCTTCTGGCGCCATTTTAAGAAATCAAACGGCAACAGTTACGAAAGGTTCCACCGTAGCGGCAGGGGTCTCCAATGGAGTCCTGGACTGAGGTCCCCACACCACATTACGATGCTCCCAATAAAGTTTATCCCCCTCCTCTTCCTCCACTAGATAGGTTCCACGTTCTGCTTGGAACGCACGTGGAGTAGGGCAACGTGGTTCTATCAACGTTGAAGTAGGGCGCCTCGATTCACGCGCGTCTCCACCGTACGGCGTGTTGGCATCGAGACATCCGACCTGGAGGCTGCAGCAGGGGAACGCGGTAAATTTAAAATGATTTAAGCAAACCTTTGGCGTCTTTACCTTGGGAGGAGCGCGACGCAAGAGGAACAACATGAGAGGTGAGCGGAAAAGCCAAGTGAGGCATTTACATGGCAAAAGTCGATAAAGACTATCGTCTTTTGTCGAAACTTGCAACGAAAGGAGCAGATACGCGGCCAATTTTTTTCTCAATACCTCTCTCGCTCAGGTACACTTGTGGCAGAAGTGAGTTTTTGCAACGCGAACCGAGATTCCCTGCAAGAAGGCGACGCCGAAAAAGTTACGCCAACAAAAAATTAGCCGCCAGAATTCAACAAGAAAGAACGGAGTTCCAGCATGGTTACACCCTCGTTTACACCATCAAATGCTCGTGCCGCTGCAGGGGCACCTCACGCTCAAGACTTGGTCAACGCTCAAGAAGAGTCAATTCAACTGAAGTGACGCCTATGGCCAACTATATTTGACGTGTGCAAGCCTTAAGAGAATTAAGCCAGGAAAAAATGTTGCCACACCGTCTTCTATATATGCTTTCTGCAGTATGACCATACTTTCATTCTGTTCTGTGGTCTCGTATCGCGCGGCTCGCACATTGAGCGCGGCACTCGAGCACCCTGAGCACCCGCTTTAGGCTCCTACGCTTGCCACCAAAGCCCTGATTGCTACACTGGTTGCTTTAAATACCGCCTCTCCCCCTCTCCCTTGCGATGAGGTCGGTGCTCCTGAGCACTTACTCATACTCCGCTTTATCACCGGCCCTCATTCCTGAGGCCTTGGCTCTTGAGGGCGGCCTCCTTCCTCGAGAGTGGCCTGCTGCTTTTTCTCTGACCCCAGCCCTTCAACTCCCCGCTGAATTAACCCCGAATGACAGGATTTCACTGTACCTATATTCATTCTTGAATGTTACCTGAGGTGTCTACGGCCTTCCCAGTAATTTGAGAGTGGTAGTGTTGGCCGCGATATTCCGCGTGTTCCTTCCATCATTCCCGCTCTGGAGGGCTAAACACTGAAGATTTTTCCAGGTGGAGTGTTTCAATCGGTTACCGAGTCGCAAGCATTAACACGGGCGTGCAAAACTGAATTTTGCACGCCCGTGCAATAGGGATGTGGTTGCCGAAGAATTACGAAATCTCTTTCTGATTAATACATTGTGCCCTGATTCTGCTAGCGGCTCTTTCAATAAGTTTGTTTTGTCTACCATTGATCCTGTATTTGAAGTGCTCACCCTTTCATATTTGGTAAAAATTACAGTGCAACTCAACAAGGATAATAGAAAGACGACAAACACAAGCGCTCACTCGCAACTAGTTTTATTGGAGACGTATGTCATATATGTACACAAGTTTCTTTTGTCGTGCTCTAATTGTTACGAAATATGCACCAACTTGCCTAACAGCGTGTTCTACCTTTTCCTATGTTTGCCTTTACATCGCGGAATAATTGAGCTTTATGTGTTCGCGTTGCATGGCTTTCTTATTTTTTTTTTTTTTGAATGGGGGGGGGGGGGGATCCATCTTGTTCCTGGTTTTAGATGTCTGTATGAATGACATTGTTACAGTTACAGTTCACCAGTCCAGTCCCAGTTCACCAATTGCGTTTGCCTCTACATCCCCTCTCACTTTTGTGATACGCTTAGACAAGGCTCCATATGGAGCTATGCTGAATAAAATGAAAAATATTCATGGTTCTCAAGCTCCTCTCTGCAGACGTGGTCCTCGATTCCCGCTCTCCTCGCACCTCGCACATAGAATGTGCGTATATGTACGCAGATGACATCGTACTTTCCTCATAGGGCATATATGCACCCAGTAATTTATTCTCTCTCTGGCCTGCTCCGTGCACCATTCATCCCCGTGTGAGGAAACGACTGCGGTATACTTGATGGAGCCCCGCTGCAACTTCAGAACTTCTCTTCCCGAAAAACTTTTGTGGTTGCATTTATTCGTTATTGATTTAATTGAACAAAACCCACAGGGTGCATTTTTAGCATTTGTTTTCAGGAAGGTTTCTCCAAACATCTTATAAACATTTGTACCATACCATAAACTTGATCAAGATCGACGAAAACCACGTGCGTACGGGCAGTTTTTTACTCGGAGAGGCATGCAAGTATAGATGATGTTATATGATAAAAAGTCGCCTAAAAAAAGCGACATGATGTCAACAAGGCCAGCACTTGTTGACATCATTCCGCAGCTACAATCGGCCGCAGACGACCGTGAGCTGAAAGAGCTTCCGCAGAATGATACTACGAAGACCGCAATAACGTTCAGAGTAAAATGTACTCGCGTAGTTTGAAGGTAACGTTTAACGCAAGAGGAGAACGTCGTGCATATGAGGACCATATCGATCTAATTTGCTCCACATCAGATTACTGTGCGCCACTCGTGGCCCTTTAAGGTACAGAGGAGTTTGTCTTGTATCATTATCACGCCTCCTTGATATGTAGCCGCGGGCGAGAACCCAAACTGCACACCGCTGAACACACGGGACAGTTTGGCATCTGTCTTAAGGGCCCTCTCCTCTTCCCAGCGTAATTGAAAAGGGTTTAAATGCGCAAAAACCAGCAACAAAAAGAGAACCAAGCACGACAGACGACAAGGCGGCAGTTCCAACTGAATTTCATCTCAGAATTGTGTGCGCATTCCAGAATTATATGCATGCCCCGCCCTACCACCCCTCTTCCCCCGTTCCTTTCTGAGTTGTGAGAGACACTTTTGACCGGCTGTCAAGTGGACGACCAGACTCTCCTGGTGACAGGGGCCACGCCGGCTAGGGTAACGCATGGGTTTCCAGTCTAGGGTTCCTCTCTCTCTCTCTCTGTCTGTCTATATATATATATATATATATATATATATATATATATATATATATATATATATATATATATATATATATATATCCCTCTCCCCTCTCTCTCTCATCTTCGGAAAAAAACTATTCATACCTCACTGTCCTTTCAGAGAGAGGCTGAATCCCTGGAAAGGGAACCAGCACGTAAAACTTAGCGTAACGTGTGTTGAAGATATAAATGCAGTTTCTTTTTTCCTTCAGTTCATTTGGAAGTGGCGCCTTGTTTCTCCTTTTGATCGTGTTTTTCTCTTTTCGCCTTTAACCCACTCTCAGTTACGCCGAATCAACTCGCCCACACGAAGCGTTTGCTTTCCTAGCGAAATGCGGTAACAGTGCTCCGGTGCTGACGTGTGGGAGAGTGCAAAGGACGTGCGGGGTGGAATCGTCAGCCGCCCCTGCAGTGTGGGTGGGACGACGGCGGGACGACGGCGCTGCGAAGAAGAAGACACTCACCTGCGTCTCGGTGAGGCTGAGGGACTGCGCGAGCTGCTTCCTCTCGGCGCCGACCACGTAGTGGTTCTTCTCGAACGCGTGCTCCAGCTTCAGCAGCTGCGACGGGGAGAACGCGGTGCGGATCCGCTTCGGCTTCCGGAACGGGTGCAGCAGAAAGCCCGCCGGCTCGGGACCTGACGAGGAAAGGGCGACCGCGGACTGAGAACGAGAAGCTCTCGCTCGAAGCAACCTCGCGGTTCTAATGCAGGTAGCGTTATCTCACTATGTGCTAGTGCTACGTTTGTCATTCTGGGTGATCAGTCCGGTGCTGGAAGAAGCCGTAGTCATAGATTTTGCTCTGTTGACAGTGACTTCGCTGTCCACAATGGCTGATTCCCGTCGTAGATTTCCCCGTGCTGTGCGAAGTTGTCTTTAATCGTTCCCGATGCGTGCAACAGCTCCTTCTGCATCGCAGGGTTTACAACAAATTTTCCGCTAAATCCAGCTGCGAAAGCTCATTTTACTCGCACGGGTTGTAAAACTCAATGTATCTTGCTCCTTCGTTCTTAACACGAACAAAAACTACTAAATACACTCATCGGAGGTGTATCGCTACGCGAATCGGTGACGAAATTTCATTCGCCCTCGACAGGCTGCAACGATATGGTGGCTAAGGGATAAGGGAGTCGTACGGGAACGAACCCGTCGCCTCCACACAAACGACGCTTTCAGGATTCCAACCAAAAGGGAAATGGTTGCCAGCGCACCCCTATTCTCGAAGGTTGGATAAAATCCTTGTTCTGCTCTCAAAGCCTGACACGAATATTAAAGGGGCCCTGAAAGGCATTTTGAGCACACTAAATGAACTAGCGCAATCGCTAGATTGGGTCGCCAACGTCACCTGTGCCAAGTATTACTCTTTTACGCGCAGCGGAAAGCTCACACTTTTGTTGCAAAGTTTGTCGCTTTTTTCTCACCCTTTCCTTCGTGTTTTTGGACGCCGCCATCTTCACATGTCTACATCATCGATTCCCAGATGTTCGTCATGAGCTAGACATCCTGCTATTGGGCGGCTTTTTCACGCACTTCCGGCAAAGAGATGAGTGGTCTGCTCAGCGTCGGCTCGCCGGCTGATCTGCCAGCGGAGTGCCGGAGTGCTTTGACATTTTACGACAAACGAAACAAGAGTAAACAAACGCTTAACCGTTTGTATTGAATGCAACACGGCCATAACACGACGTGGATTTTATCTTACGTGAGTACGTACCATAAAGAAAGTCCCGTGGCACTTCTTTCGTGCAATCGCAGAGAACGCCCTGAGCCGAATGCCCGGGTTTGACGCATACATTTTATTCAACTTCAAAACAATCCAGAGATGCGTTTCGAACGAACGCAACGTCACAACATGCGTTGCAAGTCTGAACCGCGATTGACAGACGATGAGTTGCCTCCCCTGCCCGTCGTAAATTCGGCACTCACCTCACACCCGGTTTGCGGGGACGAGCAGCAAGTCACAACTCTGGCGCGCAAGCGAGAAGGCTTTTAGCCAGGCACACTGCACGTACCCCATGCGAGGTTGAGTGGTACGTCGTTCGAGAAAGATAATCCAGACCATGGGAAGCACTATCTACCCGCAGAAGTACAATGTCGCATTTCATCGCGAAACGAACGCATCCACAACACACAGGAGGCGATGCACACACACACACACAGCTTGGGTCGCTGCATTGGCTTAGCTGCAAGCTTCGTTCGGACAATCAGCGATGCTACGACGATACAGAGCTGCGTGAGGACGACTTGCTAACCACTTCACGTATTTAAAAACACATCGGCAAAGAACTAGGTTCATCGGAAGCAAAAAATCTTTCCTCCATTATAGTGCCTGACATATACTGGCTAGTGTGCCGAGGGCGGGCTCCAGGCGGGCGCCGGGAGCGATGTACGCGGCCGTCTGCCGCTTGGGGCGCTGCCGTGCGGGAGTGTGCGCGTTCATCCGGCCCGAGCAGATCGCGCGCGGTTACCTCCGAGCTGCGTAGCAGACGGCAGCGGCAGAACTTTCCATTCCCGCTTGCGACGAAAGCGAGCGAAAGCGACGGGAATTCTGTCGCGCAACCAAAATTTGTCCCGACCATTCGACAAAAACGATCGTCGCGCGACAAAGCGACGGAATTCTTGCCGCTCTCACTCTCTTTCGTCGCAAGTGCGAACGGGCCTTTATGCGCAATCTCCGCCCCACATAAAACAAGCTCTTGCTTGTCGCCTGAGCATACGGTTGATATCTGACTACGTTACACTGTGCTTGCCAGTGTATTTAAACGATGTCACTAGGTTTGAAACGTACGCGCTCGGCGTGCAGCTTTGTAAACGCAAGCGGTTTCACATACGCACGCTATTTTGCTGCTAATAGAGTTTTAGTACAGCGTTTGTGGCCTTTGCATACGCTAAACGCTAAATTTTTGCGTCCCGCTAGTGACACCGCGATGGGAGTTTTAGTAGAGCGTCTCATCAGTTTGGCGTAGCGACACACTAATGCATACGGCGCCATCTGTCAAATGTTTTCCGAAATGTCTCGCCGGCTGATCTGCTAGCGGAGTGCCGGAGTGTTTGGACATTTTACGACTATCCAAACAAGTGCAAACAAACGCTTTCCCGTCAGTGTTGAATGCAACACATGGGTGCAGCTTGTCAGAACACGGGGTCTCGCTGATCGAGTGCAGCGTTGGTTTGCTCTTCGCCTTCACGTTCATCGCCGCTGATAAAGCGATCCGACCCGGCGCGTTTTGTGCACGGGTTCTGTGTCGGTTGAAAATGTCTTTTTTCACATGCCGTCGGTAGTAGGAATTACAACCACCGCAAAATAACACCCGGCACCAGCGGGGCCACATCTGAGACCGCGCTTATTGGCGGTGAGATGTTTGAGTGGCGCCCCCTGGCTCTGACGTCGGCTTAGGGATTCGCGCCGCTGTCGTCTGCTACACTCCGCTTGCGCGGGGCAACAGTGCCTGGGCTAGAAATCGCCCGCTTCGTTGCTGTAGTGCGTTAAAAAGCGTATTTCTAGCGGCTCAGTTATTTTGCCAGCTTCTGACGCATCTGAATAATTTGAAGCTGTATACCTCACAAGTTTGCAACACACGAAGAGATAGAGAACAACTTTTTTCAGAGTATCGGTCAGAAGATCGTGTGTAACTCGTCCTTTCTTGCTTATTCGCGAGGATCAGCGGTATTCAAAATGCGTAGGCTTCCCTGCAGTATTTTTGAGATGCTCCTATGAAGACTCAGCAGTCTAATACTACGTACCAAGCAGCGGCCTCTACACACTCATGGCACAGCAGGAAATAAAGCGGCTTTCTTCTGTTTCTTTCGTTGTTGTCTTGTATCGGATTAATGTTTCTTGCTTTTTTTTTCTACCCGACGCATTAATTTTTCTGCGCCGTCACCAACTTCTTATTAGGAGGTTTCGGGATGTTTGGGAGCCTCACAAAGGTCGTGTGGATATTTCCTTCATTTTGTATGGCATACATTCCCTTCTTCACAAATTGGCTTTCATTACGGCTGCGTGCCAGAAGGTGCATATCCGCAGCGTGCTTTGTTTATTCACATGCAAATACAATGAGAAGGTTTGTGCTACGCCACCGCGATCGCGCCCTAAACAACGTGGTCCACAGTACTCGAAGGCGGCTTTTGTGCTCCGAATTTCTATTGTAATTATATCGTTATCATAAAGAACTGACTCTCAACTCGAACAATGATGACATAATTACGGTGTTGAAGGCATGATATACTCGCTAACTAACGTAATAAATAGTATACCTGCATATATTACAAAACTCGAAACCGAAGAATTCCAAGTAGCTCTTTATTGCTTTTCA
Organism: Haemaphysalis longicornis; assembly: GCF_048455015.1. Lineage (NCBI taxonomy): Eukaryota > Metazoa > Arthropoda > Arachnida > Ixodida > Ixodidae > Haemaphysalis > Haemaphysalis longicornis. The sequence goes on along the minus strand of NW_027526203.1, from coordinate 112,551,001 downwards.
ACCCTTCCAGGCGCGAAGAACAAATCCTATTCTACTCGGGATGGCGTTCTATGATTTGAAAAAAATTACTTTTACTCTCTTGTCCTGGACTGAGAGCCCGGCCCACTAACCAGATCGATTTAATTGTTAAACAAAGTTTTCCCCTCCTCCTTTTACTCCTCCTCCTCCTCTTGAGTGCAGTTTTCCTATAACGCATATCCGAATATCGGGAAGATATGGCTGTGCAAAATGTTCCGAAATATCCCTCCAGGTGTTAACAAACATATATGTGTTACTATAAATTTAACGAAGACGTGACTCGTTTTGCTCAATAAACCTCCATACTGGTTAGATGCCTGGTATAGAATCAGCACGCGCGTATATACACACTGGGTTATTTGGAACTCAACCTACAGTTTTTGCAGTCTATAGTGCATGTCGGCAAACTTTCATGCCTTGACAACGTAAAGTGATGTGACAAAACGCGTTCGAGCGTTCGGCAAGGTTGCAAAAGCTGTTTTACCTTACATATGATTACCGGGAATCGTGATGCCTTCTGCCAAAGCCGACAGCCCTGAAGGCCTAGAATTTGTTTTGGTCTTCCATTTTCGCTGTTGTCGGTTATTAGCAGCTGACTGTTCCTTTTGTTCGAATGCTTACATGAGAAGCTGACGCCTAGCTCCGACTCTTCGCGCTCCGCACAGGACCGGCTTCGCAAGGAATGGGGTGGCGCCGGCAATGTTTCTCCCGTAGCGGTATCCAAAACTATACTTTAATTGACACCATGAGCTAGTGTATGCGATTTTAAGCCTATTGTTATGATAAAAAGTTACCCACACGCCAATTCTGGTGCGGACAAGCATCAGACGTTGACCGAGCGCGAAGAAACAGCAGGGAGAGCGATCCTGAGCATGGAGGAAAGAAAAGGTTAGGAGAGGCCCTGACGTCACATTTGTGAAGCCGAGTCCCGCCATGACTTGAGCCCACGGAGCCCAGCACTCTATCCCACCATCCTTTGCTGTCTCCGGTTTGATTTGAGTAACATGGCGTCGCCCTGCCCTCCCGCTTCGAAGCGAAAACAGCTTCGTCGCTAATTCCTCGGTGCGATGTCATCTTCTAAGCTGTTGATTTCGCCTTCAATTTGCCCATTCTAACCCTCACCCAAAGGTTCAATCGAAAAACGGCCTTCGTTTATGAGATAGAAGGACGATTTTTCTGCTCTTAAGCCTGACAAAGTAGCGTTTGTCGTCGTCATAGCAACAGGCTCGCGCGATGGCGAACGCAGACGCCTCCGACGGCAGAGTTTTCAAACTGGCCTAATCTAAAAACGTTTGTCGTACCGACGGCGCTGGTTTGCAAGCGTAGCGAAGCAGCCACATACCAAGCGCCTTAAAAATTTGTCCGTTCTATTCGCCCAAATTTGGCCGCCGCAGTTGTAAACAAGTAAGCAACATTGTCCATGGGCTCAAGAAAAATGACGTAACTTCCTCCACACTTTTCGCAATGCATTGGGATGCTAGGGGCCTCTCCTGAGTATTCTTTCCTCCATGGATCCTGAGTGAAGCAGACGACAAATGCGAGAATCCCTAAGCTGACGTCACGGAGGCGCGCTTCGCAGCGCCGCCTGTGTTCGCGCTCACCGCCAATTGGATACACAGTGCGCGGTGCACCAAAGGGAACGAGCGCACGATTCTCCCCACGCGGCTGCGAATTCGCCGCCGATACCAACTACAGCTACGTACACCGCGAAAGGGCGAGGCCAGGCCGCACACATGCGGCCAGGTCATTCGTTCGCTTTTCCAGCCTGTGTCCATGGTGTCTACAGAGATGAAAAAGCCGAAAGAGCTGGCCCGTAGCAGACGGCAATCTGTGGGAGCGCAATAGCGGAAGTACGTCACCGCTGAGGAGCGGAGCATCATGGGAGGGGAGGCCAACAGCGAAGAAACAGTTGAAAGGAGGAGGAAATACGGCGCGACGATAATTCGCGGTTTTTGATTTACGATTTCTCAGCTAATACTCATCGCTTTAACAAAATTCTTGCAGGAGGAGATTGCTAATACATTGCTTTATTTGGTTACATGTACATCCATGCATCGGCGGAAGGCATTTCAGGACCCCTTTAAACATGCCCGGCAGTCTCGTGGCCACGAGGCACTTGAATGCGACCCGCACCGTGGCATTGCGCAGTGCCGAACGATCATGCTTGCGTTGCGCGATGCCACAGCGCAGGCCGAACATTCTGGTAAAATTCTATGGTGGACATCGTCATTCGGCGAAATTTCATTTCTTGTTGCACGGACTGGTCATCGAGTGCACTATGGCGAAGCTGTACCACACTTGGGATGTACACATCTCCGAAGTATACGCACTTCACTGTTGCTGGCAGGCGGCATTAATAAGGCGGGTAATTTTCTGCACAATGTTTTCTTGGGCGGCTCATGTGTGAGAGACAAGAGTGATTCTTTTCGAGACCACCCTTCCTTCCAAAGATATGCAGATTTATACGTGGCACCGGGGCACTCGTTGCCGGAAGAACGCAGATCACAATGTATCTTCCGGTAGCTCAGAACGCGCCTGTCAGCAGACCAGCTGCAGCCCCTTACAATCGTCACGCAATCTTCACACGGCAGTCGCCAGAGAAAGGAAAAACGGGCGTCACAAAATGCCGTGAAGAATAGAGGACGTTCGCTGTCATTAAAACCCCGATGGGAACCAACTATTGCGAGTTCGGCCGATGTCGTGGAGTACGACAATTTAAGCGCCGATATGCTCGTGCGGATCAACTACAGACAACATTCCTAAGAATTCCGGCAGATAATTTAGATGAAAGCGGCTGGAAAAAAGGAAAAACGAAACCCATCGGTTCACTCACAACACGAAAATTTTGTTTCTTTGCCTTTTATTTCTTCGAATTTCCTTCCAGCCACATTCTGGGGCGAGAATGTCGCGCAAGCGAGCAAAGTATCCATGCATTAAGCACATTAGAATTCAAAGCTCCAAAGTGTTTATTCAGCTGCTACCGCGTGAGCGATGTGAATGGCAATGGCAGTGGGAAATGGAGATGTTTAAGGTCCCCCGCCAGGGGGCTTAACAAGCGAGCCATCTCCCAAAGCGGCGCTTGGCCACGCTGCAATTCAGCTTCGCGGGGAAGCCTCGGGACCGGTGGCGTGAGAACGCGACAGACGCTGCGATCGGCGACAACAAGAAACACGGGTCTCGCCGAGGCGCCGCCAAAGAAAACGTTGCGAATGGGGGCCCGAGCTCTTTGTAAATAGCCGAGCAGCTCATCAAGGCGCCGCGGCGGTTGGTAACCAGAGCGCCGAATTAGGACTCCATTGACGCCCTATGAAAACTCGCCGTGCCCCCGTCCGAGACAGCGTCTGCTTCCATTGTCGTCTGCTACAGATCGCCTCGTTGTCGTCTGCTAAGCCGCCGAGGCAGGGGAGGATATCACCGCCCGCCCCTCCAGCGGTCGCCGTGTTCTCTGGCCCTCGAAAGAGGCGGGCTGCTACCCGGTCGGGGAGGTATGGATCTTTTCGGGGGAGTGTCGTGTATGCATAACCCAGGGCCAGCGGCGCGACGGGAGCTCACAATGGACCTTAACAAACGTATAATTCACACGCCCGCGTCCCCGAACAAACTGTGGGCGCCCCTCCCCGCCCAGCCTGTGTGACAACCGCGCATCGGGGCGACGACGGGAAAAGACCAAAGCAGAAACATATGTCGCGGATACGCGGCCGCTTTTCAGCGCGCATTAGCCCCGTCTCCATCCACGCAGCCGATCCCTTTTCCGCGCGCTTCCGAGCGCGCATCGACCCCCGTCCCCTCCCCATCACTCGAGTGCGGGCCCATCCACGGGGCTCGGAGATGGCGTGCGCTGCCGACGACTAAATCTCCCGGCTTTTATTGAAGCGATTTGAGTAGCGGCGGCTGCCGCCGGGTCCTTTGAGCAACGCAGCATCCAGCCCGTGTTGGCGCCCGTGTTAGGCTCTTCACTGCTCCCCCTCTCCCGCTTTGCTTCGGCGGGGGAGCCGCTTTCATTTGGACTCCACGCGCATTTAATGCCCCCGATCGAATCCTACCCCCCCCCCCCCCCTCTCCCCTCGCTCGACGATTGCCCCTTCCGGGCCGCTCATTGGTCCCCGCGTCGAGCTCTCGGGCCCCGTGTCACGCCGTCCCGCCAATGGCGTCCGCCGCCATTCATTTTGTCCCGCGATGACGACGGTCGAGTGTCGGCCGACTCGCCGCCGCCGTTGCGCTTTTTGCGCGGCGCTTATATATTGCCGGCGGTGCGGCTTTTTTGTGCGCCAACGACGGCCCTCTTTTTATTAAACGGCTCGGATCCGTGTGCCACATAAAGTATCCCCGCTCCGCGTGTCTTCCTCGCGTTTGCGTTCGCACTCGCGCTGCTGCTCCCGCGAACGGTATTATATTCGTTGCGGCCTAAGTATGCACGCGCGCGCGCGGTTTCCGACAATCCTGGAACGATTGCGTTGTAACGCGGCCCTCACGAGCTCCGTCGCTCACTCGTTCGGCAGCGGCTGGACCCGCCGAAAGCGGATCATAACATCTGCTGCGTCGGTGCGTATAAAGCACGGAGAAGGCACGACTTAATTACGGCCGCCATGAACGCCCCTCACATCGCCGGGCCAGCTGCGTTCGATGTTTCGGCTGGCTGTTATAGTTAACGCCGCAAACCACCGCCCAAGCGTGGGAAGGCGGCCTACGCCTCCACCGACGTTCAAACAACAGCGCAACAATAACGCGAGCAACGCGTCACTGCGCCTCGTCTATACTGCGCCTTGTTTCGGATCCGTAGTCCTTCATTCTGCAGGCGGATGGACTATACCGCTATTCGGGCGCCTGCTGCAGAATACGACCGTCTTTCTGTATCTCTCTCGTGAAGCCCAAGGGAATTTACCGCCAACTCGGCCCTTGCGCTTCGATATGGAGAAACACAAGCTCAACGAACGAAGGCAGGAATGCCGGCACTGTAAACCGGCGCGAGAAATGGATTCAGACGAGGATGATGATTAGTAGCTCTCCCTTGGAATCGGGGCGTCGGTTGTCAGCGATCGACTTGCCTGTTCTATTACGCTTACTTGCCCAGCTAACCTTGCTTCCTCCCTCCCAGCTCCCCCTCTTCCCTGTTTTAAACTAATCGCTCCCACCCCCCATTTTCCTCCCCTCGCTGTTCTAAATTCTCATCCGTATGATTACTCCGCCGGCGTACCCGTCCCTTCCCTATTTTTCCTCCACCACCACTCCAGTCGCCTCTTCGTCACCTCTGTGGCCTTGAAGTTGAGGTTCCCCCTCGCCCCAAATCCAAAAGCCTCCGCCAGCGTCGTTTCCTCCCCACCCCGCGTTGTTCGTATCTCTGTGCATCCCGTGACAATATGGTCTATAGTTTCCCGATCACTGCCGCAGCATGCACATGTTTCATGCTGCCTGTAGCTACCCGTGTATGCCCGGGTCCTCACGCACCCCGCCCGTGCCTCGAAGAGCAATGCGCTGCCTCTCGTATTGCCATAGAATCCCTCCTTCTTAATTTCCTGTTTCTCTGCCCTATAAGTCTCCAGGGTTTTTTTTTTTTTTTTTTGCTTCCATCCTTCGTGCCCACTATGTCGTCTGTGCTGCCTTTACCTGTTTTTTAACTGTTGTGAAACCCCAGTCTCCCCTACCGACTTTCCGTACCGCTTGGCCAGCTGTCTGGTCCTCCGTCTCCACCGCGTGTCCACGCTCCTCATATGCAGGTACTTAAACACCCTCGCGGCCCATTTTTCGTCCTGCACGTCACGAAGTCGCTCCTCAAACTTTATCTTGCTCTGCGCCTCCCTCGCCTCGAAAGACGACCAGCCCATATCCCCCCGTACAGCTTCATTTGTAGTTCTGCTGTGGGCCGGCCCCGAGGGTCAATCCGCCTACCGCCCTCTGATTTACCTCCAGGCCCGCTTGGGTTTCTGGTTTCATGCACAGAACCGAATTTGCTAAAGCTAATCCTGGTACCATGACCCCTTTTCAGACTCCCCTTACCACCTCGTGTTTGCTGTATCCCCAGAGGGCTCTATGCTTCATTATAGCCGCGTTCCGTCTTCCTTTCGTCTTAAGGTGCACGCGTGGGTGTAATCTTCGCTGTCGTTCAGCCATACTCCTAAATATTTATACTCTTTCACCAATGGTATTTCTTCTTGCTGCACTGATGCTGTTTTTTTTTTTTTTGTGCTCCACGCCGTCGTTAAAGATGCACGATCCCCGATTGTTCTCTGCTAAAGGATAGCCCTAGGTGCGTCGCTTCTTCACCGCATATATCCATCAAGCCCTGCATACTTATCCGGTTGTCCGTCATCAACAATATGTCGTCTGCATAGATTAATCCTGGAACCCGTTGTTCCACCACCTGCCCGTTTTTCATGTATGATAAGTCGAACCCCAGCGTACTGACTTCTAGCTTCCTTTCTAACCCCGCCATGTAGATCATGAACATCAGTGGAGAGAGAGGATAAGGAGCTCGCAATAGCGCGCTCAAGCGGAACGTGTATACAACTCTTTACGCCCTCTGCACACGTTACGCGTGTGTTCCAGGTATACGACGAGGACAGTTTGCGCCAGCGAGGTAGAAAATGAGGTGCGACTAGTCGGTGTTGTATACGAAGTGCAGGAACGCGCCGCTTACGTCCCGCCTTGTCCCGCCTTGTCCGCGATATGGCAACAAAGGGGCGATTTGTTTTATTTCCTCTGCACCTCTCCGTGTGGCCTGTGTAACTTTCAAACCGAGCGCCACGGTTGCATGCGGAGCTCGCGAACGACGAGCGATAGAGATTGATCAGAGCGCCAAAGGGCCACCACCAGTCTAACACTGGCCCGAGAACGGGAGCGTATGCGTACTGCATTTCTATATGCGAGTGGCATTAGCTATAGCTACGGGGGGAGCGGGGGACGACCGGCCGCAACGCGGGCACCCTGCAGGCAGGCAGGCCGTCTCGTTCTCGCAAAAACCCGCTCCACCCACGTGTCGGATGACTTGCCGAGAACGCGCTGAAGAAAGATATTGTTACTTCATAACGCCACGGCAGCAGGCGCAACAGCAGAGGCAAATTACCGATCGCGCCTGCCATCTCCTATTCAGATTACTGACGCGTCGAAGCGGGCGTCGTCGTCTCAACGAAATAGAGGCTTGCCAACCTACCCGGCTCGCACGCAAGGCTACATTTTTACACGAAAGACTTGCGTAGTGACTTCCGTTGAGTGGAGGCTTGATGGCTTCCATTGGCGCACGGCGATACGCTATAACGCGCTGTTTGCACAGACGACCGTTAGCATGCTGCGGCCATAATCATCATCATCATTACTACAGCGGTAGTAGGCTGTAGTAGGAATGTGAAACCTCTCAGTCGAGGTAATAAAACGAATGAGTGCCACACAAGCAAAAAAAAAAAAACGCGTTGCTAAGCAACACCCAAGGCAGTCGGTGTGTGGCGCTGCAGGCGGGAGCGTTGAAAGGGCGTCGTCCGTCACCGTGTGCAACCAAACAACGCTCCCCAGTCTCCAGCTCTACCACTGCCATAGGGCTTTGAATTTCACGCGTGAGCGGATATGGCCTAATTTTGGAGATTCGCGTCGTGGGTGTATGAAGCCCGGCGACAAAAGCTGGCACTACGCCAAGAATGACGTCAGCTGCTCTGCTGTCACGGCGGACGAATGTACGTGATTGTGTGTGTGTGAGATACATAGATAGACTCGTATACGCAGCGGCTTGGCCGGGCCCCTGCTGGTCGACGAGTGCTTATAGTCGATGACGCGATGTTTTTCGCGATATAATGAGGCGTTACGTCTTTCTTTTTTTTTTTTTTTCGAGAAAGAGCTGTATACAGGCCGCAAAATGTGCGCGAACCCGCGGGAAAATCCGTTTACAGGTGTCCCGACAGCGATGTCCGAACAATATGGATTGTGCAGCGTATGGAAATGGATGGCACGAAATGAGGCGCAATTCGTCTCGAAGAAAAAAAGCCCGTGGACTTCCACAAACATGCACGGAGAGTCCTCACAATAGAGACCACGAAAGCGACAATATTCCTGCAAGAACCGCTGCTAATGGGGCAATATCGATGAGACGAGAGCGACAACAGCAAAAAAAAAAAAAAAGTAGAAGAAATAGAGAATCAGTAATACGTGTTGTTGGGCGGGTTGGTTCATATTACAGAATTAAGATTAATTTAGCGCAGCGAAAGACACGGACGGTGGAAAATACGGCCGTGTCTTTCGCTGCGTTAAATCGTATTTCTGTAGAGAAAGTCACTCCACGAAGTGAAATCGTATTTCCCGTGATCGTGATTTATTTCAGCCGCTATTACCTATAGAATATATATTACTGCTTACCTCATTGTTTGTATTATTAATTTCCTAATTATGGCCCCCATTGCTTATAGCCCGCTTCGAGACAGCAAGCTGCCCACATACCGAATTACGTTGCACGATGTGCTTGGCCCCTGGTCACGGGCAAAAATGGCTTCACGTGCGGCGATTAGCCTCTCTGAGCTTTCTCCGCATTCAGGCCTAAGATATATATATATATATATATATATATATATATATATATATATATATATATATATATATATATATATATATATATATATATATATATATAGAGAGAGAGAGAGAGAGGGATCAAAGATATAGAGAAATTTTTCTTTATTCTCGTTCAAACTAGCTCGTTTCAATGGGGTAGTACAAGTGTAAAATTATCACGACACAATATACGGACAAAGATTATTCAGTTCAAAGTACGGTTAGGGAAACTTGGAAGAAATAGCACTCGGAGTTTCTTCTGCGCGTTTGAAGGGACCCTAAGCGGTGGAAACAAGTTGGCCTGTATCGGTAGATTACGGTGGCGAGAACCGTCTAAACACACACCATTCTCGCAACTAGCAATTGTTTAATAAGGCAGAGAACGCCAGAAACGTGAAAACAGGCGACAACGCCCCGTACGCTTTTGGGTACTACGGTTTATCACGTCGCAACAGTTGTGAACGGCGAGAGGTCACTGCAGAAGCATCTGTAGGTGTTTTCCTGAAATAAACAGTTCCTAAGCAGTTGAGCAGGCGAAATAAATGTAATGTAACTTTTCGTGAGCTGATCTGACCGGGAAAACAGATACAGCTCTTATACGAGACAGGCTGCGTCACTCACGCTTCAGAGTCGGCCATCGCGCTTTCAGTTTCGTTTTGGAAAAGCACTGGTACGCAATTAGCGAAGTCAATAACCTGCCCCCATGAACGGCCGAGCTTCTGCAAGCAATGCCCCCGGGCAGGAAGCGTGCCCGCGCCCGGTTCGAACCTTATCGCCCGTGAAAGGTTGGGGTGCGTACTGTCGGGGGTCATCCGAACGGTCCGAACTTGTGCTTTTCCGTTCGCTGCGAGCCGCTGCTGATAAATAATCGGTAAATCGTGTGCGCGTAGCTGTACCCTTTCTATGTTTGGGCTGGGCACAGCCTCGGCTGCGAAAACTACTCGAGACGGGCGCGGAAAGCGGGTGTATATTTCATGTCAGCTTGGCCCGGCGCGTGAGAGAAGAGAGAGAAACTAACTTTATTTCTGGCGATATACATACATACATATATAGGCGCGTTGCAACGACTGGTATAACAATTGTTGCGCCGCTTCGAATGACAAATATCGATCGTTTCATTGTTACGCCAGGCCCATTTGAATATCACCGGTAAACTTGCATAGCTTTTTCTTTATCTCCCTCGGCGCTCTCCCTCTGTATATGTTGTATGTATACATAAGCACTCAGAGGTATGGAAAAAAAAAGAGAACCAAGAAACGAGAACTAACAGTGGGGAAATTTTCCTCCCGAAGACAGATGACAGCCGTTTACAATTGAACGGGCGATATTAAGCCGACGCATACGACCGCGGGGCCGGCAAAAAAAAAAAAAAAAAAAAAAAAGGCCACATGTGGCAATTTAAACCTTTTTTAGTGCCTTTAATTTTCGCCCCCTCGCCGACTCGCTCTAGCGGAGGTCGCGAAAGGAGCATTGTTTGTTTGCGTGTATACTATTGTGGCGAAATAAGTTACAAGCCGGCTCGCACAACGCGTCCGAAACGGTGACAGCTCGCCACATGGGCTTTCTCCCCTAGCTGCCGTATAGCAACGCGGGGCGGCCGATCGTGTTGCCGGATACAGGCTGCTGCATAAAGAGGCACACACACATTGGCGCTTGAGGAGAGGTTAAATCGCGAAATAGGCGGTGACCCACTCGAGCTTCGAAGTTCGGGCTCGCAAGTCGCAATAATTACGACCTATTAAATTGTAATTACTGCGGTTTCGGCGAAGAGAAAAGAAAGAAGGAACTACCGGCACTTTCTTTTCCCCGGTCACTTTTTTTTACGTACAAGGCGCAGGACATCAGTTGCGGCCAATCGGTGCGAAACTTTGATTAAATTAGGGCATCGCTTTTTCGCAAAAACAGAATAGGCTGCTTGCTAGTGCGTTCACTGCCACTGTGTGACGTGGTGAGCTAGGCGCCAAGACCTTGCGCAATTGGGAGATGAACGTGAAACAGCACCGGTGAGACCGAAGGCACCACAAACGAAATTGCACAGCGAACGTATGCCCCGAAGAAAAGAACGACACATGTCCAGTCGGTTCATTAAGTCTGGTTTTCCGATAGCTATACGGTCAGTATTTCTGTTAGCGCGGATATTAAAATCAGTCCAAACGGGGCGAACACATTCTTTGAGCCAGTGACGCATCACGCCACAGCAATTTTCCCTCTCCCTCCCCGGATTGCATGAAAAAATACCGTCCCCGGGCCAAATTTCGTCGATGCCATTAGACAGTTTCATCTTCACGTACGTAGAAACTCCACGCACGTAGAAGTTCCCCGCGTGACCAGTGCGCGTGCTCAGAACGCAGAGGGCCTTCGTGAGTCTGACGGACGTACGGGAGATTCGAATTTTTACGTTGCGGCGTTCACGTTGCTTCCGTACGTAGAGTTGACCAACCTTGGCGGCGCCCTGCCCTCCCTCTTCGCAGCGAAAACAGCTTAATCGCTAATACTATAGGTGCAATATCGTGTTCTAAGCTGTTGATTTCGCCTCCAATTTGCCCACCCTCACCTAAAGTTTAAATCGACAAACAGCTTTTGTACCCGCCGCGGTGGCTCAGTGGCTAAGGCGTTGCGCTGCTGAGCACGAGGTCGCGGGTTCGATTCCCGGCCGCGGCGGCCGCTTTTCTGATGGAGGCGAAAAGCAAAAACGCCCGTGTTTACGAGATTTCGGCGCACGTTAAAAATCGCCAGGTGGTCAAAATTAATCCGGAGCCCTCCACCACGGCGCGCCTCATCGCCTGCGTTGCGTCGGCGCGTTAAACCCCACAATCAATCAATCAATCAATCAATCAATCAATCAATCAATCAATCAATCAATCAATCAATCAATCAATCAATCAATCAAACAGCTTTTGTTTTTCAGATAGAAGAGCGACGTTTCAGCTGCTAAGCCTGACGAAGTAGCCTTTGTCGTCGTCATAGCAACGGCTTCGCGAGGTCACGAGTGGCTACAGCAGTATCTGTGTCTGTTAGTAGATGGCGTTAGGAGTGGCTGTGGGCGGAGAGCGCGTGCACCCAAAGGCTCTACGGGCGGAGTGCGTCGCGCACGTGTAACTAAAAGGGTGTCAATACGTGTGTTACGTATACTTTTCACGTTTGCGTACGTGAACTCTGTACCGCATCGGGAAACTGAAACTGTCTATTGCGACGCTGAGAATTTCGCAAGCAGCAAGCAAACTCTGCCCACGAGCGGGACGGGTAAACGTTTGAGCTGAATCGCTTACGTGGAAATGTAGTTCACCCGAATCGTTTATTCTGTGCGTGTGACTGATGGCCGTCATGCGGGGCGCAACGCGAGCGCGGGTCCCCCACACACGCACACAAACGCGCGCTTGTGTTTCCCGGCTGTGGAAACTGCAACGAAGGAGAGAACGCGCCGGCCCCTCGGTCAGTAACGCGCAGTTGCTGCGTGCAATAACACCGGATATATGTGCGTCCTCGAGACGTCCCAGGATCGCGGTAGAAGGGCGTCGCTTGCGTGGGCGTCGCAGGACGTTCAAACATGCCCCCGCACAGACGTCGGCGTTCAGCTGAGCACGCGGCGAACACAAAAGCGCTGCGCCCCGGCTGAGGACACGCGGCCGTTACTTGGGGCCCGAAGGGCTGAAGAGGCGGCCCTTCCGGGCTGGCGTATCAAAGGCCGTCTGGCAACCATGGGCGGGCAGGAAGTAAGGAGGCCCCAGCTGTGCCCCAACTTGCTCTGAAGGAAGTTTGACGTGCTCAGTGCATTGCAACTCGCGCTCAGTAATCAGATTTCATTATTGGTACAGCATGTAACAGTGCAGCTCAAGGCGTCGCACGAGCGGACGGTTCCTCTTTTCTGCTTTTCTCTCACGTTTTCCTCGCCGGCAAGTTCCCAACGAGTCTGCGCACTGGTGTCTGAGAACAAACGCGAACGTCAGGTGTGTACGGCCGACATTCCACGGAACGTGCTAGAGGCACAATAAGAGAGTGTGGGGAAATGTGTCTCATCGCCACCTCCGACTCCCGCACTATAGCGGCGTGATAGAAGAAACCCTGTGGTGGCTGTATATCCTGCCGAGTTACGGCTCACATGTTTGCCCTACGTATTGACAAACAGCGGTATGGGGGGGAGGGGGCAAGGCACTTCCCTTGTGAAATTACGTTAATAAAAATAATAACAGGCAAGCTCGCCTCACGTGGAGCCCACCGCAAACGCAGGCCCTCATTCCGACGTCCCCCGCAAAGCGCAGCCGACCACGGTTTCCTCTACATATTTCCGACCGCAACTGGGTCCGCCAGCAGCTCGCGCGTGTTGGCGCGAATGCGCACGTCTACACAGTCGGCCGGCCGCGAGCGAAGACGTGTTTCCAAAGATAACGTCAATGGATCGGCTCTGAGCCGTGCGCCAGGCTCCGGAAGCGCCAGGGTTGCCCCCAATTACCGGGGAATCCAGCAGGCCGTCTGTGTATGCACAACATTCACACATTCGCGCCCGCGTCCACCGCGCCGGGCGGGGCCGAAGGGGCCGCTTGCTCGCTGCGGATACGGCCGGCTTTGAGGAAGGGCTGGTGGCTCTCGGGTGGCGCGGCCGCGTGTGCTACTGCAAACGGCGGCTCGCTGGGCATGCGCCGAACACGGGGCGCGCCTTGTTTCAACGCGCTCCGAGGACTTCGCCGGCGGATGTGGGAAAAAAGAAAGGGGAAAAGGTCAGTTTGACGCCAGTTTCCGAAAACGCTGATGTTCTTGCTCTGTTATTGTTCTTCTTTTAACTTGTTTTGCTTTCTCCCGATCTTAAGCGTCGGAGTGGTGTAAAACGAGGTAAAAGCTAATAAAAGTTGGGTTTCCGGAAGCACCTAGTGGGCGGAACTGCGGCAGAAACGCTTATGAGCGAGGATTACGTCCCATAGAGGACGCAGAAGGGAAATTGGCTACCCCGCCACAGAGTAGCGGGACTTCTGCCAGCATCCCCTCCTGCCGACGCACACCCGTCTCGACAAACCTGGCTGAGGTGGCTTCATGAACAGCATGCAAGATATGCTCCGCTACTCGCCTGCTGCACGCTTCACCTCGTTTAAAATGCCACCGGGAGCACCGAGGTGGAGCTTCTGTCTACACCTCTTGGACGCTCGAGTGCCCATTTCAACCTGAACTTGCCTAAAAACCACCCATTGCGCATAAAAGCACGTAGTCCCCCCATGTCCCTTATGCGTACAAACGTTTTTTTTTTTTTGTTTTTTTTTTTTCAGAATACGAATAATAAATGCACTTTTGTTAGGAACTTGACATTATTACACGCCTACATTACTCTTCCTGCGAGGCACAACGGCAAAATTTACAGAAAAAAAAAAAAAGAACTCGGAACGGCGAAGATTCGCGAACTCTACATGCAGCCAAATAGCTAAGTGCAGGTAACACCGCCAACGCAAGACAAGCAAACCTAAACAGTAAAGTGCCGCGAGAACAACGAGACGGCAGGTCTATCATCATTTGCGTGACGTGAGCTCGTTTGTTTCGAAAGCGCGCTTTCACGATGGGCCCTACCGAGGGTGACAGCGGCGACAGGGACGGGGGGAAAAAACCGCGGGAACCGGCGTGAATCCTGCTCGGGCGTGAGTGTGAGCGCGCGTTGCAACCGAGAAGGAAAGAAACGGCAGAGTTGCAGAGTGCGGGCCCGGGGCCAATTAGCGGCCGCCAAAAGCGCGTGTGTCGCCGCTGCACGCGACAGCAGAAACAGCTGCTAATGAGACGGCGCCCCTCGGGGCGCAACACTGCCGGAGACGAAGGGGCTGCAGCCTCCGACGGCGGCCGGCTTCGTCAGCGGGCGACGTCGTCGGCCGCAGCTGCTGGCAGCGATGACGCGGCCACGCGCTAACGGCTCATCTACGGCTAGGCCTGCGCGCAGAGGAACCGAATCGCGGGGTATGCGTCGAGAAATAGAGGGACCGAACACCAACCACCGCGCCTGCGCCGTATACGGACGCACACAAACAGAGGGACTGATCAAATCACAACCCCATCACCGGCCGCAGGCTTCTTCTTTCGGGTTCCGAGGAGCCAGTGATGTCCAGCGCTATAGTCCTGTGTGGTCTCTTCTATGTATATTGTCCCGTCTATACCGCGCTACTTAACCATGTTTCACAGTTTGAACCAATAAGCCCACATTTATGCGGTGACGTGCGTAACAAAGCGAACCACTTCAATTTGTCGCGATTTTTTTTCTGGCTCTTCTGGCCATGTGAACTCATGCGCCGTCCCTGTATATCGTCTTATGTGTGTGGTGAAAAGTTCTGTTGATGTTCAGCGCTATTCCTGTGTGGTCGCATCTATATTGTCCCGTCTATATCGCGCTATACCTAATTATGTTTCACACTTCTTTAGCTTCTGATGACGACTGTCATCGCCACCGGCCGGTCCCCCTGAGTGTGGACGTGTGCATCGTTGAGGATTTTGAGGAGCCAATCAGCATCGGCAACTGCTGATTGTCGTCGTAACTGGCCAATTGCCCTGAGCGCGAATGATATATGTTTGTTAAGGCTATTTGCGGTTTGCAACGAAGAAGGGAAGCGGGGAAACGGGTATGGTCGTCTGTTTTCCTTTATGAAAATTATTTCCATCTGTGAGATTTCGGCCGTTTATGATACATAGGGCATATATCGTTTACGCTACATACCCCCTAGTGGGAGATTGCGCAGTTCACAGGGAGCAATTCCCTGGTGCTTCTGACGTATGCCCCAAACGGGGTTACGCATGCTTATCTGGCATCCACGCGACCATATATTATTGCTCCAGTTCAACGGCGAGGTATAGTCGGCATAGTCATCTTATCTACAGGTGCCTTCAACAGGAGGCGCAAGAAGTCCACTGTAACGAATTTCTTCATGAAGTGCTTTGCAGGAGGCATTGCAAGCTTCGAGGCATGTTCTTCAATTTGTAAGGCGTCCCCTAAAGACACACACACCAGAAGCCAGGCTAATTAAAATAATAGCCTAAATTGGCGAGCCCGTGTTCAAAGTTCTTTCGACGCCAGTTGTAGATTTAAAATGTTCGCGAGAAAAAGTATACGAAAAAGTGTCTTTAGCCTCGTATGCACGCCTGTTATACATTTTGCAGAAAATAAGCGATTGCGCGAGGCTAAAACAACACGTCGTATTAATTAGATCCGCGCTTGCAGAGCAGTCGTTTTTGCCCATGTGTGGAGGCAGTCCGACCACAACCGCGGCATACGACAACCCCAAAACAGCTTGGCGTCCTTGCCGCGGCGGACATCCCTCGCAGCATTTTTTGCTTGTCCACACTTTTATCGTTCTCGCTTCCTCGGGCATCGTTACCGCCGCCAAATTGGGAACCACCGCGACGACTGACGCGTAACATTGTCGAGTACGCGGGCCGCTATTACGCCGTTTAAGGTGCTAAAAAGCCGAGCGCGAGCGGCGGCCATGCGGGTCACGCACATACGCGCGGAGCCGAGCGCTCGGAGCCATTAAGCGCGCGCATATAGGCTCGGCTGACGCGCGTCCGGTCGTCCGGGCCCCGTTCGAGTGGCGGCCTTTTGTCATTAATGAATTCGAAGAGCGGCTTCCGGCCCATAGCGCGCCAATTAGCGCCCGCATAATGGCCGCCCGGACAATCGGGACCGCGCAAGCGCGCTGCCCGGCCAAGGGGCCCGCCTAATTGGCGGCGAAGGAAAAAAAATCTCCCGCCTCGCGGCCGGCACTATACTCATTAGCGGGCCTCGCGTATGAACGGACGGCCTATCGGCTGGCGCGCACGACGGTGACATTAGGAGCGTTTAAAGGACGCCACAACGACCGGACGCCGCCGATCGCTTCGAGGAAGCGCTTTGTGACGGCGGTCAGAGGCGCGCACGTATACGCCAGCCGTCTCATTCGTCCTCCCTTGATGAGCGGACAATCGACTTCCCCCCTGATTTTAATGTAATTGGCTGCGTAAGCCCCCGCTTTTCATCGCAGCTGCCGCTGGCTGCTTTTCTTCGACTTGCGTCAGCGCCATGAGCAACGCGCCTCGTCGCGCAGGGGCGATTCATGGCTTCGGCTCCCCCGCAGGCGGTTAGGAGCGAAACATTGAGCGGTTGTGTTTGCTCGGATGGGGCCTTTGATATAAGCATTTCCTATTTGCGCGAGACTTGGTGAATCCCGGAACACCTACAAAGCAAGTTGCCGGAGGCCGACGCAATTGTTTTTCTGCCAGCTCGGAAGACGCCTGATAGCAAAATAGGCCATGCCGCTGCAGACTCGAAGCAGGTGGGACCGTGGCAATGAATTTGACAAAGCATGAAAGTGCTTCATTAGGCATCAATTCCCGCTTCCATCCACTCGGTGTAGAGTCGACCTCCCCTCTAGTTTCTCCTTGATCGCCTTCGGAAACCGTGTTTCGTGTGCGGAACTCCAAGTTCGGCGTGACTGGAGCATGCGCGGACGCGAGTAGGCTATCAGACGCGCGGTTGCCTTCCGTGCTGCCGGGCAACTGCACCGCACACCTCCTCATTCACGCCGGCAAGTTCGGTGGGACCGCGTAGGCGGCGCACTCGCCACTGACCCCAGAAGGCGCCAGGAGCCACTGCATCCCCTCGCTACTCGTTCTCTGACAGCGACTGGTTTGCTCGATCGGGGCGCGGAACCGGCCCGAGACGTGTCTCGAGACTTGAGCGGGCCCGGAGCTACGCAACCGTAACGACGACGAAACGTCATCCCGCGCCGAGTGACAGCATGGGGACGCAATTAGCGCGCGTTTGGACGGCGAAGAGCGCGGGGATGCTCTGCCGCGAGGAGGTGGCCGCCAGAAGGCGCCCTGCGCTAATGAGCCCGCTCAACGGCGTGTAACGAGCGCCTCTGCCGCCGCCGGCCAGCGGCACACGTGGCCGTCGTCAGCATGTGCGCGATGATGAGACCGGCTGTTGAATCAGCCCAAGACGAGGCCGGCCGCGAAAAGGTCGGCGCTGATTGACAGCTCCACTTACGCGTAGCTGCCTCCCGCCTTTGTCTGCGCGGTCCGGACGGCTGGACGCGGCGCCGCGCCTTCTTTGCACAGAGTCGTCGCGCTGACAAGTCCACAGACGCCGCCTCGCTCGCCACGGCCCAAGCCCCGCCATGGCCGCCTGGACGGGCACAAAATGGCGGGGCAGATTCCCCGTCCCTCGGTGGCCAGGGGCATCTGCCTCTACTGCGCCCGGAGTACTCGCCTTTCGCGCACTTGTTTATAACGCCTGCTCTTGGACGAATGTGTCGAAAAAGTAACGTGAACAGCGCTGCTTCCCGCTATCTTTCCCGGCAGCGATGACATGCTATGGCAGAAGCCCGATATGGGCTTAAGCACCAGCCGCGTTAGATAAACCACGGTCATTAGGTGAAAAGGGACCCGCAGCTGCATATCAGCGATGGTGACAAACGTTAATGTCCGACACGACGCATGCTCCTCCTGGTTGGGGCGGCGACGAGCCTGCAGGTGACCGCAGCATTCGCGTCCACTGGCCGAGGCGGACCGCGGCCATTTTTACGAACAATTCGGCAGGCCGGATCCTGCGAGCTTCAATCCGGCGGAGGCTGTCAACCGTTCCACGCAGCATAGGGCGCGTGTCATCACGATCGCACGCAGTGGAAGGCGACAGCAGTGCCGCTAACAGTTGCATAGCAACGAACAGGAAAGAACCTGCTCTGACACAGCTCCATTTCCTGCGCCAGGGAGGGGACTTGAGCGGACTTGAGCGACTCCCAGTCGCCGTGCGCTGTATGTCAGCATTTTACCGTACATCCAGCTGGGCGGACAAAAGGGTACTGGGGAAATCAGCTACCTGGCCAGAATTCCCGTTTACAACAGGAATTTTCGCCAGGTAGCCGGTCACAGAGCAATCGACGTCAGATGCAACGCGAGCTGCGGCTTTCGCCCGCACTTAAAAAAAAAAAGCGCCTAAAACCGACAGGTGGCATGCAACGCATTTAATTTCAACCACTGGGTTCGTGCTTTCGTGCGCTGTTTTGTAGCGAATAGTCGAATACGCCGTACAAGCCAGCGTACGAGCCAGGTTTCTCTATGTACAGGCATGTGCATGCTCAGGACATACGCTGTACTGCGAAAGAGAATTGAGAGCAATCGTTGTCGCCTTTCAATTCCTTTAAAGGAATTTTAATGCGCGAACTCCGTTTTTCGGATGTAGAGAGTAAGACATACCCAGGCTGTACTCGAATGATGTGCACGTACAGTGAACCCTCGATATAACGAAGCCCTCGGGACAACAAACTCGCTTCGTTACAAGCGATACTTGGGTGAAAGCGGGGCTGATTTGATTTCAGTGCAGTGATGGTCGCGAATGAAGCGATTTAATTAAAACAGGTGTACGCTGGTATAAACTTCACTGGCACTCGCCACGGCGCCACGAAGTTGCTGGCTCGATTAGATATTAGCGCTGGCGGATGTTTCTTTGATGGAGGCGAAAGACAATGAAAAAAAAAATGTCCGCGTGTGTGCTAGCTCCGCTGCAAATGTCGTCGAAAGACGATGTTCTTTAGCCAGCCCTCCCCCGCCCACCCCTCACGCTCCCCCCTTCCCCCCCTGTCTGGCTCCTCTTACAATAAAGACGGTGGAGGTTTGCTCAAGTCAATTCAATTTTCCCGCGTTCCACAGTTCGCGCTTCATCGAATAGATCTTCCGCTATTGTTGGACTTGTAATGCCGCCACGCGGTCTAGGCTCGGGTGCGAGCTATTTTTCTATTGTTGTGTGGAAAAATTAATTTCAACGCGTATTCTTCATTTGCAGCCGGAAATATCGAGCCCACGACCGTTTTCAATTAAACGAGTAGCAGTAGTTATGGGTTGGTGTTTCGCCTCGATTGCCCAGTGTTGTCTTTTTGCTCAACAGTGCTGACAAGCGCGAAGTGGGGCAGCAGATTCGGGAAAAGTTCTGCCTGTATAAACCCCGCGTTCAAGTACTATTTTATCTTTTGGCCAGAAGGTTGAATCCAGGGACATGCATACATACATACATACATACATACACATACGACAGACAGACAGATAAAATATTTAGGGTATCAGTAGCCCAAGAAAGTCAATCGTCAGTGATAAACGACGCGAGTTTTCGTAGTTAAACATACACTCCCTTTAATATACGACGCGCCTTACATATATATCTCTGTTCTATAGCTTCGACATGTAAACGCAGAAATTGAACCGTGCACGGACAGGATCGGTGCATATATACTGCACAACCCAAAAACGTCCATTACACTACATCACCTTAAAGCCATGTCATCAGAACTGAAAAGCGACGGCGGTGGTTTCAAATTGGCCGTAATTTTGTTTGCTTTACTTATGCATTCCGCGAAGCCCAAGTGAAAAAAACCTGTGCGGCGTTGAGTTTTTCGGAAGCTTCGCAAAGGCTCGCTTACTAGGCGATGGTTTTTGTAGAAGAGCTTGCAACAAGAGCTACGGTGGAGCGCTTCCCGGTGCAGATTAATAGACTGCTTACCTTTCACGTTTATGGCGGCTTTGCGTGAGGAGTGTTCGCCATTTCCGTACGATTTTTTTTAATGTGCGGCCCAAACTGTGCTCGCGTAAATAATCACGCATGCTAGGGCACAAGCGTAGCACAGCTACGCCACCCTGAAACTGCACATTTCGAGGTGTTTGATCTAGACAAATATATAGACGACTACCCGCACGCCGATATGCGGGCTGTAAACCTGCTATTCGCTGACATAACTTAAATATATCCGCACTGATTAAACGCAACTTGGGCGTGGGGGACTGTTTGACGGTTGTACGTGTGAACATGCTGATGCGTTTCATTTGTGCGTTTCATTTATGCTTTAACGGCACAGCCGAGTACAGGTGTCGTCCAAAAGTAATTAGAATACGACCTCGTGAATTTGAGCGATTTTTTTTTCTTCTCAAGGGTCACTCCTGGCGCCAGCGTTTGGACCACTCCTTTAAAATGCAAGCACCACCTGCGTGCTCGTGATCTCTGCCGGAAAGCCACCTCTTGAAATAGTCTACGTTCACGGGAGCTTGTCCGATTTTCGTTTGCATTTCTTTGCATTACTTTGCATTTCTTTCGACCTTCTAGATGTTGCTGCAGGCTTAAGTGAAGCGTACCAAGATGCCCTCCAGAGGACTCAGCGATTTCTTTCAGCGCGCCTTCGCGCTATGCGCTCTCCGCGCTCCCATCGACGAGCACTCGTCTAAAACGATGTTCGTCGCCACATCAAACACGTATTTATTGATTAAGTGGTTAAATGGCTCCTGCAACGCACCTGTTTCCAGTCGTTCCGTCGCAAGCAAATAGAATAGGGCCCTGCGCTCGTAGGTATTTTTAGTCATCTTTATTTTTTCCCGACATCGCTCGCAGGTGCGTCGACAACGCAGGGGAAAGAGACGTCAACAGAAGCGGAAAATGTTTTCCGCGGGTCGTCCATCTGTCTAATACTTTGTTTTTCCCGATTCAAGCGCTAAATGCGGCTCAGTAGCTGCAGCTGCTCCCGCTTTGCCAACCGCGTGGCCGGACGAGGGACCGCGTTATTACGCCAAGTTACTGCCATGCTGCTCGATGCTGCACTCGGTGTCTATCAATTTGTTACTAACTCGCGACAGTGCCCAGTTACTCGCACCTTGTGCCTTTGATGTTCTTTCGTAGCGTTTATGGAGGCTTCTCGGAAGCCTTTCGGGCAGCTGTATCGGGAATCGCCCACGCCCCCGTCATATTGTGCGTGTCGTAAATAGCAATCGATTGACAAGTGAGGGAGAAACACACCGTTGTTCTCCTCGGTTACTGGTTGAAGAGTGCAAGGTGACCTGCACACTGGTACTTTCCGGCATGAAGAAAAGCAACGATATTATTACCCGGTTCTGCTGCAACCGCGCGTTTTAAATAAAGGGGGGGGGGGGGGGGGTTGTCTTGGAAACGAAAATTATCGACTACCTGCGGAAGTAGTGGCATTTCTGCACGAGGACACGGGTTCGATTCGCAGCAGTTTTAGAGTATTGATTGATTTATTTGATTGATTGACTGTAGGGTTTAACACGCCCATGCAACGCACGCGATGAGGCGCGCCGTAGTGAATGGCTCCGGATTAATTTTGACCACCTGGGGATCTTTGACGTGCGCCGACACAAACGGACGTTTTTGCTTTTCGCCTCCATCAGAAAATCGGCCGCCGCCGCCGGGAATCGAACCCGCGACCTCGTGCTCAGCAGCGCAACGCCTTAGCCACAGTTTTGGAGTATTGAAGCAAACTGTATACACTGCCACCATAGGTGCGCGCGTCCTTGAAGGCAATCAAGACTTCAAGTAACGATATATACTGGCACGTTAGAGAAGTGAAAATAACCGAGTTCGAACGCAAGCTGCATTTCACTAATTAAGGTATGAAAAGCTGAAGCACTGGTATCGTTTCCCCTTTCTCGTCCCTGTGTCTGTTTGCGCTTATAAGTTTCACTCAAGTATGAAAAGATAAAATAAATGATGGCGACGTACCGGGTACTTAGGCGCACTTGCTCCAGGGATGTGATTGAACCATCGCAGCCCAAATGTCTCAAATACGGCCAAAACAAAACACCCCCGACAATAATCGCGGGCAGCCTAGGCTAGTATACCGAATTCTTGTGCTCTGCCACGACTTCTTGCGTGGTCGAGAGGTTGGGTGTTGGGCTTCTGTTTTGGAAGTCCGTGGCTCTAATCTTGGCGAAACCGCGCTGTTTTTCCTGTTTAGCGGTGGGGGTTTGACCAGCTTTTTTTTTTTTTTTTTTGGGTAAACAAAGGGTGCCAGGGTACCCTGCCTGCTAATCTACGAGTGACGTTCGACTCTAACCTCAGTACCAAGGCAGCGTTGAAATTCGTTTTGTTTACGCTTTGAATGCATGAAGCAGTCCGTACATGACATCAAGGTAGGACATCAAGTTGCAAGGAAATAAGTAGTTTGAAGAACGTTTTGTTTGCCAAGCTGTCTTATTTTGTTCAGATTTGACGGTGATAACCTGAAATGCATTTTGCAGCTTTTCAAGATCCGTCCGCAAGCATTCTTAGCAACGAATAAAGCAATGGAAGTGCATTTTTTATGTCAAATCTAGAGTCCTGATTATGGAATTTAAACAACCGAGAACAACTGCTCATAAACGATCAGAAATAGGCAGAGTTCATACGAACGCGGCCACCAGCGCACGTCGACGCAGCGGCAGACGCTCGACTTCGCCGGTCTACTCGCCCTCTGCTAGCTGCGTGTCGGCGCGGTGCCGCCGAACCACGCTGACGCTCGCGCAATGCGTAATTTCGCGTCCATGTGGTTGGGCATTTATTCGCGTAGCGGCGGCACACCATTGCCTCACGTTGAACAGCAGTGGTGTGGGCATACAAGGTTGGTCCGTTTGAACCAACGCTTCAAGTAAGGCCCATTTCAAATTGACTCGCATTGATTGAAGCACAGCTGTATTTCCCGCAATTGCCGCTTTCAAAAAGAAACTCGACCTGCATAAACTAATCCACAGCCTTCCATTGCGGCGCGACTCAAAGCCGACCCGAAAAGCTTCGGCGCGCCACGAAACTTTAACAGCGTGCAGTAAAAATAAGAAGGGGAGTGATTAGCCAGCTGGAGGCTCCACATGCGGCGCCCAGCCGGGCCTTTCGGCGAACTGCAAAGATGGTGCGGTATTTAAACAAAGCGTAAATGATTTGAGAGCAATAGTGGGCGACCTAGAAAAGATTCATCTATGCAGCCCGACCTTGGGAACGGAAGTGGGGCGCACACGCGGCGGGAGGGCCGTGTCGCGTGTACGCTTTCTGTTGGTTCTGTAATTTTGTCCGCGCTACCGGAAAGCCAATTTCAATGGAACACTCCGCCATTTTGTACCCGTCATCGCCACAGATTGAGGCGCCCGCCTCCTTAAAGCCGCTCTCGCTTCTAATGACAAGAAATAAGCATTATTAAGCAATAATACTCAATAATAATAATAATAATAATAATAATAATAACAAAGCCTTTCGCGCTTATTTTTAAATAACAGCTCCCAACCAGCGCCTCTTTCTAAACAGCTTTGGATGAATAAAGTTTTTATCACCACCACCACTGTCTCTTTCTCCGTCAGGAAGCCTGAAAGTGAGGTTATTGCTGGAGACCACTGTTTTCGCCGAGTTTGTTAATGATGTCACACAGACAGCTACTTTATAATAAACATTTTATATCGAGAAATAAACCAGCAACAGATAATGAGCTCGAGATTAACATTCTAACCAGTCACGCCAAAGCGAGCACGTCCGCGTGTGCCTGTTCTCTAATAACCATTTACGATGAGCGATCGTCTGGAAGCGCTGTTATTACAAAGCAGTTCCAGTACAATATCTATTGTCTCGTCTAATGCGCTTGAGTCGTCAACATAAATCGAAAGCTTGCACCATCGAAGCGAAAGGCATCAAATTCAAGCATCCACGCTGGTTCGGAGCGCGTCGTTCAAATCTCGCGAATGGTACACGAAGGCCTCGGTCGTCAACAGTGTAGGCGCGCGGCGCTGGAAGCGCACGGACCTTCTGCCGGGCTGTTTGTCCCAAGAGATCTCCTCTGCTCAGTGGGTATGCATGAAAAATTTGGAATTTTGGAAATACTTGCCCCCTTTTTTCCCAGCGCCCATAGCCTAATCAATCAATCAACCTTAATTTGGTTTAACTCCTCTTTCTTTTCGTTTTCCTTTTTTTAACCTGTGTTTTAGATATGTTCCTTGATAATCTTGCCTATGGGTTTTATATATGTTCCATGTTAACCCTTCTCTACTCTATCCCCCTATCACTGCGTACTATTTCCTCTCCATCCCCCTTCCCCTACACCACCAGCAGGCGTTCCGGTGTCCGCCCCCTATAGGCGGGACAATTTACGCCTGCTGGAGAACCTTCCTATCTTCCTAAAGAGCAATAAATACATGCATACATATTTGGTATCAAGAACAACAACGCAGATACCAGGGGCACAGACCAAAAGCTAGAGAAAGAAGGCTTGATGTCTGTGCTCCTTTCATAGCAATGTACAAAAAACTTTCCATACATGTGAAACGGTAACAAACTTATATACACAGTTGAAACTTGATACGGCAAGTATTCTTGATCAGCACCTGCGCGAAGACGCACAAAATAAAGAGACCCATTCCGCCGCCTTTGTTTCGCCGAAAGTTTTTCGTTTCGTCGAATGTTAGTTATTTCGCATTAAAATGTGCGCATAAAACAAATCGCGCACACGAAACACCGCGAACAGTATTTATCAGTAACCTCGCTTCTAGGAGGTTCGTCTAATTCGTGCGTGGTCGTTGGCGTAGAGCAGCTCACTGCATCAGGAGAGCTCAGCGTTGCTTGGTACGAGGTGTCGAGTATACAGTTCCCGGCGACCATGGAGGCTGGAACTCCTATGGCAGTTTTTGCTTCCCCCTCTAATTGAGGGAAAAAGCAAATACAGCAACGCGTTCGATATTTCGGCGCAGTATAAATGTCCTCAGGTGGTCTGAATGAATGCCTACAGCCTTCCACTCCGGCGCGGCCTCACAGCCCGGCGGTTGCTTCGTGGCATGATGGCCCCCACTCGAACTTTGAGAATGCCTCACTAGCCCCCCTCGCCCTCGTGGCCAGCGCGATGGGCTGGACCGCGACACACATCTTCCGACGACGGACACGCGAGCGCTCGTGAGGGGAAAGAGCGGAAGGGGACCGGGGGGGAGCACCTCGGGGCCTCCTGCCTTCAGCGAGTGACGATGACGGATGTCTCGCGAGCGCTTGATTGTGTCAAAATATTGTTATTCGCGACACGTTCCCACCGCTCGTTGCTCGAGTAACACGAGGGAGTGACGCAAAAAGCGGAGGAACGAAGTACGAATTGCACTGGGGCGGCGAAAAAAAAAAATCGCGCAATGGGAACACACATGCAGGAGATATAGAGGCGGGGTAGGAACCGTTACGCTACGACGGCGTCGTACTAGCGTGCGGCACGAAAACGCTTGCGCTGCAAAGAGGGAGGCATCAGTCAAACGACTCAATTACACTGCTGGGACTCTCTCTCTCTCTCTCTCTCTCTCTCTATATATATATATATATATATATATATATATATATACACCACTTTCTTTTCACCACTTTCTTTTCGACTCAAAAAATTCTTCATCTCTTTCTATGAGCCACCACAACCTCCCCTTTGCTTTCCGAGGTTTTCTTGACTGCCAACCCTTATTTTCTGTCTTATTTCACGGAGCCCCTCATTTCCCATTTTCTGATTTGCTACATGCTTAGCGAGGGCCTCTGTTCTGGCAGCCTTGGTGCCAAAGGGAGCTTAAGAGGGTTCAACGCTGGTCGACCACTCTCGACATGTCGTAGACACTCGAGTCACGGCCCGGGGGTTAAAAAGAAGGCCCCCTTCACCCCGAGTAGTCCGAGTGGCGCTGGCTACCACCCCCAAGTGCAGGAAACAAAAATACCTTAACATAAATACCCGAGAAAGTGCTGGGGAAACAGCCCCGCCGGTAGCGTAGTGGTTATCGCACCAGACCGGTATTCTGGAGGTCGTGGGTTCGGATCCCACCCGGCGGGCATTTTTTCACCACTTTCTTTTCGACTCAAAAAATTCTTCATCTCTTTCTATGAGCCACCACAACCTCCCCTTTGCTTTCCGAGGTTTTCTTGACTGCCAACCCTTATTTTCTATATATATATATATATATATATATATATATATATATATATATATACAGAAAGAAATGCCGGCAGTCTACAACGCCAAAGAAGGCATAGGGGAAGGTTAGACTATTTTTTTACCGTTAGTGACGTTACATTATTATTAATTTTTATTAATTACGTGAGAAAGAAAGAAAGAAAAACACGCGCCCAGAGTGGGGACCGAACCCACGCCTTTCGATTAGATCTCGAATGCCTTACCAATTCGACTATCTGGGCGACTGTGTTCTGCTTCACTTTCTGGGGTATTTATATTTACTACAACTGTATCTGACGCTTGAGGGTGGTAGCCAGCGCCACTCAGACTACACGGGGAGAAGGGGACCTTCTTTTTCAACCCCTGGGGCGTGACGCGAACGTCTACAGCCTGTCATGAGCGGTTAACTGGTGGGCGCGTGTTTTTCTTTCTTTCTTTCTCACGTAATTAATAAAAATTAATAATAATGTAACGTCACTAACGGTAAAAAAATAGTCTAACCTTCCCCTATGCCTTCTTTGGCGTTGTAGACTGCCGGCATTTCTTTCTGTATTTCCTAACGAGCCCCTCATTTCCAAACCCTATATATATATATATATATATATATATATATATATATATATATATATACCATCCCCAAAAGCATGAAACAGAAATACCTTA
Organism: Haemaphysalis longicornis; assembly: GCF_048455015.1. Classification (NCBI taxonomy): domain Eukaryota; kingdom Metazoa; phylum Arthropoda; class Arachnida; order Ixodida; family Ixodidae; genus Haemaphysalis; species Haemaphysalis longicornis. The sequence goes on along the minus strand of NW_027526203.1, from coordinate 112,524,098 downwards.
ACATAAATACCCCAGAAAGTGGAGGGGAAAATAGCCCCGCCGGTAGTGTAGTGGTCATCACACCAGACCGGTATTCTGGAGGTCGTGGGTTCGGATCCCACCCGGCGGGCATTTCTTCTCCACTTTCTTTCTGTCTTTCCAAATTCTTTACCTGTTGCAATGACCTCCACATTCTCCCCTTTGCTTTCCGAGGTTTTCTTGACTGCCAACCATTATTTCTGTCTTATTTCAACGAGCCCCTCATTTGCGATTCTGATTCGCTACGCGCACACACACACACACACAGACACACGCACACACACACACACACATATATATATATATATATATATATATATATATATATATATATATATATATATATATATATATATATATATATATATATATAAGATAAGTAGAGGCAGACACAAGAGAAAGACATTAAAAATAAAAATACAAGTTTAGTGACGTTTCAGGAAGAGGACTTCCTTTCTTCAGAGTCTCTGAAGAAAGGAAGTCCTCTGCCTGAAACGTCAGTAAACTTTTATTTTTTTAATGTCTTTCTTGTGTGTCTCTGCCTCTACTTACCTTATTTTTCGCGCTCTGTGTGAGTTTTTGTTTCCAGACTACATATATATATATATATATATATATATATATATATATAGTGCATCAGAATAGGAAATGAAGGGCTCGTTTAAAATAACACAGAAATAAGAGTTGGCAGTCAAGAAAACCTCGGAAAGCAAAGGGGAGGATGTTGTAGGTCATTGAAACAAAGCATTTGGAAAGAAAAAAAGAAAGTGGAGAAAAAATGCCCGCCAGGTGGGATCCGAAACCACGACCTCCAGAATACCGGTCTGGTTCGATAACCACTACGCTACCGGCGGAGCGATTTTCCCCTCCACTTTCTGGGGTATTTATGTTTAGGATTTTTTGTTTTCTGTGCTTAGGGGTGGTAGCCAGCGCCACTCGGACTTTGCTTTCCCCTTTGCTTTTCTTGACTGCCAACTCTTATTTCTGTGTTATATATATATATATATATATATATATATATATATATATATACAGAAAGAAAGATAGGTCGGCAGTCTTCAACGCCTAGGGCGGCATAGGGGAATGGTTAGGCTTTTTTTACTACGGTTCGTGAATTTAACATTTTTTTCAAAATTTACGTAACAAGGAAAGAAAGAAAAATCGACAGGAGAAGCCTCATAGTCTGTCGCATAACTGAAAATGTCCTAATGCCATGGGGCAGGATGGATATGAGGGTTGCCGTTTTTTACTGCTGCAGAGTAACCTCGCAAAAACCCGAGGGGGAGGGGACGGAAGTGGGGTGGAACTCAATTCAGTTGGCGAAGTCAAATTCATTACACAACCGGAATCGCACTGGTAGCGCAGACACCGCGTACCGTATAAATCGAAGTGATCGCTCGTCCGTTTCTTCCCCCTGTATATTTTGTCAACCAAATATGCTGAGGTATAAAAAAGGTGGGATAATCCATCCTCCTCAGAACTGGTGAGGAAAGCGATTGTTATCGACAGCGATTACCGATCAACGCCCATCCGAAAGGTCGCCGGTGCACGCCAGTTCGATCATTTTGATGCCAACACAAGCCACACGCCGTCCTCAGTTTTCTCTCGGTTCTCTGTTCCTCTTTTTTTCCCAATTTTTTTCTGCGGTCGGGGCGGCCACTTAGCCTGTGAATCTTGTCAGCCGAGCGCCCCAGCAAGCGCAAATCACAACGGTCCCAGCCAGCGCCGCGGAAAACCATACCTCACAAGAGCCAATTACGCTGTGGCGACACACTTTTCCCGCGGAGGCCTCAAAACATTTCTATCCTAGAAGTGCCCGGCAAAGTGTCTCGGGAAGAAGCAACCACAATAACATGCTTTTCACGATGATACATCGTTCTGCTAGCTCCCTTAATCGCGCATTATCCACGTGCTTCGATTTGAATCTTCGTAATCACCAATGCGACGAGCAATTGCCATTCTATAACAGCATCGTCAAAAGGAAATACAAAAAAAAAATTCCCTGGCCATCTCCACTAACGTGAAACCTGAGGAGGGGCGAAGCATGCAGTGTATAAGTGCATTCTTGGCGCCTTGGCGTTATGGCCAAAGGAGATGAAACCGTTGGGGGTAGACGTATACAGCTTTGCTGTAAAAGTCTCTTGTCTTTAAAACACGAAGCGTTCCAGTGCGAGGCGTAAACGATTGTCCGGGTGTTTTTAGTGCGCGTTACGTTCTAGAGAGAGAGAGAGAGATAGCACTTTATTAGATGCATGAAAACAGAGAGGTTTGCCGGCATATTCCCGCCTGCATGCTACTCTGCGGGGATGGGGAGAAGGGAGTAAAGGCCCTAAAAGAAGTAGGGCAGAAGAAAGGGGAAAAGAAGAGGAGGAGGAGGAGGAATAAACTTTTTTTATGCTAGCCTCAGGTGCTGCTGTCTGGGCACCCGCCAGGTGGAGGGTTTCCTCTAGTCCGGGATACCCTGGCCTGCACTGGCCACCCGGGCCCTCTCTACCAGGCTACGCTGGGAGGAGAGGTCGGAGCTGGTCAGTTGTGCCACCCACTGCTCGTAAGTAGGCTGGGGATTGGGAGTAAGGGACGGGGTTTGTTGACACCCCCATACCAGATGGTATAGGGTGCCAGGATGGGGGCAGTATTTGCAAGATGCGGGGTAGAGGGTGGGGTACATTGCATGGAGTAGGGTATTGTGGGGGTAAGAGTTTGTTTGTAGTCGCCGGAGTATTGTACCTTCGGTTCTAGATAGGTGTGGGTGGGGTGCTGGGTCTGAAGGGGAGGTGGTCATGCTGCACATGGATTGCTCGTGCTCTTGCTGCTCGTCGTGCCTTGTTATAGGTCGGATGCATGTTACGTGGGATAATTAAAAGAAAAAGTGAACACAAAGCTTTGCGTGGTGACTTAAAAGTCCACACGATCTCACACGTAAAGTTCTAAATTGTCTCTGCGAGGCTGATTACGTGTAAATAGTCAAATAAAGCAACCAACACTTTTCTCTGGGATGATGGAGAGGGCCAGGGTCCAAGGAGACCTTTCAAAGATATAGATGCGTTGTTGAGGCACTCAATCTTTTCTGCGAGGTGATTTCTTTTTTGGATGTATGCCGGACACTCTAGAAGGACGTGCTCTACTGTTTCGGGCAATCCACAATTATCGCAATAGGGATTTGCAGTTAGACCGAGGCGATGCATGGCGTAAGAGTTCGTGAGCGCTGCGTTGAGACGCAACCGGAGGTAAAGGGTTTCAAGCTTACGTGGAATCCGCTCTGGTAGTCTGAGTCCAGAGTCTATAAGGTGCAGGAAAGGGTGCCGAGTTTCAGGACAAGACCAGAGGCGGTTTCGCTCCTCTAAGGCAAGCTCCTTCGCTAGCGCTGCGGCCTCGTGTTTTGTGAAAAAAAATCTTTCTTACAGTTCGCAGCTGTAGGCCTCTGCGAGCTGCCTCATCCGCTTTCTCGTTGCCGAGAATGCCGCAATGTGCAGGCATCCATTGTAGAGTACTCGGTGACCGGCTACGTAGGCTCTATAAACATTTCTGTACCCCCTCAAGCACGACAAACCATGTCATCTGATTTCCCTCCCTGGACTCACTCACCCCTTTGCATAAACATTAGCATAGCTGGTCTCAACTCCAAGAAAACTCTGCCACAATTTTGCCTCCTGCAACTCGCGCTTGCCCACATAAATGCCCGATATTCACATATGGCCCACATTTTTACTGACGGCTCAACTACGCCTCACGATAGTTCCTCGGTCGTCTTCATTTCGTCGACCGGCAAAGCCTTGGCCTACCGCCTGGAACGAACAACCTCATCCACGTCTGCCGAGCTCCATGCACTAAACAAGCCCTGCGCTACATTCTTTGTCAGCCACCAGCAGAATGGGCTATATTCACGGACTCGAAGGCGCCGTTGCAAACCTTACGGCGTGCCAGCTGCTTCAGCCTTCACGAGCATGCATCCCGTGACGTCACGTTACGTTCTAGCGCTAGGCTTAAACGAGTGTCCCAGTGTATTAGTACCGTGACTACATGAGACGACGATTACGATGACGACGACATGAGACGCTGACAGCTCGAGCCCCTACATATGTGGCTGTTAACAGCACCGAAGCCACATCTGGGCTAGCAGGCGCGCCGTAGTGGAAGACTCCGGATTAATTTTGACCACCTGGCAAACAGGACATGATCTGAAACACTTCCGTAACGCCTTCTCATGGCTGAGGAGGTGGGTGTGGTGAACTTTTACCAAAAAGTCATCCAAGCATCACGTCCCACGAAAGGCTGGACATCGTTCTTCGCCTTTATTTCACTTTTGACGCTAGAGGCATGTGGCGCGTACCGCGATAGCGCCGTTTGGAAATACAGCAAAGCGCGCTTAAACGGCTGTGGTACCCGCGACGGCCACCGATCTCTTCCGCGTCATTAAAGAAAAGGACGCCGCCTTTGCGGGCCCCTCTCAGCCCGCGGCCTCGCTGAGGGGGATTGACTTCCCCAGCCGGACACGGCTCGACGTCGACACGAACGAGCTGGCCGAGGTGTCGCGTTACCACACCCCGCCGCGAGGCTGCGTTGCCCGAGATATGCTCGCAGGGGAGCTCATCTTCCCACTTCTGCCACAGGCTACGGACGCGCGCGACGATAGAAGCGTCGAACAACCGCCGTCAAGATAGCGGTGGCCGAAAATCGTGCAGGCATACCGGCGATGGTGTCCTATATGCGAATGCGGTCGAAATTTTACCGTCGAATGCCAAAGTGTAGGCACAACTGCCGTGAAAGTCGCGGTGGCAGGAAAACTGCACATATTACGACGCCGAATTCCCTGTTTTACCAGCGTTAAGTATGTCCGTATAGGCTGTCCGTATATACACCACAAACAGTATCGCGGCCGCAGCATTCTTCATTTCCAAATCAGAGTCACGTGATCCAAAGCCAAATGTTCGTCCTATATACCCCCATGCATTGAAGTCGCCGGCCAACAATGCCTCCCTGGTGCACATGGTCGCAATTTCCCGTCGATCAAGCAAGCCGTTCTATGAAACGTAAACAATGGTATATGAAGAAACATTTTATAAAAAAAGCCGAGCTTAGCACGACTGACACTGCATACGTGTCTATACGCTAAAGGTGGGGAAACTGGCGGCACTGTCCTTCGTGGCTTGTTTAGGACACTCGTCAAAATATTCGGTACGTTCCGCGCGTTCGTACCCCCCCCTTCCCCCCTTTGCACCCTTTCACGTCGCCTGGAGCAATGGCGTAGCAGCAACTGAGTCCAATAATAACGATCACTGTACAGTCCGGTGCAAGGAAGTCTTTCTAAGCTGTCTCAAAGCCTCTGGCCTGCAGACGGGTTTTTGACGCTTTCTACATGTATTTGCCGCAGTATGTAAGATCGTGTAACACGTGCAAGTGTACGCGCGCGTGTGATAGAACGATTTGTGAGAGAACACGTGATCGCCCTATAAATTATTTAACACTGCATGCCAGCCCATTTATGATTCTGTGAGGATTGGCTATCTTCGTTGCTTTTCGCAGGCGGCTACGGTCAGGAACACCTTGAATATTTGTGATAGTAAGTCAATGAATATCCACGTTACTTGGCATTATGTTGGGCCCACGCACCACCCCTTACGAAAATGCTATATATGGCCATATATAAAAATTGCCATATATGGCCACGTCAGGAATTGGGCATATGTGGCCATATATGGCCATATATGCCAATTCCTGACATGGCCATATATGGGTGGGGCCATAAATGGATCTAGGCCATATATGGCCTTATATGCCCAATTCCTGACGTGGCCATATATGGGCGAGGCCATACATGAGTAAGCCATATATGGCGGCCTAACATCATATAAGGCTATATATGGATTGAGTTTATGACCACGTCGATAGCATATATAATGAACTTCAGTTAACAGCAGCAATTAATGCTGCACCCTAAATGCCGACAAACACTTCATGACATACCTTCCACAGTTTATTACAAAAATGATGCGCGTGCATGCGAATTAAGGTGGTTGCAGGTTGCTTTGTTGTGGCGATGGGTCAGTGGCTGCATTCTTCTTGGCCAGCTTGGCCCCTTTGATGGAAGCACAAGTTTCTCACTGCATTTATTTTTACCTCTTGTATCTAGCTGTGGCTTTACTAATCTTGCAAATGAAATGAAACAAATAGAGTTATCATTAGTCAATGTACAAGTTCTTTTTTTATTAATCCTGGAAATAAATTTCTTAAATATACTGTCACGTCCTCAAATAATTAGAGGGCCTGAACCAATTCTCCCCCTTGCTAATACTTTTATTCTGCCTTACATTCTTCACAACAGGATACAGAACGCAATTGTTATTAGTGATGCTGAAAGGTAATTGCTTGCAATGTTGTCACCATAGTCCGTGTTAAAACCTTTATGCAACTTTTAGAAAATAAATTTTATTTGTTTACATCGAGAACTCCTTATTTTGACAATTCAGCTTGAGGTTTAAACAAATGCACTTCAGCTATTCACTTAGTCAAATGTAAATGCACATTGCAGCCCACAGAACATTTTTTCTACTTATGTTGATAAGAAAAAAAGCGGCCCAAAATGGCATCAATTCCTGCATGGAGAGGTGTCTGCTGGATGGCTCGAATGTGCAAACATTTGGCTTTGAAACCCTTTCTGGAGAATGCGACGAGGCAAAAAGGCACCTCATTATTCAACCCCACTCTAGTGCTAATACCGAAAACAACAAACAGAAATGAGCGAAAATTCATTAACCACATTCAGCAGGAGAGCATGCTCATGCAAGGGGCATATTTCTCGGGCAGATTTGACATGGCGATAGTGCTACTAAGATTTCATTAACATGCATTTATATTCACCGATTTTTCTTTTAAGTGTAAGTGAAAGCCCCATGAATATTATTTTGTTAAGATGCGTAAGCTATATTTAAATGCCCAGCGGAGTACAGATGAACGACGCTATAACGAACGCTAATATAGCGAATTATCAGCTGCAGCGAACTTAATACGAACTCTGTTTGGTCACGCTCCAATTCAGTGGCACATTCTTTTTATAACAAAACTAAAACATTAAGCCGTGTGCTATATCGGCTGTAATAAAGCAATATTTGGCTAGCACGGATCAAAAAAATTTAAGATAAGACATTATTTTGAAGAAACTTGGAAAAAACTACCGACGTCCGAAACAGCACAAGTAGAAAACGCCCTTTTGTGCGTGGACACCGTGAAAAACTTCATCCTAATCCGAGCTGTGAAAAGCCACGGGATAAAGACCGCATCCTTCAAATAAATGAGACCGCAAATCTGTTTTGCCAAACAAGCGATGCTGTTGTTCTTTCACGTGCTCATGTTCCGGTCAATTACCGAGCGAATGCATTAAAATGTTTACTTTCACTGCCCTACTGAGCGATAAAAAATGCGTTATCTTCCGCGACGTAACTAATGCAGCAGGCAGCCGCGCGATAAAGCGGTTTCAGGGAGTGCGCCCACTAAGTGCACAAACTGCGAGGGCGCGTCAGCCTCCCAACAAAGTCATGTGCATGTATTGAGTGGCACGCGCTCCCGTGTTTACTGACATAAAGCATTCGACTGTACCTCCACCGAACTAGTGGCCCGCACTAAGTTTTTGAAAAATAGATGCAGGAAAAGGCGGTAAAACAGGGAAATACAGTGTCCAGGTTAACAGCTCTGAAGAAAACTGAGCGCTACCACCCTTACAACTTTTGGAAACGCATTAGCTGCAACCTTAACCCGTACGTACGCGCACGACAAATTTCCGAGAAGAAGCCCTTACGTTAATACGATTTTCTTCAGCGGAGGAGGGGACGGAGAGGGTGAGCTGTAAAACAGCGCTTCTATTAAAAAAAGTAGGGTTGCCGCGGAAACTTTTCGAGAGAATTCGGAAACGTAAAGCATCGCGTGTAAGAACGCATCAGACGCACCACCCAGGTTAAGCGATTCTCGAACCACACGCCGGTTGCACTGGTTCTAGCGTGTTTATATCGGTCGAGGCTCGGACAGCAGTTGTTGGAGTACACTTGTTGTACCCGCGAGAGCGTAGGCCAGTGGCTTGATCTGTATGCGTGGCTACACGGATAATATCCGCATCCGCGAAGGGTAGCTCGCATACCTAGAAAAAATATTACCTCCAATAAGCAAAGCCTTCGGTGCTTGTCATACAAAAGTGCGGCTTGGGAGCCAGTTACACAGGCCACGTGTGTCCTCTTGAAATGAAAGCGCAATTCTATACCAAAATGAAAAAAAAGCTTACCCTGGAATTCTCGGTGAGGCTTTCTCGCGGCACACGTGTATCCATGCATTTCTCAGTCTTTCTTCCCTCGGGAACGTGAACACGTGTACCTTCGTGTCCGCGGTGTAGTCGCCGCGGCATCGTTGTACACAGCACTTGCACGGCATCTAAGCGTACTTACTTTGACATTGCCAAAATTTGCAGACGCGGAAACTCACAGAAACACACAGAAAACGAGCGACTGGACGGCGAAGACGCGCACGTAGAAAAAGACACGCTGGGGAATGCGGAATGTGCGGTGCAGAGGGCGCATCCTGCAGCCCAACGTGTGATTCCAAGAAGTCGGAGTGACAAGACAAGAGGGGTGATCGCCTCCGCGGGGCTGCTTAGGGCGAGTGGAAAGGGTGCACCTGCACAAAGCCTTTCTCCCTTTCCAATCGGTGCTCCTACGACCCCGACAACCCCACCGCGAGCTGCCGAAAGAGAAAAAAGAATAGCGCCTGTTGAAATACGACACATTCGACTATCGCTGAATTGCCACTGCTTTTGTGCTACGCGGTAGGCTGCTCGGCCAACTTGGTTAAGATGTACAAACATTTTGTTTATGGAGACATGATGGACAAACTATCCAATTAAAGCAAACTTTTGGTAAGACCGATTTTCAGTTTGCTTTAACGCGAGTGCAGTCTAATCCACTCTCGTTAATCTGCTAGGGCTCAATGCACGCCAATAAAGACTGATTTTCAAATCGTTTATTTCATTCCAAACACTCTACTTCTCTCCCGAAGGTGCCTCATGCCACCCCATTCGGGTAATGTTTCATTAGGCGCTGAGCGTAACCATAAAAAGGTTAACTTCATTACCCATAGTAAAAAAAAAGACATCCCCCTCGCGAGGGGCACGATCAAATGCACAGCATTTCCGAGGGGGTGCGCTGGCAAATCGTATCTCTTGATCGCGGGACCCGTGTCGCCATCTTTTGGAAGCGCGGGACAACTTGTGGCGCTTTCGAAACAAACGAGAAATGAGTGAAGGATATAAGGCGCGTTCGGTGCATCGAAATCTGTGTCGGGTTCGTGGCTCGGTCGGTTGTGCGCCGGGCACCTTGCGTTCCGCCCGCGGCGTCATGGGTTCGAAACCGGGCGCCGGAAACTGTTATTTCTTCCTGGCTGCGGACTACGACAAGGCGCGCCTGCGGACTACGACAGGGCGCGCATGCGGACTACGACAGCGCACGCCAACGCCGCGTGACATTGTGAGTTACTAAAATGCTATGCATTTAAAACGTGCAAGGCTGGACAGCATAGCCGCTCCCCAAGCGGAAAGCTGAGGAGTGCCCCTTTGTTTACTTTGCGGGAGACGCCTTCCAAGAATGGCGGACCGGCAGCCCACATGCTCACATCCATGCTGGAAAAGGTCCATTTTGTTTGAAAGTGCCATGCGCTGTAGGGCTGTTTGAATGATCTGAATCACGCGCCACGCACATCATGCCGTAGGTAGCGACCGCGATATTGGGTAGGCGCAGCGGGCGGCGCCGCTTCGGCGCCGGGCTCTAGCTATCGCTAACCGATCGAGTTGCGTCACTGTAGCGTGCTCGATAAACATGCACCAGGCTTTCCCCCAAATCCGGCGCGTTGTACAGTGCCCCGCGGCGGTGCGCACCGGCACGGAGCATTAATAGAGGACAAATTGAGCGGTTCTACCCAAATGCCATCTCATTAGCTGTGAAAGCAATTCACAAATGCTTTCACAATGGCAATAAAGTAGTGCAATATGACACATCACTACTTAAAAGAGATATTTATTGAGAGGCAATGATTTTATGTGGAAGAACACCATATCTTTCTCAAATTGGAAAAAAAATCACGATAGCAGAAGAATTCTAGATTGATTGATTGTAGTGTTTAACGCGCCGACGCAATGCAGGCGATAATGCGCGCCGTAGTGGAGGGGTCCGGGTTAATTTTGACCACCTGGGGTTCTTTAACGTGCGCCGAAATCTCGTACACACGGGAAGAGTTCTAGGCCAGAGTGTGATTTGTGAACATTCTCTTTGTCTACTGAACGCAATTTTAAACCTACTCGCGAGAGCGCTCCGATTAATAAACAGGTTTCAAGCTTTCAAATGCCACCACTACTTATTTTTTATACTGAAAATATCTTTTTCTCGTAACTAATTAGGGCGGGAACTGCGAAATGTTTTTCACAGCAAGCATAACCAGCTATTGGACGATGCTGTACATAAAGGCTGTGTTGAAAAAGAAGGAATAAAAAAATTCCCCCGCATTGCCCCGAGGGGGAGAATGTGAAAGTGCGAATGCACGGTTGTCGGCCCGCTTGCGGCGCTTGCGCTCGGCCCCCGCAGCCCACCGCCTCGCCGCCTTCTCTTCCATCTCTTCCATCGGGTTTGTAGTATCACGTGTACACCACGCAGTTATCAAGCCGCTATAACGCCGCTGAGTCGCCAACGCACGCCGCTGACGACGTAGTTTGAATGCGTTAAAGATATAAGGCGCGTCAACACTGATATCACCGTCGCGTCCGTGGCTTGATCGGTAGAGCGTCGCGCTGCGGCCGCAAAGTCCGCGGATCGAAACCAGGCGCCGGATGCTGTTTCTTTATAGAGGAGCACTGCGGACGCCGACGCCGCCGCCGGCGGTGGATGGTTTGGGGTCGCTTATAAAGTGTATTCACACTTAAAACTGTTTGTGGTGCTGTTGCATATATGACAAATAAAGAACTAAGGCAGCTGCATTAAATATATTTGCAGTTTTGAAGTATGCAAGGAAAGATCTCTGTATAGTAGAAAAACTATCAGCAACGTAACTGGGTAATTAAAGAGAAAGTGTTTTCGCAGAATTTATACTGACAGGCAATTCATATTCCTGTGATTGTTAATTAAATAGTTAGAGAATTTGCATATATATTACTTTAGAACTGCGTTAATCAATTGTATATATAAGTAACTGGCCGCATATCTGGCTGCATTTAGTGTAATACATGAATCTGATTGTGTCATATAGCTGTTGTTCAAGCCATGCAGGGTGTCCCAGATATCATGCACCAAGATTTAAAAAAAGAGTAAAGGCGTAACTCAAAGAAAACCTAGTGCATAATGTTCGCAGTACTGTGAAGAAGTGGGCAGCATTTTTTGGTAATGAGACTTAACTAATTAATTGTAATTAATTTTCTAACTCGAGAAGTACTGTCCTAATCACTAAAGTATCAATGAGGCACTTGCAGGTGCCCACGAGGGGCATCTAACTGCGGTATTTTCTGCGGCGAACCAATTGCGTACTCATTTATTCTGACTGATAAAGAAAACCCGCGAAATACGAAACATACCACTTGACGGCGCCTCCGCGTGCATCGTAAAGCAACGCCCTCAAACAGGCGGCCTCTGAGTTAGCCAGAATTAAATAAACAAAAGAAAGAAAGAAGAAATCGCGACCGAGTTTGTGCCTTATCTGCACACGCGCCCCGCAAATCTCGCTGTGGCTGCTCCTTCCACGCATTCCATTATCAAGGTGATGCGCTGTCTCTTCGGGCAGGCAACAAGGGAAGCAGTTGCTTTCAATCAGCTTATATGGGGATGCTGCTTTACAATGCGCGCGGAAGCTCCTTCACGTGGTATTTTTCATATTTCGCGGGTTTTCTTTGTCAGTCTTAATAAATAAGTAGGCAATTAGTTCATCGGTGAAAATACCACAGTTAGATGCCCCTCGTGAGTACCTACAAGTTCCTCATTGACACTTCAGTGATTAGGACAGTAATTCTCGAGTTAGGTAATTAATTACAATTAATTAGTTAAGTATCATTAAAAAAATTACTGTCTGCTTCTCCACGGTACTGCAAACATTGTGCACTAGGTATTCTTTGAGTAACGCCATTGCTCTTTTTTAAATCTTGGTGCACGATAGCTGGGACACCCTGTATAACAAAGAACGTAGCGCCATATATGGATGTAGAAGGCGCCAGATATGGGTTGACCAGGCCATATACGGTTGTACTTGTCGCCATATATGGGTTGGAGTCGCCATATATGGCTCCACGTGGGGCCATATATGGCCATATTTGGCGCCATATATGGGCTGGCCACGCCATATATGGCCCTATTTGCCCCCATATATGGCAAGTTATAGCCTGATATGAACACATATATAGCTATATATGGCCACATATAATTTATATATGGGCCATATATGGCATTTTCGTAAGGGACGACAGTGAAAAGCCGCCCATTGCCAGAAAACCTACGCTCGCGCGCGCGTTCACCAACATCTCCGACATCGGCGTAATCGTTCCCTCGAGAAACCGCCTTCTGCTTGCTAACGAGCGAACAAGCGATAAAAATGCTCACCATTGGGCTGGGAGTGAAGAGCTGCTTCGCGAATCTCTTTCTGCCCCCCCCCCCCCCCCCTTCACAATGGTCCAGCGGGAAGCGACGTCCTCGCTATTTTCTTGTTCCTCTTTTTGCACGGCTGACAAGGCGAGACGGCGAGATTCGGTGATTGGGTGTGACATCGCTGTCACCGACCCGCGCTCCGGCCCCCCGGTCCGTATGCGCCGCGCTAAAACCATGCGTACTGCGCACGCCACGGGCAAAAAGCCAAGGCAGCGTGAGCACCGGCGGCAGCGGGCACGCCGAATGAACGGCGAGCGGACGAGCCTAAGAGACGCAAAGTGTCACGCGCACCTCACGCCGCCCGTTTCGCGCGCCACGCGGTGGATCGATTCGTCACGCGTGCTCAGGCATCGGTCGCGTGTGGAATCGAAGGACGACCCTGCCGCGGAGGGCTGCCAACCTCGCGCGAACGATGCGTCCAAAGACCTGTTCGCGGCCCGGGGGGCTCTGACGAAGGGGTCACGCGCAGACGCGCTCCGGGTTACATGGCTTTCCACGGGTAGGGCTCCGCGAAAGCCGCACTGACGCGAGTGTTGCTTAGCCGAATGGGAGCTGGAAAGGGCTTCTGGTGGCAGCCCCGTCCACCCTGTGTATTTGACTGCGTGCCTCCTGCCTGCCCCCTTTGGTAGTGGTGGTGAATGGATGCGGCTCCGACGGACGATATCTTCTCCCCGTGATTGACGTGCTGGGCGGATGCGTAACACTGACTTTCACACTCACGTGTAGACTTCAAAGCAGGTCAAGAGCAGCTGCTCCTCAGCCTCCATTGCGGAAAAATTTGTCAGAAGTTAATGAGTGTAGTACTCACACGCTTATAATTGATGCGGAGAGGCTTCTTCGCGCTCAGCGCCACATTTACGAGTTGATTTGCCCCGTCTATAGAAAGATGCAATGCACCGCGAGTAAGTCAACATTTGGGCATCCATCTACACGATGATGCTACCGCAAAACTGGTCGGCGTTTGAAAAATGCAAGGTAAGAGGCCGACACAGAGAGCAGGCTACCCGAGAAATTATCGAAGCCGCGGAAGTTCTTAGATTAGGTGACGACTGTATCAGCGTTCCGTCCATTTCACTGCAAGCAAAAGAACTGCAATATCTATCGGCTCGTGGCGAACTGGTGTAAAATGGCTTTGTGCTTCTAGTAAGAATGTATAGTTTTAAGGCTATCTTTTAGGCTCCATGATATGTCCCCTGTGTTTCAGCGACACGATGTTATTGTATATAAGCGGCGTTGTTTCAAAATAAAATATCAGTTGATAGTAGCGCTTCGTCTCGTCTATGTTGTTGTTCTCTTCTCTTGCCCTCGTGTTAATTCGCGCTTCCCGCCAATGCAATGTATTACCAACTCGCCCAAGCTTCCGCTCTTGCAAGAAATACTAACCCTCGCAATTTCTTCAGTCGTGGCCACAGCGCCAGCTCCTTTTCTTCCTTTGGTCTCTGTGTCCTTCGACGTTTCGTTTTTTTTTTTTTCGACACAGGGTGACCAGCACGACTGTCAGCTCGAGAGCGCAGCCGTTTGGTGAAATCGTGTTAAGCCACAAAAGCCTGATCAGGGCTAGTTGGTTGAACATACTGAATAATTTGAGGCGCTAAACAAACAGCGCCTCGTCTGTGTCTACGTGTTTCCGCTGGTCCCCGTTGTTTAGCGCTTCAAATTATTCACTGTGTTAAGCCCGCCAAGCGAGGCCACACAGCGATGGAATGCCGCGCGATCAAGAAGAGCGTTCTTCGGACACGCGAGCGTCCCATCGCTTCGTCTGCTACCCTTCCTCCCTCCACGGTTGCTTCTCTACTCAGCAATGCACTACTTCAGAACAACACGCCCATCGGCGAGTGACTTTGCCAGGCATGGCCACTGTATGTGCCAATGGAGACCGCAGAAGCGGCACGGGATGCTCAGAGGCCGACACTGGAGAAGGCTACCGTGTACATAGCCGGATTCCGGTTGACGTGGACCTATCGGCTCGTGTTTGTGCAGCGTATCGCCTTTGTCACCTCGCAATAGTCTCACAGAGTCGACGCGCCAAATACTTGGACCAATACCGGCGGTCGCGTCGCGCTCGTCGAGAAGACCAGCGTGAACGACGCCAAGCCCAACGTGCGTCCGTTGACCCCGAGGTGGTGAATACACTGACTAAAAAATGAGAAAGAAAAAAATATATAACGCAGAGGCGCTCCCGCCGCTCAAGCGGCGCCAGTAGTGGCGTTAACCTTACTGAAACGACTTTCAAATTTTGTGCTTGTTTTCGTTAAATCTACATGCGTATGACAACTAAAAAGAAACTCGTCTTTTTTTTTTCTCTCTCTGCTCAATATGATTAACCATTGCCCACACGTTCCACTACAACTGTGCGTTATCCATGTGTCGGGGCATGGAAGGGCGGTTTGTTCTTTTTTACTCTTTCTCTTCGTCACTGTCGACGGATAATTAAGCTCCGCCACACCCATAAGTGGCTCTCGGGTTTCCGACCTCATCGCCTCTTTTTTTCACAGCCCTGCGCCTAAACGGGCCAGTACCGGACGCGGCAGACAGGCCAGGGCCGAGGCCGTGAAACCCGAAGCGGCGGCGTACGAAGGAGGATTCGGCTCTTCGTCCGAAACCTAACCCGGTGCCGTTCGTCACGCTGGCCGCGGCGGAGTCGCCGTCGTCGGAGGACAGGACGGAACAGGCGGCAGAGGAGACCACCCCGCTGGGAGGGACAGCGGGGACTTGACGCTTCATTTCGCGCCTTCCTTTCTTCCTTTCCCAGGGACAGTCTCGGGCGGAGAGGAGAAGCCGCTATCGCGGGCTCGCAAACATATACGTACGCGCTTGCCCAGCAGCGGAGGAAAACGTTGTTTGAGGGGTGGAAATATGTCGGCCATTTAAACATGATGGATGACGGGCCCCCGAATGGCCTGACATGTGTTTCCTCCGCGCTATTTATCACTGGCCCTCTCTTTTCTCTGCCCCCAGTGCAGCAGCAGCAGTCGTCTTCCAAGCGCTGCAGCTCTTTTTGGCGGCGCACGCGCCGGTCGCGCCCTGCCCCGTCCTCCCTGCTTACCCGCTTCAGCATGCCTCAACAATTTCAATTATTTCGTCTCGCTTTCTTTTGCGAGGGGCAGGCCTTATTATTCTCCTTTTTTTTTTCACGACTGAAACGCGTTGAAGCCCCGCGTATTAGGCAAGGCTGTGCCGACGGCGTCTTGTCACCGTCGCTTTGAAACACCAACCAGCAGTTGTGATCCCTTTTCTCTTTTAAGCTTAGCGCTCTATTTGGCCACATTCTATCCCCCTGTCTTCTGTTCGCTTGCGACCCTTGGGCCGAGAGAGTTTCTTTTTCGGAAACCAAGGTCCCCCCCCTCCCCATTTTATTTTTCTGCCTTCATCGTAAAACGCGTGCGAGATGAGGGTCCCGTTTAAAACGACCGCGCTCCCGTGTCACTCGCCCCAAGCGCTGTTACAGCCCGGGCTCACATTTCCCTGGCTGCAGGCGACACGTAACACGGGTCTTCTTCAGCCGTTGCGGTTACGCTGTTACGGTGGGTAATGCGGTTCAAGCTGAAACTACAAGGAATGTGGGACGCGAGGGAGCCCGGAGCGTAAAGAGAACCCCCAACTGCTTGCGTGCGCCGTGCGTCCTTGGCCGCGCCCTATCAAAGCGTGGGGAGACACGTCTAAAAGACAGAGATGAACCTAGGAACCGTGTCGAGAGTGTGTGCCGGCTTTTCACGGCCCCGCCGCGGCGAATACGCGGCGGCGACAGGAAGGGAACGAATTTACCGACCAAAAATCCTGTCTCAGGGCCGCGCGACCGGTGATCAGCTACACGTACTCGCCGTGGTACGTATGCATACTTACGCTTGCGTTTCATTGGGATTGCTGAGATTGGTGGTTGTCGGGAGTAACCTAGAGAGGGGACGAAAAGTCGCGGGCGGCACTAATTCGGGCGTATACGGCAGAAGAGAGATAAGTGCCGAAGGAACAGATCCACGACCCAAGAACAACAGTGATCAGAGTGCATTGCACACGACGGAGTGCTCCATGACGATGAATAAAGGTGTTATGTGCGTGACCGTAGCGGTGTAGAAGTAGCGTATAGCATTCGATGAGGTGATTGCCTTTGAATATCGTCTCCAATTTCTGTTTTCACGCCGGGAGTCCGAGAGTTTCATACACACGAGGTCGTCCTGACTCCCCTGAGGAGGGGCTTAGCTGGCCTTCTACTTCGTACCTCGCCACAGGATTGTTAAAACAAGAGGCGACGCACGAGGCCACGAAAAAAGAAGCAAAGAAGCCGAGTAGCAAGTGGATTTCGAGTTCCTCTTCTTTTGTTTATGTGCATGCATATGCCATAGTAAGTTGGAGAATACTCTAGCAAATATATATACTACATGTATTGAAACTCCGGTTGCACCGGCGAGAACAGAGCTGTGGACCTTTACTGGGCACAACACGCAAACTCGACTAAAGACGGTGATGTAAGGGATTGTAAGTGATGTAAGGGTTGGGATTCCAGCAAGTGTGACCCGTATCGATTGCCCGCAACTTACATTATATAGGAATGCAAACGTCAACGAAGCTGGCTAGAAACGATATCTTCGATACATTTCTCCGTATGAGTTACGCCGTAGAAGCTGAGCACGGGCGCACAAAAAAAAAAAAACCATTAAAGGAGCAAGAAAGAAGCCGCGGAAATCATTAACACAAAAATGAATTTCATCGTGCACTTTACGTTTCTATCGTGTGATCTCTCTATACTGTTTGACAAACTCGCCTCAGCACAACGCGCTTGATGCGTGCAATTCAGGATGAAATTTCTGCGCATGGGGATACCCAACAAACGATCGGACTCAAAAGCTCGGCCTGCGCTATGTGGCACCGCGCAAAGCAAGCACGACGTTCCGCACAGCGCAGTGCCGAAACGCAGATGACATTTTTGAGCCACGTTGCTGTCATTGGCCGGATTTGCTTTTTGACGGCATCGATTTGCCACTTGACGACATTGTGGTGAAGCTGAAGAGTGGGATTGCCTTGGAGTGTAGGCACTGCCATACTTCGCGGCCAACGGTACGGTGAGTCAGGAAAGGGTCCACCTAAAGCGGCACGACGTCGAACGTTTCACCCACGCACGCATGCACTGCGGAGTGCCGACTACAGGGGGACTACTACACGACGGAAAGCGACCGCGGCGAATTTCAGCGCACGTTTTACGAGCCGCGTATTGCGGAGTGTTTTACTGGAGTCTTGGGCCGTGCGCGCGCGCGGCGTCCATCGCGAGAATAGATGCCATAACGGTACTGGCGCTTTTCCAGGTCCCGCCCTGCGACTGCGGCCGTCTTCCCGCCTCAAGACGCGCCTTCTGCAGCATCCGAACCGGCCTTATTTCCTCTCCAGTCGGTGCCCGAATGGCGGCGTTGAGGGGATTTCGAAATGCGTCGTAGGTCCATTTGGGCGTCGCTCTAAATGGCGAAGACGGAAAGGTCGTCGAATCTGTACACTGCGCAGCCTGCAGGTGCTGCAACAGTCGAAAGTGTGCAATGCCGCATGCCGAGACTTTCTTTCGCGTTCTGTATTGCTCCGTTAGTTTCTCAGTTGGCGAGGATTTCCTTCGCTCTCGCGTGGTGGTTGAAGCAAGACGACACGACAGGGAACGACAGGAATGTGGAAAAATGGAGGTGTGGTGTACATGTACTCTTCATTAACGATAAGATGACTACGAGCTCGAAAAAACCCTCGCGCCACCACGTTCATTCAACCTATACGTTTCACACCAAGACCATACCGGCGACCCGTGAGTTTTTACATTTTATCTAAAAAGATTAACTAGAATCGACGCGAAGAGAAGCTTCAATTGTGTGCCGTTCCGAACTCGCCCCTCGCAACGTGCTTTTCGAATCATTTCTCTGCGCCGATAGACGAGACGCGCGGCTCTCGCAAGGCCACGAGACGTTGTTTGCTTCGGCCGGCGGCCGCAGCGCGGGCGGTGGCGCTTCCGTCGGCGCCGAAAAACCGCACGATGCGCTTGCTTGATAGTGGCTGATCTTCAAGGTCAGAGGGACGCTACCAGACGTTTGCTGGACTTGCACCTGGGGTTTAAAATTTAAGTTTCGTTTTAAAATTGCTCGACGATGCACGGTGTGATCGTGGTTGCACAGCGAAACAGGACGACCGCGAGACAAAAACACGACTGACCGGGGCGCAGTTGAAACGAGAGCAAGAAACGAAAGGCAATTGCTTTTAATTTGTGATTTGACCCACTTCTCAATCAATGAGCTTAACTAAACTTGGAAGGTGTACAGTTTCATTGTGGCATACAGACACTGGGCTGTCCGCTTCACGGTGGCTTTGTGAAGCTGCATGGAATGACTTAGGAAAGGCGCAGCTTGATGTTATAAGCATTAAAAGCTGCGACTGATCGTTATCCATGCTACCTGCTGAGATAAAACCCCACTCAGTTTAGTCACTTCACCAGTCCAACACCACGTAATTGGTTCAGGAATAGTAAAAAGGCCCGAGGAAGAGCCGTCTTCTGTAACCCTCCTCCTCCTCCCGTGGAGGCCTCCGAACACTGCAGACGGGACTTACGAATCGTTACTACCCCACGCTGAACTATGACAACTAAATGGAACCGGGCGCGGTCGTCTTAGCGGCCAACTGCATGCAGCGCTATTTTTTCCCGATATGTAGTAAAGCATCGTTATCTTTCTCATAAAGCATCTTCATATCGAAATCAAAACAGAAACGGTCTTGGACTTGGTTCTTCGTTAGGAGAGGGGATGTTTTGCCATTCGAGAACTGCAGTCAAAGGCCTAGTAAAGCGATAACTTGAATTAAGAGATATCGCAATGACAAGCGTGTATTCTATCTACCTCGACTTTGCCGCAACAATGACTATTCTGTCCACTTTTGTCTACGGCGCAGATTGGGCCATTGTGGGGTATTGGTACAGAGCTTCGCTGTAATAGGCGGCCAGAACAAAAGAGAGCCGTCTGTTGCGACAGCGTGCTCGCGGAGAGCGTCGCAGCACGGAAACCATCCGAAGCACGTGGTGGGGACCGGAGGTTGGGCCGCGCGGACATCGATCAATCGAGTACTCGTCATTTGCTCATTTGTACGGGCAAAACGCAGCTGCGTGCGGGAAGCGGGACAATGCACGTGTGCTGTGCCCCTGCACTTGCGCAGGGGCGAGTGGTCGGCGGCTGCCCGCCACAAACCCGCATGCGAATCTCCGGCGTTCGCCTCGCCTGTCTGCGCACGCAGGCACCAGTTCACAAGCGGAAAGGCCGTCAATGCAGCAAAAAAGCTCGCTCTCAAAACGCCGAAGATTGCACTCCGACAGCGGTCGCGTACGCTATACTCCCGGCAACGTGAATGCCTTATTTGTGCACTCCCGAGATGTGCCACGCCGGAGTCCGCCTTGCAAGTGCGCAACTGCGCCGTTTTTTTCCCAGCTAGGCAGCTGAATGCCAGGCGGCGCCTGTCCACTCGAGCGTCCAGCAGACAACGGACCGCAAGCGCGCGAACGCTCTGGGAATATGGCACGCTGAACCCCCGTTGGCCTTCGAAAAGTATGCGCGAATGCGCAGCTGTTTTCGCAGTTTGAGTCACGCTGGACGCACGCTAGGGCCGTGCAAAGATTCACGTGACAATGAATCGCCAGTCTGAGGTGGATTAATGATTCATTAATCGCCACCATTCTTAATCCAACAGGTAATGCAACAGGTATACAACAGGCAATGTCTTATTTATCCGACAAAAGTTCGCTGAAAAACGTCTCGCGCCAAATTCGCCGACAAAATGGCTGTCTAAAGTGAAACCCTATGCACGCTCGTAGGTACTGCTTCAACACAAGGCAGCTAAATATCTGCGTCCAAAAGAGATAACACGGCGCTTGATTATTATTTCGTCTCGCCATTGAAGCTTCGCTTTGAAATAAACATGGACACCAAGCGTTTCGCGGGTCTGGCTTTCTCGCATAGCTCGTGTGTCGTACAGAAAGCCAAAAAAAAAAAATACTTGGGCTATGCGGAGAAATTAATTAATCGTACAAGTCAAGCCGCGAAGCCACATTTCCGCATTTCCACCAAGGTTTGGCAAAAAGAAGAAATGAATGGGGTGGGAGGGTTCCGGGCGAGCACCGGACAGGGCTTCGCGGAACCCTGAAGTGCTGCTGAAACAAACAAAAAAAAGTTCCACTTAGCATCCCCTGAATTGGCAACATGCGTAAAAGGAAAGCGAGAGAGAGAGAGAGAGAGAGAGAGAGAGAGAGAGAGAGAGAGAGAGAGAGAGAGAGAGAGAGAGAGAGAGAGAGAGAGAGAGAGAGAGAGAGACAAAGGGGTAACATGCCGCGTGCCGAAACGCAAGGCCAAACGAAGGCTTCACCTACGCGCCCACATCCGCGGAAAGCTGGAGTTAATTCGCTTCCCGTCTGGGCTCGTAAACACGCGGAAAATGCTTCTAATACAAGGTAATGTGTAGCTGTTGGCCCCCTTTTTTTAACCCGCTCGTCTCCCTGAGCGCACCTGTGAGCCGCGCACGCACACAGCTTCCACTGGCATCCTCTCTAGAGCGGGCCTCTTCTGTTCTGCCCCTTGTTTGTCGTTTCACGCTCGCGAAAAGCGCGGAGGGGTGACGGGCGTGTTCAGAAGCCATGGCTCTGCAAACTAGCCTGCAGCTAGGTCGCGCACGAGCCAGGAATTGGGTTATAGGATCGCCGGCTTTTCTCCGAAACAGAGCTTCGGCACCGAGATTACACACCTCCCGCAACTCTGGAAGTAAACAAAAAGCCTCACTATACGCGAAAAGATTATTTATAGGATGTACGAGGTCGAACGGTCACAAGTAATCGGAACCAATTCCCCGCTTGTCTAAACAGGCAGGCGTAAGTACCGAGGCTTGCAGCTCGAGTGAATAGATCGAGTAAATACGCGTGTCGCTGTTTCAGTGAATAATAGCGACAATACCTTGCCCGCATTTTTAAGTGGCTCATATTCATTACCGAGATTCCTCTCAGCCAACTGACACCCACTGCAGGGGAAGAACCTTTCCTACGGACTTCCCACCTCTTCCATCCGCATCAATTCTTTCGCGTCTCATTCCTCCATCTATCTGTCTTCCGTGCATCTTGCCACGTTCCTTCTTAGCAGTTATCCATTGCGTAACAGGCTCAACTCCGCTTTTTTCCTTGAGCTGGAGCGGGGATGTAGTCACGCAGCTTTCTTCCCAAAGCCACGACACTCGTTTCCCGATCCCGGAATATGACTCCCGTCCGCTTCCTTTCCAGGGATCGCTTCCACAGGGCTCCCACACGTTAACCACGAAATGCGCACGTCTCATGTTTTTTTGAGGCAGGGGTGTCGAGCAGTGGCTCCATATCCGGTCTACTCCATTCACCAAGTCGTGACAGGCGTGTGGGCGTCAGGGCATGCAGGAGACCCTCCAACGGCAGTCTCCTCTTCATCGTTACGGAGGGCACCGCCTCCGACGCATGCTAAGAGGTTTTATTTTTTCGCTTTTTTTTCCTCCTTGTTGCGTGGTTCTTTGTTAATTCATTTCATGTTGCCGTGATAAATTTGCCGACTTCAACTTATTCACATTCCGACAGCGCCCGGAACATCTGCAGAACTTCGACTCCACCCACAAACGACTCATCTCGCCAAGAATCCCGTCCATGCAGATACGAAGACGGAGGTATGCGACAGAGAACAATGCCGTGGCCAATCTAGTTTGATGCTGAATTTGACGTGATTTTTTCTTGTACTGCGTGTAAAACGCAGCATCAAAATAGATTCGTTGCGCGTCCTTTATTCAATTCCGCCTCCCCGTAAAAAGGTTTTACATCGCCCAAACGGGCCACTGTGTCAATGACAGAATCCGCGAATACCACGCGTGCCTCAACAAAAGTAGGGGCAGCAACTTGGCGAAGCGTGTGCCCAATGCTGTGGCACCCAGGACCTGAATACCGTGTCCATAGTGGGGCGTGGTGCTACGTAGCAGGGGCGAGAGATTGTAGAAGCATTTATGAACAACAAGCACGCCGCAAAATGCGTTAGGGAACCCTCCGCGGTAATCACAGATAAATAAATAGCTTTTCTTAGCGGGGTACAGCAGCACGTGTGAGTTCGGTTTGTCCTCGCATTGCTTCTTTGTATGCGACAGGGTGTGAAACAATCTGCGCTTGCGTCAGGAAAGGAGAAATGCATTTAGTTAGGGGAATTTCGTTTCAATAAATCAGTTTATGTCCGGTGCCCGTCGGTGTGTGTCCTCTTCCCTCTTTGTGCATCGTATTTATCACGGGTTCTCACATCAAACACCGTGAACCAACTGGCCCAGCGTTCTACCTCAGTCAACGTAAATGGTGCCTTTACAGATTTCCTTTTAATATTTTCCCTTTTGAAGCGAACATCCACAAATCTGAGCTTATAGGCCTAACGATTTCAATGCTCTAACTGCGGACCAAACTAATCCATGCAAAAACAAATACACATACAAATACAAATACAAAAACAAATACAAACACACACACACACACACACACGCACGCACACGCGCGTGATTTTCACTAAAAAAACTCAATTTAAAGCTTTAACAAAAAGACCCGTCGTCCACTGCAGGTGGTGGTGCGTGCGGAGCTGACTGCGGATACGCAGGCCACTTTAGGCAAGTAACTCCGGTGTAATTCCTCATCGGAAGAGCGAGAGCGGAGAGGAACTTTGCGCCAAGAGCAACAGAAACTTCGTCGTCTTGCGACATCACGTGCGGAGACGCGAGCAGATACGCATTAATCTTCGATTGATTGTGAGGTTTAACGCGCCGACGCTACGCAGGCGATGAGGCGCCGTAGTGGAGGGCTCCGGATTAATTGTGACCAACTGGAGACCTTTAACGTGCGACGAAATCTCGAACACTCGGGCGTTTTCGCTTTTCGCCGCCACCAGAAAAGCGGCCGCCGCGGCCGGGAATCGAATCCGCGACCTCGTGCTCAGCAGCGCAATGCCTTAGCCACTGAGCCACCACGGCGGGTACGCGAAAATACGACAAACTACAGAAATTGTTCGTGTGATTTTCAACCGAGCTACCCCAACTGAGTCACTGAGCCACCGTGGCGGGTACGCATTCATTTCCATCCCCCTCAGTGTGCATACGTATAACGGGTAGGCAAGCGGAATCTTCCCAGCTCGTTACATAACATATTATAAAACACGTATGCAGCGGGCCAACAGAGGGGGCTGGCGCGTCCACGGCTTCCAGACGGACAGCTGTAGAACCGGCGCCTGTAGTGCAGCAACATGCCAACTGCAGTGACCAAATAGGACAAGAGTGCTTGTTGAAAAGCTGGTCGATGCCCTTCTTAATGCGCAACTAGAGACATCAATCTCGAACGCGAGCATTAGAGAACAATGAGGCGAACAACGGCACGAACAAAGAAGGACGCTATTTTCAACATTCCGCCGACATTTCCAAAAGGCGAGCTTGCAAATTTTTTTCATACGAGCGTTGCTAAACTCGTCATTGTCCAGCGGACACAACATGGCGCCACGTGCGTGTGACGTCAACTGTAGGACGCTGGTTTGTGTCTGCGGGCATGACGCATTCCTTGCGCTTGTGAGACCACGTGCTGCCCACCTGATTTTAATGCACACGACCGTTGACCCCGTATTGACATCCGCCATCCACGTAAACAATGACACTGTGTACCTGTGACACGGCAGCACGATAAGTCGTACCCGCCGCGGTGGCTCAGTGGCTAAGGCGTTGCGCTGCTGAGCACGAAGTCGCGGGTTCGATTCCCGGCCGCGGAGGCCGCTTTTCTGATGGAGGCGAAAAGCAAAAACGCCCGTGTGTACGAGATTTCGGCGCACGTTAAAGATCCCCAGGTGGTCAAAATTAATCCGGAGCCCTCCACTACGGCGCGCCTCATCGCCTGCGTTGCGTCGGCGCGTTAAACCCCAGAATCAATCAATCAAATCACGATAAGTCGTGAGCGCCATGGTGGACGACGACTGAGCGTTATTGGGAAAGGCACGCTGTTAATTCTCCACGCAACACTTGCAGAGTACGTCTGAATTGTGCGCGCAACTAATAGCTCATGCGACAAAAATGGAAGGACACCACCGAATCGTAATCCTATATACCGTAGCGCGCATGCAGCGTCCAAAAGTAACAAACATGGGAGCGACGAGTGAACGGCATTTCACACATGCGCAGAAGTGGTGACAGAAAGTGCCGTTTGAATTGTTGAGTACCGAGCGCTTCTAAGGCTTTCCTTGTCCATGCTCTGATGGTGCTAGCGATCACCGCCAACTTGATTTCTCATGCCTCTGACGTCCTGACGTTCCTGCTTTAACTTGTCGATAACGTAAGGGCACTGTTAGTGTTCAATGTCTTCCTAGCACCTTTGACATGGCAGTATGATTGTCAAATATGTTAAGCGCAAAAAAAACCAAAGACGATACACAAAAAAGGAAAAAGGACAAGCGCTAACTTCCAATTGAACTTTAAAGTTAGCGCTTGTCCTGTATCTTTTCTTGTGTATCGTCTTTGGTTTTTTGCGCTTAACATATTTGAGAGCCATGAACCGAAGTTTTGTTAAAAAGGTTTGTGCTTTGTTGCCACCACGCCGTGAGTGATTAATTTAGGAAGTGCGCGTTTATACTTTATTGTTTGCACAGATGTGGTACCTCGCGGCGTTCGCCGAATAAGAAACATTATGCGTTATTGGAGCATATGTTTCAGGCTCATGAATATGTGCACCCGAGAGTTCGAGTGGCCTATTTAGTGTCTGGGTAGGTAGGTATACGCCAGAGTTCATGAAAAGTGCCAAGTCTCAAACCAGTGCACCCTTGCTTACCGACCCCTTTTTCATTTATTATCGAATAGTTCTCATAAAAAGAGAGCATGACAAACATAGAGCAACAATACCACCTTACATATTTTTAAACTTATGGTCATTAGTGCTATCTTCCGATACCCTCGCACTTTCTTCGACGTACTGTCTGAAACCGTAAGTCTGGTGTATTGTGAGCTTGCACTTCCACAACATCGACAATATGTTCACGACCGCTGACAGAACCTGATGTTGAAAACAGCGCAAGATAGGCACGGAGAAAAGAAGAAACGACGACGGTTCAGCGCAGAACTCGGCACGTGTCTGTCTTGCGCTGCTTTGGACATCATGAATGTACGCCGTCTAGCCCAACGTGCAATTCTTGGACAGAACTTGGGTCTGTGTTCGAGCCAATACTTTGTTGCCCTCTTTTGTCCTGCGTCTTGTTTCGACAGCGGAGCGGTTGTTGAAGCTTGAATTCCATCCGTGCCTGGCGTCGCTCAAAACGCGGCGCTGCAAAGTCGAGGGAGGAAAATGCTAGGCCAAGGAGCGTGAGCGAAAGTGGCGAGGAGGCAAAGAGCCGACGAGCAGGTGTGGGGAGTGCGTGCCTCAAGAAATATTTACCGGTAAGATGGGCACACCTAATAAAAGCCAAGTTAAAGCAAGTCAAGACCACCACCGCATCTGTGTCCTCAGTCTTCGCATCTCAATTGTGAAGGTGGCCAAATATTTTCAACCTGGAGCGCTTAAGGCTACGCTCCATCATGCGTGCTGTGAGAAAGGCCCTAACGAGGTGGCCGAACCACACTTCACACACTCATAACGAACTAGACAATCCGCAGATGAACGCGATTACAACCGAACGTAGCCCGTCACTTGTGAGCAGCGAAGCATTCGCGATTCCAAGTTGTCGCTCGCCACCTGGCGGCTAGCCTGAGCACCTTATCCTTCAGGTCCGGTTGCTTTTATTATAATGAGCCGCGATGGTGCATTGCTAGCCGTTACCACCTGTGATCTCCACCATTGCACAACGGGGCCTTAATGCCGCCGTACAAAAGCTCGGGGAAGAAAAAGCTTCTTCTGCGCGGGTGGAGGCCTAGAAATACGGAAGTATGCGAGTATACATCGGTCTCACAAATACCCGAAAGTAGCAGACCACGGGTCTTGGAGAGCGTTACGTATGCGAGGAACTTGAGAATCGGATGCAAGTGTGAACTCTCTCGGTAGTTTGTTGGCAACATTTCGCTCCAGATGACTGCCACAGTCCAGCCAGCTGTGATCTGCTCGATAATAAGGAAAGACACTTCTCCTTGCGATCATGCGCAACACGCTAGCTCCACCCTAGCGCGCGTGCCTGACATTTATTTTTTCACTACTCCTGCATGCTCATCTCTCTTAAGTGCTAATTGCTCTAGGACGTTCGTTAGGAGTGACGGATGAGAGTACTTCTTGCACTTCTTTACTTCAGGGCGCTGGCACGCTTCCGAAGAGTCGCTGTGTGCAAGAAAGCGCTGACGTTTCGAAGCCTGCGAGCGCGGGACAATCCTTAAATCCGGTTTCCTGGCACACCGTGATAGAGAAGCCAGAAAATCCCATCTTACTCACAAATTCCAGTCCATGGCATCAGGCTTAAACCAAAGTACCGGCACATTTGCCTTCTTGGTGCACTGATAGTTGTCTGTAAACATTCGTATCTAGATTATATAGCATTGTGTATGGGCACTCGTGCATGAGAATGTGCGTGTGCCCGCAGTTTTACTTTCCCACTTTAAATGTTTGAGCCCCACTGTCAGTTTCTTGGGCCCCTTCTTACATTGTTGATTAGCGACACACTGTTCGTATGCGGTTTTTAATATGTCTTTCCGCTCTGCGCTGTGATAGTATCCTGACTTTGTTGTACAGCACCATTTATTTGCGATTTCGGTTTTGATTTCATTTTATTTTCTGAAGCCCTCAAGCTTGCTGCGATTATGACTGACATGTCACTGTAAATTCCCGTTTTGCTTTGCCATTGCATCGCACGTACTTCTTAAGAATTGCTGTTGTCATGGCGTACAACGCAGCACGTGTAACCCTCTGTGGTGCGACTGGCCCTCTACCCCTTATAAATAGTGTTCATTCACTTTGTATTCTGACAATGGCTGTGTCTCAAGCCGATACGCCAATAAACTCCGTTTGTACCCGTTCGTCTTCGTTTTGACCGGGGTCCTGTCTTGACTCTGACAAAGACCGGACCTCGGTCGAAACGTTAGTTCCACCATAGTTTTCATACGTGCGTCCACCCTCTCGTGTATATATATATATATATATATATATATATATATATATATATATATATATATATATATATATATATATATATATATATATATATATATATATATATATATATATATATATATATATATATATATATATATATATATATATTATGATATTGATAACATCTTGCCGCGTTCTGGACTCTGCTGCACATGCGCAGTTATGTCCTCCTGTCCACTGCGCGAACTAAATCGGCGCAAGCCCAGCCCTCTGGCAACACGGCTGCTCACAGCTAGGCGAACGAGTGTACCCGTAGAGCGGACGAAATGCCGTGTAGCGGCGGCGGGGTCGCAGGGAGGCACAAGGAGCCCAGTGACCCCGAGTGGCCGCAGGTTGAAACAACGGTCGTCGCCCATAGACGCACGACGTGCACGCGACAGTGTCAGCCCGCCCTCTTTCCCGAGTCGAGTCAAGCAGAGCAGAAAACCCGCCACGGAACCCAGCTGAGCAGCGGCGTTGACGAAACGTTTCGACTCGACCGTTCCGTCCACCACGTTCGCTCTGCTGGCGCATACATACAGGTGTCCAGCTCCGCGTGCAGCGGAGGCGGCACAATGGCGGCCGGGCATTGTGCCTCCGGGCGACCATAATAGCTGACAAGTGAATGCGCAGCAACGACGGCGCCACTGGATGCTCGCTTCTTCGGCCTCTTTATGCGACCGCGCGCACGAGAGGCAGCTGCGACGTTTGCAGAAGTACACACACCAAAAAGGAACGGCGTGTCGAAACAATGCGAATGCACGAAATACGGACACATAAAGGAAATCGAAAAACAAGCTCCACTCCCGCTTCTCTTTCCCGCTTTTTTCGCTTTGCTCCGCGCACACGCCGTGCGCGAAGCTAGCTGTTCGTCGCCCTTCTCGGTGTACACGTCCATTTGCCACAGTTGCGCACTCGTCCAGGCCTGCACAGTGGGCATCTCCGAGGAATAAGAACAAAGGGCGCCGCGACATGTCGCGGGCGTCCGCATGTATGCACATTATGGGGCGCATTGAGGATTGCGACCGTAGTTTATGGCCAGTAAAAGTCCATTGTGTTGTCACCAGCTCCGACTATAACCTCCTTGTCACTGCTTCTGGAGCAGCGGCGGCGGCGGCGCATCGAAATTGACGCTTCGCTGGGCGTACAATGCCATTTCTGCTTGTTTACGCGCATTTAGTGCGCGGCTGTGCGCACTGTCCTCCCATGTTTTCCTATTTCTTGTGTACCCTCTTCCCCTCTATTTGTTTCCGTTATTTATCTCGTGTTTTTTTTTTCTACTGCATTGTCGCGGGCGCAAATGAGCCTGTTGAACAGCTTCTCAGATCCTGTACTCCTGAACAAAAAAAAAATGCGGGGGAATTGATACGTATTTTTGGCTTCGTCTCCCTCCAGATTTTCACACCTTCGCAGTTTTGTATTTGCAGGCGCAAAACAGCCCCTGCGCCCTCTGGGAACGACAAAGTTTACCCGCTTTTACAAAGCCGGAAATTCTGCTCCTTGCCCCACTTGTGACGTCCACACTGACCTCGCAGGAGCGCGGAGGGTGGGGGCGAGCACAGTGATAACTTTCCCTTTACCTCTTTATTACCTTCCCGAAAATTCCAT
Organism: Haemaphysalis longicornis; assembly: GCF_048455015.1. Classification (NCBI taxonomy): domain Eukaryota; kingdom Metazoa; phylum Arthropoda; class Arachnida; order Ixodida; family Ixodidae; genus Haemaphysalis; species Haemaphysalis longicornis. The sequence continues at coordinate 112,494,707 of NW_027526203.1, read as the reverse complement.
CGCGTTCAGCCTTCGCACGTGTCTCCCGAAGTGGACCATTTGGGAACATACAACTCGGTTCGATTCGAAAGATTCGACAGTTTATACCCCACTACTTGTTCGGCGGAAACATCGCTGTTATTAGTGAGGCGTTCGCGTTTAAAGGGGTATGTTTCAAATTGAGAGAGAGAGAGAGAGGCATAACTTTATTTTTGAAAAGTGTTGGCTATTGTGGTCTGATGACCGACAGCTGCAGCTTGCTGGTTACTTCGGCTGCAAGTTCCGTTAGGTTCTTATGAACCTGCAGGTCTGACCTGAATAAAAAGTTCAGCGAATAGCACTGACTCAACGGCGCCGGCGGCAACCGTGAACGTCTCACGGCGTTGTACCGCCAAATGGCGTACTCATATGTTCTGTACTTCGCTTTGAGAGATGAAACTGGCCAGAATTGGACGACCTGAGCTCACGTGAACCCCCAATATCCCCTGCATCCCTGAACCCCTCCCTCCCTCCGTCTCTTACTCTGGACTCTCGGTGCTCCTTTAAGGAGAAAAATTCAGTGTCCTTCTATTCTGTGAAGAATAATGACGAACCAGCAAAGCTGAGGCGCCGAACCTCAATTTGAGCGATAATATGCTCTGATTGTTTTGATTGATTGTAGGGTTTAACGCGCCGACGCAACGAAGGCGATGATAACATGCCGTGACCGGGTCGTAGTACAAAAGATGGACAAGGCAAAGCACGCTTGTTTGTAATTTGCGATGGAGCGCACTTCCTGTTAATTGCCTGAATGAAACATTGACGAACTGTTTATTCCAGTGGAAAAACACGGGGGTCTGTTTTCCTCCAGTAGAAGCCCGTGTATTTACGGAATGTATTTACGGAATGTATTCACTATGTAATTACGGAAAAGCAAATAAAACTCGACGTAATCTTAGAGTCGTCTCAGCGGCTAATTATCAGATAATTTGTTTCGGGAGTTTCAATAAAACAAGAGTTCGAGCCACTTTCTGTAATGATGCTCTCTTGGAAGGTGGACGTGCTTCACTGTGTTCGAAGACTCAATCTGGGAAAGCCATTTTACGAAGCCCAAGCTTCGTATAATGGCGATCCCTTTAAAGGCGCCACGCAGACAGAACACAAGTTTGGTTCATTCGAAATATTGCCTCATTGGAATCATACTGACACTACTTTTAACGTAAACTTCGCTCAAATAAGCTACATAATTAGGAAAAAAGGAAATGGCTATGCGACCCAGCAGCTCATTTTCCCACCTAGAAGCTGTGGCGCAATAGGCACAGATGTGAGAGTGACTGAGGCCACAAAAAAAAAAAAAGCGCAAGTTAGGAAGGGCGTATTAGCTTGCAGAACGAGCTATTTTCGCTTAACATTCATTTTATGGCAGTACGAATGGTGGTGTAAACATTGGAAGTTACGAAAGTACACGTAAACAGGAGTACCACTGCGTACTGTTGTTGGTACTGCGCCCACTATGCTTGGTATAGCTGCACAGCATTCCGGAGCTTTGAAGTTGTCTCACACGACACTGGCCGATTAGCGTAAGCGACATTGTCTTACGTAACACTGTTTGTCGAGCATACCCCATGTTTCACGAAACAATTATTACATACCGTAACAAAAACAAGTCATGTGCAAATTCAGAAACAAAGCAAAGGCGAACAGCGGTCTTGCGCAGTATGGTGGCGCCACCTAGGAGGAATGACGGTAAACAAGGCATTCTGCAGAGCCCGCTGCAGACTAAACAGCGCACTGATGTTCGCTTGAAGACCTGTCCTGGTACGTCATCGCAGACATCACGAAGCACACAATTTGGTGGTAGAATAAAAATTTTAACTTAATTAATTTCTCATTGAATCGAAGTTAAAACGCCGTTTAGTGCCGAACAAGCGATAGGGGCACAATAAAACACCAAATATTTCAAGTAACACAAACTTGTATTTTGTCTTCATGGTCCATTTAAAGTCGGCGTCACCTCTAAACACAAATGCATTGGCGGGAAGACATTTTTCTAGGGGAAATATAAGCCTTCCTAATTAAAAATATGAAGAACCTAGGACTTTTATTTTCTGATTTTTTTCATTCGCTGAAGGTGCGGCGCACAGTAATAAAATCCCGGAGATTTGAGTGGGCGCCGCAACGTGGCGCTACACTCGCGTACGATTCATGTCTACATCGTTCTGTGGCCGGGGGAGAGCTGCTAGACCCTAGCCATGGACAGCCTTGCTGTAAAAGAGGGCGAGGGGGCTTTGTTCATAATTGTTTCGGTTGAAAGTCTTGCCGTGGTGCTGCGGGAGCCGTTCAGAGGTGGCTCAGCGTCCTCGGCATTCGAAACGCCTCTAGGCTCTCAAGATGCTCGTAGCGTTCACCGCCGACGCATGTTGATTTACTGCACGTTTTCGCACCGCAGCCATTTGGATGCCACGCACGGATGCCCGCCCATCCGCCTGTCCTTGGAACGTTACCGGTTTAACACTCCGTTTGCTGCGCGACAAGCCTGCAAGATGTAGCTTCAACGCTGGGCTTTTGATCAATTAAGGCACTGATGTCTCCATCCCGCGTGGGGGATACCACCGCTCTTTGCGCCGTCCGTAACGTTAGCGATGCTGCCTCACGGTGGACACGCATGTTCCAGCGCTTCCGTGGCGGTAGATTGAACGACGAGGCGAGAGAGAAGCAGCTGCTCGCCTTAGCACACGCGGCGGCTAGAGGCAGCCCGCTAGGGAACGACCCATGCGGGGCTTACGGACCGTGGTAAGACCACGCGACGTCGTACTGCGTCGGCATGTGGGCTGCCTAAAAGAGAGCTTACCGGCGGAATAACACGTGCGCCATTGGACTTTGCCACGGGGCCGACTGCACGATTGGGGCTACGATTAAGGCTCTGCGCTGCGTGCGTCAGCCTCCCGATAGCAGGACTCAACGGGGAGGCGAATTTCGCTATGCACGAGAGCTTCGAGGCGAAGCGACGCTACCTGTTCCCTAAGGGGCGCGGCAAAGCAACACGACGCGGGAAGGGTTCCGCACTCCTGCTGTGTGCTCATGGAGTGGTACTGAGAGTAAGATAGAGACATATTTTTTGGCTTTGCTGCGCAGGAATGCGAAATTCCCAATCTCACTAACCGGTGCCGATAACATTGTCTCACATCCCACACGCCGATTTCAAATTATACTAACTGCTTGGGGTTCACAGGTTTAGTTAGGATACCTCGAGAGATGATTAGAATGTGCTGTGGTGGTAAGGAGTAACTTAATCCTCTTGATAGACGTCATAGATGAGTGTTCAAGTATTAAAACTCTCTCTCTCTCTCTCTCTCTCTCTCTCTCTCTCTCTCTCCCTCTCTCTCTCTCTACACACAATATATATATATATGTATAAAGATCGGTCCCCGGTCGAAACGTTAGAATAAATATTATGTTTTTCAGTTTGACTTCTCTATCGCGCAGCTAACCTCATAGCCAGGAACCTTTTCTCTTAACTATATATATAATATATATATATATATATATATATATATATATATATATATATATATATATATATATATATATATATATATATATATATATATATATATATATATATATATATATATATATATATATATAGCATAGCATAAGTAAACAGTCGGATACACAGCAAGAACAAAAACAAAAAGAAGGTTTACTCACGTAGCGGCAATGAAACATGATATTGCTACATAGCAGCAATATCATGCAACTGTTCTCTGATGAAAACTGCTACGTGAGTACCCCTTTGTTATTGTTCTTGCTTTATATCCGACTGTTTACTTATACTATTTCTGCGCGCTTTGTATTCTCTCTCTCTCTCTCTCTCTCTCTCTCTCTCTCTCTATATATATATATATATATATATATATATATATATATATATATATATATATATATATATATATTCACGTTCTCTTCCTTTTTTTGCGTTTGACCCTTTTCTCGTGCGCACTAACATGTGCACAACTGTGCACATGCTTTATATCCGACTGTTTACTTATACTATTTCTGCGCGCTTTGTATTCTCTCTCTCTCTCTCTCTCTCTCTCTCTCTCTCTATATATATATATATATATATATATATATATATATATATATATAGCATAGCATAAGTAAACAGTCGGATACACAGCAAGAACAAAAACAAAAAGAAGGTTTACTCACGTAGCGGCAATGAAACATGATATTGCTACATAGCAGCAATATCATGCAACTGTTCTCTGATGAAAACTGCTACGTGAGTACCCCTTTGTTATTGTTCTTGCTTTATATCCGACTGTTTACTTATACTATTTCTGCGCGCTTTGTATTCTCTCTCTCTCTCTCTCTCTCTCTCTCTCTCTATATATATATATATATATATATATATATATATATATATATATATATATATATATTCACGTTCTCTTCCTTTTTTTGCGTTTGACCCTTTTCTCGTGCGCACTAACATGTGCACAACTGTGCACATGCTTTATATCCGACTGTTTACTTATACTATTTCTGCGCGCTTTGTATTCTCTCTCTCTCTCTCTCTCTCTCTCTCTCTCTATATATATATATATATATATATATATATATATATATATATATATATATATATATATATATATATATATATATATATATATATATATTCACGTTCTCTTCCTTTTTTTGCGTTTGACCCTTTTCTCGTGCGCACTAACTGTGCACATTCAGGCGCCGAAGAGCCAGCGCACACGTGCCACGGCATGCATTGCGTCCGCGTACATACAATGGCCTGTTTTCGCTGAGGCGTGATTGATTATCAGCGCGCCTGCACTTTGGTAGTAAACAGAAAAGGCAACAGCGACGAGCTCGTAACCCTTGACGCTCGTCCGTCACGCCGACGGGCGCGGAAAACACGGAGCCATGACCCATCAGCGTCGCTAAGTTTCAACCGCCAAAGGACAGCGCACAAAGCGCGCTCGGTACTTAGTGTCATGGAATATATCAGCCAAACCCATACGTCTGCTTTAGCCACCAATATCGTGCGCGCGTCTGCAGGCTCGGCGGCGGTCGCCGCATGCATGCGCGTGAACTGAGGTGGCTGCGTGCGTCACCTGACTTTTCGCGCTTTTCGCAACAGTGCAGTGCGTGGGACTGCGTCGAGCACGGCCTTTGTTTGCCCAGTCCTATAGCGCCGTTCAAGATAGAAATTTAACAATATGGTGGAGGTCTTCGCACTGCAGTGGACATTGAATAATAATAATAATAATAATAATAATAATAATAATAATAATAATAATAATAATAATAATAATAATAATAATAATAATAATAATAATAATAATAATAATAATAGTAACAAGAAGAAGGAGAAGAAGAAGAACAACAACAACAACAACAACACGCTTTCCTCTTTCAGTCGTCAAAAATATGTGCCCGTGTTATTGTAATTGCTGTGAACATTAAACATGGCGCCATTTTACACTATTTCATCATCAGCGTGCAAGAGGAGTAAGTCAGCACGCTTGCTTCTCTGTCTGGGGAAGGGATACCTGCGGGCCACTGAAATTTCCGACAAAATTCGGTTCCCCGGACGGAGGTGGGGGAATGCTTGCTCATTCATCTGCACCGACACGCGGGCGTGTTATAAGGCCGCTGGGAGCGTAAGTCTCGCCATTAGATGACTGCGCCGAGGATCGGCAAAAGAGAGACATGTAATGGTAGGACATTACGCACAACGTCTCACTTATGGCGGAACTCCATCCGAAAAGATGGCGGCCAGTTGGCTGCCCTGCCCTTGCATTGAAAGCCCGGAGTGACCCTCCTTCGTTTCTTTGTTATCAGAACACCTCAATACTTAGAGGAGCGGTTTTTAAGGGCACCGCGGCGACCGTGCGCTGAGCGCGTAAATCCGGGAAAGAAGAGGTTTTACCGCCCCAACTTGGAAAGGGCCGAGCGGCAATAAAAGTTTCCTGCGCTGGCGCCATGCCTGGGACATTTTTTTTTTATTTTGCGTGTGTACCGATCGTGTGCGGGGGCAACGTGTGATAAGTTGGGCGCGTAAGGCACCATCAATCCAAGGGTATACACACACGCGCGCGCGCCATAACGAGGAGGAAGAGACTTGTGGCGCGACTCCGGCGGGGGGGTTGGCCCTCATAACATGTTTCTTAATGGAAACTCTGTTGCCACGGCCAGCTGTGTATCGACCAAAATCGTATACGCAATCGGGCAAGTCGTAAAACGAATGCAGATTCCAGAGTCTCCGTGGTTGATCGCAATGGGCCAAGTAGCTAAGAAAACGACGTGTCCCCGTAAAAGACACCAACTTACGCCAGCGGGGCCCCTGCTTTGGCGCTTGCATCGAGGGTAGCCATCAAAAAAAGCCGACCGAGCACTCCAGAAGCGACGCCAAGCATAGAACAACCCGGAGAGAGAGCGGAGAAAAACCAACAAGAAGCACCTTCGTCTCGACATCGGCCGCCCACCCTTCTTCGACAGTTTTCAACCGAAAAGGAATCTATGCTCCGGCCTAGCCGGCCAATTTGGGCCGGCGATACGCTCGATGATAGCGTAATCAGCCATATGCAGCGATTTAGATCTCACTCTTCCAACACCGGAACACGAGAGCTCGCCAAGATGGGCATCATGTGTCTTTCAATTGAAAACATGTTCGCGAAGGGTCGGAAATTGCAGGACGCTATAGTAACATGTAAGTGGCAGGTTGTGCGCGCCCGGTGAAGTTTCCGTAATCGCCTTAGCCCGCATTTTCGCCAAATAGTTGCCGCTGCTTGGCTGTGAAGGCCAATTGTCATTTTCGAGCTAATTGATGCACGCCATGTTGCGGCACAGGGGAGTTCACGAAATAAACCGTCAAACGCGCTTTCTCTCTCTTCCACAACCTTTCTTCTCGGGGATGTTGACCAGGTGGTATTGTCCATTGAGTCCTCTGTTGCGTATGTATATGTACCACCTGGTAAAGGGATTGGTATTTCCCAAAGATGCCTTCGGATGCCCCAGGCATGTGCGCGCCCCATTCAATATCAAGTTCTACTGCCATGTTATCACTAGTGCCAAACATAGGCATTGATGCTCTCGCGAATACGGGTCACGCCTGTTTGGATAAGGCGTTGCAACGCTTATACTGAGCGCGATGGTTGTGCGCAAGACTCTACGGCCCGGCAGCAGTTTTAAGGTACGAAGCACCTTAGGACCTCGCAATGTCCGTCCGCTGGCGTCCGTGCACACAACATTATGGACGAATGGCTCAAAGGGGGTCGCAGAGAGAAGAGGCTACCAGCACGGCAAGATTCGAACCACCGATTCCCGCAACAGCACGCAAGGAATCCAATGCGCTACCACTAGACTACGCCGCCGGGGCAATTTCAATAGAAAATAGGTACTGAAGTGTACAGCGACCTCGCAATGTCCGTTGGCGTCCGTGCACACAGCCTTATAATCGAAAAATATGTGAGTCAAGCCACCTAAAAGGGTACAAAACAGACACACAAAAAATCACACATCTCCACGCCGTGAACGATGCCGAGGGTGCGAAGTAGTGCGACGCGAATCGCCTTTCGTGTGGCGCTTGTCATTTACGGTGCATTTACTGCACCTCAAAATGATTTAAAACTCAGAGTGCATCAGCACGCACTGACGATGACGCTCATCACACAGGCAGTACACAACTTGCGTCCCTGTGCTTCGCACCCTCGGCATCGTTCACGGCGTGGAGATGTTTCATTTTTTTTTTTGTTTGCACGGAGGCGCAAAGCAAGAACGCCCGTGTTTCGACAATTGGGGCACATGTTGAAGGGTCCACGGGTGGTCAAAATTAATTCGCAGGCCCCTCCATGCGACATATAGCCATATACGGGCTTCACAGCCCGTGTGCATAGACAGCTCCGGCGCTTAAAAGCGCAGTTTAAACGCCTCTGCAGAGCGATGGTCTCCGAGTGAACAGCCCACGTTTGGTCGGGCGGCGCAGTGGACGAACGCGGGGTGGCACACGGATGTCGATTCAAGGAAAGCCTATTCATTGACGGACAACTGGTCGGTCATCATTCGTTGACAGACACGCAGTACGTCGAACAAAGTAGCAATACCGAGAAGATTCATTCAAAGAAGGGGGGATAAATGCATCGCCAGGCGCCCTTTGGAGCAGCAAAACTCCCCTCCTAGAAAGAATAGAAGGCTGAGTGAGAGTGGGTGTATATACTTTCCGGAACAACGTTCAGAGTCGGGAACGCGATGATGTGTTTTCGAAAAGATCGCTCGGAGACAATGCATGACAGCGCTGAATCACGGAGCGGCAGAAGGGCTGCGCGCGGTTGGGCCAATCGGATTCGATTTGTCTGTTTTGCTGCGCTAGCGTAGTAATTTCCCAGGAACCTGGTGACGCGTGGTCAGCTTTGTGAAGCGTCGGAGAAAGTAGACGGGAGGACAGAGGGCGAGGAGGGAGGAAGGGGTGAAGTGAACCCAGTTCATCAGCAGAAAAGTGTCAAACTGCTCGGTATTGGGCGAGTTCGTTCATGATCGCTGCAAATTTCAGCTTGAACGTAAAAACGAAGGACGATGTGCAGTGTTATCTAAGTTGTGCAATGTTTCTTGTATATATATATGCGCTTTACCGTCCGTAAATTTATTTGCTAGTT
>NW_027526203.1:112095493-112485977 GCF_048455015.1 Haemaphysalis longicornis | reverse complement strand
TTGCTAGTTAGTTTTTGCTTTGTACGTTAAAGTGGAAATTTCCAGCGAGTAATCTGTCGCGCAGATCTCTTGGGTACGCATTTTGAGAAGGTTAGTTAAAAACACGCATCATTTTCGAAATCAAAACATGACTTGGACATATACGTCTCATCCCTTGGATCATCTCGAGTAGATTGCAAGATCACTAAAGTCAAAATGGATTACCGCCGCCAACGCTGAAGAGAAATAAAATCTGCGCATTCGTTTCGCCTAAATTCTGTCACTTCTATGTCATGTGTTAAGAAGCTTCGCTGGTCATCCTCCGTAACAAGAGTGGCATGGTTAACGATTTCTTCGTCTCAGAGCCCTTGCGGACAGACGTTATGACTTCGCAGTTAGAAGGTTCCCAACAGAAACTAGCCCGGCAAGCACTGCGCCTGGTCGCGGCACGGAGAGGAGAGAAACCGAACCCGATTACTAAGTTGTCCGCGGTAGCCGCCAGGGGACGAGCCAGAATTCGAGCAACGAATCGGCACATGCAGCTGCTTGGGTTGCGTTGCCCGTTTAATGGGTATGGTTTTATAGCGTGAGCTACACTGGCCGAGGTTGAGCAGTTTCGTGTGGCTCCTGGAAAGCCGTGCTGCCCATGCGCGAGGAGCAGTGACGCATCACGGCGCACAGCTGGCGCGCCGGAGCCGCTGCCGCGACTGGATTGGATTGGATTGGATTAAATTGGACTGTATTGGATTGAATTGTATTGGAAATCGTTTTAGCAGCAGTAAGCATGATAATCAGCTAATCCCAGACAACCAGGAAAGCTAAGAATAACCAGCTCAACCTTAGCTCACGCTACGTATACCCTGGCATAGCCGAGCTAAGCCACTGCTAATTTTTTAAATGGTGTGCCACGTACCGTTTCGAACGAAAAAAAATTTCGGACGGTTCGGGGAGACTTGCATTGTTTGCCTATGTTTTCGCTTTAAGTAGTGTTTATATTTAGCCACACATTGTACACAGTGCACTCGTCAGTCTCACCGCACTACCGAGTATTCCTCCGTCGTAATTTGGATACAATGGGCTTCATGGTAGGCGAAGTGTTTTTCCTATACCAAGGGCGACGTTTGAGTGGCGTTATGCCTCAAGGACACTTCATCCGAGACTGGGGCAACAAAGCAGATGCAGATGCAACTCCCGTGTTGTTGCTTGCGTCAACCGCCCTTGAGGATCGGCAGTACGTTCTGCGCAACCCTGAATCGTCCATCGGCTGTTCATCCAGCGCTAATGGCCGCACTCGAGCCACGTTAATTCAATTCGCTTGAAATCAATTCAGCGGCCGGTCAAGGTGCTTAAATGTGCTGAAACTGTCAACAAACACCGTTCTTCCGCGCCATTGCTGGCGGAGGGTCAACAGCAGATCAGCAAGGCCTCCAGTTGGCCTCTAGCAAAGCGGGGACAAACGCTTGCTCCCCAAATTAGACCCATTTCGTTGGTCATACGCTGAGGACGCGTTTGCGCAGCAGACATGCGGGTTACGACTGCGCATGCGCACTACCCTGTGCATCGACATCGGAGATGCGTGTTTGCGCGCGTGACGGCCGAGAGTGTTCGCGGGCGCGTGCGGGATGGTGCGGGCCACTCTGGCGAGATCTCAGCGCGGCGAGAAAACAGCTTTCAGAATGGCAGCTGCTCCGGCCGAACGAAACAGGGACGATAGTCACAGCACTCCCACTGAAAATGCGGCGGGCATGTACCGAAAAATGACAGTCATGACCTATATTAGCGTAGATCGTCAGCATGTCCAGCATTCAGTGACCTCCCATCATTTTAAGGAGTACTAAAGTTACCGTATGTTCCCCAAGGTTTCCTACCACATTTAACTGTTCAAGGTGAAACTTGGCCTCGAGTTCAATGTTTCATAGTGGTTCTACTAGGACCCGCAGGCAGAAAGCCGACAAGCGTAGCTCTTCGAGCGCCACCTTTTGCCGATTAATTACAAAAGTATCCCCGTGAGTTCTACCTAGTTCCCGCGCACGGTATTAACGAGGAAAAAAAAATCTCTGCGTACGAAAGGTCGCCTTGATGCAATGGATCCACTAGTTCCTGGAAAGAACACGCAAGTCCAAAAATGCCGAGTTGGATTGCAAGTGAACGAGAACGTTCAGGACAGCGTTTCGATGGGCCCTGCTTACGTTCAAGGTGTGCACGCGCGTACACGCGCCAATGCGCGCTGCTCATGCGGAAGCAGGGGTGCTGCAGCATTTACGTTTCGTATCGCCGAAAGGTCGCTGCTGCTGCCCCCGTAACTACAGATGAACGCGCAAAGACGATGCCGCATGCGCGTCTCCGCATAGCAAGCCCGGTTGGGGCGCATCACCCCGCCTGCCTTCAGCCACTGCATACGCTGCCGAGAGGGTCGGCCTGGAGACTGGGTGATCACAAACCAGCGGTTCGCACTACCCAGCCCCTTCAGGATCGAATGACGTAAGCGCGACGACGCTCGTGGGAGAGGCCAGGATGCCCCGATGCAGTGTCGTCACTCCTCGCACACACGGCGTGGTGCATGCATGCATGCTGCAGCACTATAGAAGGCGTGAACAGCTGCTGGGAACCAACTGAGACAGACCGAGCGAGCGATCGAGAGAGAGAGAGAGAGAGAGAGAGAGAGAGAGAGAGAGAGAGAGAGAGAGAGAGAGAGAGAGAGAGAGAGAGAGAGAGAGAGAGAGAGAGAGAGAGAGAGAGAGAGAGAGAGAGAGAGAGAGAGAGAGAGAGAGAGAGAGAGAGAGAGAGAGAGAGAGAACACTGTCGTCACTGTGTGTATCGTTAACCTCGACACGGCAGCTCATTGTGGACGCTCCACGAACTGCGGCCCGGAAAACTTGCGACCGTTGTCGTGATCATGCATGATGAGGAGATGGATCTCACTCTTCACATAGCTTGATGACACTCGTTGGGGAGTATGGAATTAAAGGAAACCATTCCTCACACCAAGGTCCGTCATCCCTTCCTCAAAACTTACTCTAATGCTCCTTCTGCGTTGCGCGCTCGCAATGCCCAGGGGCACGTGATAAAGGCCCGCTACTAATCCTGAAGGGAACACGAACAGAACATACCCCCGCCTCTTATTGAATCATACCTCCATGCTGTATATGAAAAACTGCTCGATAACTCGCTAAGCGCAATTTCAGTATCCACGGGATCTGTTTGTGTGTGTGTGTGTGTGTGTGTGTGTGTGTGTGTGTGTGTGTGTGTGTGTGTGTGTGTGTGTGTGTGTGTGTGTGTGTGTGTGTGTGTGTGTGTGTGTGTGTGTGTGTGTGTGTGTGTGTGTGTGTGTGTGTGTGTGTGTGTGTGTGTGTGTGTGTGTGGGAAAAAAAAGAGTTCAAAAACTGAGAAAGTTTCAAATTTCCCGCTACAGGTAGGACGTCAGCAGAGTCACCATTGGTGAGGCGCCGAAAGGAGAAATCAAAGTTTGGATGGGGCTTCCACACGCCGAAGCAGCACCTGATATGAGGCGCACCGTAGCGGATGGTTAGGGATTGATACCACCTGGGAACCGTTAGGGGTGTGGGAAAAGTCGACACATGGTCGTTTTTGCTTTGCGAGCCGCCTCAGCCCGGTGCTAACCTTTCGACAGAAGCACTTGTCTCACAGCCGTGCCATTGTAACGAGGTGGAGGCGTCGCTGTTTTATTTTCGTACAGTTTCTATATCTTAGCACCTCCAGCCTGACATCGATGGTCACAAATGCTGCTTTCCCAGCGCCACCTAATCTACACGCGTAATTTCTCATATACTGCGAGAAGGGGTGGACGACATTAGTGATCACCACGGCGCACCCAAGCGGAGGGATCGAAAAGGGCCGTTACGCACCTCTCTCGGCACACGGGCCGTGCATGCGCGCAGCCGGAAGGGGCCGTCGAAGCGCTGCGGTAGCCGGCTAGGTCACAGTCCACCGGCCGTGAACGGCCAATTACCCAACAAGCATGCCGCGACACGTGCTCGCGGCCACGTGAAGCGGCCGTGTGCGCAATCAGCACTCGGCTTTTGCTGTGTTGCTGCTCTTTTAGTACCGCCCATTACCACATTCTTGTTTTCCCTCTACATACGAAGGCGACGTCTCTGATTACCGGAGTTGAAAGTCCTTAAGACGTTCCTTATGGGCGGTTCACACTGTTGTCGCAACTGTCGTAACATTCCCAAACTATGGCGCCATCCGATGCCTCGGCTAACCACATTATTGAAGCGCCGTTTTTAATGTCTGTAGTTTACGATGTGCCTGTTTCGTCAGAAGTATTAGCGTTCGCGATTGCACAAGGCAGCGTACGTGTTACTGGCGTAAACACGAAAAACTCTATTGAGTATAAGACCTATAGGATACGGATCCCGTCCGGCAGCACGGCCACGTAACTCGTCCCCTACGGATCATTAATTGACGTGCCTATCTCTGTATCACACGCCAACGAACCCTCATTGCTGTAACGCGGCGACGGTCACAAAAATGTCGCTTACGAAAACTCAAAAGGAGGTATCGAAACAGACACATAGAAAAAAAAAAAAACAGAAACACATTCCGCTTCGAAGGCACCGAAAATGCACACATACACTTGCAAAGTGCATTTAAAAATGTCAGTGCTCGGAAAATATGACGCCTGGTTACACATGCAAGGCAGCTGTAGAGTGTGTACGACGCTTACTTGTAGATACAGTTTCACACACCAAACAGTGCGTGAGACCTGGGAAGTTATCGATAATTTATGCAGTCAGGCGTACATTAAATACAATAAAACTTGCAACTACCAAATTAAATCCACAAAAGTTCTTCTTTTGTAGCTTACGGCAGTGCCTTGCAGACTCCGACGAAACTCGCGCAGACTAACCCGACAGCAGCTATAACGCAGTTCATTTTCTTTAATTTCACGATTATTTCATCGCGCAATATACGAGAGAATGCTTAAATTTCTGTGCCCCAACAAACTTCGAGAAACAGAAGGTGCTCTTACAACGTTGCTGGTGTCAAAGGGGCCAGATTGTTTTTCTTTTCCCTTATAAGAGCAAGCTCAAAATCCGTGGTGAAAAAAAAAAAAATGGTTCCTAATCAGAGTGCTGGCAATGGACAGGTTTAGCTTTATCAAAGTCACTATAAACAGCTTCATCTCAGCTTGAGAACGTGTCGAAGCCCCTTTTAAAGCTTCATTTTGTAGTTCAACTACACAGCCCATTATTCGGCTTCCTAGAGGAAGCCTTCGCGCTTGCGCCCTTCGCGGGTGCAACCGCAACTGCATACCATGATGACGCCACACTGGCCTCCTATGCATTTCAGGGCTCCCTCGGCTTCGATATCGACTGTCTGCTTGTTCGCGCACTCGTTGTACAGGTTAACCATGCTCCCGTAGGTTTGACAGTGCGTAGTTGCCCGTGTGACGTCATATAGGATGATGCACGGTATGCGTGAAATAATGCCTGAAAATCGTCCGCCGGCACAATTCAGAACGTTGCAGACGCATTATTAACTCTAATACCTCCATGTAACTAGATCCCGTTAACCACTAGCGTCAGCGTCGCCGTAAGTTTACCACAGAACGTTCTAACCATTGTAATTCCATGCGATTCCTCGGCGAAGTACCACCGGGAAGGCACACATCTGAACGGTTATTCTACATCGATGTTTTGCAAGCATTCCGAGCCTCTTTCTGACCCCCCAAAAGGAAATCCAAACTGGGGTTCACCTAGTCGAAGGGTGATGGTCGCTGGGAACTGGAATGCTGCGGATTAATTTAGACCATCTTCTTCTTCAGGGTTCGACCGAAACCTCGCACCGACGGGCATTTTTTTTTTCATCTTCTATCGCATAAAACGGCTTCGTGCTGAGCAGCACAAAGCGTTAGTCAATGAGCCATCAACGCTTTTTTTTTATTACCGAGCCCTCAACTTGGTACGTCTTCTGAGGCGCGAATAACACAAACAAGCATCTTAAGCAGCTCCCAGTCTGAAATCACAACACGAATACCGCGAAAACCTAACAGGAATTCCTGTCGTACGACAAAAAAAGAAAAAAAAAACTTTGTTGTGACAACAGAAGTCCTGTTGTTACGACAAAATCATCTGTTGTTACGACACACATTTTTGTCGCAACGACAAAGGTAATTTGCTCACAACAGAGCTGCCATTTACGCTACTCTCCACAAGGGGCAATAACATTCAAACCATGTGCAACTACTGACGGAACATCAGGATCACGACAAGACAGGAATTCGGCACGGCGGAACATCAAAATCAGGGCAGGAATACGCACACGGCAGAGCATCAGAATCACGACACGGGAAGAATACGACAAGACGACAGTACGACACGCGAAAATACGACAAACTACAGAAATTTTTCTGGTCGTCTTTTTCGACCGGGTTCTAACGAAAGAAAAACCGACATTTAACAGTTTACAGCTAACTTTATTGTTAAGCGAAGTAAACACCACGGGTCTCAGTCGATGTAACCAATACAGCGCCGCCCGAAAGGACCGCAGCGCTACGAAAATTAGGGCCCCCGCTGCAAAAATACGGCCCATTTTGCTTGTTACACATCGAGCGGCTGTGTACGGAGCTATACGCGCTCATCATCTCCGCCGTATCCTGTCCCGCCGAATCCTTGCGCTGTATGCGTTCAGCTCCCCACAAGGCAAGCCCACTGTGACTCGGAGGTGCCCCGCTTGGCCTGCAGCGTTACGGCGCTGCACCGTGGCTCTGCATCCGAGATGCGGTGGCGAATGTTTAGATCGTGTTGAGCTACCGGAACCAAGTGGTGTTTGCAATAGAAGGCACGACGCGCGCGCATGCGTGCACTGGCGCACGAGCCGTTCCTGCACCAAAGCACGTCAATGCGGAGCCTTGTCTTTGTGAGGGCCGTACACGCGCGATTCGGCGGCCCTAAATACACACAGTGCGTACAGACGGCTTCCGTCCACCGCATGGGGTGTCGGCGCTGCGGAGTTTATGTTTCCAGAACTACGCTAATAGAACCGCTCATATATGTTGCATTTTGTCGAACGTACACTCGCAGTTTCGTCACAAAAAATATACGTGTCTGTCCCGGCCGCTTATATCCCTGAATGGAGGCTGCGCACCGCTTATCCAAGGGAGGTTTTCTGGGGCGTGACTGTATTTCCACGTTTGTCCACGGCCGGACTCGACTCTCCTCCCGCGCTCCCCTTACGGGCTTAGAAAAATTGGCTCGGCGCATGGGATTTTTTCTGATGCGCAGTTGGAGGGGCTGACCGCACGAGGGCAGCACCACCTCTCTGCAAGCTCTGCGTCACCGCGTCTCCACGCAAGACAAGAGCAAGGCAGCTTGAGCGTCGACAACATAACCAGTTTGCTTTCGCGGTGGCATTTCCCCATGAAACGGGGCAGTTAGTATAACCGATATGGCTAAGATTTTTTGTTCTGGTATATAAACGATATATGCGCCAGGCACTTGTTTACGCAATAAGATCAGAGCAAAGTTGTTCGCGTATGTACTATATTTGCTTGCAACATTCCTGACTTGAGGCGCACCGTGACACAAAGTTTTATTTTATGGCCATCTTTATACAATTTTGGGAAAGAAGCATATCCCCTATGACTATACCTGAATAAAAAAGCAACACACCCCACAAGAACTGGCTAATGTAGACGTGTAAAACGCACAAAAAAAAATTACACCATGGACGAAGGAGGACAACAGAGACAAGCGCTAGTACCAACTAGCATTTAAGGATGCGGGTTCGATTCCCGGCCACGGCGGCTGCTTTTTTGATGGAGGCTAAAAGCGCAAACGACCGTGTGTTTGAGATTTCGGCGGTTAATTAAGGTACCCAGGTGGTCAAAATTAATCGGGAGCTTTCCACTACCGTGCGCCTACTCGCCTAAATAGCGTGGGCGCATTAAACCCCATAATCAATCAGTCAGCATTTATTCGTAAAAACGCTCATATACAGTAGAATCTCGATAAACGGAAATCGCTTAAACGGAATTGCCGTTTAAACGGAACAGTAGCCTGTAAGTTGGTTGGTTTTTGTATTCAGATAACGTAAAAAAACTCCCGGTAATCGGAAGTAAAATTTCTGCGTCACCGTTTAAACGGAACCAGAATTGGAACTTCTTGTGATACCCATTGGCATGAGAATAAGCTTTTTACGGTTCCGGATGTTTCGCTTTTTTTTTTCTTCCTGCGTGACTTTTTTTAGGCCTCATAAGTCTCGTCTCGTAAGCGGTTAGCCGTGTTGGTGCAACGAATGCAACATCGCAGTTCTTGTTCCAGTCGTTCGGTCTGGATTCAAGATGCCGAGGTTACAGGGCTCAGCTCCTGCCGCCTCGTTCGTGCCATCGTGGTGCTATTCGCACTTCATTACCGCGTTTCCGTCTTCTAAATTCGGTGGCTCGTAAGCACTCGCGAAGTTTAGTCCTCTAGCCTCCATGAAGATGCAGTTGCAATAATTCGAACAAAAATAATTGATGCATTTTGTAGTGCTATAGTGCCTAGAATATACTGCCAGTATATACTGCCTAAGCCTCTTGAAGTTTTCTTGCTTTCTGAAAAACTATCAGCTACATTCACCTTCTAGTGCATATATATTTCCATGAAATGCCATTAAGAGTGTGTACGCTCATAAATTTGCACCTTTGCACATCTCTCTCAGTAAATAGAACTCCTGCTAAACGGAACTAATTTTTTCGGTCCCTTGAAGTTCCGTTTATCGAGAGTCTACTGTATTACACAAAAAAATGCGCACATCAGCGAAAAATTACATTCTACAATTCAATGCAATGCAATACCAACTTTCCCAGAAGTCCACCCTAATCTGCACAATATAGTCCATCAGGAAACAAGGTATGAAACACCAGTCCTTAAAAATAAACAGGGTAGAAAAAATACAAATGCAGACTACAAATACAGTCCAGTCTGCTGCAACTATAATGATCCCATCTGTCGTTTACAGATTCAAAAAAATATATTCCTTGTGAGCTGTGTTCCTACCCCGCTGTGCGAGTTTTTCCGGTTGATTTCTCGTAAAAACTGGCAAGGCCTGGATATTTCCTTCACAAATCGTAAATCCGATAGCTGAGCCGATAGCAGTTCAACGATGAGGCTTACCAAATAATGCTAGCTTGTTGGAAGGCAACAGCACTACGATAATTCTCTCACTATGTGAATGTAGCGATTTTAGGTCCTTGAATTCTACCTGCAGAACACGAAGCCATTTTTCCACAATGATCCTTCAGGACATCTTTTCATGGCACCACCATTAGTTTTCGCCGCTATGAGTGCTGGCCAACGTTACCAGGTCAAATGCGGGCAGCTTACTGGACAACTGCATATTCATCGGAGGATGTGCAACCATGCACTTTCCGCATCACAAATTGTCACACATGCGGCTGTAAGCGGCGCTGCGGCGCACACACTGCGCCCGTGAACGCGCTTGGAGGCGGCGGAGCAGCAGTGGGCTAGCAGCGCCTGCCCCCAACTTGCGGCGGCAGGCAGCAAGACGCCCCAATGCGGAGGCCGTAAGGGGAACGCGGGAGGAAAAGAGTCGAGTCCGTCCGTGGTTCGTCAAATGAATCAGATATCCTCCTCCTCCCCATTCACCAGCCGCCATGCCGTCCACTTACGGTCAATTTCGAAATGAAGAACCTTCCATGAGTTACCAACCACGGTTCTCATTGTAGAGCCTCCGTGGTAGTTTGTTTTTTTATCGTGATGTGCCCGCCTATACCCAAGCTCCCTCGTGTTGGGGAAGGCACCAATGAGCTGCCGCAGTGGTCGCATGATTCGCGCATGAGGAAATGTCGCGTTGCAGCATGGGACAGCAAAGAAGTGACGAAAGGCGTCGAATCAGTATGTACAGCCGGTAAAAGGCTTGTCTATAACACAGCGTTCGTACTCTCAGCCCTATCCTGCCCCGCCGGAGCGGGATTTGAATAAAACTACTGCGGAATTCTGAAGTCTTAGCCTTTCGCTTTTGCCTCCGACATGTTTGGGATGAGTATGTTTCGGCAGTGTTCGGATGTAGCTGGTTGAAGCTGAAATCGCTGTTATAGACAAGCGTTTTACCGGCTGTACGGTTCGCCATTCTTGAACTCGCTCTATATGCCTCCAGATTTCGAAGGCCCGTGATGAAGTTCTTGTCCGCGACGTTTCTACAGAGCCCCGCGAAGGTGTATACATTGATCAGTCGAGGGGGACGAATCGGCAATCGCAAGCCAATGTAAATCGCGTGCCACGGCGGTGCTGTAATTTAAACTGGGCCCGACCATTTGGCTGACAACAGACGGCCATGGGTTGACGTTCTACATCTGTAACATAACCCATTGGTATAGAACACTTGTCAAACGCTTAGGGGTTAAATAACGTATTCACGGGCAGCAGATGGGATGGTTCACGTGCTAAATATTAAATTTGGAAGTGTAGAATTTTCGCGCATCAAATTAAGAAATAATCTCGTTCGATGTGGTGGGAAAAAGCTCATCGAGTTTCTACATTTTGATTAGTTATGAAACAAATTGGGAATTTATAATGACCATTTTAACCAGCGAATCAGCCGAAAATATTTGATCGGAAAGTTGTAGACCCTCACAAGAAACGGCGAATATTAGAATTTCAGCGAAAACTTTATTACGGTGTAGAAAATTTTACCTCCAAATTACACGAGTCGGCGCACGCGCAACCGCTGTTGTTAGCGCGTGCTTGCGACAGCCGCAATTTTCCGTCGCGCCCAAAATTTCTCGGTATTCCATTACACCGTCGCAAATTCCCGTTAATTCAGCGGATTCTACCCACCGGCGGACCAGCAATCAGACAGCAACAAAGCGCACATTTGACGTTTACTACAATTAAACAAACCCCTTTCCCAACCCAGCTCGGCTTACACACACACATCCAAGCCTGTATATTATACCAACCGCGGCCTGTCGCCTGTGCGGAGGTCACGTCACCCTTTCTCACATCTTATGGGCATGTCCACGAAATGCGTTCCACTAATCACCCCGAGGAGCACGGGAGGCCGCGCTCCGCAGCTCCGGTCTGGACCTTCAGGTCCGGTTAATCGATAGGGCAGAACTCGCCGGTGAGGGGAGAATGCCACCGGCTACAAGCGCGGCCTGAATGGCATAGACCAAATAAAAGTTTTATCTCTCTCTCCCTCTTCAACGGATTCTCGCAGAAACTTCACCATTCGGCATATCTACTGACGATGTACAACACCGTAATCGAATGGTTTGCTCTAGTATTAAGGTCAATATTTTGCATCAACTACATCCTTAACCAATTCAGATTTTAAAAATATGACGCATGTCAACCGGAATGATTAATAAACACTTTTGTTTCAAAATAAATAAAACACTCCTGACTTTAATATTCGGCCCAAGTCACGTGGAACACAGCGTAGAAATGCAGGAGCCTTGCTTTTAGGGGTGCATGTGTTAAACTCGTTTAGATATGCGGCGATGAACAAGAAACCGTAGCAGAGGCTTCACGTTGTCTAACCTCCCGCTGTTATGCTACTACGGCACGCTGAATAATGTTTTTCGCTTCATATAAGCGATTTATCTCCACGGAAACATGCCGCGGGCTATGAGGTGCGCAATGCTAGAGGGGGGGGGGGGGGATAAGTCATACTGAGAAATAATTTAAAACACCTCGCAATCATTTACGTTCGCAACTGCGTATCCCCACGGCCAATGGGCGTTACGAAGCGTCGGCACAAACGTGCGTCGTTCGCCGAACCGCAGCGACCGGACAAATTACAGCAAACTTGCGTGAAAAAGAAAGAAAAGAAAAGCGAAAACGAAAGGTTGGCACGACAGACCTCGTGCTACAGTGCGAACGAACATCATAATAAGAAGAGCCCTCTCCGGCGTCCACGTGAGCGCTCGGTTGCTGGTCTTTAAGGCCAGCGAATCCCCGCTTACGAACGACTCGGTGCCATTTGCGCTACTCTTTATACAGCCTGAGGACACTCGCGCGAGGAGCTGACCGCTGACCTTAGGCGCTAAAGCGTTGTGATATAAATTAAAGCGTTTTAAATTGCTGCCCTGACATTATCAAAGACGCGTCCATCCACGGAGAGCGTTGGTGCCTCCGCAGCGCACACCCCCGCTACTCTCTCAAGGGCACCTGTTGGAGCGGGCGGTCATTTCGACGCGATAAACAAACAAACAAACTAACAAAAAAACACGAGAGAGAGCGACATTGTGCTATTTTTACGTTTGTATCGTCGTAGTGATCCTTTGTTTAACAAGTTACATAAATAGGCCCAGTCAAATAGGAAAAAAAAAAAAAAAAAAAGAAAGGTGGAGGAGGCATTGATTCGGTTGCCATAATAAATTAGCTGAAGCATTTACGCTCCCTTTCAGCCCACCAAGCTGACGCTCTCGCTACTTACAGGAGCTTCAATAAGCTATAGATGGTGGTGCGGGGTCCCACACCGAACTGGGATTCCAAAACGTTTTAAAGGTTGTTTTGTTTTTGCGCGTCAGCAAAGCATTAAGTGGTACAGACACAGCTGCAGATGAATAATCCTCCCGTATACGTGCACTTCACATAGCGGCCCTGATCGAATGCTGCAAGATGTTGAGACTCGATTGCTAACACAAAACGGAAGAACAGGAACGACCCACACAGTTAGCTGTGGAAAGGAAGCCCAACCTGACAATTTTCACAATGGCCAACTTCGCCAAATTTAGTTCCACTGCATTGTCAAGCCTGAAAAATGGCCCGATGTACGCCACATAGACAATCGGAAATCGTATTGTCTGCCTTCAGGCATCGATTAATACAGTTCCGGCAGATAGCCACAATAGACCGAGGAGGCGACGCGTCCCTCAATACTGTTTCAAAGCTGCGGCCGTATCGCCCATTCTTCTTACTTGTATGTCAGGGAGGTATTAACGCGTGAAGTTTCCCTAGTGGAGGCTTTCCTGACTACGTGCAAGCGGTGGGACAGGGGAGGGGGGGGGGGGGGGGGGGTTCCCATTTATTCCTTTCATTGCTTTTCAAGGAAGTGGAACTTTATTAAAACTGTTTTTCAAAACAATCCTTCGCTATTTGTTTGTCCCAAAAGTTGGCACGTTGGTGTGACGTGCTCTAGCCGGTTTCCGGTCTCAGATAAAGCGCGCACGCTCTACAAGCAACGCATACAGCCACCTCGCCCAGAGCTCTGCACTTCGCCGTCACGCACGGAAATACGTCCCGGTTGCCCTTCGACCCTATCAACGCATACACACCGCACATGCCGGGCGCGCGTCGAGTGCACCGGCAACAGCGCTCGCGAATGTACAATAGAAAATAAAGCAAACAAAACGCACGGTATTCGTTCCGAAACTTTTGTCACAGTCGAGGGGCATGCAGCTAAGATGATACTAGTACGGCCCGCCCCCCCCCCCCCCTTTTTTTTTTTGCTTTACATTTCATTACTCTTCAAGGTTTAAGGAAGAAAACAAAAACGACACTCGTGTGAGCGGATAATAAAAGGTATAAAGCGACGCGAGAAACGTCACAATACAGGAAGATTCGCGCGTTTGTGACATCACGGCCTCCGCGATCGGCTGCCGGCGGCGCGCCGTTGCTCGCGCCGCCGGGAGCTAATCGCGGAGGCCACGGTGACATTCTCGCCGCTTTCAATCACACCAAACGGCATTGAAGTTTGTGGGTGACGCTGAACGCATATACACCCTGCACGCTAGCCAGCCATCCTGATGTGAGGTCTGCCCGCCAGCCCAAGTGACACGTACCGTATAAAAAAAAACAAAAAAAAAAAAACACTGTGGTACTAGCACAAAGCCATGCAATGCGACGCGATGGTACGCTGCTGCTTGATATAGACATACATGTTTGGTAGTACCACGGCAATATTGATAAAGAGAACTGACTAAACGTTAGTTTGCCCGTCCGGATGAGTATACTCACAATACAGGAAGATTCGCGTGTTTGTGACATCACGGCCTCCGCGATCGGCTGCCGCTATAGGGGGACTGCAGGGGGAATCCACTATAGGGGGACTGCATATCCGGGCCCTATAATCCAGGTATCTCTTAACTGAAGCAAAAGCGTGTGCGGGGCATCAAAAAATGGCACCCATGACAAAAAAGCATGCTTCCCTCAGTCGATTGGTCCACCCATTTTACACGTATGGACATATGAACCGCCATAAGTACATAAGGGAAGTGCTTCGGTGCAGGAAGTGGCTTCAGGACGGAAGCTCACTCAAATCAGTGCTCAATAAAACCGCTGAAGGCGTGCCCAGCTACACCCCAGAATATTGATGTATATAAAAAGAAAAAGATGTTCCTGGCGTGCCCGTTAAATGTACGATTAAATAGGCACTGTGAACAATAAAAACGCAAAATTGATTCTGACGATTCCGTTGGGGACCGGCTTTGAGAAGAGCTGGTGCCCGGCCGAAACGTCAAAATAAATCTTGCCATGCGTTGCACTGTTACTGTTTGAGCATTTTATATATATATATATATATATATATATATATATATATATATATATATATATATATATATATATATATATATATATATATATATATATATATATATATATATATATATATATATATATATATAGCGTAGTAAGAAAGATGGGATGTCTTTGGCTGTCTTGTCCAAATCATTCTCTTAAAAATAATTTCAAAGCTTATAATTTTTTTCCAGACACCTACACGCGAAGACATCAGGTAAACACAAAAGCGACCTCCCATAAGAGTGATTTGCCGAAGTGCTCTCTCGCCCCTGTATTCAGTGTTAAAAATAATCGGGCTTTGTCCCGCCTTTGTCGGTGCAAATTCGTCTATAGCTTCCCGTGACAGATGCGATTGAGAGCGGTGTAACCAATTTGGCATTTCGAAACAGCAGGCGTCGAGGCATGAATAGTGGAGAGCACGCGTCACAGTATATACAGTGCGCAGCTTTGAATTGTTACGTCACTATCCAAACCACGCATGTGAAATAATGCAACGCCTCATGATTAAAATGAAAGAAGCACGCTCGGTTAGTAAAAAAAAGTTTACCCCACATTACTCCATCGTTCACACCGACACAACGAGTGGTCGATAGCTCAACTGTGATTGCCTCACAAGACCCCAAGCGCATATGCACTTCGTTTCTTCTGACGCCTTTGGAACATCTGTCCGCCAGCGGCAGTGTATACACGAAAGCGCCGTCACTACTTTGAGCGCGCCGAAAGACCCCATCTACCTTATGTAAACACATATGTGTGTATGCGTGCATGTGCGTGTGTCTGAGAATTTTGTGGAAAGGACACCTTGGAGAACACTCATTGTTTGAATCCAAAGCCGCCGTAATATAGTGTCTTCCGCCGTTAATTGACGAAAAAAAAAATCACCAACAACAAAAAACACTTCCGCAGCGCTGGTTTCGAGCCATCTGTTGCGCAATAACGCATTCGCCATGCCTAAGCTTCTCCCTAAAGCGGTGTGCAGAGCCAGATGGCAGCGGAAAAAGAGCGCGGAGTTTAAAGTGGCTACAAAAAGCGCGCACCGAGTGTGAAGTGCAGGCCGCACGACGGCGTAATGTGCATGCAGTGTCACGAAGCATAAAACCGGCCCAGGTGTCATAGATCGCGCCGAAAAAAAAAAAAAAGGAAAAAAATCTACACAACAGGAGGAACCTAAAACAGGTCTAGAGTCGTTTTTTGGCAGCATTATACGTTAATTCACAGTGACAGACACATTCGAACTCAATCGTGGGAGGACCCCAGCCTCACAACTTTCTCTCTGTAGGACCACGAGGGAAGGGACCACGCGTGTCACTTACGCATGCACGCGCGCGCGCACGCACACACGCAAAACCCCTAACGGCCACGAGTGTAGCGGACTTTTAAAACTGCCGACGGCAGTAACACTCGGAGCCGTGGCCACCAACAACAACCACGAGAGAGGCACACTCACACACACACACACACACAGCGAGGCATGCCGGCAAGAGGAGCGCAACATGTGAACCCGGGACGCGGAGCGCGGCATGTGGCGGGTGCTCGGCGACCCGAGCGGCACAGGTTTGCGGGTCTGCTGCTGCGAGCCGCCAACACGCGCAAAGGCCGAGTGCTCGTCCCTGTGCGCGTGCTCGCCGACAGCCGACTCACCTCCGAAGCGGTGCGCGAACAGCCTCGAGTGCCTGGCCGCCAGCAGCCAGGGGTAGAGGGGCTGCGGGTCCCGGGACACCATGAAGGGCCCGCCGGGGCCCACCAGGTGTCCCAGCGGCGGCGGCGGGTGGTGGTGCTGCAGCGGAGACGCCGAGCTCAGGTAGGGCGGGGGCGGCGCGCGCGACAGCGGGTGCTGCTGCTGCTGCTGCTGCTGGTGGTGGTGCTCGGCCACCATGGCGGCGTACGCGGCCGCCAGCGGGGGAAAGGTGGCCATGGGCACCGCCACGCCCGTGGCGTGCGCCGGCGGCCGCGGGGAGTCCGGGGGCCCCGAGGCGGCCAGCGAGTCCGGCACGTGGTGCTGGTGGTGGTGGTGGTGGTGGTGCGCGGTGTCGGCGCGCCGCTCGTCCACCGCATCCTTGCCCACGATGGACTCGATGGAGAAGCCGAGCTTGGGCTTGTTGGGGGCCGCTGTAGGCATCATGGTCTCCGGCGGTGACACCATGCCGGCTCGCTGCCACTCAGCCCGGCAGCATCGAGGCTCGCTCCCTCGAGGTGGGGCTCCCTAGCGCTACGCAGCCAGCGGGCGGCTCATCGCGGCGGTCCGTGGGCGCACGACAGCTTGGTTCGGCCGGCCGGCTCGCTCTGCGCGGGCCGCCGGGGCTGGGGGCCGGACGGGGAGGAGCCTGCCGCTCGGACGGGGGACGGCGCAGCGGGGGACCGGCCCTTCGCCGGGGGCGGGATCCCCGGCGGCGGCCGCGCGGAGCGCGCCTGGCGGCATCTGTCGGCCGCCCGCCGAAGCCGCTCGCAATGGCGCTTCTCATCCCGGTCTGCGATCCCAGCGCGACGCTGGCTTGTGCTCCAATGTTCAGCCGACTCTCAGCGTATTAGAAGCAGTGCTGTTCCGGTTATTTTTGCGCACACGTATGTAAGATTCTCATCATCTTCCTTCATGCTGTTTCGGATGTCGTTCAAAGGGGGAACGGAAAGTTGGAATTGTGCGCGTCCCGTCGAGCTGTCATGTCGATATCCCGCATGGGATCTTGTTCCGCGCGCATGCAGCGCTCACTGCGTACGTGCTATGGCGCAAATGTGGTGATAGGGCTGGGGTGCCGCAAATGGTCCCCGTCACGCGGCTTGTTTTTACTTAGGTCATCAGTTTTCCCATTTTGTACGCGTTTCGTTAGGTGCGGGTTCGTTCGATGGAAATCAGCGATGTAGACGCCAAGAATCTTCGGCAGTTTTTGAATGAGGCAGCATAACGAAGTCATGCTTCGTTTAAACGAGCTTTGGAAGGGCGTGTGAAAAAGTTCGTTTAAGCGAATCTTCGCTATAGTGAACCGATCTATGGAACTTGTTATATTTATGCCTAAATTATTCGCGTTTTCAGCGAGACTCTGATCCCATACATATTATCTGATACGGTGTGTCGCATCCCGGACGAATGTTCTGACCTTACGCGGTGGGATTACGAGCAGCCGTGCGCAAGAGCCGCTCATTCTGAAAGAACGGCCACAGCTTGCAGGTTGCAAAGCATCAGATATCGCTGGCACAGCTCCCAAATTAAATATTTCGAAACGAAAACTGCGCGCACGCTTATGCCCGTGGATTCCAGACGAGAAACCTGTATAGCCAAGGCAAGAAAAATCTTTGTATATACGTGAGGATGCCGCTGACCCCCATTCCCATTGTGATTCTAATCCCGATGGAGGTGTGTATATCGTTTCGATGGTGATTTCTCAAACAAACAAAAAGGCTCGTTCAACCAAGTCCTTGGTTTGGGTTTGCTCTTTGTGTTCCTTTTGGTACAGTGGCGGAAGTTAGTCACCCTTTCTTACGCTGCTTAAACTACACCACCCGAAAGTGGCCGTATTACTCACAGACTGGTTTAGAGTAGAGCTGGACGCGTATGCGTCAGTAGCATCACAACCCCGCATGCCGCATATCTCAGGCGATCCGCTGGCCACAACGATGCGCCGCCCAAGTCAGTAGCAAGGTCAGCAAATGTAGGCGCACGGTCCGGGACCAGGGGTTTCCTCGCGAGCGCATGAGCTGTCAGTGACGGGACTCGTCTCCTCGAGAAATTTCAATAGCGCGTATTTGAAATAATTCTTCAAAACGTATTCCGGTGATTGTGTGTTTGAAGTGTAGACATGTAACTCTTACAGTGGCCTCATTCAACGATGCGTGGTCGTGCGACATACATAGGTATATAGGTTAGGCTGTTGGGAAACGACCGGAATATTGGTGGCAAAGCTGCAATTGCGCTTATACTCTAAGAAGTCCCCGTATTGCGCCCTCACCACAACGATCCAGAATGACATTCCTGCCTTTCCTTAACCTGTATTCCTTCCGTCCAATCGAAGTGACCTAGTGCGAAAATTCGATGAATGACGTTTGAGCATTCAATTTAGATGAAAACGGCATCTGCGTGTGCACATCGATCGTGTAATGAAAAACACCATTCACGCCTTGCGTATTGTCCTGCACACATGCACTTTTTTTCTTTAGTGAAACCGTATGTTGGGCTTCGTTATTCGCCGAATTTGCTCCGTACAGGGCCACTTCAATTGGTCAGTCTGGAGCAGTGTGGTGAGGACGACCTACGGGGACCCCTTGCGTAGCTTTCGCGCCGCACAGCGAAATCAACCCGCCGCTTTGGGAGAGGATGCGTAGTAACTTTAATTAAGAAGACATAAATAGTGACGTATTTGTTCTTGCAAAGTGGTTTGAGGAGAGGTGGGGCTACACGCCGGAATTGTGTGCAATCTTAAAAGCGATCGTGTACAAGTCACGACTCGAAGTTTGTTTTTCCACCGAAACTCGGTAAAGGAACGTTTTTTACACGACAATCTTCGTTTCCTTGATCATGTAGTTTAATTTGATGGTAGGTCTACGGGCTAGTTTCGATTTTATAACGAAGGTCATCCCGCTTTGTTTATCATTTAATCGACTAATCGTGCACGGAGGCAGCTGTTTACGATAATTCAAGAACTGAGTGAATAGCGCATTGCAAGTGTCCAATTTGTCTCACTTCATTTCTTGCCGACGTTAAATAATTGCTTCATTTTTTTTGAACCACTGGATATACCGCGTTATAATAATAAAACATGAATATTATTATTATTATTATTATTATTATTATTATTATTATTATTATTATTATTATTATTATGTACGAAATTTGATAAATAAAATGACTGGAGTATATTTATATTGTGCGATGTGTGTTTAAACAAAGAGCGGTGGAAAGAGCAGTGAAAGATTTCAACTTTGGCGTGGTGTCATGAGAGATTTTTAGAATAGGGAATGCACGCTTAGAGGATCGCAGTCCTCTGGTTGAGAGGCGCCACAATGCACTGAAGCGAATAATAGAGCAGATTTGGCGAATGACAGGAACGTGAATGCCATCTGATTCAACAATATGATCGGCGCTGTGACACTGATCAACGCAGAGCATCGCGCATGCAATTGCATGCATTGCGTGAAACCACAGACCCAACTTTTTAGCCGAATGGTATACGCTCGACATCGGCGTTCGGCGACCTTTATTTTTGGCTACAGAGATTGGTCAATAGAGCGTTTCGTGGTGACGCCAGCCCACATGATTGTCTTAGGAGGTGAGATACACGGCCGTTGCGTTTGTATGTGCACCCACACAGCATGCTTTAGCATATATCGTTTCACCTCGAACGCAAGCGAACTTCCTTGCAATGCTGTAGGCTTTGATTGTATTGGCTACTAGCCTTCTGGAACATCTCGCAGGTCGCAAGAGTGGAAGAAGGGCTTGCGCGCGCACGCGCCATTTCTGACTTGCAAGCCATTTCTGACTATGGTTTGCAAGCCAAAATCACTGCCTCCAATTGGCGCACGCGCACTATAGTAGCGACCACGTAAGGCAACTGCGCACGCAAAGGGCTCTGTCGGCTTCCGTACTCTCAAATTCCCGGTTTCCACACCTCCCATAAGTCGAGTGGAAAGGGAAAATCCGACCTAACAAAGACAGCTCGGAAGCCACAAATTCTTCGACTGTATCTCAATCTTCGTAAAACAGAAGCACGAACACATGCGCATAAAATCCCGCGCTTGAAAACACACAGAACGAGGCTTAGTTTCCGATTGGTGGCCCACTGTAAGTCCGTAAAATAGGAATCGAAGTTTTAGGTGGGGCTGTACCTTGACGCACATGAACGTACACGAAATGTGCCTTCCACTGCTCTCAATAAACATGTGTTTGACTGGCGCCTTGAATGTCGTCTTGCCCGTTTTTTCGTCAGCATGGTGAGAGCTTTTACGGTGGTGCATTTTGCTGGCCTTTGCTCAAGGACGGGTCTCGGCTGGGAAAACAGGGAACCCCAAAAGCAGCGCAGTTGCCCCCGCCCAAAACCAGTGGCCCTGCAGCGCGGTGATGACGCAGGGCTGACGGACACAAGGCCTGCCGCGGACTGCGCAAAGGGCGGAGCGCGGTTGCTCGTAACCATTTTGGTCTCCTCCTGGACTGGCGCGATCATACATGGGATTGGAACTGTGCGTCGAGCGTCGCCGGAGATTAGTCCTTTCGATGGCGTGAGAGGGTGGCCATTTGGCAGTGCATAGGAAATGGCATGCTGGCATTCGATACGCTTCGACGGGCTCGCCGACTGAAGCACGCTCCCTCTAGTGTTTTCGCTTCGCATACGTACCGTCACATGGTTGCAACAGAACGAATCGCAATCTTCCGCCCCCATTTTTGGGCAGCGCGCGACCCGTGCTGAGATGATCTAATACCGCTTTACCCGTGCGCCACGTGCGTTTTATCGAGTGACGCCCATCGGTGCGCACACTCTCTATCCTTTCTATACGCCTGTCCAGTCGGGCTTTCTTCGTTTATTTGAACGTTACTGCAGGTTTTTCCGCTCAATTTAATCCAATCGCAATTCAATTTAATCTAAGCCAATTTAATCCAAGTGCCAACCAATTTAATCCAGCTGCCGGAAGGTTGTTCAGGGGTGTTTTGTGCTGCGGAATTAGGCGCAGCTTTGCGGGCTTCTCTGCCCGGCACATCGTTAACGATAACACCGATTCTATTTTCTCCTCCACCTATTCATTTCTGCCTGCCTCGCTTCTTGTCCTGGCTACCGTGGCTGTCTTTGATTCTCCCCCTTCTTAGCCAAACGGCTCCACACACGTATTTCGTCGCCTCGCGCAGCCAGAACAAGCATACCGCAACTCTGCGTAGATGACTGAGCTTAGACGTTATTTCCCATTCTCGAATATGCACTGCACATGGAGGAATGAATGGTACGGAGAGGTGACCATTTTTGTGAAGCCACTCCCGCCATGTCACGATGTCCACGGAGCTCGCCACCGTTTCCGATCTCCCCGCATGCACTGCGTCCCGCGCCTTCTCCGCCGTTGCTTCCGCTCGAAGAGCAACTGATTTAGCATGCCGGGTCACGGGAGCGTCGAAGGAACCTGCGACGTCGCGAAATCTGTTGTAAATCAGCCGTATATACCCGTCTTCCGCGCCGCTAGTTTCACCACCATAGCTATGTCGAAGCGCTCTAAAAATTGTCCAAGGCATTTAACAAAATTTAGCCTCCGCAGCGGTAAAAAATCAAGCCATAGACTATACAAGGAGCTTCTTAAATGACGTCACCTCCGCCACATTTCCTTAAAGGGGCCCTGAAAGGCATTTTGAGCACACTAAATGAACTAGCGCAATCGCTAGATTGGGTCACCAACGTCACCTGTGCCAAGTATTACTCTTTTACGCGCAGCGGAAAGCTCACACTTTTGTTGCAAAGTTTGTCGCTTTTTTCTCACCCTTTCCTTCGTGTTTTTGGACGCCGCCATCTTCACATGTCTACATCATCGATTCCCAGATGTTCGTCATGAGCTAGACATCCTGCTATTGGGCGGCTTTTTCACGCACTTCCGGCAAAGAGATGAGTCGTCTGCTCAGCGTCGGCTCGCCGGCTGATCTGCCAGCGGAGTGCCGGAGTGCTTTGACATTTTACGACAAACGAAACAAGTGTAAACAAACGCTTAACCGTTTGTATTGAATGCAACACGGCCATAACACGACGTGGATTTTATCTTACGTGAGTACGTACCATAAAGAAAGACCCGTGGCACTTCTTTGGTGCAATCGCAGAGAACGCCCTGAGCCGAATGCCCGGGTTTGACGCGTACATTTTATTCAACTTCAAAACAATCCAGAGATGCGTTTCGAACGAACGCAACGTCACAACATGCGTTGCAAGTCTGAACCGCGATTGACAGACGATGAATTGCCTCCTCCTGCCCGTCGTAAATTCGGCACTCACCTCACACCCGGTTTGCGGGGACGAGCAGCAAGTCACAACTCTGGCGCGCAAGCGAGAAGGCTTTTAGCCAGGCATACTGCACATACCCCATGCGAGGTTGAGTGGTACGTCGTTCGAGAAAGATAATCCAGACCATGGGAAGCACTATCCACCCGCAGAAGTACAAAGTCGCATTTCATCGCGAAACGAACGCGTCCACAACACACAGGAGGCGATGCACACACACACACACAGCTTCGGTCGCTGCATTGGCTTAGCTGACAAGCTTCGTTCGGACAATCAGCGATGCTACGACGATACAGAGCTGCGTGAGGACGACGTGATAACCACTTCACGTATTTAAAAAGAGATGGGCAAAGAACTAGGTTCATCGGAAGCAAAAAATCTTTCCTCCATTATAGTGCCTGAAATATACTGGCTAGTGTGCCGAGGGCGGGCTCCAGGCGGGCGCCGGGAGCGATGTACGCGGCCGTCTGCCGCTTGGGGCGCTGCCGTGCGGGAGTGTGCGCGTTTATCCGGCCCGAGCAGATCGCGCGGTTACCTCCGAGCTGCGTAGCAGACGGCAGCGGCAGAACTTTCCATTCCCGCTTGCGACGAAAGCGAGCGAAAGCGACGGGAATTCTGTCGCGCAACCAAAATTTGTCCCGACCATTCGACAAAAACGATCGTCGCGCGACAAAGCGACGGAATTCCT
Organism: Haemaphysalis longicornis; assembly: GCF_048455015.1. Lineage (NCBI taxonomy): Eukaryota > Metazoa > Arthropoda > Arachnida > Ixodida > Ixodidae > Haemaphysalis > Haemaphysalis longicornis. The sequence continues at coordinate 112,462,863 of NW_027526203.1, read as the reverse complement.
GCCGCTCTCACTCGCTTTCGTCGCAAGTGCGAACGGGCCTTTATGCGCAATCTCCGCCCCACATAAAACAAGCTCTTGCTTGTCGCCTGAGCATACGGTTGATATCTGACTACGTTACACTGTGCTTGCCAGTGTATTTAAACGATGTCACTAGGTTTGAAACGTACGCGCTCGGCGTGCAGCTTTGTAAACGCAAGCGGTTTCACATACGCACGCTATTTTGCTGCTAATAGAGTTTTAGTACAGCGTTTGTGGCCTTTGCACACGCTAAACGCTAAATTTTTGTGTCCCGCTACGTGACACCGCGATGGGAGTTTTAGTAGAGTGTCTCATCAGTTTTGCGTAGCGACACACTAATGCATACGGCGCCATCTGTCAAATGTTTTCCGAAATGTCTCGCCGGCTGATCTGCTAGCGGAGTGCCGGAGTGTTTGGACATTTTACGACTATCCAAACAAGTGCAAACAAACGCTTTCCCGTCAGTGTTGAATGCAACACATGGGTGCAGCTTGTCAGAACACGGGTTCTCGCTGATCGAGTGGAGCGTTGGTTTGCTCTTCGCCTTCACGTTCATCGCCGCTGATAAAGCGATCCGATCCGGCGCGTTTTGTGCACGGGTTCTGTGTCGGTTGAAAATGTCTTTTTTCACATGCCGCCGGTAGTAGGAATTACAACCACCGCAAAATAACACCCGGCACCAGCGGGGCCACATCTGAGACCGCGCTTTTTGGATAAACAGTGCGCGGTGCACCAAAGGGAACAAGCGCACGATTCTCCCCACGCGGCTGCGAGTTCGCCGCCGATACACTCTTAATCTGGTTCCACGTAAGATCCACTTAGTAACTGGAACTTTTTTGCAAAAAAGTTCCAGTTATATATTTGGAACCGTGTTCCACATATCCTGAAAATTAAGTGGAACAGTGCCCCACATATTTTTGCAACTAAATTATGTGGATCGGTGTTCCAAATAAAAGTATGCGGATCACTGTTCCAAATAAAAGGGTAGTTTAAGTTACTGGAACATTGATCCATGTAAAATGATTATGGAATTTATCCGGTGCGCCGTTCCAGGTACCTTCAGGCCAACTGTTTATATAAAACGGTGTTCCTATAGGCATTGGGAAGCTGTCTATGGGACTCCACGTTTCCAATATTTCTGCTTTCCTGTCGGTATACACCAAGGTCATATGCCAGGCTGGCGGATGCATTAGTATCAGCAGGAAACCGCAAGCACCATTTTAACACAGCCTTGATATATGATCCGCAGTGATACCAACAATTGGAAAGCAGAAACCACGGGAGCAGTGTGGTCCCTGACAGTTCCCAACAGCTGCCTATCGGAGCACAGTTCTATACAAATGTTGGTCTGAGGCACCTAGAGCGGCACACAGTCTTTGGCTTCACCCGCAGAATCCTGTTCTGACTTTCAGCTGCATGTAAAAGAAACAATATACTTGCATTAAAATACGCACGAAACCAACTATTATGACTCATACACTGCTTCTCAATATACTATACAACTTTATTGGGTGTTAGTATGCATACATTACAGATTTCAATAGCTGTCTATTTTAAATTGCACAGAAAATGACCAACGTACAAGGAATAAATACCATAACGATAACACTAGGCTCCAAGTCGCATTTTCAAATATTCACCTTTACTCAAAAACATGGTTAATAAAGACGGTATTAGGGGCAACTGCTTCACAAATAAATAGACGTGTGCGTCTACCGCGGCACTGCCGTAGACATTATACAACAGTGAGCATCAAATACGCTGTCTTACCAGATAAACCAAGGTAATTCAAAGGCGGAAGGACTCATTGCGCTTGCCATACTATGTTTACGTATAACTGTTTGGGAAAATGCAGTTTGCTATTAAATTGTAGGGAAAGGCCTAAAAACAAGTCATACACGGTTGTATTATCACAAACCTACAACAGTGCAGTGCAAGAGTTAAGGAATACAAAGCTCGAGCCAAGATTAACGATAAAACATTTTGACACGAGAGGTCACATGTGGCAGTATGCCACCATTAGAATGCGATTATAAAAGATAGTAGTTTCCTGACACCAGACGTAAGTGTAACATCAAGCTATTTGTAGGCAAAATAGACTTTATGAGCGTCCTGAAAAGGCCTGACTTAAGGCACGTTACTTCCCCAAACAATTTGTAGTTGTTTAAAATAATTAATCCCAAGAAATCTCACAAAACCTAGCGTGAATCTTATATAATTTTGCAAACCAGGTAGCTGGATGCATGTTACACAGATTAAAATTTAACAAGCAGACTAATTATATACGTCATCAATTCAAGCGAGAACAAGTCAGACATCCTTAAGAAGCAAACAAGCCAGCGTTGAATCATACAGGTGACCAGTTTTACAAAGCAGACTTGAAAGCATTTTTTCCAGCCTCAACATTTTACCTTAGGTGAAATGCACAGTTGCGTGCTATAAAAACCCTGCCGTCTTGCTATCAGTGTAATTGTGACCAAAGCCCTGCTTCTGCCAAGCAAGAAATGCAGCTTTGTTCAAAGAAGAAAACTTGTTCAAGCCAAATACGCACATTTTCAATTCTTCTAGGTCATGGGTGTCAGCTCATATCCGGTACTAAAATTTATCAATGAAGGCGGAAGCCATCTGCGTAAATAATCACTGTCACTTTTGCATCAGCAGCAGCACTGCCATGAAAAAAAATCTCATGAGCTACACTTGAATAATAAGGACGTTACAATGCGGTGCCATGAACTACATTAACACCCACTATAGATTCAAAGGCAGTCTGCGCATTGTGCCAATGATGAAAAATAAGGCACGACTTCAATGTTCAGTTGACCTGAAACTTGCATGTGCCAGTAACTTTAACCTCTTCATCTGATTTCACCCCCTTCATGCCTTTCATCTGACCTCATTCATGCCTTTCAAGAGATACTTTACCTCTACCAATAATTTAAAATCCCAAGTAGAGCTGAACACTTCAAGTATTTCAACAGAGACTCCAACTTAAATGACACCAGACCACTGTCAAACTTCTCATGCTTTCCAAGAACTCCCTGCAAAAGTCCCAAGAACTCTCCAAAGGCACACAACCATATGAACATGATGACACGATGAAAAAGATGACATATGCGGCGAAGAGGATGACCACATCCTGAAGTGACAATGCAGGCGGTTTCTTGCGGGCAATATTGATGCCGCCAGTCCCTTCTCAGAATAACCGGGCCTCGAAAAGACTTACTGCTCACCTCATGTACCTTCAAGGAAACAAGAAAATTTTGTTACATGGTTGCTTGAAATGAGTGAGTTGCTTAGTCCCTTTCATAACACAGTAATTGATTTAAAATCAGCGATTTCTTGGGTTTTTTTTTCTGGGAGTGCTGCTAAAGGTGAAAGTGCGCTAAACAATATCACCACAGACAATCAGTGAAATTGCCCTGATTCGGGAAAGTATCCAACTTTGCTGCCTCGGTATCCTGAATATAAGGTTTTTTTTTTATCCTTGAGAGGTTTCGTTTATTAATCAAATAATAATTACTATAATCACCTTTCGGCATTATATTTTACACACCTTCTCTCTGCAAAAAATGTTCTCTGTACTGTATAATGTGCTCCCTAGAATGCTGTAGTGAAACTGGCTTATTATAACTTACAGCTAAACGATGTTTCTACCACAAAGAAATAAATGGCCAGTCATAGGAAATCATAAATATCGCACTGTGGCAAATTTTTTTTTTGGAATTAGTTCCCCCTAAAATATTTCCCCCTCGATATGTATTACCTCCATGGTTCGTAGTGGTATGAGGCAGAAGTTGAGCTGACTAATGCTGAACTAGGCTGTTGCACAATTTTCTTATAAATCGCTACTATAGCGAATTTTCTTGCAGACGTCACTTTCTGTGCTCTAAACAATTCCCTTTAAAAAAATTACCCCTTATTTAACAAACTGTCAAAATCCAATGCAAGCATTACTCAAGCTACGCCTGTATTTGGGAGTATTATTGGTGCTACGGGCGTATTAAAAGCGGGACATTTAAATCGTCAGTTGCCACCGTATTGTTGTAGCAGCAACCACGTTGGGCGTGTCCGTGGTGCTGGCAAATCACAACAACTCTCAAGGTGTAAAAGCTAAATATTTACAAAACTAAAATACAAAATAGTGGTTTTTTTTGGCCACTGTTGGAGCATCCGTAATAGGCGGAATGTGAACACAATGGCCAATATTGGCATTCACGATAACTTCTTAACACTGAGATTTTATTAGGACGAACAGACCCAGAAATTGAGTCTCGCAAAAACAAAATGCTAGCTTACCCAACCAAAATTAAGACCCGGGTGTTTATGCCAGGGTCGTCTCAACGTGCACTTCCAGGAAAGTTTCGCTGACGTGTTCCGAAAAGCTCCTACTGTCACCTTGAGCCACAGGCCAAGCTGTCACTGAAAATAAGTTTCAAACCATCAGTTATAAAGAAACTACCTAAAAACGCGCCATGAAAGACCCAAAAATGGCAGTGCGTACTTACTTGTAGAATGCGATGATTTCATCCCGTGCAAGAGCTTTCATGTGTTGCCTTCTGATGATGCACTTCCAAGAAGGGGTCCAAATACAATTAAAATGGCCATATACATTCCTTGTACCACTGTTTTAGGTCTATCTTCGCCCTATTGGCTAGAAAATAAACAGTACAAAAATATCAGAGAATAAATTTATGCCTTGCTTTACCCAGGGAGCACGAGAAAATATTTAACAATGTCTGATTCGTTCCACGAAAGTAGAATGTCTTTTTTACAGCGGAAGCCCTGGTAATCTTTCCTTGCTAAACAATTTGAGATATGAAAATATTTGAACATACTTAAAGCTCACATGTCCTTGGTCTATGCGAACTGGTGAATATCTGCACAATATGCACAACTCAAAAAGTACTCTTTTGCGGGTTATGAGCTCCACAGGGCATTAATAATCCGCCACACTCTCCCCGACGACCCTTCAGCATGCCAAAGATGTCTTCAGCCAGTGAATGCCACAGCCATGACTTCGCAGGAGCATGTAAAGAAAGGAAATAATTTGTTTTCATTTTTTTTTTTGCAGAGGAACAAAAACATTTGTCACAACCTATCAGTGGAGGGCCAAATGTCTCCACAGTCAGCCATATACTCTTTCTGAACAGGTCATAGAGTATGAATACATAATGTAGCAATCTGCTTTTGCAGTATAATTTCTACATTCAAAGGAGAACAGAAATTCATTAATGTTTGGTGCACATGATGATGCAACAACTTTGCACCCGAGCGTTTTGAAAATTATTCCAACTCTCGAGCTGCCACTGACATTGATAGCATAAAATGGCAGGAATGGATTATTTTTAAACTTACTTTGAGACGTTAAAACTTCAATAGTCCACACGTGAGTTTTGTGGGTAATTATTCTGAGGTCTCAGGTTACCACTGACAATGACAGCATAGAAACGGCACCACACTTTCTGCGTGTTTCCACTTGCCTTCCCCTCCACAAAAGGAACGTTTTGTTACTACGCTACTGCTCGGACAACACCTTTACCTTGCATTTCACTACACGTCAGGGATCCAACTAACGTTGACTAGTGTACATAGATCATCTGAATTCATCGAAGGCACTGGAAGAAACAAGGAACAACTACACACACAGCACAGATAAACGTAAGCAGTGCTGCCGCCAACGCCTTGAACGCACATCAACATAAGGCGGAATAGCGTGATTAGCACAGTAAATTTATGGCTCTCAGAAGACCAACACAACGCAATTAACACGGAAGTTTGAAAATACCGATAAGCCTAAAGACAGACGCTGCGACAAAGATGTTGTGCAGTGTGTGCGCGTGAGACAATAGCGTGCGACTAACCCGAGAAGATTCAGTACGGCTGACAGGTACAGCAACCGTCAATATACAACTAAGCAACACCACACCATAAGGGGACATGCAGACTCGAGAAATGCGCGCTCCAGCCACTTTCTAAATAGCACTAACTAACGTACGCAGTCAGAAATGTCAAGCCGACTCCGACCCACAAACACACAAGCTTAACTGGATAACGGCCGCAAACGTTTCTCGCTTCGAACAGGAAGCAGAGCGGCACGTTTATCGGACGCAGTGATGAACAAGTCAAAGAACAACAACCGTTACCAGAACATAAATAAGCAGCACTGACCTTTTTTGCGCCTCCCGGCAAAACTTCACTTCGTCGAACAGTAAATACAGCCCGAGGACATGAAGAAATCCGCAGTTTCACGCCACAACCAAACTGGTAACCGTTCCCGCCAGTCTGACCGACAGTTGATTTAGTACATCAGGCGCATAACGCGAGCAATCGAGAAAACCGCTATAGAAGGCCACTGGTGGCGCTGCATTCGGACAAACAAAAACTAGCTTCCGTAAACGTTGAGACGTAGGGGCGCTGCTGTTGTTAAAAGTGTTCACGCAGTCCCGTTTTTCGCGTTTTTTCCTCAGCGTCGTTGTACCCGTTGCCGTCCCACTATACCATGCATCAACGCAAGCCCGCAAGCGGCGCTGCCTTGTATTCTTTCCTCCATGCTGTCAACGCATGCGCACGGCATGCCGCACTGAAGTGGCGGTCGTTTCGTAATCGTTTCGGCGAACTTTTTCTTCCTCCGTGCTTTTGGCGATGCACGCCGTGGCCAGTGACCAGTCCGCGGAAGAGATCACAAGCTCGGCACCCTTGATCGCTTATATTTGCTTCGGAAAATGGGAGTAGGCCTCTAAGCGGACGTCTACGCTGCTCTGAGGCTGGAACAAAGAGCTCAGATATTAGCCAATTTAACACGTTAGTCGGGCTAAAGTTTCTCTCCGCGGTCCGTGAGCGCGTGCGGTATGTGTGCATAAACTTTGATGACAGCTTTATTTCTTTCTTTGCAGTGTAAACAAAACGACGCTTCTTTATTGACTGCGTTCTCTTGACAAGTCTTTCCAATACCAATAATATATACTGCGGCGCTTTTTGATACCCACGTTATAGAAAACTACTTCCGCATAGTGAATCCAGTGTGAATACGCGCTAATTAGTGAGTAATAATACATCTGCCCGTTTTCCAGCAGTTTTTCTTCATGAACACCAATAGTGCAGGAAAAGAGCAACGGGGGGACCAGCAGGAGAAGGCAGGTCATTCGGTGAACTTGAATTACTACGGCAAGTAACAACATTAGGGTAACACTGCGAATTTTCGCGATACTGCAATGCATAATTTGAAATAAGAATGCCATTTCAATATAAATATTTAGAATGTAAGGCAGATGCCGCGGGGTAGATTAAGTTCTCCGGGTTTCGTGTCATTCTCCTCCTGCAAAGAGGCTTTCGTTTTTGCTTGTGAAAATTACTAGCCGGGACGAGACAAAATACAAAAACTAACTTCTAAGCATATAACTGCATGCGTAGCATGATGTGTGTGGTGTAAAATGTGACGCAGTCGGTTACCATTATGTATGTACCCCATCACAACATAAGTAACGTGGACTAAGTACCATTGAGCGCGTACTACACCACAGCGAGATGATGACTGAGTGTTGAACAAAAACTGCCGTTTCTGCGACGCTTTGTAAACCAAATGCATAAAATGTAATGGCCTCAACAAGTATTTCGTAATTAAGATGTTCACAAAAGCACCACGAATTCTTCAGCACTATAGCAGCTATGGCTTTGCCCGAACGGCATATGGGGAAAGGGAAGACGTTTAGTACTTCTCCAATTGAAGTCACTGGTGATTTTGTACTTGACACCTCAAATTAGAAAAAGACGATGTTCACGAAAGCGGTTTGGGTGCCGCAGAACACCTGGAAATGGGTTCCTGCAATTTCTTCTTTTGCCTAAGATATCCTCCTCTCGACATTTAATGCTTTGTACGGCGTTTGCAAAAAAGTGGGATTTCGTTTTCTGTCAAAGGACTTCACTAAAACTACAGCTTAGCCGTATTATAAAAGTTAACTGCTGCAAGACACTATCATAGATGTCGGCGAAGTTCATTAAATTTTATGTGCGGTGTGAGCGTGTATATTAAACGCGCCTGTGCATCTTGGGTCAAGAAGCACCTAATATATATGCGGTTCATTGTTCCAGTTGATGCATGAAAGAGTGCATACTTCACTGCCGTGCACGAGTTATGTGGAACAAGACACGAGCAAAAAATATACAAACGCACTCTTCCCAACCGTTTACTGGGACATAAGTGGAACAGTAACCGGAACCGCCGACATCGCATGACCCCATTTCTTCGGTTCCAGATAAAAACCACGAACATAAAGAAAACAAGCTGACGGTTCCAGATAATATCCACCTATATGCCTCGTTCCAGTTATTCTTTCGTTCGGATCCACATAAAATATATGGATCACCCTTTTTAACTGGAACATATATGGAACCAGATTAAGAGTGTACCAACGGCAGCTACGTACACCGCGAAAGGGCAAGGCCAGGCCGCACACATGCGGCCAGGTCATTCGTTCGCTTTTCCAGCCTGTGTCCATGGTGTCTACAGAGATGAAAAAGCCGAAAGAGCTGGCCCGTAGCAGACGGCAGTCTGTGGGAGCGCAATAGCGGAAGTACGTCACCGCTGAGGAGCGGAGCATCATGGGAGGGGAGGCCAACAGCGAAGAAACAGTTGAAAGGAGGAGGAAATGCGGCGCGACGATAATTCGCGGTTTTTGATTTACGATTTCTCAGCTAATACTCATCGCTTTAACAAAATTCTTGCAGGAGGAGATTGCTAATACATTGCTTTATTTGGTTACATGTACATCCATGCATCGGCGGAAGGCATTTCAGGACCCCTTTAATACGTTTAGGAACGTCTTCTTAGTTTTTGGTCCTCCATGACCCTGCGCGAACGGCTTTGCAAACGCCCGTGAGGTGGCAGTTGCTTAGCCAGAACACAACGGTCGTTTTCTCTCCGCGTGGCCGCTGTGTTCGAAACGAGGAGTTCGTATGTCCGTAAACTTACACACAAGGAACAGAATAGTACAAGGCTGTCTGCGCCAGCCAATAGCATCACCAACGGCCCATTTGCGTACGGCTGCAAGACGAATGTCACTCTCATAGACTTCCGGCCGTTCCTATACCCTGTTGCGCTGTCTAAACCCATTGTCTGTCACCTAATTTTCCAATCGTAACCCTCCATCGAGCTGTCGGTTTTCTCCTATCTGTCCCGTCTCTCGGTAGCCCCTCAGTTTGTCCCCAGGTTATCAGCTATCCTCATTACGTGTCCAGCCAAACTCCACTTTTTTATCTTCTTTTTCTATGTCTTCCGCCCCCGTTCGCTCCATAATCGAAGGTTCGCGCCCAGCAGTCCGGTACTAAAACCGACTGCTCCAGCTCTTTCGTCACGGGACTAAAAATGGGGAAGCATCGGGCAAGCAGGAACAACTCCCGCACAGGCGCAGGATTGTTTTGTTTGGCGGTCGTTCACGACTCACGAAATCGCCCAACCACAGAAAAGGATCCCAACACACTGTGGAAGCGAAAGCCGTGAGAATATGCTGAAGGATATCATTCCTACGCTTATAATTCTGCCAAATTTTGCGTCATTATAAAGACCGACAACCGATTTTAGGGGCGAAGCCCCTCAGGGGCTGGGGCTGTTGGCGTCTCCTGTCATTGTCGTCGTCGTAATTGTCATCGTAACCGTCCACGTAATCGTCGTCTTATCTGTAGTCACGGTACTAAAACACCGGGACACTCGTTTACGCCTCGCGCTAGAGAGCTTCGTGCTTTAAAGACAAGAGACTCTTGCATGCAGCAAAGCTGTACGCCTCTACCCACAACGATTTCATCTCCGTTGGCAGAAACGCCAAGGTGCCAAGTATACACTTATACACTGCAGGCTTCGTCCCTTCCCAGGTTTCACGTTAGTGGAGATGGCCCGGGATTTTTTTAGGAGCCCATGTCCTCTAGCTCATATGAAAGACAGCGTTTTATATATCGGGGTAAGCATACACATATATTGTCCGAAATAATTTTAATTTGGCGCTAAGCTTCCTGAAATCTCAAAGATGGTGCAATGTAGTATCTTAACGTGACCGTATACCGCTCGTGTGCCCACAACTCCGTCGGTTTCATTGCGCGATTCAATAGGCGCAGAAATCAATAGAAAATACTGCATTTCATTATTATTTTACCCGGGGAAAAGTTTTTAACTCTACCACTTTTCTTCTGCCGTGCAGTTAAAATATGTTGGCGCAAGGCCCACCGAGGCGGTCGATAACGGTGCTTTTGGCAGCTTACGTAAGACTGGCAGATCTAAAAATTCCGTTCTCGAACGTTCTAGGTCCCTATCGGGAAAACCCTTCCAGTTCAAGGTGTATCAAGTGAGTCTTTTTAATTTGGGATAGAGTATACTCATGCAAAAAACGGTTGTCTGACCCTTTTTTAAGCTTTAGCACCTTAAGCGACTACCGTATAAACCGGATTATAGGTCGACCCGGTATATAGGTCGACCCCACTACCTTGAGGTGGGAAAAGTTGACAAAAAAAATAATTTGGCACGGAAGCGCACTCACAATGTGTATATTTATTTTCGACGCCCGTCTGTCACTGCCACTCACTATGCCTGCCGAAGTCACTCGTCCGAGCTCTCAGAGTCGTCCGAGGATGACTGCTTCGCACTGTCATCTTCCATGCCATCAGGCGCGTTGCTGATGGAGCACTTCCTGAACGCTCGTGTACCCATGTCGTCGGGCAGCGACTGCCCAGAGAAGGACACCCAGCTTGACACGGTCGCAACCGGCCCGTATAGGTCTTTTTGTTGTAGCCGGCTGTCCACTCATTGTACAGTTCGCAGAGCCGGTCCGCGCATGGCCTCCGGAGCGATCGTGAGCGAAGTTCCCGGACGAAGTCCGCCACTTTGTTCTCCAACTCGGGGTGCACCGCTTGACGTCCACAGAACGATCGGTTTCGGGGGTTGCTCGCGCACAGCTTAGCTTACTGGCTCCGCCAGTACCGCACACTTTTCTCTGAAACGCCTAACTGGCGTTACGCCGCCATATACCCATTCTGCTCGGTGACGCAATCACCGTCAGCTTAAACGCCGCGGTGAACTGGCGTCGACTGCCGCCACTCATCTCGGAACAGAGACGTACAGAAATGTACGCACGCACGCGTAATAGGCGAGTAAAAGACGAAAAACTAGAGAAAAGCGAAATCAAATAAAGGCCTGATAGAGCGAGAGAGCACCGACACGAATAGCGATTGGCGACGGACTACACTTGCACATTGTTGCCAGACAACGATTTACATTCTGCCAATGACCGCTATATAAGACGAGGGGTGACTTTTGTGCGGATTTTTTTGGAAAAAAACTCGACCTATATTCCGGTTTATACGGTACGCAGCCACACAAACAATTTTGTGGGGCTGCTCCATGTTGGACAGAATCCATAAACAGGAAAGTACGCGTTCTGGATACTCATCAAAACAGCGCTTAAACAAGCAATGTTAGATTATAGCGGGACTGAGTGATCTGAGAAGTTGGCCCGCAATTTCCTGTTGGTCGAAGCTCGGAAAAAAAAAAAAGGCCGTGTATTTGCTTCCTTCGCAAATGCCGTCGCAAGACGATAATCTTCTGCCACCCCTGGAACGTAACACCCGCTCCACTCTCTCCCTCTCTCTCACCCTCCTCTCTAGCTCCTCGCGTGATGAATACAGTGGCGGTTTGTTCAATTCAAGTTGATTTTTCCCGCGTTTTCCCAGCTCACGCCCCATCTGTTGGGACCTTTTGTTTATGTTCTGCTTAGAACAGCTGGAGGCGACATCGTTGGTTTTTGTGTTAGCTCTTACCTCGCCGCCATTCGATAACGATTTCGATTGATTGATTGTAGGGTTTAACACGCCGACGCAACGTAGGCGATTAGGCGCGCCGTAGTGGAGGGCTCCCGATTAATTTGGACCACCTGGGGATCTTTAACATGCGTAAAAATCTCGTACACACGGGCGTTTATGCTTTTCGCCTCCATCAGAAAAGCGGCCGCCGCGGCCGGGAATCGAACCTGCGACCTCGTGCTCAGCAGCGCAACGCCTTAGCCACTGAGCCACCGCGTCGGGTTCAATAACGATTTCAACGCGTTGTTTAAAACCGTAAAAACCAATCCAGTGTGTACTCTGAATATAAAAGAACGCTATGAGGGTCGGTTATGTGCATAACTATTTCCTCAAATATGCCCGAGCTTTCCTTTCACTAAATAATGTTTACATTTATGTGCAATGCCAGCAGCTTCATAGTAGTTTGTAAAAGTCCTGTCTATATGCATGTTCAAATATCATACTGGGCGGCTAAATCGAGTGACAGACTGACAGACAGACAGACAGACAGACAGACAGACAGACAGACAGACAGACAGACAGACAGACAGACAGACAGACAGACAGCCGTAAAAATATGCTGGAGACAGAAAAAAAAATTTCGCGTTCGCGTAGTTTGAGGACTACCGTCTTTAAAAATCGGAAAAAATAGCTAGTAACCGGCGCAGGCAGTTGCCAGAGCATGCGGGCATCCGCGAATGCAGCGGCAAGATATGCATTGAAGCGAGATGAGCAACGGCGAATGTCGCCACGTTGACCAAATATAACCGCTGTCAACGGTGTATGAACGCGGCTAAGCCAGCCGTGGACAGCGCCGTTAGATGGGCTAGACGCGGTTGGAGTTTAGTCCACGATACGCAGCCTTTGGCACCTTCTATTACACTGGAACTGTCTTTGGTTGGTACCCATGAGATCATTTCCGGCCACAGAGCGATGTAGACAAGAATCGCACGCGAGCGTAGCGCCACCTTGCGGCGCCCACTGAAACCCCCGGGATCCTGAAACTGTGCGCCACACCTTCAGCGCATTGAAAACATTCATAGAAATAAAGACGGGTCCTAGCGGGCATTCATATTTCGATATAAGACAGCTTATATTGCCCCTAGAAAATGTATTCCCGGCAATGCATAATGCATTTGTTTTGAGCAGTGAGGTACACTGTAACGGAACTGGTGTAAACTTTTTGTAAGCTGGCTTTCCCACATTCTGCGTTGCACGGTGAAACATGGCATCCACGAAGGGGGGGGGGGGCGGTACGATTAGCGTTATGGAAAGTATCTGGAAAAAACTGTGGTTTAATCCTCTGTCATAGGAATCGGTAAAACACGAAAGTGAAATGTGCAGCGAAATCTGCAGCTGAGCATGATTTGCTGGTCAGCGGCTGTCTTGTGGGCGTGCTTGGAGAGCGACGTCCTGCTGGTGGGTCGCTGGCGCCATTTCCGTGACGGATATGACGTCAGTGAAATCTTGGTGTATCCCGGCATAAAACACGTTCGTATTAAAATATAAAACCCGAAAACGAACAACCCTAAGTATAACGTACTCTTTAGTACTAAAGGTTGCTTCTCCACTAGAAGACCTTGCGTGCAGGGGTGCACACTTTACAGGCCGCTTGCTTCGTTGTACTGGCGTCATTTCCGGATATGACGTCAGCGAAATCTTTGCGTATCCCGGAATAAAACACTTTCGTGTTAATAATCAGCCCCCTTCCACTCTGTGGAGAAGTATGACCAGCGAAGCTGTAGTGCGTATAAAAAAAAAACTGCCAACCTAATTTTCATCACCCTGTATATATCTGAGCAAACACTTAGTGCGGAAAGAGAAATTGCGGGACACATGTGTGCCGCAATTTCTGCTTTCGCACTAATGTCATTGTTTAATAGTATGATCAAATGTTAAAATTTGTTTAATAGTACTTCACATGTTTGTTTAATAGTATCAAACAAATATGTGAATTCGCGCAGCCAAACGACTACTAACGACCGCAACTACGAGGGAAAACATTTGCTTATGTGCGTAAACAAGTGCGTAAACAAGTAGGTGGATCGGCACCATACTGCACAAATAGTACACTTATAACGCTGTAGTACTTGCGAGACACGCAACGAACAGAGCCCAAGGTGATCCCCGGCGTCTTCTTCCCGCTATTAGTGCGGCCGAATGCGACGCACGAGCACACGATTGCCGATTTCTGCACCTTTGTAGCGTCCAAAGAATATGCACGACAAACTAAGCCGTAAATTTACAAGCGCGAGCGTGCAACGCCGCCATACGTGCAGCGGGGAGCCGGCAGAACGCGACCGATGCAGTGGGGTTGCTATACGACGGAGCGAGTTTTTTGCCCAAGGCAAGATGGCGGCCGCCGGCGTCCGTTCTCGAGAGCCGCCTCCACTCCCGAAGTTTTAATACAACCACCTTGGTGCACACCTATAGTCTTCATGCTGCTACCGATGACATGCGCGTTGTGCTGGCGGAAAATTTTAACGGGAAGTCTCGCGGCTCAATGCGACCTGTCAGCTGTCCTCAATGATCGAGCGGTTTGGGTGGTTTGGGTTGGTGTGTTGCACAGACAGTGAGATGCCCACGACGCGGGACGGAAACAGACAACAGCCACATGTTTGATCACTGGAATAGAGCTCGAGTCCTTCCAGGGTTTAACTCCCTACGGACATACGCGTGTCGTTCGCTGGGAGGAAGAACAGCTGGAATCGAAGGAGCGTTCACCGGAACAGAAGCGCGAATGGGTGCGAAAACAACAGAAAGCCGCTGCCGCTGCCGCCGCCGTTTCAACCGCATGTTCCAGCTCGCCAAGTACCTGGGAACCTCTCCGGGATGAACAGAAACGTCGATATGAACCAATATTTCTAGTCAGCTTCAAAGCTTCCCAAGCGACAATTTTGGCGGTGCCTTTCACGTCTAAGTACGCGCACTTAACTGTTTGCCGGTTTATCAGGCACGATTTGGGAGTGGAGGTTTCATCCCCGCAGTGATGACATGTCCGTTCTGCTGGCGGGAGATTTAAACGTGTACGTCCACCGCCCCAATGCGAACTGTGCAGTGTGCTCACCGGTCGAGCCGATTGGGTTAGTGTGTAGTAAGATGCCTAAGACGCGGGAGGGAAACGGACAGCTTCATGTTTTTTCACTAGAATAAATCTAGAGTCCTTCAACGTTTCATTGGGCCAAGTAGAAATTGCTCGATCCAAAGTACAAACAAGCGTGTTCTGTTTCGTTTATTTTGTGTACTGCGTCCAGCTTCGCAGGTAATCCTTTTTCACAGAGTGGAAGGGCACTCTTTTTTTTTTTTTAAATGAGATTTAGCATACTCCTCGAATCAAACTTTACACTGTTCTATTCCAGCCTGAATACGCGGCCCAACTTGAAAATTCGCCCACAACTCGTTCCACGACCATTTTCGCAAATTCTGTGCGGGTCCCCAGAAAGACCGCCGTCGACATAATCATTGGTGGAATTGAGATTCCTAATTACCTACGGTGGTGAACCAGGTGGAACTCGGCCCAGTAATGAGGCCGTTCGAGCCATCAAATATGTACCGCCGTTTTGTGACGCCAACGTTGATGTGAGTATACAGCGGATAGAGCATAGTCAATGATAGCAACAGATGAGCTCGCCTCTCGAACCGTCTTTGGGAGATACCACAGAATCGTTAATGACGCGTCGCGCATACGCAGGTTGGATTGATGCAATCATCGTCGCAACCCCTACCTATGCTTAATATAATGGCATGAAAATGTGAGTCGCGGTGCAGCGAATTGTTAAACGTGGCTGCTGGTTACTTCTCGCTTATCTGTTCCTTTCCGCCTTCCCTCTCTTTTATACCCTGAACTGCACTTCCCCGCAGTGCAGGGAAGCGCAGTTCATTGCTCTACACCCGGGCCCGTTTGCTTGAAGCTCAATAAGTCCGACTAGTTGGCAGTCCAATCTTGCTGGCAGACTACTTCGGCGTCTAGACTTCCCTAGGCTACTCAACGCTTTCCGCAAACATAGGATAACGAATGAGACTCTCAGTAGAAATGCGCTAAGGCTGCGAACAAGCATTCCCAAGTTAGCGTCCTTGCCTTTCCATTCTGTTTCCCCCTCCTTGTGCCCCCTCCGCTCGTGGCTATATAGCCTGTCAACAAAAATTTAGGCTGAACGAATAAACTTTTCTGTTGATTTTACATAGTGCTTTCTTCTTTCGTCAGAAAGCTCGCTGAATGAAAAACTCTTTGTCGTGTCCGAAATACGGTCAATTCACGATTTCCACCTGGTACTAAAAAGTTTGCGAATGAACTATGAGAGCTATATTATTGAAACCAGAGACGCTTAACGGCATAGTACTATAGGCACTGAATGTGGTTTCTGGCTACAGTGAGGTCTCTGTTTATTTTATTTTATTTTATTTTATTTTATTTTATTCATTGATACTGCAATCCCCATTACAGGGATTTTAGCAGGGTGGTTACAGACCATTTTTTACAATGTTGGCACCCTAGAATGCATACAACAAAACAAACAAAAACAAATACAACAGCACGATATGAATAATCGCGTCAAATTTGCTGCAGACACCAGTAAGGGTGGCTCCATGACACTGAGTTACAGTACACTCTAAGCTGGGTAACCCTTAATAGAGGTATACATTTTCGAATTTTTGTAACCTATAATTTATAAGGTACAAATGTAACCTATATCTTCGTAACCCTTATATACGTATACACGTAAGGGTTACTCAGTTATGGGTTACTTTGCCGCTTTCAGCATGTATACCTTTATATAAGTTACATCTACCGCCGTCCAAGGCCATACACCTGGAAGGTGTCATGTTGCGCGCCAGGCGGGCTGTTGCCGGCGCCGCTGTGGCGACGCCCCGAAGGCGCCTTTCCCGCGTGGTAAGCAAATATCGCGTTATTGGAAGCCGATATGTGCAACCATGCTGTCCATTGCGCCGTCTAAACTTTTGCGTCGGGTGTCTTTTGATCTTCCCTTGAATAAACTGCCGGCCACACGTCTGGGGCTAAAAGAGAAGTTACTTTTATAATTCCTAAAATTGCTGTGCTAAAAAGCTTGAAAATGTTCTCTTAATATATATGCAGTGCATTACCTGTTCGATAATCGTTACCCAGATTGTCACCCAAAACTCTTTGTGGGTATTGGCAACGCTTAAGTCTTATAAATAGGCATAACTAAATTTGATGTTTGCATCAGCTTTGTGCTGTTTAAGAAACCAGTATCAAACATGCATAATAGGTCTTTTGGTAAATTGCGGGCATGAATTTTAGCTTTAGTTAAACAACAAATCAAACTTTACTGGAAACATGCACTTGATAGCATACTTCAAAAGGACGCCAAAGGTATGATAACATAGCCTTAAGCCAAAAATTCTTGTCTGACAAATTAGGCCATGATTATCAAAAGAGAATTGCAGTACATGCACACATATTTGCGCATTTAACAGGAGCACATTTCCAGAAGTTTGGCATCAGTAGTTTTGAACATTCACATTTATTATTATGAAACACCTGTGGGCTATTTATTAAAAAGCAAAGCTGCGAACCACCCCAATGTAATTATCGTTCCTTAATGAGTATTAGACGAGTGTGGATTCCTGGGCGAACTGGTGTTTCCTATATTGCTTTAGACTTCCAGGTAAAACTCGGTTTATTCATATATCGTTATTAAACCTATTTAATAAATGTTGCGTGAACAGCTTTACAAACATGGCCAAATATACAGATTCTTTACCTCAATATTTTCACGGATGTATGCAAAGTATTTCGAATTGTTTGGTACTGCAATTGAACAATTTCAGACGAATTCAAGTTTGAGCTACATTTATAAGATGGTTCTCAGAGGTGCACTTTCCCAGTACAGCGTTATTGTCATGGTTCCCCACAGAAAAAAAAAACGCTGAATGTGGGAAAGTACAAAGAACATTTATTACAAAGTCACTGTTTCATACAAAGCAGTGTTTATGGCTATGTTCCCTACATTCTCTGTTTCACTCAGAGTCTAATATTACACTTGAAATTCACTTGTCTTTACGAATCCATCTTTACACTTCCCTCTTAGGTTCCTCTTTACAGTTCCACCTGAGTTGTGATTCCCACGCCAAGTTATCATTTTTTATGCAGCACTAACAAGTTTCTAGGCCGATTGCAATCTGTCTTTTGGACAAACTTTAAATGGGATTTATAATTTTCTGCATGAAAAAAAGGCGCTTGAAAAAATTCAGAGATAAGCTTCGCAATTTGCGCAGTACACAAGCAGGGACAAAATCAGGGCACGCTGAAGATTTCCTGAGGTCATCTGAATAACTTGTTCCCTGCTGCCGCAGATGGACGTATATATGTGATGGGCCGCCACTTGGATTTCTCCACCTTGAAGAGCCATCTACAGAAAATTTAAGAAAAAGAATAAAAGCCAGTGCAACCATAAGCCCCTCACACCAAACCGCAGGCATGTGAAGTACGAAAAATATATTGCACGAATATGAAGACGGAGACCAGAGAATGAAATGAAAGGCCACACCAGAGAAGGAGTGATTGACGGCCTTTCAAATAACTTCAAATCATTTCAGTAATCCTTACACAGAGTAATTTGGCCGCATTGTTCAGAACAATGCGATTATAGTCATACCGGCCAACCTTCCCGAATTTTAATCGTGCCGTGTTCCTGTTTATGTCGCGAAATGTTTCTGCATGCTCACCCAGAACAGGCAGAAACTTTGGGCTACGAGATAAACTGACAAACTAACATACATTTGCAAAAGAGAAAGCAAAAACATTTCCGCTCCTTCACGTGGAATCACTAGCAACAGAGCGAACGTCGCACTAAACCCAGGAAACGTGCTTTCACGATGCTGACGCCGACTGCGTCTCATTTTTGGCTGTACTTAAACATCTCCCCCCCCCCCCCCCCTTGTACTGGCAGTTTCATTTTGAACGAGGATCCCACGTGGAAGCCGAAACGTTTTTCATTTCAGTAAAGTGTTCTTCTACCGGTGGTTTCTTCCTCGACTATTCGTAAAAAGGAATCACCAACTTACATTTTTTCTTCGTCCAAATGTGTTGTGGGAGAGGATACATCTAGCACTTGCACCGATCTTCAAGTGGCATTCCCAGGAGGTCTGTACCTGTAGTGACTCATAGGGTTATTTGGGTTAAAATGTAATAGGCTTTAGAGCTGGGCAGTTGGTATACATTCATAATGAAAGAACACCTCAAACTTGACAAGACGAAGAAAAGAACACAGCACAAGCCCTCACTAACAACTGGAGCTTTCTTAGAGAGCTCTTTTCGAAAAAGAGTTCTTCTTGTTGGCTCTGCAAAACCACGCATCATATAGAATAGGTAGAGTTGCTGAAAAACTACAAAGCTCCATGCTGAGGAAATCGTTATGTGAATTCATAACGTTCATGTATTAACGAAATGAAAGAAAGAGTCACTAAACATGAAACAAAATAAGACACGAAATATAACATCATAACACTTGAAGTAAGTCCTCGCATTTTTACAAGTGAATCATACTTTTGTCTGTGCAGGCCTGGGTGCCATCTTTACAAAGAATATTTGAATGAATGTGTTTTAGTTATTGCATTTTCATACCGTTGTTTCCACGGGAATCAGACTTCATTTCAACTTGTGTCATACGCAGGGGAGTCCTAGTTGTCAGCTCAAGGAACACTGCCTGAAAGAAAAACAGTAGTGCTCATAAGTCATAGCATAGGTAGTCAGATGCAACCACACTTTTCGAACAGCCAGGAACCGATGAGGGTGCAGCATCCATTTTTACACCTGCACTTGTCTCTGTGTAATTCGTCACAATTTATGTATAATCAAAAAACAACAACAATCAAGCAGCCTGCATGCTGGCTCATACATACCACCATTCTGTAAAGTCGCTTTACTGCAGTACACTAGTATCACGCGAGACAACCATTTGCCCTGCAATACCACGCGAATAAATAAACGACTGATTTGTGCGTATGAGAATAATAAACCCACTTAACATGGTGAAAATGCCCCGCTACCTCAAAATGACTAACACCAAATTTATCCACTCAAGGAAAAGAATGACAAAAATGAATTGTTGTACACATGAAAACTTTTTATTGTGCGGTAGGGCAAACTTTCACAAAAAAAGAGGCTTATGCTGGACAAAAGTGAGTTTAGAAATTTCGGGCAGCATTTAGTGGACTACTTTTCTGCAGCACACACCTCGTGTTTATCCGGATATATTACTACAAGACCAATAAACTATACACCATTCCGAATATACGCAGCGAGAAAAATGAATATTTCCCTACGTCTGAAACAAAATGATAATACCCAGAGAATAGCGCGATAATATAAGACTCTAATGGGAAAAAATTCAAATATTCATGCAGAGCTACCTGACAATTACATGGGGCAATAACTCGTCAAGTGCGCCCGATGCAGCCAACAGCGTAAACAAAACGCTCAACACATGACGAAGGCGCCCAGAGCAGAAAGCAGGTCACGAGCGCCGTTATGTACGGGCTTTCCCGATCGTCCGCTCTAGTCTGACGCAACGAACGCAAGCCCGTGATTTCATTCAGTTGCCGTCGCGGGCAACAGAAAACGTCAAGCGAAGCAACCAGTCGGGTAACGAAAATGCCTCTCGAATGCTGCAATTTCAAATTGAAAAGCCCCCAGCGAAAAGATACATCCAATGAAAACACGGAAACCGTTACATACTCACCGAGTTCGCTTTCACTGGCGCCGGGGCATTGGTACAACATGCGAAGTTGATGCTGGTCGCAGAAGAACAGGCCGTGTAGCGCTGCCAGTCACAAATGGGCTCGCCGCAGCCTCCGCGACTCACGCCGACAAATACGTCTTGTAACTGCAATCCTCGCTTCATCGTAGGGGTATCACAGCGGTAAAAGGGCTCGAGTGGCGCGAAAACGCGGCCACCGGGCTTGCGGGCGCAGCCATTTCTCTATATCCCGTCATGCAACGGAGAAATCGACGGCCGCCTGGAGAGAAGGCGCGACGAGCATCTCTTATAGGTTACAGGGCGTTTTATAGGTTACAACGTAAAGGTTACATGTGAGATTTTGTTAATGTAACCTATAAATCATTAATGTAACCTATAAACCGCTTTTAACTTCACGCTTGTAACCCTTAGAATGAACTGGGATAAAGAAAATATCAAAATAGATGCATTGTAACCTTTATTTTATAGGTTACTTCGGTTTAGAAGTTACATTATGGGTTACAAGGATTAGAGTGTACGCGGGAAAAAGGAATATTTGAAGCACTTATTTCGCGACCGAAAAGGGGTTATTGTCAGTTGATGCCTTTGGCGGCTGGCGTACCCAGATGAAAATGAAATGATATCGGAAACATCAAGCTTGCAATGACCTTTAATTAATTGGTAAAGAAATTTTAGTCGTATTGAACGATTTCTTTCGGTAAGTGAAGGCTCATTGGCACGATGTAAGAGTTCAGTTCCGAGCTCAGACTCAACCCGCCCCAAACTCGTGGTTGAGTCCGTCGAGGGATGTTGAGGTGCCGTTCCCCGAAATCATTCACTTAGACGGTAACACAAAACTTGGAGCCTCACACGACATGTGGATCTTATGGATATGTGCTCGTCGTGCGAAATGCCGAGTGCCAGGCTCACGTTCAATCTGAAAAAGAAATTCAGTCCGCTTCCACTCTGTGAAGAAAGATGGCCAGCGAAGCTGCGGCGCGTAATGTTGGAGTCATCTCAGTGGCTAATTGCCAAAAAATCTGCTTCCGGACGGTTACGATGAAACGACGGTTACAGCCGCATTCTCTAACCGTACTCCCTCCGTAGATGGGCAGGTACTGGCAGCAAACGGTGATTCTGTAACGCGTCTAACAACCGTGAACCAATTATGACAAGCAAGCAAGCGAATGTCGGCATAATGGCAGAGTTGCCTTACTGGTAATTGTCCTATATTTTATTACAGCGAAGCTGTCTACGGCTAGGATGCAGCGCATTATCTTCGGCGACGCGCGTAAACGTAGCGCCACCTTGCGGGGCCCACACAAATTGCCGGGATTGTCAAACAGCGCACTGCACCTTCGGCGTTGGAAAAATTCATTGAAAAATGCCATCCCTTCCTAAAGAAACTTGAGAGAAGCGCGAAAGCTAGAATTGCGCCCAACCTTCACTGAAAGTCATCCACTCGATCGTCAAACCTTAGGAAACGAAGAACAAAACACATGCGTCGATCTTTCGCGCTCTGAGTAAACGCATCTACGAACGAGCTAAATGTATACCGATACGCGGTTTATGAGATAAACGTATACTATTGTACTCCTGCTTCGTGATCGATGCGTGTATTGTCTTATCTGGAACCGTTCTTTTTCCGCGATTTTCAAGCAACCGTTTTGACACAATGAAAGCCCGGTGTTTGCACGCACGCGCCGTGTGTCCGGGGATCTTATCATAGCTTTTCGGTCTACCAACTGGTCTATGGGGAAACGCATTAGTTTTTTGACAGAACGCCTTCGGTCCTACTAGGGAAGCTTTCTCTTTGAAAATTATACACAGGTCCTAGGCCCGTCATATTTCATTACAAGACGGTGTATATTGCCCCTGAAATAATGTGTTCCCAGCAATGCAGCTGTGTTTAGAGGGGAAGCAGACTTTAAGGAGATGAGTTTGAGCTTGGTTTTTGTAAATCTGGCCTTCCCACATTACCGGTTGAGCAGTAAAGCATGATCATCTACAGAGTGAGCATGATTACAGGAAACGGCTCTAACTCTTGTATTATATAAAGTATCCCGAACAAATTACCGTATTATCGCGATTCTAAGCACCCTCCGATTCTAAGCACCCTCCCGTACTTTCGGGGAAAACAACTGCAAAAAATGTTTGCATGCGACTCTAAGCACCCCCTTTTCCAAGCAACCATCACAAGGTGGACACCAGAAGCGCGGAAACTGGCCAAGTTGACGTTTTGGTCAAGTCCTTTATAAAGTTTTAAATTGCAAACCACTTCAACGGAGCAGAATATGACTTCCTGTGGGACACTGAGAACGGCGGCCGAAGTGGCACAACAGAAAAGAATCGTAGTGAGGGTGACTGAGTGTCAGACGTAGGCGGTGGGTTGACTGTCTATTCCTTTGGAGTGCTTGCCTGATAAAACATTATTCACTGCACCCGTCTCGTCGAGATACGGCAGCGAAAAAAAAAGTGGCAGAGGGGGGGGGGGGTAGTTATGTTTTTCGAATATAAGCTCCCCCTAACTTCGGGCATCGCGATCGTGAAAAAAGGGGGGTGGTTAGAATCGAGTAAATACGTTATATGGGAATTAGCCTCTAAAAGGGCTCGACCATTACGCTAAGTTTCATTTACTTGTCATGAGTAGTGAATTTGTAATGTTTCCAGAATCACTGTTTTATGCCAGTCCATCACCATCTACGCAAGGAGTATGGTTACCGAATGCGGCTGTAACTGTTGTTTTAGCGGAATTATCTGTAAACATATTATGCGACAACTGGCCGCTAGGGCGACTCTAACATTATGCAGGTGCTTGGATTTACGGGACGCCCAACTCTACAGTGACGTTATGTGCCCTGGGGGATACAGAATTAGGTGTAAATATTAATGTCGGTGGCTTATTAATTAACATTTATTAGTTACATTTTTAGTGGCTGCAGTAAACAGGCATGTTTGTATTGAAAAGTTAGGCGCAATCGTGTATCTACGCAGTTTCATTTGGCAGAATTCTTTTTAGGTTGCTTAGGTTGCCAGTTTTACGCCGTAAAGGTCCCGGGTTAGAGTCGTGAGTGTTCCCTAACCCCATTTTTTTCTTGAGGGTTTGAGTTTTTTTTTTGTGCGGCCGACGGACAGAGCTCGGCCTAAACAGCTGTGCTGTTGAAGAAGAGTCGTCGCTTTTGGTTTTATAAAAAGTGTTGCGCGAATGAATCAGCCTCCGCAAACTTGTTTTTTGAGCACACCCTTCACTCGTTTACGGCCAAACTTTGCGCGAAGGTTGAATTTGATGGTCCAGTTCGTGTAAACAATAGAATCGCTCCCAGAACTAGTCTGGGCATTTATAAATAAAATAACAGCGATTTCCACTAGGTCCGAGGTGTCCTTTCAGGCAGCAGCATGTTTCTGGGTTCGTAGTTCACAGTCTTTGGAGGTGGCCTATTTGGGCTACGTGGGAAGATTGCAAACGAATCCGGAAAACGCTGTTGGTTGAGGTCGTGAGTAGACTCCGGGGGCTCAACCGCTGACTCATTGTCTATTTGTCGCAAAGCTCCCGTTCAGTTTGCCTTTTATCTTTTGTAGCATCCTCATCGGTCACCTAGCCCTGTTTTTTTTTTCTAAGAAACGCATGCGGCGTGCGCGCTGACCGACCGGGAGACGCGGCTGTCGAGGGGGACCATGGTCCCAGCTTGGGTTTCCGCGCGGCCGCGGCGTTCCCGAAAGCCCGTGGCGTGTGCGCTGGTCGCCTTCGGGCTGCGGGTCCTCAGTGTACTTCAAACGACCTTTCTGTCTTTTCCACTGTTTACTTTGGTGTGTTTTGCCTGAACTACTTTCTTTACACCCATAATTCTCCAAGCGCGCGTTTTCGGCTTCAAACCTTGTGTCTGTGTTTGATTGGTCATTTTCACTTTTGCGGGAACATGGCTGATTGGTGTTTACAAGCGTCTCCCCGATTGGCTGCAGAAAGTGCCTTACTCCCCGTGGTCCGCGCGCTCCAGGATACACTTTTTGGCCTCTATCTCCCCCTCCCCCCACCCCTCAACAACCACCTCCTCCTTCCTCCCCCAATACGTTCCCCACCGGACCGCTTGACGCGGATATAACGCGGCTCCGCCGGCTGTAGAGGGCGGCGGGCGGCCTGCACCCGGACTCACTTCAGTACTCTGCCACCCGTCGTCGGGCCCTTTCGCCGGGAGACCGCGATCCAGTCAGCCATGTCCCGTTAAGTACTCTTAATCTTTTAACTGTCTTTTTCATTTATTTAAAAAAGTGTATTGTTTCAAGTTCATAGATTATGAGAAAGCATTTGACTCGGTCGAAACCCTAGCAGTCATTCAGGCATTACGGAACCAGGGGGTAGATGAGCATTATGTAAGAATACTAGAGGATATCTACAATGGGTCTACAGCTACCATCATCCTCCATAGGGAGAGCAGTAAAATACCTATAAGGAAGGGTGTCAGACAAGGAGACACAATCTCTCCATTGTTATTCACAGCATGCTTACAAGAAGTATTCAGAACGTTGGATTGGGAACAGGTGGGAGTAAGGATTAATGGAGAATACCTCAGTAACCTCAGATTTGCTGATGTCGTTGCCTTGCTAAGTAACCCGGGGGACGAATTGCAAAGCATGCTTTCCGCACTGGGCGAACAGAGTAGAACCGTGGGCCTGAAAATTAATATGCAGAAAACTAAAGTAATGATCAATAACCTCGGGACAGCAAAGCAGTTTGAGATAGGTGGCGAGGCAGTGGAAGTGGTAAGCGAATATATCTACTTAGGCCAAGTTGTGACACCGGATTCCAACCATGAGGCAGAGATAACTAGAAGGATAAGAATGGGGTGGAGTGCATATGGCAGGCTTCTCAGATAATGAATAGCAGCCTACCATTGTCGCTGAAGAAGAAAGTGTATGACAGCTGCATCTTACCGGTACTCACCTACGGGGCAGAAACTCGGAGGCTCACTAAGAGGGTTCAACTTAAATTGAGAACGACTCAGCGGGCAATGGAGCGGAAAATGATAGGTGTAACATTAAGGGACAAGAAGAGAGCGGAGTGGGTCAGGGAGCAAACTGGTGTTAAAGACATATTAGTAGAAATTAAGAAGAAGAAATGGACGTGGGCAGGGCATGTAATGCGAAGGCAAGATAACCGCTGGTCATTAAGGGTAACAGAGTGGATCCCCAGAGAAGGCAAGCGCTGCAGGGGGCGGCAGAAAGTTAGATGGGCAGATGAGATCAAGAAGTTTGCGGGGATAAATTGGTCACAGTTGGCACAGGACCGAGGTAATTGGAGAATAATGGGAGAGGCCTTTGCTCTGCAGTGGGCGTAGATAGGCTGGTGATGATGATGATGATGATGATTGTTTCAAGTTCGTATGTGCTAAATGTCCCCAATGTCATCACTAAAGTAAACAAGTTTACCTTAAAACTTCTTCAACGCCTCGACTGCTTCACTGCGACCAGCATGCTACCGTAGCGGCAGATATTTGACCAAATTTCTCCGTTACATATTGATGCCTGGAATGATTTCATAGGTCATTATGAACATGACATGAGAGTCCAAACAGTCATGGAGCTCAAAATGTGTTATTAAAGTGGGATTTTTCAAATAATTTGGAGAAATGTTTATTCCTATAAATCAACGGAACCGAAAAAATCGACGAAATACTCGATGGTATAACTGATACACGTTTCCTAGCGCAATGGAAGGACGCGAACACGGGAGAAGAATGTGGACGGGACAGACTATAAACATCAACCGAATACAGTAAAGCCCGCTTATATCGAACAGCGCGAACATTGTAAAATAGTTGGATATAGCAAAAATTCGATATAGGAAGTGAAGGAAAAAAACAAAACTTACATGAGAGCAATCCTGCCGACGGAGTCACGAGCTAACGCTGAGCTCTTACCACTCTGCAGTTCACTATTAATACGACACTTTCTCGGAAAGAAAACAATCATTTATTGGGGTGGAAGAAATGCGTGAGTGTAGCCTGCTTCTTGGAGCGCAGCGCGTTGCTGGTGACTGCTTGTCCAACGGTATCTAAACAGTCGCCAAGCACAAGACCTCTGCCCTCAATGGCACTGCAGTATCGCCGTAGAAGGGCCACGGCAGCGACGGCTTCGCTCGTGCTCGGAAGCGGTACAGAGTCATCGGCGTCTTCGACAGAGCGGAGACAAGGATAGATACAAGCGAATAACGGCGAACCTAGCAAGTGCGGACAGCGAGTGGCGCGGACTTGAAGATCGGTGACACCTCAGCCCGCAGCGCCCAATGCGGCGCTTTCGGCGCCAACGGTATGCATGCGTGGAGCTGGTCCACTCTTATACGGATGGTTTGGGCGCGCTCCAGGTCACGCGGGAGACGCAAGCGACACCCGCGCCACCGCTGCGCGCCGATGTATTGCGGGAACGCTTGCCGCACGCCTAAGGAAAGCGAAAAATCCGGCGCGAGAGACTTCGATATATCCGTGGTGAGCAAAATCGCGTTCGATGTAAAAAGTTTAATATGCATGTAATTTTTATCGGAATTGTAGAAGGGTTCGATATAAGCAATAATACGGTATATCCGTGTTCGATAAAGCGGGCTTTATTGTACTCCAAAACAAAACGTAGAACCGTGACCTTGCCGCAGCCCGAAAATTCTTCTACGCTCATAACATGTAAGCATGCACAATTCGTCTTGAGATAAAGGAGTTCCTGTAAAGAACCCGATTATCTCAAGCATACTTGTTGACGTAGGCACTCCGACACTTTTCGAATTTTATTGGTCCGGATGATGTTTTTACTTTTCATTTGTGCATCCAGATGTTCTCCTTTTTTTTTTTTTTTCATTGAGACCAAATATTTCCTTGCCGTCTCGGGATTTTGTCGTGCCTATTTATATTCGCTGATTAAACCAAATTCTTTTGGACGAATTCCCATGAATGTGCCATTTTCTTTAGGCCACCATCAGCATCAGCATCATCATCTCAGGATTTCGCCTTAATAAATGCGGTCTGGTATACACCGAGCATATTTAAAGTCGGCTTTACTTACAAATGCCCTGCTGGGAAGACGTTCTTGCAGGCGCCATGTCAGCAGTCTGATACAAAAGTGAGAAGGCTGCAGGGCGTTTTATTGAGTATACCTGCACACTACCAAATGTATCCCCCTATACAGCGCTATATGCCGAACCTCTTTAACGTCTCACCCACTACCACACACGCATTCATTTCGGCGAATGAATATTTCGATACACAATATAAGCGGTCTTATACAGTAGTATGAAGGCTGTAGGGCGTTTTATTAGATGCCTCAATAAACCCTTACGCATCATACGGTCGGTACACATCGTTTAGAGTGGGCTTCACACCTATACAGAAATGCGCTGCTTCGCAGACATAGTTTCAGACGATATATAAGAAACCTGACATGAATGTATGAAGGCCCCTGAGCCTAATATGATCAGGATTTTCTCAAACGGTGAAAGTGTGATACGCCAAGCGTTACGGACGCATGACAGGTTTCCTCGATAGTTGGGTTTACCCACAAATGCATAAGGATTCATAAGATGTTGCCATTTTGTTGCTTTACCCGTCAGGTGTGAGGAAGCATGTTGCAGCCAGGCCATCGCCTCCTATATATACAGGAGGAGATGGCCCGGCCAAACAAGAAAGGAGCACGTTCAGCTGCTATGCTGGCTTACACGGCACTTCAGCGGCAGTTTTCCCTCTGGTACGAAACTCTAATTTGGAGTGACTGAACAGGACTGAAGTTGTCAGCGGCGCAAAGGCGTTGTCTCGGCCTGAGGAAGAGCCGAAAACGCGGACATGTTTGACGTGACGCACAGGTACCGCAACCGGCCTCTTTAGGGCGGTCAGGGGCTCGAGTGTACTTCCGAAGAGCATCCAGTGCGAGTGCGGCTACGACCGTGGTGGTGAGTGACCCTTGCCCCAGTGTCAGTCTAAGAATGAGCGAGCTTGGCCACTGCCTGCAGGATACGTTCAACGTGCGCTTTCATGTCTAATATTGCTGTGTGAGACGTTATACTATAGTATAACGTCTCACACAGCAACAACGTCTCACACAGCAGGCCACCGGTAGTTTCGTTGCGTGCCGATCATGTGAGCCAATGGACCCCCGAACAGATGGGCCTTCTTTTGTTCGCTTTTGCGCTTTCATCCGCTGGTGAGGCCTCCATTCGCGCAGCTGGTTGCGCGAACTGTGCGGCCGTTGTTGCCTCGTCCAATTTGCAACTGTCTCCGTGGGAGTAATTTAAAATGTCGTGCCATAGGGAAATGGAGTTACGTGTTATTTGTTTGATAGAGTTTTGGAGTATCCTCGAGTTTACTAAACGCCGACGGGTTTGCCGGCGTGCTGGTTGGTACATTTTTGAACTTGACGTATAACATTGCTAGAAACGGGACAAGAGCAAAGGCAAATACACAACGCACAGCGCGTGTGTTGTATATTTGCTTTGACCCTTGCTCCGTCTCTAGCGCTGTTTTCCTGCAACACCAATCAAGCGGCACGAATCAGTGCGCTGAAATTCAGCTTTTAGGCTCCTTAAAAATTAATCCTTGAGACTCTCCTCAATCAGTTTGCATTATTTCTTACTGGTTTAGAGGCATCTGAAGTTGTTTTTAAGCTGAAAATTATTCTGTTTGACTACAGGGTATTTGAACACGCTGGCTGAGCTGGGTGTCCTATCTCAAGAGCAGGCCACCGGGCCACGGTTTTGTATATTGGTGAAGTCACTATATTATTGTTTAGTACTTTGAGTAGCTATTTTATTGCACCGTCACAATAGCCCTGTTGGGCATCACGTACGCATTCTTGACACTGAACGAGACGGATGATGGTACGGTAGTAAAGCTCTCTCATGGCATGTTGCATGATAAGTACCTTGTGACGTGCCGCCAACCTGACTTTCGGTGTTTTCGGATGAGATAGAAATCGGGCCCGATTCTGTTTACAGATTGGGATA
Organism: Haemaphysalis longicornis; assembly: GCF_048455015.1. Lineage (NCBI taxonomy): Eukaryota > Metazoa > Arthropoda > Arachnida > Ixodida > Ixodidae > Haemaphysalis > Haemaphysalis longicornis. The sequence goes on along the minus strand of NW_027526203.1, from coordinate 112,433,331 downwards.
GCCTAACTGCATGTCAGTGGCGCGTAACGGCCTTCACTGTTGCCACGCTGTACGCAACGCGCGCTTAGATGTTCTGAACTTTTTCCTCCTCCGCCAGCAATACCGCGCTCCCTTACTATATATGTACCTGGACGCGCGGTCAAAAATTCCTTGGGTGCATGATAGAACAAGCAGCGATGCGCGATGCAAAACAGCACGATTATAAGCATACAGAAGCACCCAGGCTGGGAAAATGGGAACATCGCATCTTGTGCGTGTGTGTGTGTGTGTGTGTGTGTGTGCGTGTGCGTGTGTGTGTGTGTGTGTGTGTGTGTGTGTGTGTGTGTGTGTGTGTGTGTGTGTGTGCGTGTGCGTGTGTGTGTGTGTGTGTGTGTGTGTTAGATATAAAAAATTCCGGCCACAGCATTACACACAAAGTAAGCTGCTTTGAAGTATTAAATTTAGAGGGACACTAAAGGGTCCAAAAAAATTGCCTGTATCGATAGATTACGGAGCCGATAATCTAAATAGACCATTCTCACGACTACCAGTTGTTTAATAAAGCGGAAAATGCCAGAAACGTGAAACCGAGTGTCGACGCCCCGTGCGCTTTCGGCCACTACGGTTAGTAACGTTACAAGAGTTGGGAACGGCGGGACCTCACTGGAGAAGCACCTAGATAGATGTTTCCCTGACAAGAACAGTTCTTAGGTGGCTGAGCACGTGAAATAAATCTAAATCGAAACTTGACGTGAGCTGATCTTATTAAAAAAAACACAGACTACAGCTTTTACACATTGCGAGACCGGCTGCTTCCCTCACGCTTCAGAGTCGGCCATCATGTTTGCAGTTTCGTTTTGGAAAAGACGTGCTCTTTATTGGTGCGCGATTAGCGAAATCATTGATCTACGATGGTGAACGCCCGAGCTTCTGCAAGCAATAACGTCGGCAGGAAGCGGCAGAAGAATAAAGATGTTTAAGCGACCCACCTGGGCTTCAAATCTTCCGTTCTCCGCGCGTGGATGTTGCTATCGGTAAAGCGTGACCGCGCCCGGTTCGAACCTTTTTCCCGTGAAAGGTAAATGGACATTTTAACCTGTGCTCCTCTGTTCGCCGCAAGCCGCTGTTGATAATCCTTAATTGTAGCGTAGCTCTAGGCTTGGGTCCTGGGGACCCGGGCAGGACTAGTCAATTGTCCGCATTACATACTGTCCGCAGGCCGAAATATATCTGGCCGGCAGTTTATTCAAGCAGCGTACAAGAAGGCATGCTCGAAGAGTGCTCGAAGCGGAGAGCGCGGACGCAACTGATCGCATTTCACTGACGCGCTGTTTATCGCTCCGGGAAGGCACGAGCGCGCAGGAGCTCGCTTGAGCGGCGTCGGAGAAAGCTCACCCGGTGTACCCGCTTCACGCATCGCCTCACAGGTAAGGGCCTTGGGCAGCGTCTGATGCGGTTTTGTTGCCATGGGCATCCCCGATAAGTCGAAAAGCATTTCCCGTGCTGTCGGGGACATATCATAGATGTCCAAGCCAGCTCCTTCGGCAAGAGAATTGTTGTCGGCGTGGACCATGGCTTGCGGACGTACAAGGTATACCGTTACCAGCGAAAGAGTACCTAGACAGCACCGGTGCCTCACTCCTACTTTTATACGCAATGGCTACGCCACAAAAAACGAAACGCAAAGGGGAACGAGAAATGCCAGCGTTATTTATGTACTTATTTCTCAGGAACTAACGCATCTTTCTCGTCGAACAAAAGCTGAAAGTGCTACGAAGCGTATGATCTATCAGTTAAAGCCAAATTTCCATTCGCCATTAGTGTCCCTTTCATAGCTTCTTGATTTGGGGGTTTGCACACTAATAGTCCACAAATATATTATTTTCGCATTGCATCCTGCAGGCACAATGCTGCGAATTTACGTTATGAACTGCTTTTCTACAGCTTCTTCACTACTGAATATTCGCTCCAATTTTTGTAGATGGCTCTGCTCCAAGGGGAAGTGCAAGTTGCAGATGTAGAATTGCTCGGAAAAGCACCCTCATGTTGTAAATTAAAGTTTCCATACCCCCTTAGCTAAGATATGCGACTGCCCACGCTAAATTTGGAGCTGCCCTATTTTTCGGTCTTTAGACACAATCAATTTTGGTTATCATTCGCATTTTCCTGATTACCATTATCGTACGTAACTAAGTGGTTCCAGGCACACAATTTGTCCAAAAGGGCGAACTGCCAGCAGTCTCAGAAATGCTTTAGCCATGATGGAGAAAAATTTAGCGATGGGCTATGCAAGTGCTCACAATGAACTTCTCGTACGAATATGAAGACGGAGACAGCGGAAGCTGCGGTAATAGGAGTAGCTGACGAATAATTCTCGTGTTTCGTTGCCAGTACAAACTGTCTGTTTAATAAAACCTTTACTTTACAGCATTAAAGCTTTCTGTGCTCAACTACCACAGAAATATTGAGAGCGTCATAGTACTGTGGCGATTCCGCGTCCCGCTACCGTGTGCGCGCAAGCTGCAAGTTTGGTGTAATGCGGTAAAGCTTTGTGTGCTGCGGTAAAGCCGCTCTCCTCCAACATGCTTCAACAAGCCGGAGTGTGTCCGCCGCGTGGGCCGTTGCTGCGGTGAACCACGCCCGATGCTGTAGCAAAATCCGGAACAAACTGGTTCTAGCGGGGACCTGTTGACACTTGAATCTGCGAGCGGACGCCGCCAGCAGAGATGTCTCATTTCCCCCTCAATCAGACTCCACGTGCGCCGCCATTCATGAGACCGGGAAAGTGTTCTTGTGGGTCTGTACTTTGTTCGTGCCATGTGCAAAGGCCTGGGAGGCAGTGAAACCATTGCCGCTTCAGTGTTATTACATTCGGGAAGGCGTCCCCGAACCGGGCTCCGCTGCCTCCTTCATGTGTGGTAGTGTGCTGGTCGAGCGGCCAGCAAACGTGGCGGCCTCGGTGATGACAAGAAGCCGAGGGAAAACGTCACTGCATGGCGAAAGATGAGTCGAAGCAATACAGGAACAATACCCTTCCGTGCGAGGTACAGCGTGACTCGACAGGGCGACAGCATGGATTCGCTGCTGCAAAACGAACTGAATCTATCCACCGTGAGGGTGGGTTTTATACACAGAAGTCGTAACGGCGGCAGAGATTTCTTAGGGCTTCTGTGCACACGGCTCGAAAATAGTACAGACACACATGAAACTCTTTTCCGAGTTCGTGAGAGCCGTCAATAGTGTCGCACGTTGTGCTCGAAAGGGTGAGAGGAGATCTCGGCGAGCAGCGTCTGCTTCGTCGGGGCACGTCTCAACATACACCGTTCCTTTTTACATTATATTTTATATTCACACACAACATAGCCCGGCACAGCCGCTCGGTAAAAGCAGAAACATAAATAATCAAATTTAATGCATGGTTCGCGGCAATATTTTGTAGCTGCAACGGCTTGAGTCACCGCCAACGGGCCCAGCGCGGCAGGCGCACGCAGTGACACGTTCGAGGAGGGTAGGCTTTGCCACAAAGCACAGGAGCACTGCACGAAACTTGCAGCACACGCGAACAGAGTAGCGGCGCACTGAACCGTAACAGCTTCTCCCCCGCGGTAGTCGGAGGTCCCGATGGATAAGGTCCTTCAACCGTCGTCCGGTGGTATGCTCTCGAATAGGAGTGCTCGGCAGACTCTCGAGTCCGGCTTGGGCCGTATAACACCGTGCTATTCTCCTGGTCGAATCAGCTGAAGGCACTGTGCTGGAGCTTTACCGGGTCAGTCACTGGACGAAGGGTTGTTCTTCAGGAACGTCTCTGGCTTGGTCAGAAAAGCAAAAGAACAACACAAAAAACACAATCGTATCACCGGCAAGTGCGGAGACAATCCACACAAGCTTTACCAGGCTTTTAGTAGCGAGAAAAATGCGCAGTTAAATAACTATACTAGTTATCTTTTATCCTCGCAGTATATAAGCGCACAAATCTGAAAGGGTGACATTTGGCGTAATTGAAAATGTCCCACACAAAATAAATGCAATAATAAAGGTTCGCGAAAAAAAAAAAGCAAACGAGAAATTCAGGCGTCTACCGGCCACTTCTCGCGTTGAGAGCTGCAGCTTGAGCTCTCGACATTGCCCTGAGGTTTCTCCTTTCTGATTCGCACCATAGGTGCACCCGTTCTCCGAAGGCTACTACGAAAGGTTCAGAGGACATTGGTCATTTTCTGAGACGCATTTTGAGCGCGCGGAGGAAACTGCCCTAGTTTCACCCGCTCTAGCAAGGCCTGTGCTTTCGTTCTCGGGTGGTCCGAGGTACGCTGAGGTCCGGTGCAAAGCGTTCGTACGGCGCTACACCTCAGCATGCGCGCCCGGGAACTCTCGCCGCACGTGTGCCCAAACATTTTGCCTGCCTGCATGGTCGTCCTTTGCCCTTTTGGCAACACCCTTATTAAGCGAATACCGAAGGGTGTTTTCGTTCTCTTTTCCCGCTGTCAAGGCTACACTAGATCCGTGCTGCCCAGTCTTAGAAGACGGCTCAGCCTCACGCGATACCGGAATCTTTACCAGCTACGCTGGCGGTTCAAAAGTTAGTTGAATCAATTGATGCGTTTGACACCAAACTGGAGGTGTGTTGTTGTGCCTAAATTCCAAAAGATCAAAAAGAGCATGCAATAATTCCAGCAGTCAGTGGAACATGTGTCAGAACAGGACGATGAGTTGCTGGCGCAGCACATGGACCGTGAAGCCACCATTCCTGCTCTGAACAAACGGATCGAGGCACTTGAAGCTTAAGTTTCAGTCAAGGATGCTGTTATAAGGAAGCTTCAGGAGGATGAAAATGAGGCAGAGCAGGGGCTCTATTCTCAACGCCGTAAATTCACCGTCAACTGTAAATTCGCCGGAAGCTTTAGCTGATTGCCTTTAGCAGAATGATTGCGTGGCGGCGGTGACGGTCGGGATGGTTATAACGCAACAAAACTCGCATTGAAGGAGATAGCTTATGTTGCTAAAAGGGATTGAAAGAAATAAATAGATACGGTAAAAAAATTGTGTGATGTTTTTTAACTCAACACCCACCTTACACTCGCTTTCGGATCAACGTTACTTCTTAATTGGCGTCAATAATTGGCGTTCATTGGCGTCAATACCACAACGCCTTGTGGTATTGACGCCAATTTTATCCATAGCAAATGTATTCCTATTTTCAGCCTCAGCTGCCGTCCTAATTTTTTAACACATGTGTAGTGTAAATCTTTTATGAGAAATATTTGATAGCTTGGTTGCTATCTTTATAAGATAAGCGTCAAATTACACCGCATGTCGTCACAAATATACGTGCATCCCAACACTGATTGCTTACGTTTTGCTTACTCAAAAAGTATGGCGAATTCACCGTGATTTTTTTATGAAGTCGAGAATAGGGCCCCAGTATAGTCGGGCCTAAATCCTGGAAATTCATGACTTTCCTGGTAGTGCAAACGAGAACGTCATGAAAACCGTGAGTGTATTGGCTGTGAAGTTTCAAATCGAATCATACTCCTCTGAACAAGTTATCGCAGCTCATCGATTGCCCACGCAGGGCACTAAGCCTCCTCCGATCCTAATGAGGTTCTTTCTTTGTAACAGTGCAAAAGGGGCGAGAACGAGACGCAAACTGGACACAGCGTACTATAACAGCAGCCGCTTATTGCTCACAATTACTCACACACATAATTCCCTTGCAAAAAAGGCGGGAAAGAGCTGGGGGAGAAGGTAGAAATACAAACATTTTGAGCCGTCACTGCACCTCACGTGTTATCACAAGATAAAAAAAGCAATTTCTTTGTCGATTAACAGTACGGAAGGGCAGGTTACACACGTGTTTATTAGAATAAATCTCGCACGCTTCAGCTATCTCCCGTATCAATTGACTCTTTTATAAATTATGGACCATTTTCTGAGGCCAGGATAGCAGCCACAATCTTTAGAATGTGCGCCTAGATGTCTGGTACCTCCTTTTTATACGTTATTGCGATGCTCGCGCAATTTGTCAATGAGGCATCTTCCTGTTTGCCCTATACACTTTTTGTTGCACTTGTTTAACGATATTGAATAAACCCCGCCATCCGAGCAAGCCACAAATGGCGTGCGATGTTAGGTGCTACACGTACCAGACTTGACATGGCACTCATTCAGTTTGTTGTAAAGCTTTGATAGCTTCTTAGGACCAGAGAATAGTACGTTTGCGTTATCGCGTTTTATAATATTCTTCAGATTATGCGAAAGCGTGTGAATGTAAGGAATAGTAGTGATCCTTTTACTATCTTTCGTCGTTGGAGCATCTTGCCTGCGCCGTTCGTCCTCCATCTGTTTAAAAACGTCCTCGGCTACGGAAGTCTCAAATTGTAGCGGATAACCGGCGGCAGGCAGCCGAGCTGTCTATCCGTCAAGACTGGCTTGCGTTAGGTGAAAACAAGATTTGTTAAGCTTATTCGAGACACACACCTCCACGATCCCACGCTTCACCAATTTAGAATGAGCAGAATGATACGGAAGTATGGGCTTCAAACAATGTGGCTCATAAGCCCAACGTATATAATCATCGTTAAAATGCAGTCGAAGATCCCGGGATCGGATGCTGTCATCAGTCAGGGTATCATGCGTCACACAAAGCGGCGGGAAAGTACTCTGGAATACATGTCCGAAACGGCACCTTCCAAGCGTTCTTTTGTAGTGTCAATGAGCAGCAGGTAGTCATCGACGTACCTGAACGTCTTAACAACTTTACATTGGTAGAGGCGATGGCGACACCCCTGTCAAGGGAGGCTAAAAACAGATCACTGAGTACAGGAGCCAGGCGAGACCCAATACAGCGCTGGTGCTGTCCACGTCGTTCATTTGTATTCCTTAAAAAAGTGTGCCCTTAGTAACCTCAAGCACAGTTTACAAACATCCTGTACAGATACCATTCCTCTGAAGGTGTATACATTGCCGCCCGAAGTTGCGAAGGTGGAACGGCGGTACAAGTCAAGCAACTGTAAAAAAATATCAACAGGGGCGCCTGAAGTATTCTGAAACAGGGCGGTTCCGTAACAATCTATGTATGCTGCAACACAAGAGAGCGGCTCTTTGGCAGGAATAGAATAATACAGGTCTTTTATGTCCACGCAGCAGGCATAAAGGCAGCTGCTGCTGTTGCCGTTTAACCAGACTTTTAATCAGAAAGGCATCATCAACTGGAAGTATGTCAAGATCACGTTTGAAGTATAACGCCAAGGACGTTTTCTAGAGGCATTTTCTGAGACGATGACGCGAAGTGGGCAGCCTAATTTGTGCGTTTTCACAATGAAAAACATACGGAGGCTGTCACTCACACTCTTATCTATTCCCTTTACGACGCTACAAAATTTTCAGTCATTGCACAGCTTTTTGGCTTTCGATTTTACATCGGATAACGGCACGCCATTCTTAGAACAAAACGAAGAATCAATGGTCTCTTGTGCTTTCGCATGGAAAAGATCTGTGGGTAAAACGGCGAAGCGTTACCCAATCCTCATAGGGAGAAAATAGAAACACAAATATTTCGAGCCGTCACTGCAGTTCACGTGTTATCACCAGTTAAAAAAGTAATTCCTTTGTCGGTTAACAGCACAGAAGGGTAGCTGACCCACGTGTGTTTGTTAGAATAAATCTCGCATGCTTCAACGATCTCCCGTAGTACGCTTCAACGATCTCCTCGTTGTTTGAAGCCCATGCGTTTATATCATACTGCCCATTGTAAATTGGTAAAGGGTGGGATAGTGATGCTGTGTGTCTGAAATGCGCTCATATTGTTTGCCCATAATGCAAGCCAGCCTGACGGACAGACAGCTCGGTTGACTGATACCGGTTATCTGCTACAATTACGGACTTACGTAGCCGAGAATCATCTCAAACAGGTGAGGATGAACGACGCAGGCAATATGCTCCAAAAGAGGAAGATAATATAAAAATTCAGTGCTCTTCCACTATGTGAAAGAGGATGACCTGCGAATCTCGACGCAGTCCATGGAGCGCACTAAACAACACACGTTTTTTGTAATTTGCGATTGAGCATACATCCTATCCAATTAGCTGAAAGACTGGAAGGACTGGAGCTTTATTCTAATGGGCAAACATGGAGCGGTCTGTTTCCCTCCCTCGTCGCAGGCATCTTACTGTCTCTGTAACACCAGTCCGATCTGCTCGACGCCTGAGGACAATGGGCAGGTCGCATTGAGCCAATTCACGTCAACGTTTAAATCTCCCGCCGGCACAACGTACATGTCGTGATGACATGTACGTGGAACGTGGATGACATGTACGTGGTACGTAGAAGGCATGCAACCTGCATCTGCGCGTGCACGCCCCCCTCGCTCCACTCACAACCCGTGCACGCTTAACCGGCAACTGGCTATGCGCGCGTGCTTAGAAGTGAAATACACCGTCGAAAATGTCGCACTGGAAACCCTCCAAGCTGAACAAGAAATATTGGCTCACGTCGGAGTTCCAAGAGGACAAGTTGCTGCTCATCTGGGATGGTTTCACGTCTGCTCGACGAGCTAGAATTTTCGGCAAGGGATTTCCCTTTTTTCGCGCCCGTTCGCGCTTATGTTCGGGCCGACGCTCCTCCACTTCCCACTCTCCTTCTTCCGAGCGAACGACATGCGTCCTACCCATGGCGAGTTAAAACCTAGAACGAAACTCGGCAAAGCATGTTGTTGGGGTAGTTGGTTCATATTCATACTTCAAACTGCGCATTCGGACGGGACAAGGAAAAGAAGACGCAGGACGGGCGCAGACTCACAAGTAGTTTATTGAAAAATGGAGCATGCTAATATACCCACACCAGCACATGCGTACACATGTCACCACCTTTATCACTTGATATAACGGTTTAGAAATTCATATTGATTTCCATACAAAGATATGGATGGTTCACTTACACACTGGTCACCGTGCTTTATAATGAAAAAAGGCCTCGATTAATTCCCTTGCCACCTGTTCTCTACTTTTGCTCGGAACCTTTGTCTGAGTCAAAACTGGCTCGCATCGCTTGCTTTCACAAGCCATGCAATGGTGCGGAAGGTGGGATCCAGTTTTATTACGCATATTCAGCTGGTGTTCCCTTAAACGGTCGTTAAGACAGCGGCCCGTTTGTCCAATGTATACCCGCCCGTATGTGAGCGGGATCGGCGCGATCGGCAAGTGCGTAATCGGCGTGGTGTTCAGTAGAAACCACCAAACATAAACGCTGGCGTTCCTTTCTGTTAGCACCATGATGTTTTCCTTTTTCTTTCTTTTCTTTTTCTTTTCGGTTGTTATTATTGCTTGTACTTAGTTTCTTGCCACTCTTACTCGCTGTTATCATGTTCTTTTTCTATTGCTTCACTGACTTGTTGCTGTATTATATATCTAGTTTTTGTATAACTTCTCCTGTTTTTTTTGATTATCTGCTCTTTTTGCACCCCTTACACAACGTCCTGCTGGGCCTGTAAGGTATTTTGAATGAATAAATAAATAAATAAATAAATAAATAAATAAATAAATAAATAAATAAATAAATAAATAAATAAATAAATAAATAAAAGATGTACAAATGTGCCGTTATGCTTGAATGAAAGCTTTCCTGAAGGCAGGGCGGACGTCAGCTGCCCCTTGTCCATCCACAGGAATCTCCAGTGCAAATACGGGCGGGGCACTAAGCTGGCGAAGCCTTCTCTCACCTGCTGCAAAAAGACTGCAAATGCCCACACAGTAGGTATAACAGACCATGATGGTGAATGGACGTTCGTCCCTCTTTCGTGTGCTGTCGGACGAGAAAGGACGCGACAGAGACATCGTGCAGAGGGAAAAAGAAAATATGAACAATGAACAATGAACTTTATTGACATCATGTACATAGTACACAATGCCGGAGGCCGGCAGAAAAAGCCATCTCAAGGACAGCTTGACGGAGCGGCTGGACCCCCTTTTTGGCCCCACCGTACAACAGTGTCCTACAGTACAAAAAAATAATAAGCCGCGTAGAAATATGGCACCCCTTGCGCCATCGAAAGAATGTAAAAAATACAGACGACAACAACAACAACAACAATAACAAGAGAAGTAAAAAAGATTAAAGAAAAAAATGTGTATTGAACAGATAAATTACTTAATACAGGACCCGAAGGAAAATGCGAGCCCAATATAAATAGTCATGCCTTGCGTACAAACCTTACACAAAAGAAAATGTACACCGACGGATGTACTAAATCACTCAATACATATATATTACATTCATAATACATGCATACAGATTTACATTACTCTATAATATATATAGAGCGCACTATACATATAGAATTACACAGATCATTCAATACACGACCTAAAGGAAATATGAGCTGGTTATAAATCACCATGCCTAGCGTACACGGACATATTCACTATAGCTGACACACATAGGCATGCGCGAGCTATTATATTGTGTCAATGTAATTATTTGCAAGAAAGGTACGTATTGCATTGAAAGTGTTGCTTTCCAGCTGAAAGTTAAGTTCGTGTAAAGCATTTAGTAGCCTCGGAAGCCTGTTTCCTAGAATATGTCGCCCATATGTTGTTCTACAAGTTTTAACGTTCCAAATTTCGCAGTTTCGCGTTTTATGAGGCTGAGAATTTCTTTTAAGGTTGGCAAGTTCAGTCAAGAATAGATGTTTCCTCTTTATTTCTTGTTTATAGGCTTTCGTTAATCTAAAGCTGTGCATCTTCTCAAAAGGCATTACATTGTACTTTTCAAACAAAGGGTAGGTGTGATAATGTGAAGGTACGTCCTCTACAGCACGTAGAAGCCTTTTTTGTAAGGATTTCATTTTTTGTATGTTTTCTTGAGTAGTGGATGCCCAAACTACATGGCAATAGTTTATTCTTGAGAAAAATAAAGAGTTGTAAATTAATATCATTATATGTCTCGGAAAGATCAGGCGATTCCGGTAAACTAGCCCCACTATTTGAGATAACTTACTTGATATTGTGTCGATGTGCTGGTTCCAAGATAGCTTTTCCTGGAAGACCACTCCTAGTGTTTTAATGTTGGGTACAATGTCAACCGGAGTCTAATTCAGCAGTATTTGTTGTGGTAATGTTACCTTCTTATTTTACTTCTGAATATTACAGATTTGGTTTTCCTCGTGTTTATTTTAAGGTGGCTTTTCTCAGTGCAGCTATTTAGATTTTCTAATGCAAAATTTGCTTCGCCAACTAATTCGTCCGCTGAATTTCCTCGTAAAAATATGCTGGTGTCATCAGCATAAATAATAAATTCAGCGTTAGGGCTAATGCTGACCCCGTCATTAATATAGTTATTAAAAAGAAATGGTCCCAAGATGCCCCCCTGTGGTACCCCAGAAGGTAAAGGCAGTAGATCGGAAAAACAGTCGTCGATATGAACTATTTGTTTGCGGTGTTCCAGATAAGACGTAATTAGGTGCGCGGCATTCCCTCGAAAACCATAACGGGCAAACTTTTTAATTAGAATTTGGTAATTTATGTGATCGAAAGCCTTAGAGTAATCGATAAACAGCCCACGAACCAACTCTTCTTCTTTAAGCGCTGCGTAAGTCCTTTGCGGAAGCCAAACTGTGAGCAGCTTAAGAGAATGTGTTTCTCTTCAAAATCTGCAAGACGATGTAAAATAACTTTTTCTAGCACTTTGACATGACCGGCAGTATAGACACGGGACGGTAATTTGCCATGTCCTTTTTGTTTCTTTTTGTGTAAGGCTGTTACACGGGCTACTTGCATTTTACGAGGGAAAACAGCCTGGCACAAACAGGTTAAAAATGTGGGTAAGTATAGGTGCGAGCAAATCGGAGGTGTACTTTATGGGTTTAATTTGGAAGCCAGCGATGTCTTTAGCCGTACTGATTTTTAATTTATTAATTATATTGACTACTTCAGCCTCATTAACTGGTTTCAGAAAAATACAGCTGCTGTTATGCGGAATATTTTCAACGTCATTCTGCACAGTAGCAGGGTGTGAAACACCCACAAAGTATTGATTAAACGCGTCTGCCAGAGACTTCCCTGTCAGCTGTACGTCGTTCACAATTACTTTGCTCACTTTATCAGGTGGGATGCTACGTTTTAAGATGGAGTTTAATCTTTTCCAGATAAGATTGGCGCGCCCATCAGCAGATTGAAATTGGTGAGAGTAACAATCACACCTCGCTTTTTTTAAGTCCTTGTTGAGGCAGTTACGATTTTTTTTGAAATTTCGAAATAAGCCTGGGTCTTTGCTTTTAATGAATCGCCTGTAGAGCTTGTTTTTGTCTTGTATTGTTTTCATAAGCTCGAGGCTAACCCATGGTTTCCGTATGTTTTTCCGTCTTTTAATATGCACATAAGGAAAGCAAGACTCATAGATAGAGCTGAAAATGGCGAGAAATGTTTCATAGGAACTGTTTGCATCATTACAAAACAACACATCATACCAACCCACTAAATCTATTCTTTCCCGAAACGTAAAACAAGGCATGTTCTAAAATTCTTTGCACTTTTTGTATTGGCTGCCATATCTTCCACACGTTTTGTTTACAGCAAATGAATATCGGCAAGTGATCGCCAAGGTCACACGTCAATACACCGGTTTTGATCTTATCGATGTCTAAATTAGTAAAAAACATATCAATAAGGGATGATGACTCAGCGGTCACTGTTGTGGGTACATCTATTACGTTTATAAGACCACAAACCTTCAAAAGAACATTGAGCTTGTATGCCATGGCATCATTTTTCAGTGTATCTATATTTAAGTCACCACCACAGATAAAAGAGAGGTGATTACGAGTAGAAAACCCAAAACATTTTTCCAGGTTATCTAGAAAATTTGACACCGAGCCACTTGGAGGATGGTAGCAGACTGTTATAACAATGTTGTCTACTTTTAATGCCATTAATTAACAATCGTTTGTACTTACACACAACTCTTGAAGTAGTTCACAAGTAAATTCTTTTTTTAGTGAAATGCATGCCACCACGTCGGCTTTTGGAACGGTTTAAGTAGAAGGTGTTATACGATGAAATGCGGAAAACGGTAGTCTCATCAGTGGACCAGGTTTCGGTTATCATTGTTGCATCGAAGGATTGCTTCATTTGTTCGAGATGTAAGGACAGATCTGATTCCTTATTTCTTACTGATCGTATGTTCAACTGGAAACATTTGAAGGATTTTATGAATTTCTTTCCTATGCGTTTTTCAAAGGCACATGGTAGTACATATGACTCTGTATTTTTACGGTTCATGCACTGTAAACGCAAACTAGCCGGAAATGGAGTTTTAACCAAGTAATGTGCCCTGAAAAGTTCTTATAGCAAAAAATGTACTCCCTGGGCATGGTCTAAAAAAATGGACGAACCTCCATGGTAGTACCGTTGCCCATCCGTGTAGCAAAAGGAAGGATTTAGAACGACTTAACACCATTTGTGAGATGGCGTTCGGTTCCTTGTATATTACCACGTCCAGAATAAACTCCCCATCTGGCATAATCATCTCAAGCGGGCGGTCGCCATGTTAGTCTTCTGTTGTTTCCGTGTATCAGCACTTTAACCGTGACCTAATGCTAATTAGAACGAGTAAGCAGGACGCGACGGTTGCATGCAGCTACAAACCCGATACCGTACGTATACCCGTATAGATGCTTCAGCCAGCGCGATCACAGGCAGACAGCGCGGCCGTGTTGTTTCAATCTGTTTATTTTGGCGATAGGTGTTGTCAAACTCTGCTGATAACAAAGAGACAGTTCTCGCCGTTGCAAACAATTGCAATGCTCATCTGCTTCGCTTGCTTGCGCATATATAGACGATTGAAATTCTCGTGCCAGCGCGCCAACGCACCCGACTGCAGCGACTCAACTTGCCCTGGCGGCACGACTTGCTGCCCGGATGTAAACAACCTCCGTGCTATCAACGCAGCGCGGCCGGTGACTCGGACATCGGTTTTTCTTATTTGAGAAGGACTAGTAGTGCCATTTGGTGGAAAGTTTTTATGTGCCCCTGTCACACGAGGAACGGCCGCTATCAGCATTTTTGATACGGCGACAGCTGCGGACAGCTCGCTGGTAAGTGGTCTGTCATCAGTCGATGCGTTTGTCAAACGTTTGGATAGGGTTAACTGCGAAGTACCCGTGCCGCACACAACACGTACAGTCGGGGACTTAATTTTGCAGACCATGCGAGCGCGTGGCAAAAGCCACCGATGCGCGCTCTGGAGGCCCGGCGCCTGTTGTCGTGACCGCCGCGGCGCGCATGCGCGTCCTGTTTTACTCGCAGGCACGCCGATTTTCTCGCTTCCTGCAGGGGTGCTGCAACGGTCACTCAAGCACCGCTTAGCGACGCCTTTGTAGCATTCGTTTCTTCCAGATGGGGCCTGACGTGATGATTGCGAGGGCTTTGGCGCGAGTGCGGCTCGCGTCCTGATAAACACTTGCGCGTGATGTTTTATTCGTTTGTTTTGTGCTTTATCGTTTATAGACGATGAGACTAGCGGCTTGCGAACGGCGTCCCCGAATGAAGCTCGTACGAAGCACAGTCTCAAGGTACCGCGCTACCGACGACGAAATGCCAGCTATACGAATAGCGAACCTTTATTCACCTTGTTTATTGTGTATTTCGGCAACTGAACATATATTCCAGCTCGCTCTCCGCGGCCCATAAAGTGGAGATTTGCAAGTTTGATAAAGGAAACCCTCTGTTTTATTTTAGTGTCCTCTTCCTTACTTAGAAATGACTGTAAGACATACCCATATGTATTGTCTGTTCGTTCGGTGCGTCGGCATTCAAAACGGCACCTCGGGTTCCCGTCCAAGAACGCCATAACCTTATTCGCTACTTTTCGCCGTAATATTATTGCTACATAGGGCCTTTCGAATGTTTTGTCACTAATGAAAGGGTGTTTAACCACTGAAAAACAATCAGCTTGTCCTCCTGTTTTCTTGCTGACCTTGTGCTTCCGCTCCGCTGGGCATCTGCAAGGTGGCCCTTTTCTGATGGAGTCGAAAAGAGAAAATGCTCGAGTGTTTTTTCGGGATTTCGGCGCATGTTACACATTCCAGGTAATCAAAATTAATCCGGAGCTTTCAACTACGATGCGCCTCATCGACTTTGTAGCATCGGAGCGTTAAAACCTCATAATCGATGCAAGCCGACCTTGAAGAATTGATCCGGCCTTGAAGCAATTCACCCCCGTAGGAATGAATTCCTTGGCTAACAGCATCTCTTGGCCTATTATTAAGCCGGCAAAGGTCCCTTTGAAACACAGCTTCTCAAAAGTAGCGAATAATTTTACGGCATTCAATGTGAGCCCGAGGTGCCATTTTTACAGATGCGACGGGCAGAGCGAACAGACAATTTATGTGAGTACTTATTTCTATCATTTTTAAGTAATGAAGTAGGAAGCAAAAACATCGAAATAATTTCTTTTATCAAACTTGCAAATCGCCATTTTATGGGCAGCGGAGAGCGAGCTGGAATTTATGTTCAGTGGCCAAATTACACAATAAACAAGGTGAATAAAGGTTCGCTATTCATATAGCTGGCATTTCGTCGTCGGTAGCGCGGTACCGTGAGACTGTGCTTCGTACGAGCTTCAATCGTGGACGCCGTTCGCAAGCCGCTAGTCTCGTCGTCTGTAAACGATAAAGCACAAAACAAACAAATAAAACATGACGCGCAAGTGTTTATCATGACGCGAGCATCACTTGCGCCAAAGCCCTCGCAATCGTCACGTTAGGCCCCAAATGTGCCATCGGGAAGAAAGGAATGCTACAAAGGCGTCGCTATGCGGTGCTTGAGTGACCATTGCAGCACCGCTGCAGGAAGCGAGAAAATCGGCGTGCCGGCAAGTAAAACAGGACGCGCATGCGCGCCGCGCTGGTCTCGACAACAGGCGCCGGGTCTCCAGAGCGCGCATCGGTGGCTTTTGCCACGCGCTCGCGTGGTCTGCAAAATTAAGTCCCCGACTGTACACGCACGGGCAAAGAAAAAAGCGCACACTCGTTTTATTGTACTTGTTTGTGGCTTTTGGGGTATGCATTCACTTTCTTTTGTAGGCCGGTTTGTAACAGGGCATTCGAGATGAAATCGTTTGTCGCGCGCGGCGTCGTTTCAAAGCAATGTGACGGTTACTCAGGTAGCCGAATCGCCTGCGACAGCGGTGCATCGTCGGGCCCGGTAGGTGAGTATTGTGGAACTCTGTCTCTCATATGCATCGAACTGCTCGTGTTCTTTTTAGTTAACTGCTATACTTTGTAATATCTATTTGTTAACGCTTCTGATGGCTTGCCTGTCCAAATATAAGTCTTTTGTGTTGTTTTCGTTCAAGGCTCTGACTCATTCTTAGCGCTCTGGTCGGCGAAAGCCGCAGATAAGACGGCCACCCCCTTCGAAAACTGCGCCCTGTAGATTCGGTGGGGTTGTTTGCTCGCTTGAGTCGACTCTTCACATCTAACAGCGCACCCTATTAAGGAAACGGTGACATGCGTAAAAGATGCTAAATGCCTATCGAACGATTAGATGCACATAGTGTGGACCACGACGGCGACGTGGTTCGAAACCGAAATGTTTTTATTCCCTTTCGGATGATAATGAGGGGTCTGTATACAGTCGGGGCCCGTCAGTCGCCAGCTGAGGCCACGTAATTAAAAACACAAATTCATGCCCTTATGGCAGAGAACCGAGTTTGCCGTAGCATGACACAAGTCTGCCGGGCATAAAAAAGGATATCATTTTTTAGAAGAAGAATGCACACACTCTTCTTTTGTTGGTAATAACTTTGTCATAATCAATAGTAAGACCATACACAAAAATTACTCGATTCATCTGACACTCGATTTTGACACGGAGCTTGCAGCTCCAAAAAGTGCACTGTGGTTTTACGTGACGGAAACTTCTACAATCACGGTAAATTAACTAAGGCAGGTGTGTGTGGCTTGCAGCGTTGGTAAGTTTGCGATAATAGCGTTTCCATTTCAGCTGTTTTTTTTTTGTTGCCATGCAATCACAAGTAATTTGGTGCCATGAACGAGGTTTACGTTAGCTATCAAGGCTGTAGTAACGGTTGCGGCTACAAATGACCTTAAGCACCAATCATGCTTGTCAGCTCGGTGACACAGAATATTAAGGTGTCAGAATACGGATGACTGAGTAGCCTAGTTTATCACTACTGTAAAAAAAGAAAGTGTTTTCTGACCCAGTGAAGGACTTTCCTGTATGACTAGCTGTGTTATGACAGATGACCATACTTGATGAGACAAGCCGTAACAAATTAGCTTTGGATGTAACACCAGGAGGGAAATAGCAGGAGGTATCTGCAAATATAACTGAAACAGTGGGTGCCTGTCCGGCATGAATTCATTATTTGCTGACACGATTTTCTTCTGCAGATCCTGATACATGATCGAGTTGAATTACTTCATAGTTCTTAAGGCAGGATTGGCTGTGCTGTACAAGGCAAGGCTGAATTCGGAAACCAAGTTGGCCCCTCCAGCAGAAGTGAGTATTGCCACGGCTTGCAACAGCCGTTCAGCTCGCAAAAGCTCCACTTTTTCTATGAAAGTGAGCCACCATGGTAGGGGAGAGGCAGTGTAAGGGTTTGCATCTTTAACTGTGTGCCCACTCACTTGAATAGATGCAAGCTGGCGTCTTAAAGCAAGAAACAGCAGTTAACAAAATCATGCAATACCAAAGTGTTTTTCAGTCAAAAACAAAAACTAATCTATCAACCTACAGAGACTTGGATTTTATCTTCACTGTCATTTAAAGTTGTGCTCGAGTATATTGTGCGGAAGTAATATCTTTTTTATTCCTGCAAAAGCCACGACGGTTAATGTACTGGCACTTGGTTTTATGAAGCCTTTGCATTCCTAATTTAGGCACTGGAATACGCAGGGAACATGGCTTTACAATTTTATTACTGTACCGAATTATTAAGTTCATTTAACCATAGTGTCTGTTTTGAATTTTACGTGTGGGGCATTTTTTTTTTCTTTTTTGCTTTTTCAGGCAGATGTTCCTCTGACTCCCTGCCTGCATCCCGTGAACGGGGAAGTTAGCCTCCACATCGATGGCCAGCGTGTCTTGACTGCATCATCTTTACTGGGAGGACTGTGTAGTCTGTTTGCATCGTTCTGGATTTTCAACATTCAATATCCCAAGAAGGCACACAGAGCTCTAACGTTTGTGGAACATGCCTTTTTGGACCTTGCCAGCACCAAACCACGTGTGAAGGATTTAGAACTAATTAACTTTTATCGCATCAATATCGCTCACTAATATTTGTTTTCAATCCTGTAATCATTCGATAGTAGTCAAAAAGAATTCCGTATTATATTTCTGACTTTTTCTTTTTTTACTGAAAAGGGGGTATTTTATGGGCCGTTCTGTATGCTGATAATACAGCTATCTTTCAATGAAGCAATAATATTAACAAATTAATTTAACTTGAAACAATTATCTAAATAATATTGGCAACTGGTGCGAAATGAATCAACTAAAAATTATCCGAAAAACACGAATTTCATGGCTTTTTGTTCTCACTCTAAAGAAGCTGTCGCGATACCACCCATTCTGTTCTATATCATTGCAATTAACCCGTCAGACTCGGTCACTTTTCTTGGCGCATTTGTGTCTTTATCAAAACGCACTGGTATTTTCCGCAGCATATTTTTCGTTCTTTATATTACTCATTTATCCATAGCCATCTCACTGCAGTCTGTCTCCTACATCATTTATCTCTTGTGCCTTTACCACCTACAAAATGCTTGTTACCTTTCAATATCAAATTGTTGAACAGTTCTCGCTCATTTCACCACAAATTGAAAAATTGTTTTGTTGTTTTAAACCACTGCAACCAATTTTTCTTCACTTTGTGTACTTATTACTGATGCGTACTGATAAGTTCTGATAAATACTGACGGGTTCTCGATCCTCTAGTATTATATAATGATTTTACTTACCATGCGGTTGTGTTTGTGCCTATCTGTTTTTCAAGTATTTCCAGTTTTTGTATTATTATTGTTTCTACAATTTGTTCAACTAGCACACAGCTCTCGCTCATTTCACCACCTACTGAATTTTTTGTTGTTGTTGTAAACCACTGCAACCATTTTTTTCACTGTGTACTGAGCGCTGATGCGTACTGATAAGTTCTGATAAGTACTGACGCGTTCTCGATTCGCTAGTATTCCATAATGACTTCACTTACCATGCGGTTGTGTTTGTGCCTATCTTTGTTTTTCGCGTATTTCCAGTTCTTGTAGTAATATTGTTTCTACGGTTTGTTCAACTAGCATCGTATTGCTGTCTTCAATTCCTAACTGGCGTGTTATTTAGCAATGTACCATTTGTGATTTCCAATATGAGGTCGGCATAAGTATTTATTTCGGAACCTCCTTGTGTACACCATGTACCATGTAAACTTGTCTGCGAAGGTTCTTTTGAAATAAACCTGAAATCGAGAAAAACCGTGTGAAATCAGTACTCCCGCAGGGAACTAGAAATTCTCCCTTGTGGCCTTGAAAACCTCCTTTCGGAAGGCCTACAAAACTCCCCAAGCTTTCGTCAAACTCCATTCAAAAGAAGTAAATGCTTCCCTTGAACCTCCTAAAAACGCCCCTAAACTAACATAAGTACTTCCAAAGGGAGCCATAAAAGGCTCCTATTCAACCGCCTAAAAATTCCATAAACATCACTTAAAAACGCCCTTCAGGAAGTAAAGAATACTTCATTTTGACCTCCTTAAATTCTCCCGAACATTTCTTAACACTCCCTAAATACCTCCTTTCAATAACCTAAAAACGCCCTGTTTTGGGGAGGTAAACAAAACCTCCCTGTTCCATGTAGTAAAAAAACTCCTACAAGGAGGACCACTAGAGGACAGGCGAAAAGAAAAAGAACCTCTAGGGAGTATATGGGAGGAAAAAAAGTTTAGAGTGTGGTTATGGCTTCGTTGTTGCAGTGTTTACCTTAGTTTATCTAGGTCGCTTATGCATGTGACAACAACAGCCTTGTCCTTATATTCTTTACGAACAAGAACTCGGCCGTTGTTGTGCCATGCGAGCTTGAAGTTTGCATCCTTTGCTTAGCTGTTTGCTTCTTGAAGCAAAGCACGAGTTCGTTTAGTCAGAATCTCGAGTATGTACAATTGATCATCACGGCCGCGAAGTTTATTCCTGTTTTTCCACCACTTGTCCCTATCTGCCTGCCTTACAAAACGGCAGATTATGCCCGGTATTTTTCCTTTCTTGGATGGCAGACGGTGAATTGCTACCACGTAATCGTCTGGAAGGGGCGGAAGCTCAATGTCATGCGCCAGCGCATTTACTTTGTTCAGTAGGGCTTCGTTTTCCGTAGGCATGATGCCATGGAATTCTAGATTGAGACGCCGGCTTCTCCATTCCAGATTGTCGATTTCAGCTTCCATTTCACTGACATTACTGTTCTGGGTCTCAAGCTTTTCTGTACGGCGCCTGAGTTCTTTGATGTGATGCTCATTCTGCTCGACCCAGCATAGCAAGTAATCAAACTGCTCGCTCCAGAACTACAATGAATCCCCAATACCTTCCACGACATCTCTCAAAGGCAGAAGTTTTTCAAGTTTGTCGTTAATTGTAACTAACAGGAGTCGTATGTTTATCTGCCCCACTAGTCCTGAGTTACGGGGAGGGAGTAAAGAAAATACATCGGCATTTCACGTCAGTGTCATATGACATGTGACCACAAAAGACAGTTCGCCAATTCTCGAGCTACTGGCTATTCTGCCCCACACCAACGTTCCTCGCGAGTAGGGTTCGGGAATATTAAAGGAGTCGTCCCACGGACAGGTCCCGACGCCTTCTCAGGTTTCTCGTCGTCAGTTGATGTGGCCGTCGAAGCGAGCGAGGGCAGGGGTGGCACGACTTCTGCGACTGGATCGTTGCCGGCACACGGCTGCTCTACCGTGTGCGGCGCCTGCCACGGGACAGCGCGCCGATGTCTGCTCCCAGCTCAGTTCGCGAGGACAGGACCACGTCCCAGGAACGACCTCGGAGATGAGCACCCCGGTAGCGTCGGCCAAGGTCCCGGACTCGGCAACTGCTCCCTGGCAGGAGCCGCTCGACTGGCCGCCCCTTGGTCCTGGGACACGCCACCAAAACCGGATAAGGTAGGTACGCCCTGGACAAAGGCCCGCAAGTAGGAACGACGTCAGGAGCTCTTTCTCTGGAACGTCGCCCAGCCCGTGACTTCGTGACACGATCCCCTTCGCACGTTCCGCTCGTAGCCCTTCCGGCTTTATTCTCCTTTTTTCCTTGATTTTTGCCGAGCTCTCGTGCCACCTGCCCACAGCCCGTCGTCTTCTCTTCCGGTTTGTACTGGTAGCTCGAGTTCGCTCACGGCCCATGTCGCAGTGTAATAATTAAAAAAACACGCACACAACACACACGCAAAAAAATCTTGTGTCCTTTCCTCACAATATCCCCTGCTCAAGAAAGTTGTTTAAAAAAACTTATCTATAAGCCACGGAGTACGAACGCACACACGTGACGAGTAGATAAAAAAAATAAATCATTCGCCACAGATGCCCGTTCAGTTCACGGAAAATGTGAGCATTCCAAGAAACACAATTGTGCACACGAGTTCGTTTTGAAACGGTGAAACGAAGCGATAAGAGGTGGGGGAGTCGAATGTGGATAAGATATTCGGCGCCTATGTTGTAGGAGCCCTTAATGTATTCCATCACGAAGACACACTCAGTGAGTAACAGACTCCAGCGGAGCACCCGGTTATTTGTTTGTTTCCCAGAGATTATGTATGCGAGAGGCTGATGGTCTATTTGCAGCACGAATCTATTTCCGAACAGATAAATATGAAACTTTTGAATGGCCTACACAAGTGCCAGCGCTTCTCTTCAGATCGTGGAGTAGCGAGCTTCTCGCTGGAAGAGCTTTCGACTGGCGTAGGCTACTGGATGTAACACCCCTTCGTGGCGCTGGATTAAAACAGCTCCAACACTAGACGATGATGCTTCCGTGCGTAGGATGAAAGGCTCCTGCAAGTCCGATGAACGGAATACGGGGATCGATGATAGGAGCCGTTGTAGGGTTACAAACGCTTGTTCAGGACATTCTTCCCAAGTGACCTTGTTAGGACCTAGCTTTCTGGTGAGTTCCGTCACAGGGGCGACCACAGCGGAGTAATTGGTATGAAGTCCCGGTAATACCCAGTTAAGCCAAGAAAAGAGGGAACTTCTTTCTTCGTCTGTGGTCGTTTTGGAGCCTGGATTTTCTCTAGCGTCTCAATCTGGGGCCTCAGAAGATTGTGCCCCGCAATATGCCCCAAAAACGTTACTTCAGTGAGACCCACCTCACTTTTTAAAGGCCTTATCGTCAAATGAGCAGCCCTAACACGTTCCAGAAATAGGGTAAGCGTGGTAATGTGCTCTTCCAGGTTTTGGTAGCTATTAGCACATCGTCAAAATAGTGATAGATGTTTGGTACTCCTTTTACAACTCGTCTAATAAGTCCGGTAAAGACCGCAGGTGCAGTTTTGATGCCGAACGGCATGAATCTGAACTGATAGAGACCAAAAGAAGCTTGAAACCCGGTTAAGGGTGTCGATGCATCTTGCATGGGCACCTGCCAGTACCCTTTCGTAAAGTCGAACTTCGAGAAGTAGCGGCTTTGGCCCAGTTTGGCAAACACCATGTCCACTCGAGGTATCGGTTTGTTGTCCGTGACTACGACTCGATTTAGCTGCCTGAAGTGAATACAGAGCCGAATGTTCCCGTCCTTGTTATTGGTGCTTGATAAGGCTAATCAGAAGGTTCAATTATTCCTTGCGCTAACATGTCCTGAACTCCCTTCTCTACAGCTTCTTCGATAGCAAATTGTATGGGGTACGGACGTACCTTTATTGGCGTTTCACTGGTTAGGCGCAATTTGCACTCCACAACGTTTGTTTTACCCGGTACATCCGAAAACACGTCGGGAAAGTCTTCCAGCAGTTTATTAATCAGGTCTTTCTGCTGGTTGCTCAGGGTCGTTGCTACTAATACATTTCGATAGGTTTCCAGTTAATGTAGAGCAGCAAAGGGTATGTCTTGTTCATCAGTAGTGTCCTTCTGAACAGTAACGGCGGCATGTTGCTGTACTGCAGTCTCGGACTCTCTTTCCTCGTACTTCTTTAGATGGTTAATATGAAATAGGCTCCTCCGGGCTCCAAGGTCTACCAGGTAGTCATATTCGCTGCGTTTGTCAACTATCGTGAAGGGTCCCTTCGATGTTAATATAAGCTTGCTCTTATCTGCTGGTAAAAGGCGCAGTACCTTGTCCCCTGGTGCTAGTTGTCGAACTCTTGTTCTTCTACAGTAATACTTCTTTTGCGTAATTTTCATCGTCTGGAGTTCTTCATGCGCCACCTTGCAGGTGTTCTGCAGTCGCTCCTTAAGCTCTACGACATATACGTATGTTGTCTTCGTATCGCAATCAATCTTGGCCCCTGTCCACAGTTCCTTAAGAATTGACATTGGGCACCGTACGAAGCGACCATAGAGGAGATCGAATGGCTTCTTTGGGGAACTTCACGGTATGGGAAGAGCAATGGAGCTAAGTATATATCCCATCGTTTCTGCCTTTCTTGACAAATGCGGCGGACCATTTGTTTAAGAGTTCCATTAAACCTTTCCACCAGTCCCTTGGCCATGGGGTGATAGGGAGTTGTGGGTAGCTGCCGAAACGAGAGCAGTCGCCCGAGTTCCTGCATAAGGTTCGAGGTGAACGACTTTTCGAAGTCGCTCACAATTTCTCGCGGAACTCCGACACGGGAAAACATTTCTATCTATACCGTCCTTTGACAAGCGCTTCCGCTACCCGTTTCGTCTCAATACTTGGTAGTGCTACCGCATCCGGGTAACGCGTAGCGAAGTCTACCATCGTTAATATGTATCGGTTTCCCTTAGATGAAGTTGGGGACAGGGGGCCGATAATGTCAATTGCGACCTGCTGAAATGGCGTGTCGATGATGAGAATACTTCCCAAGGGATCTCTACCGACGAGGTGTTTTGGTACCGTCCTTTGACAGATGTCGCATGACTTTACAAAACGTATAACATCGGCCTGTACACCCGGCCAATAAAATTCTTCAAGGACCCAGTCTGCAGTCCTTCGTTGCCCCTGGTGACCAGACAGAAGACCTTGATGAGCCATCTTCATCACACTGTTCTGGAGATTCTTGGGGGCTACAAGTTGCTTCAAGTCTCACCGTTCTGCCGTGTGGTGGCGTCGGAAAAGAACGTCACGTATCAGCACAAACTCAGGGACTACCGAATTTTTGGACGTGATTTTCCTTCCCACAGCCGTGAAACACGTCTCCAGCGTGGGGTCTGCGCGCTGCAATTTCCGTAACTCTTCCGGGCTGATATCTAAGGGGTTGATTTGTGGCACAAGCAGTCCTCTTGGCTTTTCCCCGTTTTTCCCTGCAGTTGCTGACACGTCCACTTGCCGTTCTCTATTCAAAGTGGTTGTGTCTTTAGGTTCCTCTTTACGGCCAACGTGCTCATCCAGTCTGAGAGAGACTCGGTCGTTGTTCCAGCTTTGCGATATGGTGTGGGTCTGAAAGTACACCCGGAACGTTTCCCAGCGCTACTTCATACAACGGGTTCTGCGTACAAACAGCAAGCAGCTGCCCCTAAAGAGCGGCGAATCGACGTGCACCCTAGCCTCTGGAAGGTTCTTGCAGATCAGTCAAATAAGCGGATGGTACGGGTGCTACCAGTGAGTTTACAGTCGGGAACCAGTGACCGTTTCACTACTACTGTATCACATCCAGTGTCCCGTAATGCAGTTACAAGTTTTCCTTCCAGATAACCCTGTACAGTCGGTAACGGCTTCGAACCTTCATCGCAAGTTGGACTGTTTTGGGTACCATCGCACATGTCATGACTATGACCGACCTGTTGCTTGTCATCCCCAGGTTCCATCGTTTCGTCTTGCTGCGCTTTCTGGGGTCATAAGATGGAGCATGATGCCTCCCCACGTTTTCCTAAATTTGCGGGACAATTCTGTGGTCTATGTCCTGTCCTCTTACACATCCTGCACGGTGGCGACTTCTGTGCTCGTGATTTTGTCCAGCAATCCGAATCTCGGTGACCCGGCTTGTTGCACAGAAAGCAAAAACGGCTTTCTTTTCCTTTCGTTCCCGGTGCCAGCCTTGGCAGCAACTACCGGTTTCCCCTTTTCTTCCTTCCCTAGAGCGAGATTCACGATTCCTTGGGCTTCTAAGTACTGATCTACCGTTGTCGCCAACATGTCCAACTTATTACTTCGTCGCTCCTTCAGGAAGATCGCCACCCTCTCGTCGCACCACCTGAGAAATTGCTCGGAAATCATCTTGTCTTGTAGTGCGTCCTAAGTCTTCGGAGTCTTCGCCAGCCCTTCTCAATGGTCGAAGTACCCACAGAGACGCCCCGCGAACTATCGACTCCTCTCAGCATTCTCGGGCCGGGCATCCCTAAACTTCAAGCGGTATACCTCTTCCGTGTATCGTAACCGTTGGAGCAGCGTTTGCTTGAGCTGTTTGTAGTCCGTGCTGTCTTCAGCAGACATCCGCCCGACCACAGTCACGGCTTCTCGCGTCAGGCACAAGCTCAAGGACAAAGCCCACTTGTCGGTTGGCCACTCTTGGCTCGTGGCAACCCTCTCAAATCTCTGGATGTATGCATCCAGTTCGTCCGTACCATCATTATAGGAAGGAATCATCTTGTGCAGGCTTTTAAAACTCTGACAGGAACCTACACTCTCATTCACCAAACTCATGCTCGGACGCTGCGCCTCTGACACTCGGCGTCGTTCTTCAAGGAGGAGTCTCTCAGCCTCCATGCGAGCCATTTCTCGCTCATGCTCAGCCTGTGCTGCTATGCGTGCCTCGTCCCTTTCTTTTGCTGTTTGTGCCCTCATACCTTCTTGTTCATGGGACACCCATGCCCGATACTCCTCTCCCCTCAGACCCATCTCCTCTCCTAGCTCCATCAACATTCTTTTCTCTTCCATTCTTGTAATTACACACGAACAACGTGAGGCTCTCAGATGTAGCGAGAGAGATTTGTCCTGTCGCGGACGCCAGAAATTGTGATGGTGAATGGACGTTCGTCACGTTTTCGTGCGCTGTCGGACGAGAAAGGACGCGATAGAGACATTGTGAAGAGGGAAAAAGAAAATAATAAGTTTATCTGTCCCACTAGTCCTGTGTTACGGGGAGGGAGTAAACAAAATACATCGGCATTTCACATCAGTCTCATATGACATGAAAGACAGTTCGGCAATTCTCGAGCTACTGGCTATTCTGCCCCACACCAACGTTCCTCGCGAGTAGGGTTCGGGAATATTAAAGGAGTCGTCCCACGGACAGGTCCCGACGCCTTCTCAGGTTTCTCGTCGTCAGTTGATGTGGCCGTCGAAGCTAGCGAGGGCAGGGGTGGCACGACTGCTGCGGCTGGATCTTCGCCGGCACACGGCTGCTCTACCGTGTGCGGCGCCTGCCACGGGACAGCGCGCCGATGTCTGCTCCCAGCTCAGCTCGCGAGGACAGGACCACGTCCCAGGAACGACCCCGGAGATGAGCACCCCGGTAGCGTCGGCCAAGGTCCCGCACTCGGCAGCTGCACCCTGGCAGGAGCCGCTCGACAGGCCGCCCCTTGGTCCTGGGACACGCCACCAAAACCGGATAAAGTAGGTACACCCTGAACAAAGGCCCGCAAGTAGGAACGACGGCAGGAGCTCTTCCTCTGGAACGTCGCCCAGCCCGTGACTTCGTGACACGAGCCCCTTCGCACGTTCCGCTCGTAGCCCTTCCGTCTTCATTCTCCTTTTTTCCTCGATTTTTGCCCAGCTGTCATGCCACCTGCCCACAGCCCGTTATCTTCTCTTCCAGTTTGCAGTGGTAACTCGAGTTAGCTCATGGCCCATGTCACAGGGTATTAATAACACACACACACACACACACACACACACACACACACACACACACACACACACACACACACACACACACACACACACACACACACACACACACACACACACATGCACACGCACACACACATGCACACGCAGACACATACACACACACACGCACACGCGCACGCGCACACGCACGCACGCACGCACGCACACACACACACACACACACACACACACACACACACACACACACACACACACAACACCTTGTTTCCTTTTCTCACACAGACTGATGCAAGCACTTCAAAATGGACCAGCTTTCCGAGAAGCCAGTGCTGTAGATACCACCATGTGTACAAGAACGTATTTGATTACTAGGATGCCACTTGTGAAAATGCACCTTCATAGCATAATGAGCAATGTTTCTAGCGGAAGAACATCAGCATTACTTCGGTTAGTTTAACCTTACCTTTTGTGACTGCGCTGTCACAAAAATGCGGAATGTTATCTTAATTTCACCAGCCTACTGCATTATGAATAATAATACAAATATAAAGTTTAGGTACCTTGAAGAAGGAAAGACTGACGAGCGGCACCAAAAGGGAGTCACAGGTGAAAATACCGCTTCTTTTTGGAAGAATTTCGTTATTTTTGAAAAAAAGTTTCATGAACGAAATCAGAAATCTGTTTAGTAAAGTTGCAAACTCTATGAGACAAATGCTCGTTCACATTCCAGGGATGTAACGACTATACTGTATTGGGGCTACAACTTGGAGGAGTGTTTATTCCAGAGTATAGATCCCATACATGCAACTTTTAATAGTGAGTATCTGGCTTCCCAAAAAATACACCATATGAAAGGATGCAGTTCATGTATTTCTAGCAGGACTGGTAGGAAATGTGATGCAGGCGCTTATTAGAATCTTCCTAATTGTTGAGTACAAATTACTACCCGGTGCTCCTATAACAATTTGTGTTACACTGGAAAAAGACTTACATTCCACATGGTGCTTAGCTCAGTACGGTGGGCTGATTTTAACAACAGCACGTAATAGTTCAGGAGCGCTTGTGCGTATCGGAAGCGCGCGGGCTTTTCCAGACGTCAGCACACACGCCGACCGATTACCTTTCAGAACCATGTGTTGGCTGATTCGCAACAACGTTCAATTGTAATTTAGTAACGAGTCACTAAAGAAAACAAAAAAGTGGCAACGCGAATATTCATGCATTGAATAGGCAAAAGAACTTGCCTTTCGGAAGGCAGATTGAGAGTAGTTATTGTTAGCACTGTTTGGGCGCACGGGCACAACCAACGAAATCATGACTAGGATACTGCATAAACGGCACAAAAACTTGCACAACATGCTCTGTGGCAATTATTGTTTTCTGTTGTGTCAGATTTTGTGCGGCATTTTGCTTCTGTCACAATAATTACAGCAGACTACTGTTGCAAAATAAGTGTTACAAAACTGGTTCTTTTAAGGGCAAAATTATTGCGATGCATCGCAGAAGAGACGAAAAACACCCCGAGATGCTGTTATCAACCAGCACCTTTTTTTAAAATCCGCATGATGCAGATCGAAGCGGGTCTTGAATGACCGTATGACCGATGTGTCAGTTGTCCGAGCTACAACAGCGATCTCTTGCTGGGTGGTCTGATGGCTGGTTTCCTAAGTCGCTTATGACGATCCGCCACAGAACAAGCTCTATAGCCTTGCAGGAATGCAGGCCGAACAATTATTGCACCACGGAAGGCGCGCAACGAGTTACACACAGCGCACAGCGTTACGCGAGTACAAAGAACGCTTAGAGGCTCTTATCGGCATCTTGGTGAGGAAACCCTCATTCATAGTTTGAAAAACACGTCTTCTCGAAAGCTGGGTCGGCACTGGGGTGACCCAGTTTTCGTCATCGTATATTATGCCAAACACGTTTCACGCAAGCACCGAAATTTCTGCATTTAAAGGAGAGAATGTACGATTGTGATGCAGGTCAGCCGTGCCATCACTCTACGACTGACGGATGGGGCGCTGGCTGACCTTGTCGATGATGGCGATGGCCTGGTGGTCACGCAGGATAATATGGGATATAGTAGCGGTTTGCACTGCAGTGGCGAAAGACGACAATGCGCACTGTATGAGGTATGTTCTGCTGTTTGAAAGGAAAGAAGAATTTCGGACTTAAGTTCTTGCACCCATATACCCACCACGTTGGCGCAGTGGCTAAGGCGTTGCGCGGCTGAGCCCAAGAAACCTGTGTGTTGTGATTTCGGCGCGCGTTAAAGGTTCCCAGATGGTGAACACAATTCTGGAGCCCATACCTACGGCGCTCCTCATAATCAAAGCGTAGCTTCTTCTTGCAACCTTGCTTTAGACAAAAAAAAACACGAAACATTAGGGCAAAAGAGGCGTGTACAGCAATTCGCGAATGGGGTACGCCCTTTGAACTTATTTTTTAAAGGAATCGAAACCGCAACACAAGGTTCAGCCAATCTTAGGGTTTCTTACTATATACACTAGTGAGGAATCTGGCGCTAGCGTCTATGCAGCTCACATGAAGGCCCTCTGTGTCACCATGGGCGGCCGTTATACCATGCGCTCGCCTTAGTTTCATCATTGGCTTGAATTGAGACGTTTTCGTTGGCGTATATTCGAACACAGTGCCACAAAACGCAAATAACGGTGTGTCGTTATATAAGTGGAAACTAAAACAGGCTCTTTTAAAACAAAAAAAATGGAACTAAAGCGTATTTTTGCCGAAACGGTTGTGTCTACTACTCTGCAGGTCACGCTGGTAGTTAACAACAATGTTATTATTTTGGGAGAACATAATTAAATACTCTAATTTTTTTAACCATTATTTGGAATAATAAGTTGTTTGAAAAGCTTGGAAATGTTCTTGAGCATGCCTATGAAAACGTCACTTCGTGGTGAAGCGGTGAACCTACCGCCAGCTACAGTTGAAAACTTGTTGCTGAACGAGTTTGTTCATATCTGAAGAAAAAGGAAAACGCGGCGTTAAACAGACATCAGCGAAGAGAGGATATGGACGGCCGGAGGCGCCCGTATCTGTCGTATCTGGTCTTCGTCGAAGTACATTTGGTTTCTTTTTTTAGTAAGCTACAACTTTCGCGGCGGCATATTACCCGCTCAGCCGTCATACGTTTTTGCGACTCCGGCATGACCAACGTTAGGTACGATCACGCACTGCCTGCTCTTTCACAAAGCACGCAGTTGCCACAGGTCACGGCTACCACAGAGCAGCGAGCATTTCAGCGGCTGTCAGTTCACGGGCCCTAAACACTTTTCCTCACCCCAGCAGGATCAACGCGCAAGCTGACGTGGATGTCAGCCGGGTTGCAGCAGAACGGCGCAAGGCTATCTTGGACGAAGATCGGCGAGGGTTCAGCGCGTGGGAAATTGCTGGCCAGCTTTCTCTACGTAATGAGCTAATCGCCTCCTCTCCCCCGGACGCTGGAGATGTCAAGAACAGCCCCCTGGCGCCTACCAACAGCTATATTAACGCCGTCCTCCTCACGAATCACTGCAGTCAGCGGCTGTCCGTTCTGGGCCCTAAACACTTTTCTTCACCTCGGCAGGTGAGCTAAGGTTGTTGAAATTTTTTTTCCCTTGTGTATTGCCGCTAACTGCCCCACCAATGTCTTCTTCATGTGGCGAATCTTCAGAGCTCCTGCCGCCGGATGGCAAATTCTTGACATGTTGTAAATGTGAAGCGGCTTACCACCCTGGGAAGAGCTGTTCAGTAGTTACTGAAAGTGCCTACTCAAAGGTGACCGCTGCAAAGCGGGAAAATTGGAAGTGCCAAACTTGCCGAAAAGACGCCGGCAAGCAGTCTGAAGCAGCCTCTGACCGAAGAGGGGACTCGTCTTCTTCACAGCTGTCCGCTGTCAATAGTAAACTTTACTCGGTAACAACAACTACTGAAGCTCTTGTTAGAACGGTTCAAGATCTGGTAGATTTCAAGACGGAAGTTGAAGAGGTTGCTTCGAACGTCCAGGAGGTGAAAGAGAAAATCGGCACTGTTTCCCCGAAATACGATTCAGTCTTTTCAACCGTGACCACTAACCAAGCCGAGCTGGTTACCTTACGCACCGAAGTTGAATCTCTTACACTAACCGTCATCTCTCAGAATGAGCAAATTGACAAACTAACCAAAGAAGTGAATGAACTGCAACAGTACAACA
Source organism: Haemaphysalis longicornis (assembly GCF_048455015.1). Classification (NCBI taxonomy): domain Eukaryota; kingdom Metazoa; phylum Arthropoda; class Arachnida; order Ixodida; family Ixodidae; genus Haemaphysalis; species Haemaphysalis longicornis. The sequence goes on along the minus strand of NW_027526203.1, from coordinate 112,402,194 downwards.
GAAGGTGCCACTTTGAAATTCACGGTCTCCCGGTCACAGCTGATGAGCACTTGCCCGCCTGTTTGGATGATCTAGCCCTAAAACTGAAGTTACAGGACGTTGAAAAAGACGAAATCTTGGCTGTTCACCGTTTACCGGCTAAAAGAGGCTCGATTCCCGCTATCTTGGTACAGACAAAGACGGTCGCAGTCAAAGAGAGGTGGTTTGGTGCCCGCTAAGTGCTGGCCGCTCTTGCTGTGACAGATTTTCCTCGGCTATACTTCAACGAAAACTTGACTAGGGCTAACCGTGAACTGTACCGCTTGGCAAGGTTACGGGCAAAGGAAGTCGGTTACAAGTTTACCTCGACCAGAAACGGAAGGATTTTGTGTAAAAAGTCTGAGGCCGCGTCCCAAATTGATTTGATTGATTGTAGGGTTTAACGCGCCGACGCAACGCAGGCGATGAGGCGCGCCGTAGTGGAGGGCTCCGGATTAATTTTGACCACCTGGGGATCTTTTACGTGCGCCGAAATCTCGTACACACGGGCGTTTTTGCTTTTCGCCTCCATCAGAAAAGCGGCCGCCGCGGCCGGGAATCGAACCGGCGACCGCGTCCCAAATTCGCATTGACACGCCGACTGATCTTGACAGGATCAATTGAGAATGGACCATTTAAAGCAGCTGGTTTGTAGTGTTTTCCCTGAGGCGAAAACATTTTTCACCACTTTAAAGGGAAATTCTATTAGGCTTGCGCGCGTCAACATCCGTAGCAACCAGAAACATTGGGATCAGTTCTGTGTTTTAATGTACCCTCTTCGTTCCTTTTTCGACGCCTTTATTCTAACTGAGATCAACGTTTCATCTGAAAATTTTTTTGGATGCTGCATTCCGAATTTCCAAACTTTTTCGTACACTCGCCAGGGGCGGAAAAGCGGGGGTATTGCAGTATTTGCCAAAGATGCATGGACTGTATCCCATTTGCCCGTTTGTTTTACACAAGCAGAAGTTCTCGCCTTGCGTATAAGCCGGCCTGGCCAATTGTTGGTACTTTTATCAGTTTGCCGACCTCCATATTGTAATGGGAGGCTGTTTCTTGCTGAACTTGATGCAGCAATGTCATCTTTTGCTTTAGATGAACACGTGTGCGTTCTAGGTGCATACCTCGTCAAAGTTGGCGCGGCTCACTCAAACTCACTCACAATTTTTTTTTCGAATCACCACTCACTCAAACTCAGACTCAATGCTGAGCAGCACATCTGCGCTCACTCAAACTCAAACTCACATTGAGCGCAAAACTCAGAACTCACTCGGACTCAAACTCAAAATGTACTCAGAACTCAAAATGTACTGAAACTCAAAATGTAATCAAAACTCAAAATGTACTCAAACTCAAAATGTACTCGAACTCAATATGGACTCAAAACTCAAAATGTACTCAAAACTCAAAATGTACTCAAAACTCAAAATGTACTCAAACTCAAAGTGTACTCAAACTCAAAATGGACTCAAAACTCAAAATGTACTCAAACTCAAAATGGACTCAAAGCTCAAAATGCACTCAAAACTCAAAATGCACTGAAAACTCAAAATGTACTCAAACTCAAAATGTACTCAAAACTCAAAATGTACTCAAAACTCAAAATGAACTCAGAACTCAAAATGGGATGAGAACTCAAAATGAATTCAGAACTCAAATGGCCTCACAGAGATTGACACAGTGAGAGAGTGAGAGTGTGAGAGTGAGAGTAGGAGTGAGTGTGAGAGTGTGAGTGTGAGTGTGAGAGTGAGAGTGAGAGTGTGAATGTGAGTGAGAGTGAGAGTGTTAGTGTGAGTGAGAGTGAGAGTGAGAATGTGAGTGAGAGTGAGAGTGTGAGTGTGAGTGTGAGTGAGAGTGAGTGAGAGTGTGAGTGTGAGTGAGAGTGAGAGTGTGAGTGTGAGTGTTAGTGTGAGTAAGAGTGAGAGTGAGAGTGAGAGTGAGTGTGAGTGTGAGTGTGACTGAGAGTGAGAGTGAGAGTGTGAGTGTGGGTGAGAATGTGAGTGAGAGTGTGAATGTGAGTGAGAGTGAGTGAAAGTGAGAGTGTGAGTGAGAGTGAGAGTGTGAGTGAGAGTGTGATTGTGAGTGTGAGTGTGAGTTGAGTCTGAGCGTGAGTGTTAGTGTGAGTGAGAGTGTGAGTGTGAGTGAGATTGAGAGTGAGAGTGAGAGTGAGTGAGAGTGAGAGTGTGAGTGGGAGTGGGAGTGGCAGTGGGAGTGGGAGTGGGAGTGTGAGTGGGAGTGTAAGTGGGAGTGTGAGTGAGAGTGTGAGTGTGAGTGAGCGTGTGAGTGTGAGTGTGAGTGTGTACCTTTTGCTATATACCTTTTGCTATATCCTGATAATTATAACCAGAAAGCATTTTTATATTTGTCCCACGTGATCCCCCTCGACGAGACCTTTAATTTGATACCCCACACAACCTAGCAGGGTCATATGGAATTCATACCAGTCAAACTAACCATGACTCTTATGACTGTAACCAGGACGCATTATTTAAGTGTCCGACGTGATTCCCCTAACTGGAACCTTTAATTTGGCGCCCCACATGCTTCAGCGGCCTCAGCTTGAATTTAACCCAATCTATGACTCATAATGACTATCTCATGATTCGAACTACAAAGCCTTTTTTATTTGTACCACGTGATTCCCCTCGTCAAGACCGTAAATTTGATACCCTACACGCCCTAGCGGGGTCACTTCGAATTTTACCCCAATATAAGACTCGCCATGACAATCTCATGGTTATAACCAGGAAGCATTTTTTAATTCTCCCACGTGATTCCGCTCATCAAGACCATTAATTTGATACCCATCACATCCTAGCGGAATCAATTTGAATGTTAAACCATTCAATGACTAACCATGACTATCTCATGATATAGCCAAACCACATTTTTGTACCACGTGATTTCCCTTATCGGAACCTTCAATTTGATGCCCCAGACACCCAGTGGCATCATTGTGAAGTTTAACCTAATTTATGACCATTTTGAGTATGTCATGATAATAATCAGGAAGCACGTGATTACCCTCATCGAGACCTTTAATTTGATACGCCACACGCCCTAGCGTCATGAACTTGAATTTTAACCGAATCTACGACTTACCATGACTACGTCATGATATATCCATAAGTCATTTTCGTCCCGATGGATTCCCCACATCGAGACCGTGAATTTGATTCCCCACATGCCCTCGCAGCGTCATTTTGAATTTTAACCCAATCTATGACTCATTATGACTGCCTCATGACTACAATCAGGAAGCATTTTTTTATTTACCCCGCGTGATTCCGTTAATCCAGACCTTTCATTTGATACCTTACACGCCTTAGCCTCATCAGTTTCACTTTTCACCCAATCTAATGTGGTCATTATTCGGTCTTAAGGGGCGCTTCCCAGTCAATTCAGCTCATTCATTTGAAACAGCAGAAAGGACAGTCCCCGCCCCCATTTCCCCCCGGCTCTCACCTCTTCCTTTGTGACCCCTAGTATATCAAGCCGTTAACAGTAGCAGGCGAACAACCAGCACGCCAGCGCCGCCGTGTGCTTTCCTACCACCCTTTCCCACGCTCTTAGTGGATCCGTCAGGAGGAAAAGTTAAGACAACCCTTTTTTATGACTTCACCAGTCAATTGTCATTCACGCGCCCAGCCGCGAAAACTAGGTATACAGCAAGTGCTTATGGCCATGAAAATTCAACAAGAAAGTAAAAAAAATCAGACACCCCTCCCTCCCAACCGATCATGCAGATCGCGATTGGTGCCGTACCCGCAGGTAACCTGAATTCCGAGCCCACAGTGACGCATGAAACTTAACAGCCAACCATAGCTGCCTGCTAGGCTACTCATATGTACTCAAACTCAAAATGGACTCAAAACTCCTAAGTACTCAGAACTCAAAATGTACTCAAAACTCAATATGTAATCAAACTCAAAATGTACTCAAACTCAAAATGTACTCAGAACTCAAAATGGACTCAAACTCAAAATGTACTCAGAACTCAAAATGGACTCAAACTCAAAATGGACTCAAACTAAAAATGTACTCAGAACACAAAAAGGACTCAAACTCAAAGTGTACTCAGAACTCAAAATGGACTCAAACTCAAAATGTACATAGAACTCAAAATGTACTCAGAACTCAAAATGTACTCAGAACTCAAAATGGACTCAGAATTCACTAGGTCTCAGACGTACACAAACTCAATCGGACTCAAACTCAGTCGAGATCACTGGGCTCAAAGTCACTCAAGCTCAAACTCACGCCAAACTAGCCTCGCGCTCACTCAAACTCAAACTCACGCGTGAGTTTGAGTCCAAATGAGTCTGAGTGAGTGGACTCATGAGTGAGTTCGCCGACCTCTGTCTAGGTGACATTAAAATTGATACTGTTCGCTCTGCAATGCCGTTAGTAGCAGATTATCTTGATATTATAGCTAAGTGGGGCACGGAAGACTTCTTTTGTAAACCAACACGCGAGGAATTTTTATCGGGACAGGTGGTAACGTCCTGCATTGACCACATTAACATCCAGACACTTGCAGAATTTTCATTCGCTAATACGCTCCCTCTTATTCTCTTACATGGAACTATATGGAATATTTCTTTGTTCCGTCATATTGAATGGATCTTGTTCTGGTTATAGTAACTTCTTTTTACCTGCTTGCCTTACTATATGGAGAGTATGCTGTTTATATGACTTTTTTCTTGTTTTCCATTTTATGGATTGCAGTTATAACGTTACACGTTTATCTGTAGTGCGCAGATGTTCTGTTTCATCTGTACGATGTAATTAGGAATTCTGTTGTATCCTGTCAGTTTTATTTGTGTTCATTGCAGGTAGTGTATACGCTATCTACGTTTTGTAGTGGTTTGTATGGTATACTTTGTAATATACATTGTAAAAGTTCTTCTATCTTTTACGTTTTCAAAGTGTTCTTTCCTTTCACTTTTTTCCCTTTTTTTCACTTGTATCCATCTCTGTGCCAGCCCCAAGGCCTCATGGCTGTTCCTGGGCACAATAAATATACAAGATTGATTGATTGATTGATTATTATTTCAGCTACCTCGCCGCTTGTAGACGTGGTAATGCATAGTAAAGAAAGCAAATCCAAAAAACCTTTGAAGAATTCAATTGTCATGCAAAGCCAAGCCAGAAGCGGGGGTATTTCCATAACCACCCACGACGACATGGATTCCGAGGTGCAATTTGTCGCTAGTATACTCACTAAGAAACTCTTTGCAGCCAACTGCGTCCATGAAAACGTCATAATTTGAGAGAGCCGTTTACTTCTAAACGCTTGCGCCCACGGCGGACTATCTTGTCAGAAAACAGCATATTAAGAGATCGGGGAGCTCATATTTGGGACAAAAGTGAAGATTTCACAGGTAAAGCGCTAGCCCGCTTTCTTTGTGCACTTTTTGCAATATTTGTTTTCATATGCACTCCCTCACCCCTGTACACACCATAAATTTAAAGCAAGGAAGTGCGCCTCCAATGTCGCGCAAGGAACTAGGCCTGCTTTCTGCCAGACGTTCCACGCATATTTACGAGCAGCACTGTAATCGTCATGGCCTTGGACACAGAGGAAGTCTATATCATAGAAGTAATGGGGCGTATGACAGCGACAATGGCTGTAATTGTGAGTGTTATGCAGGTAATTTGATGCGCATTACATCATGGATTTACCCGCCGCGGTGGCTCAGTGGCTAAGGCGTCGCGCTGCGGAGCACGAGGATGCAGGTTCGATTCCCAGCCGTGGTGGCCGCTTTTCTGATGGCGGCGCAAAGCCAAAACGCCCTTTCATTAGAGATTTCGGCGCACGTTAAGGATCCCCAGGTGGTCAAAATTTATCTGGAACACTCCACTACGGCGCGCCTCATCGCCTGCGCAGCGTCGGTGCGTTAAACTTCGCTGATTGATTGATTGTAGGGTTTAACGCGCCGGCGCAACGCAGGCGATGAGGCGCACCGTAGTGGAGGGCTCTGGATTAATTTTGACCACCTGGGGATATTTAACGTGCGCCGAAATCTTGTACACACGGGCGTTTTTGCTTTTCGCCTCCATCAGAAAAGCCGCCGCCGCGGCCGGGAATCGAACCCGCGGCCTCATGCTCAGCAGCGCAACGCATTAGCCACTGAGCCATTTCGGCGGGTGCGTTAAACGTCGTGCTCAATCAATCAGTTACATCATGGATTTGCGGCGGCTCTAGCAAAAATAATCTTTAGGGTAAAGAAAATTGCACCATCTTCCCGTAGGGGAACCCTGAGTAGTATGCGAAGCAGGCATGGGGTCGATTCAAGTGCCCATTAGTGTTCAGTTCGTCGTTTCCGTGAGGTTGAGGTATGTAGCTAACGTTATATTTACCGTTTGGTTCCATGGTGACTAAAACACTTTTCACCTACCGGAACTACGAAATGGGAAATTGCGTAGACCCCATGGCTGTTTCGCATACTACTCAGGGTTCCCCTACCGGGAAGGTGGTGTAATTTTATTGGAGGGGGGTGGGGGTGTTAGAGTGGAGAGGCATTAAAGAGAGAGAGAGAGAGAGAGAGAGAGAGAGAGAGAGAGAGAGAGAGGGAGAGAGAGAGAGAGAGAGAGACGTTGTACGTGGTATGAGTTTGACTTTATTCAAGCATTATCATCATGATGATCAACGTAGGTGACGTGGAGCTGTGGTTGGCGTTCCACTTTGAGTATGACCACCTTATGGTCTGTGAAATGTAAAGTCAAGGGCTGTTGTAGTGAATGAACGCTAAAGTTGCTGAAGATGAGGTCGATGGACGTTCCCCGGATGGTTGTGGGCTGCTTGTAATCCCGGCCCGCCGAGACTCGTAGACGCACGCCGCTGCCGACGACGATGAAACGTCGAAGGCGCGTGAAGCGTGCTCGTCTCGTGCCGGCCCAGGAAGACACCGGCAACACTGTCGCTCCAGGAGCCATAGCAGGGTAAGACACCACGGGGCGTTCAGCAAGCCGAGCATGTGCAGTGGGGGTGTGGACGGCGCAACAACGACAACGACAAGGGAGGGACATAGCCCCGACCATGAGATGCTTCGCATCTAAAAAATTCTGGCTGGACCATTCACAGGGGATGGCGCTAAAAAATTGGCTGAGGTTTAAACCTACTTATCACCAGGGAAAGCAGACTATGCCCGCAGTGTTTCGTCAAAGTGCGCCTTTTCTTGAGATTTGACTGCCTGAAGTCCAGCAAATGTGCTGGATGACCGGATTTTGCTTGTGCTGAAGGGCCCGGCCGCACAGACAGTGCAGCTGGCGTGCCATTGATGGTCAGATTGAGGATCCGGCAAAGCTGCTGGTGCAGCAGTGCAGCAGTGTGCGAGCATGGTGTGTTCTTCCTTCCTGCAAACTCAACTAGCTTTCATATTTCAGTCGTTAAACCCTCGCCCAGTCACGTAGTTCGCTTGCACTCAACCGCACGCGCAGATCGGGAAGCCGCCGCTGGGCGCTAAGGCACACGCAAAGCAACCGTTTCACCCTCGCCGAGTTACGTGGCGCGTCGGCGCGTTAAAATTTACAATCAATCAAATCAATCAATGAAAAAAGACACACAAGCACGATGTCGCAGGAAAGGAGACTGGTAAGTATTACCAGGGGAAGCCTAATGTTGTCGCTTTCCAGGCTAGTAAGCACCCGAGGAATTTTTCGTATTCCCGCAGAACTGTCGCACTCAATTTTAAGCCTTTCAATTAAGGCACCTTGGACGGCTAGCGGTCACCGAACGTTCGACGCATTCATTCGGTGGTCCTGCAAGACATTTGAAAAGGCAGGAGGCGCTGCTCGGACGAGAAATGTTATCGCAACATGGGGGCCAGTTGACACGCGCATGGTGACCCTTACACAGGCAGTAACCTAGGCAAAAATACACTAATTCCTAGGCAGAAGAAAGACCTCGAAACAAGAAAAACAGACTTCGTTATAAGTTGTACTTGGTTAAAAGTCTAGTGTTGATGTGTTTCTTTGCAGTTGAGGCAGTGAAAAACGTCGAATCAAGCGAGAATCGGGGTAAAACGATTTCCTTCCAACGAGGGTTTACTGAAAGTCGTTTCTCTCAGGAGAGGGGCTGTTGTGCTTCTATGGGGGTGTCAAGCAGCATTGCTCAAGAAGCTTTCCGCGGCCTCTGTCTGAACGAACCATACGCAACAACGAAGGACGACAACGAAGGACGCAAATGTAATTAAAGACGCGAAAATAGCTGCACATACGTTATTTATTGAATACTGCCAGCCTGAGTTGCAAGCCTTAGACAGGAGTGGTAATACAAATGGGCAATAACAAGAGCCATATAGTTACATAAAAAAAGCACAAAGACAAAAAGAGAAGGAACACGAAACACATTAACAATAATTTTCTCAAAACTTGTATGAAAGCAAGAAAAGAAAGGAGGAAAAGAAAAGGAAACACGAGAGAAAAGCACATACCTTTACAGAAATATGTGCGCTTGAGGCATCATAACGCACCACTGAAGAAAACTGGGCTGATAACAAGTATAGTAGACGACAGTTTTTCCGGACTCGGAAAATTCGGACTTGCTGGATATTTCAGACTTTCCTGAGGAACCGCCAGTTATCTCATAGGAGTAATGACCACAGAGTTTCGAACTAATATATACTAGAGGGAAATCTGTCGCTGCAGTCGCGGGCCGCCGTCGGCGGCGCCATTCCTGCCAGCGACGTTCCTCGCCTGCTAGGCTTAGCTAGCCATACGGCTTCTTTTTTGGCTCGAAGCCAAAATCAACAAAAAAAGTAACTTTTTTTTGTTCATCGTACATTAAGCTTCTAACAAACTACTGGCATTTTGGAGGTTCAATTTTATAATAACAAAACAAATTTCATGAACCATCTACGGTAATATTGTTGCTTTTTTGCAGCCATAGCCAACGTTTCAGCCTGTTCATGAGCCACGCCAAGGACAAGTGGAACGTACCGGCCGGGTACATGACGGCACGCTCGCTGAAGCGCGGCTCCCCTAGAGAGTGGCGCCAGATTTCCCTCTAGTATATATTAGTATGAAACTCTATGGTAATGACTCGTGGATTTTTCGGAATGCTCTTCTATACGGACTACTTTACGTCCCCCTCCACGTCCGAAAAATCGGCCGGCTACTGTATTTGTAGTTTCCGGAGCACAGTGAGATGACCAATATTGTCACACCAGAAAAAGGAAAAAAAAAACTGTACACAGACGCATGCGTTTAAACATCGCAGCAAACAAAAAAGACAACAAACTGATACACGTCAATTAGAGCACTGTGCGCGTACAACTATGTTTCTCAAAGCACGCCATTTGAGACACCAAATTTCTAGAGCAGAAAGAACGCGCAAATAAAATACAGCGTTGTGCACGGAACCGAATTAAAATATCATTAAAGAAGCAAGAACAACGAGGGGGCAAGTTAAGTCGAGAGCGGTTTCATAAATGCTTCCACGGCAGGGCATTCGACTGTACTCTGAAGCAGGGAATTGAAACTGGGGCGGCATTCTCGTGCTTTGTCCTCCGTTTCAAAGGTGTACGTTTTGAGCAAGCCCTGATCGGCTAAAATCGAACACCCGGATGTGACGCCATGCAAGCATGGCAGAACTGTGAGGCGCCAGAGTTACTTGCGAAATCGAAGAGCTCTGTGAGCCGCAGCTTATCGGATCAGACGATTTGGAGCAGACGATTTTTCGTAGCCTTGTTGTTGGTTTGCTTGCGGAACAATAAACACATATAAAAGATAGTTTGAAATAGGTTTAGTCGTTTAAAATGTGTTCACAAGAACATTGGCGCAAAACTCAATCCAAAGCCCGCCCGCAACTGAAAGTACGTCACAGCAAAACGCACGCAAACCGGACGTGTTCAAAATGAACAAAGACGAGAATACCGACTCTGGTGATTGTTTGCGGAAAGATGGAACGTTTAAATAAGTTCGTGCGACAAGTATACTCTGAAACTTTTTTTTTTTTAAGTGTGAATACACTTTATAAGCGACCCCAAACCATCCACCGCCGGCGGCGGCGTCGGCGTCCGCAGTGCTCCTCTATAAAGAAACAGCATCCGGCGCCAGGTTTCGATCCGCGGACTTTGCGGCCGCAGCGCGACGCTCTACCGATCAAGCCACGGACGCGACGGTGATATCAGTGTTGACGCGCCTTATATGTTTAACGCATTCAAACTACGTCGTCAGCGGCGTGCGTTGGCGACTCAGCGGCGTTATAGCGGCTTGATAACTGCGTGGTGTACACGTGATACTACAAACCCGATGGAAGAGATGGAAGAGAAGGCGGCGAGGCGGTGGGCTGCGGGGGCCGAGCGCAAGCGCCGCAAGCGGGCCGACAACCGTGCATTCGCACTTTCACATTCTCCCCCTCGGGGAAATGCGGGGGAATTTTTTGGTACGAGCGCGTCGGGCGACGGTCAGTCATTGTGATGTAGTTAATATGGTCTATGCCTAGTTTATCATGGTATATGAGATAAGAAACCTTTAGCCTGTCTCGGTGACGTCTAGTTTTCCATTTTTCTAAGTTTGCTGCCTGAAGGAGACTCGATGGGGATGTGCGCCAACTATAAGAATTAAAAATAAATCTAACCCATTTCCTTGGAATTCTTTCTAGTTTTCTTTCTAGAATTCTTTCTAGACGCTGCATATTCTAGTAGAGGTCTAATGTAAGTTTTGCATATGAGTATATCTTGATTTACTTGCTTGAATTCCCTTATGTTCGTCTTAAATATCCGAGAAATTCCATTGCTTTATTTGAAATATACGTCGTGTGCTCGTTCCACCGCAAATCTGGCGTGAAAACTGCACCTTAGCATTTGTAACTGAAAACTAACTCAAACGAAAAAACGTTGCAGGGGACATCTACGTTTAGGTCTTAAGATGTATGACGCGATAACCTCATTTCGGCGTGAAGGAGCGTTTTTGATTTGAGTTCGTGAATTTATCATTTATGCTTCCCAGGAATTGTAGTTCAGCTAGAATAGCAGCAAGAATTTTTTAATTATTGCGGTACAGGGAAGGCAGAGGCCATTTACGCTTTTGTGGCTTAAGATTTAGGCAGGAAAGGTGGCGGCTGCGCTGTGTGTGCCAGTTTGAGGAAGAAGGTGATAGTGTTAGTGTTTCGAAGTATTTCTTCTGTAGCGTCCTGGCCTTGTGAACGTTTCGTTTTTTTTTCTTAACACACACACTTAGAGAAACCTTGATTGAGAAAGATTTAGAGGAAGTTTGGGAGAAGGGGGTAAATAGATGGTAGACCCCATGGGTGGAGCGTAAATTTCAGGGGCCCAGAATCAGCTGACACTGATCTTGAGGTGATAAGCTGGCCAGGGCAGCCTCGTATGTGCCGATGTAAGTGTAGTAGGCAATATTTGAGTTGTTCACCCCTGAGCATATCCTTCAACATGAGCCGGTTGCGCAAATATTGTGCGTGTTTCTCCGTATTTAGCCCAGCTCAATGTTAGTGCCACACGTTTCCTACTTAAAATCTTCACCAATGTAGACTTGTGGATATATGTGTTGGTCTGTATCCTCCGCAGAGTTTGCGATTTTTTGGGGTTGATATCAGCGTGGCACGGGGAAGGAGGGCGTTCCTAGGCGCAGGATGAGGAGACGTTCTCAATATTTCTAGGGAGGCAGGTGTGGCAGTATTTGTCAAAAGGGAGCACGGTACGCGAGTTCGCGTGGTTCTAAGTCGGCTGCGTCGTTCCTTTCCAGACCCTTTTGTCCAGGTAATGATTTGATGTGAACTGTCATCATTGCGGATTTAAGAATCATTTTCAAGCGTTCAGGTACTATGCCTGCAGCCAAGAGATTAATGGCCTTTTTAGCGCTTGTAGCGATCTATGGAATTCGCGGATAGGTACAGTCGCCAGCAAAAGTTTGCGGGATGTGCAGCGCGTGGCCGAGCGGCGCAAATCTGCATTGCGGCGCCATCTGCAGCCAGCGAGCGCCGGGTCGAGGCTCAAGGAGCTGGCGTGCGAGGCTCGCTTCGCGCATGCCTGGCCTTTATTTGTTACCGGGCATCTCTCATCGCTCGCTGGCCCGCGACATGCTTTTGATATTCGCGGCAGCCACGGCGGCGCCGCGTGACCACCGCCGTTGTTCTGCTATCACTGGTGCTACAAAATACGTAGCCCGCACCCACCGTTTGCGCGGCGCGAATCATTGAATGAACCTGATCTTTCAAGTCATGTAATGGTCGACGAATAATTTACTTTAGAGGAGCTATTTAGGCTACCTGTCGGAAACTGCGTCCGTCGACGGGCTGCATAGAAAAAGTCGCGTTGCCAAATTTAATCTTGCGGCAAATTTAGCTTTCTGGTGAATGACTTAGCGCTCACTCTATGTAGGTATCATGTTAAACATCATACTGAAATTGGCCGCGAGGACGACGTTAGGATTACAGCGAATCACATTTACTTGCCATAGTTAGTTTTTAGGGAAGCTGTAAGCGATACAGAATACCTGTCTGTAAAAGGGCTGTAACTCTTGTTTTGTCGGAACTACCCCAAAACAAATTTTATGATAATTAGTCGCTGAGACGAAAACGGCAATTATAGGTTAGCTGACAGTTTACTGGAGCTTTGGTTAAAAATAAAAATATATTTCGTGCTCAACCAGCAGTGCCTCTTGGAAAATAAGGCCGGGTTCAGACTGTTCCCGCAACTGTCGTAATAAATTTAAAGAATAACGTCATTTCACGTCTCAGCCAACCAAACTGCGTGACACGCCGTTTTTTGTTACGTCCCGAGATAACGATATGGCTTTTACTTCGGTAGTCTGATCATAGCCTCAGACTTATTAAATGTTGCCCGCCGCGCAAACGGCGGCCGCGGCATACGTATTTTATTGCACCGGTGATAGCAGAACGACTGCGATGGTCACGAGGCGCCAGTGCGGCTGCCGCGAATATCAAAAGCATGTCGCGGGCAAGCGAGCGATGACAGATAAAGCCAGGCATGAGCAATGCGCGCCTAGCACGCCAGCTCCTTCAGCCTCGACCCGGCGTTCGCTGGCTAGAGATGGCGCAGCAATGCAGTTTTGCGCCGCTCGGCCACGCACTGCACATTCCGCAAACTTTTGCTGGCGACTGTACGTACTATGACTTTAGGTAGATACTATACATGCGTTTAGGTACTATGCCTGCAGCCAAGAGACTAAATGCCTTTTGAGTGTGTGTAACGAACTATGGAATTCGTGGCTTAATTCTTTCGTTACTTGCCAGTCATCTTGCTAACCGATCACAGACCGTAGTCGTTGGAAACGTTAGAACCACACAAATTAATTTAGGTGGTGGAGTGCCACAAGTGTTTATACTTGCGGCGCCTGTTTTGTTCAATTAGTATGTTAATGATCTAAGTGCTTCTAAATCTTACTGTTGCGTTGTTCAGTACGTGAATGGCACAATTTTTATTTTCACACACATTGAATATGCAACAGCTGTGAATAATATACAACATGATTGTGAGCAACTAATGGAATGGTTTGAAAGCAACATGATCGGGATTAACAAAACTAAAACACAACTTGTATGTTTCTGCAGTCCTCTAAAACATATCGCCCAAGAAATACCGATCTTCCTACACAATTCATCTTGTAATAATTGCAGTTGCTCTTGGTTTTATTATGTCTCCACTGTTAAATACTTGAGATCATTTTTTGATTCCGACATGTTATGAACAGCGAGTTGGTCTACATTTGTGCCCATCTTCACCGAAATGGTCTGTTTGTTGTTTTCCATGCGTTCAGTATGTCCGGTTTCAGTCAGGAAACAGATCGTGTACGCTCTTGCTAGGGCATTTCTTGCTTTTATTTTTCTCTGGCTTTTGGCGAAACAAAATAGATAGTTTGTTAAAACTTGGATTAAAATCAATGTTATATGGTACAAATCTTGATGGTAATGTTTAATGTCTGTATTTTCTTGTGATCTCTGACGCTGAAATGCTGTATACGCAATGCTGTATACACTGTATACACAAACGGTATACACAAACAGTGGTTTTGAAGTACGTTTGGACCAAGGAGTACTGTATTCCTTACATTCATGTGAGGGAGCTTCGTCAACGTAATTGTTGTGTTCTGCCTGGGACATGAACTAGATATGGGTAACGTGTTCGCGCTTTTTATGTCCCGCATACAATGAATGGGATGAGGTTACCGGATGAGATTACCGGTTACCGGAGTGACCGGATGAGGTTTTCTGCCTCAGCACTCGATAATTAATTACGAAATGTCTGTTTGAACTTATTTTACTAACCGACTTTTTCGTTCCTCACTCTTCCTCTTTTACCTCCTCTTCAGTTTCGTATTGGTTTAACAACGAAGCGATTGGCCAAGGTGCTGCCAACTGCCAGGCACTGCCCCTCAAGCCTTCTGTGCCTTCGGCAGTCCCGCATATGTACATTGTATCTTCGAAATAAACATAAACATAATAATGTTTAAAGGGGCCATGCAGACAAAACACAAGTTTGGTTCATTCGAAAGATTGCCTCGTCAGAATTATATTGGCACCACTTTTGACGCAAACTTCGCTCAAATAAGCTATATAATTAGGAAAAAAAATCGCGCCAATCCACCCCACGGATGTGGTTGGAAATCAAAGCTGTAAACGGCACCCATAACGATTACCCATGCGACGTCACTTTAATTCACTCACATCGCTCCACATCGCTCCACAGAGATAAGTGAAATGCACTTAACCACACCATTTATTACTTCAAAGAGATATTCTTGTTAAGGTTAAATCAATGCATGAAGCATGAACGGTGTTTGGTTGAGTTGTATTGGTGTAGCACAAGAGTGGAAACTTTTTTTATAAAATTAAAGTAAGCTCCAACCCGGTGTTAGACGATCTGACTTCTCCGTCTCTCCGCCGCAGACGGAGGCGACGAGATTTGCGGCACAGAAGGAGGTGGAGGCGGAAGAAATATTCCTGTTCAAATTTCTGAACGGCCCAGAGTGCAGCCCTGGGGAGTGATTCCTTCTTCTGTGGGGCCCATATGCACTCCGCGCGGCCTGTGTTCCGTCCACCCGCTGAAGCTGGGTAGGTAGAGGGGGGCTGGACAAAAGCATCTCCCATTGCTCTTGTTGGGTAGTTGACAGAAAGAGAGGAGGGTGCTCAGGGCTAAAGTCGCACACCCGGATTACGGGGCGGAGTGTTCCTACTTCTGAGCAAAATGTACATTCAGCGCCGTAGCGATTCGGATACATTAAATGAAGACGCGTATGCTGTGGGAAGGAGCCCGGATTGTATGAGCCGTAGGGTAGTTTGTTGTTCTCTGGAAGGCCAGGGTAAGGCAAAGGTACGGTCTGTCTCAGAAGGCGATAATGTTGGGTTATCTCCCTGAATGTGACAAGCGGGTGACTGTCCTCGTGCAGCTACATAGCACGAGAGGTAAAAGCGCAGGCTTGTTGGGTGGGCGTATTTGTTGCCCTCCATTGAAGCGTGAGGGGGTGTCCGGATGAGCTGAATGGAACCGTTTGGGGAGTGGTTTTTTAGCACGCGCAGTGTAGGTCAACACACACAACCCGACTGGTAATTCCGGTAGGCTTGCTGGCAATCGATGACTACCCTCCGAACCCCTGGTTGAGCGAGCGCCAAGGTGATGGCTGCCTCTTCTGCTGCCGTCATTTCTTGGGTCCTAAGCGAGGTACACGCAAGGAGATCTTGAAGGTAGCGCACTTAAAACACGGACACTAGGGAAGAAACGACAAACCACAGGTTTAGGTTGTAGTATTTAAGTGTGTCTGTTCTAATAAAAATCAGTTGTGAGTCAGCGCTGTGGTTTGTCGTTTCTTCCCTAGTGTCCGTGTTTTAAGTGCGCTACCTTCAAGATGTCCCATATGCATTACCAACTAGCCCAGTTGTCACTTCTTCTACACGCAAGGAGGTTGGCTCTGGAGGTAGCCACGATGATGGCGTATTGCTGCCCTCGATGTTTGGAGGCGTCTGTGTAGATAACTGCATGATCCCCACCGAGGGTGGGGCTTAGCGCTTGAGCCCGTGCTTTTCGGTGACCCTCGTCATGTGAGGGGTTCATATTTCTAAGCAAAGTGACCATCTTTAATTTTAGTTGCCAAGAGTCTTTGAGTACGTCAAGCGGGGTGACATTCTGGGCTGCCCAGCCAATCTGGTGAAGCATGCGGTTACCCATCGCAGTTCTGAGTCGGACCTTCTGGTTAGAAAGATGGCCTTCCATCAGCTCTTCCACCGTGTTGTGGAGCCCCATGCTAAGCAGCCTCTGTGTGGACGCACTCATGAGAAGACCAATGACCTGTTCGACCGCCTTTCTAATCATTATATAAAGCGTCTCTATGTCCTCCTTGTCGAGAAGAGAGGGGGTTGACGTAAGTAACTCTCGAGAGGACAAAAGCTTCAATTATTCGAAAGGTGCCGGATTCCTTTAGGCCTCGCTTCTTGGTGGCAACTCGCCTGATCATGTGTAGGATTTGATTAATGCTGTTTTTGAGGCGCTGCAGGGAGGCGTCACTCTTGGTGTTAGCCTCGATATGTTGGCCCAGGATCTTGATGCTGGGGCTTGGAGTGATGGCCTGGCCATCAAGGAGTATTCGAATGTATTCCTTGGTTTGGCGTTAGGGCGGACGACAAGGATCTGTGATTGTTTACGTGAACACTGGAGGCCACAGGCTTTAGCACATTGGCGTACTAGAAGTGAGATGCCATGCATTGGTGTGAGCTTCCTTTAATTTTTGTAACTCTTAGCACATGAGAAAGGTGCGCACAGGGCTGCTAGACGGGCGTGAGTGGTCGCGTGACGCTTTCAAGTGGCATTCAGCGAGAACGAATGGGGTAAACCCGTAGGTGTACTTGGTGAGTACACCACCTGTCTTCCCCGTCTTCGCGTGGGCTCGTAGCTAAATCGGCAAGACAACGGGCTCTCGCCTTGTTAGTCTATTAGTTCCATGTTCGATTCCCGGCGGTGCCAGTAGATTCTTTTATTTGTTCGCAGGAGTTTTGTGGTGACACCAACGGTCGCGAAAGAACCCTTGGGGGGTAGAGGTAAAAAAGCTTTGCTTTAAAAAAAAATCGCGCCAATCCACCCCGTGAATGTGGTTGGAAAGCAAAGCTGTAAACGGCACCCATAACGATTAACCATGTGACGTCACTTAAATTCACTCACATCGCTCTACAAATAGTAAAACCAGAGAGAAGTGAAATGCACTTAACCACACCATTTATTACTTCAAAGGCATATTCTTGGTAAGGTTAAATCAATGCATGAACGGTGTTTGGTTGAGTTATATTGGTGTAGCACAAGAGTGGAGACTTTTTTTATAAAATTAAAGCTCCAACCCGGTGTTAGACGGTCTGACTTCTCCGTCTCTGCGCTGCGGACGGAGGCGACGAGATTTGCGGCAGAGAAGGAGGAGGAGGAGGAAGAAATACTTCAGTTCAGATTTCTGAACGGCCCAGAGTGCAGCCCTGGGGAGTGATTCCTGCTTCCGTGTGGCCCATATGCAGTCCACGCGGCCTGTGTTGTGTCCACCCGCTGAAGTTGGGTAGGTATAGAGGGCCTGGACAGCACCATCTCCCATTGCTCTTGTTGGGTAGTTGACAGAAAGAGAGGAGGGTGCTCAGGGCTAAAGTCGCATACCCCGATTACGGGGCGGAGTGTTCCTACTTCTGAGCAAAATTTACATCCAGCGTCCTAGGATTCGGATACATTAAGTGAAGACGCGTAGGCTGTGGGAAGGAGCACGGATTGTATGAGCCGTAGGGTAATTTGTTGTTCTCTGGATAGGTCAGGGTAAGGCGAAGGTACGGTTTGTCTCAGAAGGCGATAACGCTGGGTTATCTCCCTGAACATGACAAGTGGGTGACTGTCCTCGTGCAGCTCCGCTCCATAGCACGGGAGGTAAAAGCGCAGGCTTGTTGGGTGGGCGTATTTGTTGCCCTCCATTGAAGTGTGAGGGGGTGTCCAGATGAGCTGAATGGAACTGTTTGGGGAGTGGTTTTTTAGCCCGCGCAGTGGAGGTCAGGACACCCAACCCGACTGGTAATTCCAGTAGGCTTGCTGGGAATCGGTGACTACCCTCCGAACGCCTGGTTGAGTGAGAGCCACGGTGATGGCTGCCTCTTCTGCTGCCGTCATTTCTTGGGTCCTAAGCGAGGTACACGCAAGGAGGTTGGTTTTGTAGGTAGCCACGATGATGGCGTATTGCTGCCCTCCATGTTTGGAGGCGTCTGTGTAGATAACTGCATCGTCCCCACCGAGGGTGGTCTTTAGCGCTTGAGCCCGTGCTTTTCGGTGACCCTCGTCATGTGAGGGGTTCATATTTCTAAGCAAAGGGAGAATCTTTAGTTTTGGTCGCCAAGAGTCTGGGAGTACGTCAAGCGGAGTGACATTCAGCCAATCTGGTGAACCATGCGGTTACCCATCGCAGTTCTGAGTCGGACCTTCTGGTTAGAAAGATAGCCTTCTATCAGCTCTTCCACCATGTTGTGGAGCCCTCGTGCTAAGCAGCCTTTGTGTGGACGCACTTATGAGAAGACCAATGGCCTGCTCGACCGCCTTTCTAATCATTATATAAAGCATCTCCATGTCTTCCTTGTCGACAAGAAGACAGGGGGTTGACGTAAGTAACTCTCGAGAGGAAAAAAGCTTCAAATAATCGAAAGGTACCGGATTGTTTAGGCCTCGCTTCTTGGTGGCAACTCGCCTGATCATGTGTATGATTTGATGAATGCTGTTTTTTAGGCGTTGCAAGGAGACGTCACTCTTGGTGTTAGCCTCGGGATGTAGGCCCAGGATCTTGATGCTGGGGCTTGGAGTGATGGCCTGGCCATCAAGGAGTATTCGAATGTATTCCTTGGTTTGGCGTTAGGGCGGACGACAAGGATCTGTGATTGTTTACGTGAACACTGGAGGCCACAGGCTTTAGCACATTGGCGTACTAGAAGTGAGATGCCATGCATTGGTGTGAGCTTCCTTTAATTTTTGTAACTCTTAGCACATGAGAAAGGTGCGCACAGGGCTGCTAGACGGGCGTGAGTGGTCGCGTGACGCTTTCAAGTGGCATTCAGCGAGAACGAATGGGGTAAACCCGTAGGTGTACTTGGTGAGTACACCTCCTGTCTTCCCCGTCTTCGCGTGGGCTCGTAGCTAAATCGGCAAGACAACGGGCTCTCGCCTTGTTAGTCTATTAGTTCCATGTTCGATTCCCGGCGGTGCCAGTAGATTCTTTTATTTGTTCGCTGGAGTTTTGTGGTGACACCAACGGTCGCGAAAGAACCCTTGGGGGGTAGAGGAAAAAAAGCTTTGCTTTAAAAAAAAATCGCGCCAATCCACCCCGTGAATGTGGTTGGAAAGCAAAGCTGTAAACGGCACCCATAACGATTAACCATGTGACGTCACTTAAATTCACTCACATCGCTCTACAAATAGTAAAACCAGAGAGAAGTGAAATGCACTTAACCACACCATTTATTACTTCAAAGGCATATTCTTGGTAAGGTTAAATCAATGCATGAACGGTGTTTGGTTGAGTTATATTGGTGTAGCACAAGAGTGGAGACTTTTTTTATAAAATTAAAGCTCCAACCCGGTGTTAGACGGTCTGACTTCTCCGTCTCTGCGCTGCGGACGGAGGCGACGAGATTTGCGGCAGAGAAGGAGGAGGAGGAGGAAGAAATACTTCAGTTCAGATTTCTGAACGGCCCAGAGTGCAGCCCTGGGGAGTGATTCCTGCTTCCGTGTGGCCCATATGCAGTCCACGCGGCCTGTGTTGTGTCCACCCGCTGAAGTTGGGTAGGTATAGAGGGCCTGGACAGCACCATCTCCCATTGCTCTTGTTGGGTAGTTGACAGAAAGAGAGGAGGGTGCTCAGGGCTAAAGTCGCATACCCCGATTACGGGGCGGAGTGTTCCTACTTCTGAGCAAAATTTACATCCAGCGTCGTAGGATTCGGATACATTAAGTGAAGACGCGTAGGCTGTGGGAAGGAGCACGGATTGTATGAGCCGTAGGGTAATTTGTTGTTCTCTGGATAGGTCAGGGTAAGGCGAAGGTACGGTTTGTCTCAGAAGGCGATAACGCTGGGTTATCTCCCTGAACGTGACAAGTGGGTGACTGTCCTCGTGCAGCTCCGCTCCATAGCACGGGAGGTAAAAGCGCAGGCTTGTTGGGTGGGCGTATTTGTTGCCCTCCATTGAAGTGTGAGGGGGTGTCCAGATGAGCTGAATGGAACTGTTTGGGGAGTGGTTTTTTAGCCCGCGCAGTGGAGGTCAGGACACCCAACCCGACTGGTAATTCCAGTAGGCTTGCTGGGAATCGGTGACTACCCTCCGAACGCCTGGTTGAGTGAGAGCCACGGTGATGGCTGCCTCTTCTGCTGCCGTCATTTCTTGGGTCCTAAGCGAGGTACACGCAAGGAGGTTGGTTTTGTAGGTAGCCACGATGATGGCGTATTGCTGCCCTCCATGTTTGGAGGCGTCTGTGTAGATAACTGCATCGTCCCCACCGAGGGTGGTCTTTAGCGCTTGAGCCCGTGCTTTTCGGTGACCCTCGTCATGTGAGGGGTTCATATTTCTAAGCAAAGGGAGAATCTTTAGTTTTGGTCGCCAAGAGTCTGGGAGTACGTCAAGCGGAGTGACATTCAGCCAATCTGGTGAACCATGCGGTTACCCATCGCAGTTCTGAGTCGGACCTTCTGGTTAGAAAGATGGCCTTCTATCAGCTCTTCCACCATGTTGTGGAGCCCTCGTGCTAAGCAGCCTTTGTGTGGACGCACTTATGAGAAGACCAATGGCCTGCTCGACCGCCTTTCTAATCATTATATAAAGCATCTCCATGTCTTCCTTGTCGACAAGAAGACAGGGGGTTGACGTAAGTAACTCTCGAGAGGAAAAAAGCTTCAAATAATCGAAAGGTACCGGATTGTTTAGGCCTCGCTTCTTGGTGGCAACTCGCCTGATCATGTGTATGATTTGATGAATGCTGTTTTTTAGGCGTTGCAAGGAGACGTCACTCTTGGTGTTAGCCTCGGGATGTAGGCCCAGGATCTTGATGTTGGGGCTTGGAGTGATGGCCTGGCCATCAAGGAGTATTCGAATGTATTCCTTGGTTTGGCGTTAGGGCGGACGACAAGGATCTGTGATTGTTTACGTGAACACTGGAGGCCACAGGCTTTAGCACATTGGCGTACTAGAAGTGAGATGCCATGCATTGGTGTGAGCTTCCTTTAATTTTTGTAACTCTTAGCACATGAGAAAGGTGCGCACAGGGCTGCTAGACGGGCGTGAGTGGTCGCGTGACGCTTTCAAGTGGCATTCAGCGAGAACGAATGGGGTAAACCCGTAGGTGTACTTGGTGAGTACACCACCTGTCTTCCCCGTCTTCGCGTGGGCTCGTAGCTAAATCGGCAAGACAACGGGCTCTCGCCTTGTTAGTCTATTAGTTCCATGTTCGATTCCCGGCGGTGCCAGTAGATTCTTTTATTTGTTCGCTGGAGTTTTGTGGTGACACCAACGGTCGCGAAAGAACCCTTGGGGGGTAGAGGTAAAAAGCTTTGCTTTAAAAACCAGGCAGGACCCAGCAATTCTGGGTGAAGACGCCGAGCGCATGCGTCAGGCTAATCAGGCGTGTAGAATAGAGATCAGCACTCACCCCCCCCCCCCCATGTGTTCCTGTTGAAGATTATGTTTGAAGGCTAGGCAGGGCTACTCTCACTAAATAGAGCAGTTCATGACCAAGACACCGAGCGCATGCGTAGAGGTTAGACAGGACCCAGCATTTGCCGCCAGAGAAGTCGAGCGCAAGCGACAAGCCCACCGAAACGACGAGAAACATTTCGTATCTTTCCCCATCAGCGTTCCTAGTGGTTTACAACAGCTCCGCTGGACATCCACTTTCGCCGTGTGGGATGGCGACCATATTTTTGTTTTGTTAACTGGCCGCGTGGCGGCATTCATCGTTTGCCGGACAGAGCTTGCGGCTGTGACAGGGCCGTGAAAAATTCGAAAAATTATATAAAAATTTTGGTAATAAGAAGCCGTATACAGTTGCCGACCGTTTTTTTCGGACTCACCTGGAACCACCGATAAGTCCAAATAATCGGGAGTCCGAAAAAAAGGTTTCACTAAAAAAAAAAAAAAAAACCCTCCATTGGCGAAACGGCTGGAAAAACGTATGTATGGAAATCTGTACACACGCACGCCTCCGCGTGACTAAGTACGCCTGTACTAAATCCGCCCGGTTATCCCACAAAAAGCCAAGCTCGTATGTTTTCGAAATCCGCACAAGCAAATTTCCCTCAATCTACCCCTTTTTTCTACACCCTTCTTCTTGTGTGTCCTGCAGTTGTGCCCCGATCTTGTATACGGACAGTGTAAAATATTTGGGGATCTCTTTTAACTATGATATGACATGGAATACGCATTTTACTAATATCTGTAGTAAGCTCAGGTGATTATCGTGCATTTTTTATAACTGCCGACATCTTATGACATTCCAGATTCGCAAAATCATTCTTCGTGTACGTGTTTACAGTTCTTTACGATATGCCATTACTGTTTCCTATCATTGTTCAACTACGTGGCGTTTAAAGGTCAACTCCTTTTTGAAAAACATACTTCGTAGTGTCGCCTATAGTATCAATCTTCCAAATGGCAGCAATCCCTTTTCAGCGTTACGCTTGCCTTCCTTTGACAACTGATTTTTACAAACAGTGATTTGTGCTCATTTCTCGAACATGATTTCCTTGTTAATCATGTGCCTGCAAGACCATTACGACACCATATGCGCTTCGGTGTACCCAGATGCTTCACCCCATCTGGACGCTTCGTTAGAAAATAGTATGTTCCCGCCACCTTCAATTCACTTCCTGATGCCATATTTGCTGTGAAATCAAAAGGATCTTTGAAATTATTTATCCGTGGAAACCTGTTTTGAAATGTGAAATGCTTCCTGTACTACGTGTTAGTTCGGTTTTCTTTTTTTTCTAGTTACCGGCACGGATTGTCGTGCACTGATGTAAATGCCTTCTGTTTCGTCCTCTGACTGCCGGGTACAGCCCGACAAGCCTTTCTGGCTTGGGCTGACCCGACAATAACTTATTATCACTATGGATCAATAAACAAATTATTATTATTATTATTATTATTATTATTATTATTATTATTGTGCTGATACGGCGACTGTAATTATCGTAGAATTTTTCTTTTTCTGCCGTTTTTATCATTAAAAGTTGCCATATTCACTTCACGCGTCCATTTGAAAATGAAAACTTACGCTTCCCGGATCTTGTAAAGACTTTCTTCTTTTCACTCACCCTTCCGTATAGTTACGCTTATTGTAAGATGTCTTCTTGCAATTGACCAGACATTACAGTTTCTATTGATTGTGTAATGTTGGCGAAAATTACACTATGGTATTTTTATTCTTCTTTGAAGTTGTTGTAGTTTCTTCTTATTTTTTGTTCACTAACTGTTCATTTGCCAGCTGTTGATGTATTTCATTGCTGTCTTATACCTTTTCGGTGCGCCAGCACGAATTGATTGTGTAAAGTCGGTTGGATTGGACTATTTTATTTCTAATCTTCTTTGCCGTTTTTGTAGTTTTTTTTGCTCACTGAGTGTTTATTAGCAAATTGTTGATGTACTACAGTGCTGCATTTTCCCCTCTGAGTGCTCCAGCACGAACGCCTCCGCTGTTCCTGGGTACTATAATAAACATTGATTGATTGATTGATTATTATTATTATTATTGATGTAGGCCTTTGATGTAGTCAACCACTCGTTATTGCTTGCCAAGCTCATTCTGTTAGATGTCCACGCTTCTTTGGTGGGTCTTATACGTTGCTATCTCCAGCAGCGATATTGCTATGTAAGTGTTAACGGTCAAACTTCATTTAGGTACAAAGCAACCAGTGGTGTACCCCAGGGATCTGTTCTGGGTCCCCTTCTTTTCTCCATTTTCATTAACGATGTTGCTTCTGTAATTCACAATTCTTCTTTTTTGTTGTATGCTGATGATATGAAAATCTTTAGAGAAGTGCGTAATATTCCTGACTGTAATTATCTTCAGGATGATATTGCGTCATTCCATCGTTGGTGCACCAAAAACGACCTAATTTTGAACCCCTCAAAAACGAAAGTTGTCTCCTATAGTAGAAAAACTCAACAGCTGCAATACTCTTATAAAATTGCAAGCACTGCATTGCCGAGGGTGACTGAAATTCGAGACTTGGGAGTACTATTTGATTCTTCTCTGACTTTCTCTTCCCACGTTACACAAATTACCCGTCGCTCTCTTCGATGTCTGGGTGCTGTTTGCAGATATTCTAGAGAGTTTAAAGGTCATCTTCCTTTCTTCAAGTTGTATTCGGCTCTCTGCTTACCTCTTCTCGAATACGGCTCTGTTGTTTGGAATGGAACTTGCAGGTCCAATAGTGACCGTATCGAAAGAGTTCAAAATAAGTTCCTTTCTATCTTTAGGCACCGTTTCCGTCATGTACAAGACGACGCTAACGGCAGCGTGCCTTTTCTGAAAAGTCTTCCTTCCCTTCGGTGTCGACGAATGCGAGCTGATATTATCTTTCTTTATAGACTTCTTCATGGGGATATTTTGTGTGACGACTTGGTTACACTTATCAATGTCAACTTGCCGAACAAACTTTTCCGAACATTTCGAACTTTTAGAACAGATGCTTTAAGTAGAAGACGCTCGTCCATCTGTAGAATACAATGTGCATATAATGAATATTCTGATCGTCTTGATATTTTCCAGAGCTCTTATTCTTAGTTCTTAAACGACTTGAAAACTATTGTAGCTTAAGTGCCTTTATGTCATTGCGAATTTATGTGCCGTATTTATTTTAGGCAAATCATGTTCTTGTTTGTTTGGTTTTTACATTTCCTGGTTTTGTGTTGCTTGAATTTCTGTAGGTTTGAGTGCCAGTGCTTGTAATGCTGAGCTTCTTTCAAAGTTGAAACTTCCGAACATTTTGTTATGAAACCCTCGTTTTATGCGTATAACTTATCTCTGTCATGTTCAGTGAGTACTTCCTGTTTTTCACGTGCCTTGAACATTTCGCTGTCCGAGTGTCATGGCTTGCAACGCTAGGTCTCCTGCTTCTTTTCTTTTCTTTTTTTTTTGCTGTTTTGCTTTCTAAGATTACTGTAACTATCTTTACTTCATTGTTTCTTTCATGCATATGGTTTTCGGTGTTGTGTTGTCTTGATTTTAGTTTGTTTTTATGTATGTTTTGTATATGGTGTACCAGTACCAAGACCCTAGGGTTGTTCCTGGGCACCGAAAATAAAGGTTGATTGATTGATTGATTGATTGATTGATTGATTGATTGATTATTATTATTATTATTTCCGCCAGCGTTTGTCGGTCACTGTAGGCAGGCAATAGCACTGTAAGGGCTCGCGCGATATGAGTATTTAATGCCTCTGTTTAATGAGTATTTAGTCCCGGATTAGACGATATATGTGCGCGTCACCTAAAAATTGCAGTGGATTATATCTGCGAACCCGTTAGCAGTATAGTTAATCTCATTTTCAATACCGGCATCTTTCCCCCTGCTTTAAAACGTGCCAAAATCATACCTGTGTATAAAAAAGGCGACAAAAGTCTAGTTTCTAATTATCGGCCAATTTCAATTCTTTCTTACTTCAGTAAGATTATTGAGAAATTATTTGTTAAGCGTTTAACTGAGTACCTAGATAAATTTAACCTATTAAAACAATGTCAATTTGGATTCCGTTCTGGAAGCTCAACTAGTCTAGCGTTACTTTCTTTAACTGATCATATTAAACTTTCTATCGATAATGGCTACCTAGTTGGCTCCGTATTTCTGGACTTCACTAAAGCTTTTGATACTATTAATCATAACATCCTCTTTTCAAAGCTTCAAAGCTATGGAGTTACTGGCCCGACCCTTACCTTTTTACAAAACTATCTTTTAGATAGAGAGTACGTTGTGTTCACTAACGGTGCATTTTCAGACGCTAAAATTATTAATCAAGGTGTCCCGCAGGGATCGATACTTGGTCCCTTGTTGTTCCTATTATATATTAACGACCTTCCAAATTGCTTAAATTCCTGCCATTGTATTTTATACGCTGACGATACAACAATAATATCTTCAGACAAATCCATCGCCGGTCTTACAGACAAGCTAAACAATGAACTACAGAATATTTTAAACTGGTGCCGTAATAACAACTTAGATATAAACCCTGGAAAAACTAAGTACATGATCTTTAAATCTAGTCAAAGACAAATAAACTCACTTCCCCCTTTAACTCTCGGTCCTAACCTCATTGCTGTTTGCAACTCTGTTTCCTTTCTTGGTGTTTTACTGGATTCTAACCTAAAGTTTTCTTCGCATATTAATCACATCAAGAAAAAAACTGCATATGGTATTCGGGCCCTAATTAAAGCTCGTCCGCATTTTCCGCCTGAGGCTCTCTTATCACTATATTTTTCTTTCATTCATAGTCATTTAAACTATGGGATCGCGGCTTGGGGTAATACTTATCCTTGTCATATTTCATCAGCCCAACATATTCAAAATCAAGCCATTCGCATTATCACCAGGAGCCATTCTCAATCGAACACCCATGACTCATTGTGTTATTATAAGGTGTTATCCGTTAATAAATTGTTTCAGTATAATTTAAGCCTAATATTTTTTAAGTCCTTGTGTTTACAATTGCCTTTTACTGTAATTAATCCCACCTCCCTAGTTAACAGCAACACCACAAGGTTTTCATCAAATAGAAACTTTTTACTACCACGTGTTCATACTAATTATGGTAAAATGACTTCAACTTTTTCTGCAATACATATTTGGAATTGCTTACCTACTGCTGTGAAACTAATGAATGGTATGTCGTCATTTAAATCATCTTTGAAAAACCATCTTTTGTTCTGTTAAACTGTATTCTTTCACCTTTTTTTGCTTATTTATGTATAATTAATGTGACCATCTCCCTTATTTATTTCTTTTTTGCACTGTTGAACTATTTACTGTTTTAATTGTTTTCTTGACCATTCCGTCGAATTGTTACTGCCTACTATTATTATTACCCTTGTTATTATTTATCGAGGGTCCCATTACAGTCTTGTACTTTGGGACCCTTGTCTGTACTGTTTTTCCTGTGTATTTTGTACAATGTATTTGAATAAACTTCTTCTTCTTCTTCTTCTTCTCTAGCGTTGGTGGCACGTCATCATCGGAGTCGCTGTCCACTTGCGCCGGTTCGACGATCTGGCGTGCGGTTTCGGCTTCATCCAACTCGGCACACGGCAGGACGGCACTATCGATGTTGGTGAAATCTTCAAATGTAGTGGCGCCAACATCGACACCGCTAGCACGGAGGTCATCGAAAATGTCGGATGGCATCTCAGCTGTGGGGTTCTGGACTGTGCCACTACCCTCGTCTTCACAGTCAACCACGAAGCTTGAATGCCGGAAGCAGTTGCGTTTCGTGTCCTGCGTCACTGCCCTCCAAGCATCAGACAGGATGCTGATAGCCGACAGCACATCCACAACGTATAGCTTTTGTCACTGTCCACACGCAGCAGCACACGATTCAGAACGCGCGATCGGTATACCTTCAAGTTCTTGATGACACCTTGGTCCGTGGGCTGCAACAGACTGGTGGTATTTGGCGGCAAAAATTCCAAGAACACCCGAGCTGGAGTCCGCGAAATCGAACGACGTGCTGTGAGGCGTCCGAACTATCGGTCGTCGATATAAACGTGTTTCAATTTCAATGGGCCGTGCCGCGAAGGTATCAAACTCAAACGGAGGACAACACACTCCCAACGCGGCAGAGGAGGGGGGGGGGGGGGGGTGGAGCGTTTAACTTACGGAGCACACTGCAGATGGCACGGCGAATTTACCCAGCGTTCCCCGCGCAGAAAAGCCTGCTCGCTGGCGGGCGGCGGCGGCGGCGGTGCGGCTTTGTCGTCTGCTTTAGCGATGGTTGTTTTGGGCCTGTTTTGGCGCAGCCTAGCGTCCATTGCGCGCTGCCTTCCCACGGCTTGATTAACTTGTTCGACAGCACCTCCTGGGTAACCAGCACCCGACGGAATTAAGTGGTCGTACGGCAAATTTGTGTTAAGGATTGGTTTACAGGGCGGGAAAACAAAATGTACAAAATTACGCTCATCTTCCCGCGAGGGGAACCGTGATGTGATGCGACGCATCGGGGAGTTCAATTGGCGTTTTCTATGGTTGATTCTCTATGGTCGTAACGTTGCCTTGAGCGTTTGGGGTGACGCTGGTATTGGATTGCGTCAATCCACTCGCTGAAGGGACCGTCGCTTCCATCACGTCTTCATCGGGGTCGCGGGTTCGATTCCCGGCCGCGGCGGCCGCTTTTCTGATGGAGGCGAAAAGCAAAAACGCCCGTGTGTACGAGATTTCGGCGCACGATAAAGATCCCCAGGTGGTCAAAATTAATCCGGAGCCCTCCACTACGGCGCCCCTCATCGCCTGCGTTGCGTCGTCGCGTTAAAACCCCACAATCAGTCAATCACGTCTTCATCGGAAGAATCAAGCCAAGCACGAAGTCATCAATCGAAGTCACGCGGAGTCGAACGAGAGCGAGCGCTGACTGAACCGCAGCAGCGCGCTACCCGATTTATATTCACAGCGCCTGAAGGAGAGGAGACAGCGGAGGAGAGTCGCGCATGCACGTACTTGCGCGACGGGAGCGGAGAGAAGCGAGTGAAGCGAGCGAAGCGCGCACACGCAGCTGTTGTTTATGATAATGAGACGGAGTGAGAGTGTTGCGCACAGCTGTCGGAGAGAAGAGCGGAGGAGAGTCGCGCATGCGCAGGTGGCGTGCGGACGCCGCCGACGCCGACGCAGGAGGGACATGCCTCAGAGCAAGAGATGCGTCGCATCTAAAAGACATACAGACATCTTGCCGCTAGAGAAACGCTTCCTTTTGCGCACTGCTTGCCACGAATGGGACTCCGTTTTCTTAATTGGTGAATACTAATTCGGTTGTGTTCTAAGAGGTATTACAAATGGCGAAAGTAGCAGCTTGTTCTGATAAATAGCGGCTACAAAAGTTCCCTCAGCCTTCTCGAAATTCTCGAATATACAAAACTAACTAGTATAAATCGGTATAAATGGGAATCGCTAAGCTCACATGCCGAATTGTTTCGGTGTCTGCGCTTGTGTCGCGCGGTGGTGTAGCCCCAAGCTAGCACATCAGGATGCCTTGGTTCCGCTGTCTCACTCTTCGAAAGACGCTCCTCTCCGCTTCCTTAGCACGCTACTCACGGCCGGGCTAGAGCGGTGGCGTCCGCCGCTCTAGCCCGGCCGTGGCCGACGCTGCTGCTGCGTTAGGGACGCCGCCAGGGGGATGAAACTTCGCCGTTTTTCTGTCCCGTGACCGCAGCGATCCTAACGTTTGGCGTCCCGTGCATGGTATAGGAAGTTTCACTCCCCTGACGCCGCCCCCGCGAATCTCAGGTAACGGCTGGCAGAATATCTGGTTTCACCCTTTGTAGAGCCACGTGTGTGAATTCAAGTGACGTCGCATGAGCACTTGTTGTGGGTGTGGTTTAAAGCTTTGCTTTCCAACCACCTTCACAGCGTGGATTGGAGCCAATTTTCTTGCGCAATGTTTTTTCTGCGTTGATTTTCAATCATGAACATTCATCAACTCGCCCATATCACAGTCCTCTTGAATTTTATTAATATGTTGCAAACGATGTCGTTAATAAAAACTAGAAATAAAAGGAGGCCTAATACGGATCTTTGAGGGACTCAAGGTTTAACTACTGCAGATTTCGAACTCACGCCGTCAATACAAACACGGCTTTCCCCATAGCA
The DNA here is from genome assembly GCF_048455015.1 of Haemaphysalis longicornis. Lineage (NCBI taxonomy): Eukaryota > Metazoa > Arthropoda > Arachnida > Ixodida > Ixodidae > Haemaphysalis > Haemaphysalis longicornis. The sequence goes on along the minus strand of NW_027526203.1, from coordinate 112,372,356 downwards.
GAGGCAGGCTTTAGTACAAGAAAGTAATGAATAGCTCATTAAAATGGATTTTTATTTAAAGAGAAGTTTGCGGTGTGACACACGATCAAAGGCCTTTTCAAAATCGAAGTAAATGGCATCAATTTGTTTTTGGCTTACATTCTATCGCAGACGCGAGGTCACGAACGGTTTTCAGCAGCTGTGTCATCGTGCAAACGTTTTTGCGGAAAGCATGGTGTCGATTGTCAAGCATGTTGTTACGTTCGAGGTCCCCAGTGATATTCTCGAAAATAATACGCTCCAATACTTCGGCGCTCCTGCTGGGTAGGAGCGCCAAAGTATTGGAGTTCATTCTGTTTTTTTTTTTTAGGAATAGGGGTGATTTTTGGATACTTACAGTCCTTCCGTAGTTTCACGCATGCAATCTATTTATTCAAAATTAAACAGAGATATTTATAGCACCATGCGGCACACTTGATGAGAAATGTATTAGGCATTGCGGTAATTCCAGGCGTCTTTGAGTACTGGTACATTCCAACTGTCGCACGAAATACGGTTTAGCGGGCCGGTTGTCGTTGGTGGAAATCTTTAATTGTTGTCGTGAGCGAGCATGTGTTTTCAGCCGCCCTATGTGGCCTTAAAACGCTCGTTTCCCTTATTTTAAAAGTGGCGTGCCAACGCTAGCACGGCCGACGTGAGAAGCAGCGCGATTACTGCGACCTGGCCGACCGGCGGCCACCGCGGCGCGCAACTAGTAGTGGGCGGAGCCAGCGCGTCGGCGGTTCAAAAAAAAATCCCCGCGCCTTCCCGCGAGGGGACCACGAGTAAATGCAGAGCATTGGGGCCTCAGTACTGATTGAAGGCAGTGTTGCTTCCATCGCTTCTTCCGTGATGCTGGAGTAGCAGACACGAGTAAACGTGGGCACGAGCGTCAACCAAGGAAGGAAGGAGCAACGCAGTGACTGAAACACGAGCGACCGCTAGCCGCTATATTTGCAGCGCGCGCAGTAGAGGGAGAGCAGTACGGGGGGAGAGCGCGCATGCGCAAGCAGCGCGCGCCCTTCCACGCCCCACCGCGCTGCTATCACGCACCTGTTACGCCGAGACCGCGACGGAGCGAACGGGCTGACTACGACGCATGCGCGCGCCAGCTGCTGTTGAGAGAGAGGAGGGAAGGAGAGGCGCACCTGCTGCGGACGCGGAGCTGTTGACACCGTCCGACGCAAGAACAGGCGAGGCTAAGAAATGCTCTGCATTTAAAAAGTGTGATGTACCGCCGAGCGCAGCCAAAGGCTGCGCGTATCTCGGAGCGACAAGGGCCTTGTCCGGTTTCTCTAGGTGGTCTTGATAGAGGCCGGAGAGATCGTAGCTTCTACAGTGCTTCGGAGGCGCGAAGAAAGGGCGAAAGCTCTAGGCAATATTGCTGGCCCTTTTAATGAACAATAACTCGTCTAATGTTTAACGCTTTTCAACCACTCTTGCGAAGATCGTTCCTTAGATAGTACTCCAGAGATTGCGCACGTAAAATTGTAACCTACGGAATCCTCTTTCGGGCCCCTTTAAACGGCTTTTGGCCTGTCTCCCAAGCTCAGCTGCATTGTTCTGTCTTTACGCCGTGCTGAATACAATTTACTTCAACGGCACCCCGCCATTGCATGCCCAGCATGGCTCTTGACCTTTCCCGAACGTCGTGTGTTCCTTGTGCTCAACAGCGCCGCCATCGCCCCTTTTTACTTCAGTGTCTCTTTAAAACAGTACTTGCACGAAATTTTGGTGTTACGGTTTTTCCGCTGCTATTAGTGCCTGCTAGCCACTAATCATAGAATGGCACGTTGGGTTGGTGGATCGCAGCGTAAATAATTACTTACAACTTGGTTCGTTCGTGTCGGTCATTTTCGGCAAAGCGAATACCGAGGCGGCCGCCGTGACAGAAGGGCGCTCTTGACGTCACTGTTCTCGTCGCACCACGGCCGGTTTGCCGCCGGGTGCATGCGACCGGGCAGCATGACGTGAATACCAAAAAACGGTGACGAGATGCACAATACGGAGCAGCGCGCACCTACAGCAGCAAGCCGCCTTGGCTACGGGAGCCCTGACGTCGGTTTGGGCGAGGCGCGCATGACGCCATGCTGATGCCGATGTCGAAATAATTTACGTTCTGAGCGTTGTCGTGCGCGCAAAGATTAACATTGATTGAAAATATTCTCGACTGAATGGTACCTCCATATACAAAGGAAGCTTTTTACATAGTTATCTGAGCTTTGAAGTTTCATGCCGTACTCATTTACGCTCGATACGGGACGCGGGTTTCATCTTATGAGTGTGTTCATCCGCGTTACCGCGATGATTCAGATCTGCCAAAATGAAAAAAAGAAATGAGTGAAAGGAAACAGTTAGTGCTCTGTTCATTTCGTCAAGGTACTGTAAAGCTCGGCGATGTTAGTCACTCTGAGCTCAACCCGGCTCATGCGGTGAAGGCAAAACAAAACCCGAGAACTCACATTTTTGCCGCGAATTCAGCCCCGACGTGACGTCACCGGCTTATTCCCGACGCTTCAGCTTCAGGTGAAGCGTCTCGTAGCACGTAGGCGTAGCAAACAACGCCGGTGACGCGAAGAGCTGCTCATGGCTCCTGGTTACTGTGACCGCGTCGCCGAAGCGCATAGTGACATCGGACATTAGAAACAGAAACAGCTCGGCTTAGGCATGTGGCCGTGCCCCCATGATTGTGCTTCTAACAGCCCAGACTGGATATGATACTTCGCAGCTCTCTCACTGCGGGGAGGTCACTTGTCTAAGGAGAATTACTATACGGGAAAAAACGTGAACCTCATGTGTGCGAGGCGTTAAGCAGCAGTGATATTTCGTGGCACGACGCTAACGAGTTGGGGGCACTCTCCGTAACTGCACTCCCTCCTCCACGTTGGACGCGCATGGCGCAATTGGGTCTGCGTTCGCAGCAAATGGCGGGGTTTCCTACGGCGAAGTTGCATTTTGCGCGTTACTTCTCTTTGCGATGCGACGGCAGTTCCACATTTGAAGGTGAAGTTCCGGGGAATCGGAAGGGCTAATGCCTGTTTCACGAGCGGAATCGCTGAACAGCGCTACCGGCTTGTGCCACTGCGTCAGGTGCTTTCCTGCCTGATGGCTCATTCCACTTGCGGTGACGGGAAATGCCTCCGCGAGACAACGCCTTCTGCACCCGCGGCGCTCGCGGTGCCCGCGCACGAGCTGTGCGCAGGAAAACTCGGCATGGGCCCGAAAGCGCGCCATTCTTCGTGCCGCGGTGCAGCCGAGCGTGGCGCGCAATTAACCGCGCGCTCGAGGGACGCCGCCTCCTCGACGCGCCAGGAAGCGCCGTTGCGCCCGCCGCCGGCCTCTTTTCATTGCTTTTTGCTCCTTTCACCGCGGACTTTGGGCGTCGCGTTTAGTTTTATTTTCCTTCCGTCTGCCATCTCGCAGTCGGTTGCTGCTGCAGGTTTTCTGCGGCGTGATTTATTGATTGGCCCGGTCTTAATTATACGCGAGAGGCGCAGCCGTGCACAAACGCGTCGCGGAGCGGCGTCTTGATCACGGTCATTACCGCACAGCCTCCCTGGGCCGCGCTCTGCAGCGCCCTCCGTAAGCCGCCGCCTGCCTGAGCAATGAGCCGCAGCGGACACGCTTGTTTGGCCATCATCGGTCCACGCTCCTCCCGCTGGCTGCGAGCACATCCCCTGTTGCATGCAGCGGCGCCCGAGGATCGGCCTGGCGTAAAATGGCGCCTACCCAGTGCCGCTTTGTTGGGCTACCTTATAATCGGATAAGGGTTCCTCGGAGTTTCGGCGACACGCTTGCGATCTTTAAATAAGCCGCTAAGTTTACTTTGCGTGATCCGCTTTCTCACATCCTAAATTTGCTCAATAAAATGGCAGTGCGTGCGAATCTTTTTTTATTTTATTATTTTTATTTCCAATACTGCCACTCTCAGCTTGAAAGCATTGCAGCTTGAAACCACTTGAAACCACTTGAAACAACTTGAGGTTGTTTATATGCGAACACTAAAAGAGCAGGTGTGGAAGCTGTGGAAATAAAATGAAATCATTTGAAGAATCTACCGCTTCCTCTACGCTTCCTATCAGCACTGCTTGGATGTAGAAATTTCTCCGGATCATGCCCGAGAGTTCCGTCACGAGTGAAATTAGGCGTTGCACCAAACAAACAAACAGCACACAAGCGTAAATCTAGTGCTCGCAGGGCGCACGCTGCACTTTCGTAGTGGACAGTTCCTGCGTGTTTCGTACGTGGCTATTAGCCAGCGTGCATGGCCCGCCAATCTTTTTCACCTCTCTGACACCGACGAATGAGGCATGGTATAACTGGGATTACAATCTCAGTTGCTCGAATGTTCACGCAGAAAAAAACGCCGCTGTCGCAATCGGCACAGTCGTGTCGAACGCAGCACTACATTCTGCCGTAGGCTAGAGCTGTGGATGTCCTTCTTTCAGATCGTAGTTGCACTAGCACTGCACGAAATTAATGGCGCGCAGATGGGAGCAGCGCCTGTGAAACTTCGCGCACGCATTCAAGCTCGCGCGGCGTTGGCCATTACGCATGCCGATCGGCACTGACTTGATCATTACGCGGTGCGGCGTACAGTTGTAGACGTTGGCGCGCTCAGCAGCCGTCAGTGCTGACCGCGCTAATGAAATGCACTCCACTGGTGTAGACAGTGTGCGTGGTGGCGCACTGGGCTCGTACGGGCTGCGCCACTCACTTGAGATTAGCAGCCGTTTATCACGGCTGCGTGGGTAGCGCCAGTGTCTATTTCGCGAGCCTATTCATTTCGGGAATATGCGGTTACATCTCGCTCTGCACCGACGGATGGAACACTTCTCGACGCTGCGAGGTCGAGACGATGCGGGCGGCAGTACCCTAATAGTATGGCAGGTGCGCTGAATGCAACCGACAGCCTCCGGGATTATTAGTGTCCCATTAAAGCTGAAATAGCGATGTTGTTGTAACACATTTAATAAAGAAGCAGAGGCGAAGTGCTGAGTGAGGGGTGAGGGGTGGAGGTACTGGTGGGTAGTGAACTCTTCTAGAAGGTGGTGGGTTGTGAACCCTTATAGAAGATAGGGGTTCTCGTAGGAGATGAGGGATCATTAAAATAACGTGCCAGAGAAAGCAAACTGACACGCCTATTGAATCCATGGAAGCTACTGGGGACGCTTTGAACAGCTATAACTGGAGGGGGCTGTAGAAAAAGTTTTGTTGCATTTTGGGAGGGTTTGAGGAGGTGATCGCCCTGCCCACGGTGATATTTTTGGCTGGTGACGCTTCGATTCCCACTGTGTTTTGCAAATATTCAGACGAAAGCTCCTTCGGGTCTTAAAAATCAAATGAGGATTTCTTCGGTATGCTTGTGGCGATTTACAATGTTCGGCACCACAGCAGCGTGCGTAAAGCACTCCTTCAGTGTGGTAAAAAAAACAAAAAAAAAAAAAAAACGAAACCCCGGGAACTGAAAGCTTTAGGTGCACGTTTTAAGTCTGTTCCAGGCGGGGTCAAAATTCATTTCCGGCCTTTTCACACGGGTACTCCACTGAGTGACAATCTGTGTTTCATACCCCTTCTTGCGCGGCCTCAAACAAAGCGAGGCACAGCAACACAACAGCCAACTTTACTTGTGCGAACACTAAAAAAATCAAATTCTTCTGAATTTTTCCACTGACTATGTATTTCAGGCCGAACATAGTAGTTTCAGTTAAAGACATTTTTTGTTCGAAATGTCAGTTAATATTTCTTTCCCGATATATCTATACAGGCGGTTTCACATACTATTCAACGCAGAAATTTGGGATAGTTTGTGATACGACTTCGACATGGTAAAAGACGCCACAAGACGGGTACACAAGAAGAGACAGTTACACGGGACGAGCGCCAGTTTCACGGGACCAGCCCGAGTGCTCGTCCCGTAAAACTGTCGCTTTTTTGTGTACCTGTCCTGTCACACCCTTTGCCATGCCGAAGGTTTCACATAGCTTGGACCAATGATTAAAATAGGTGATGCTGAATTTCCTAGCGCCGAGGCAATGAATACCCACTCAGGGCCGCGTGGTGCATCTTACGCTGTTTTTATATTTTCAATAATAATAATTGAGGGATTAGTTAAAGTACGCTCCAGACGTAGACCTTGCCATTTTCTATGGTGATGCAAAACCTGCGTGGTGAGCCTGACAGGAGTTGTTTGTTCTTATAGTCGTGACAGTCACCCAATGACTGGTATAGATGGAGGAACCACTGCGCGTGGTGCAAGGGGGAGCACGTTGAAAAATTAAGTTTGGGATTAAGAAATTTTCCTCAAGCAGCGAGTGCCTTTTCCGTTGACCATTGTATGATACTCCAGTTTTTGTGCCGCTTAAAGAAACGCCGTTAGATTTTTCTGCTCATTTTAATTTGGAATAGCAATACGTGTGGTTGATGCAGGCCAGTCTGCCTTATTACGCCAGAAGCTTGTAACCAAAGGCCTAACCGCTTGTAAAAGCTGATATACCAGGTTTGTCGAACAGTCATATAGCTCAGAACAAACCGTACAGTATTGGTCCGCTAGCATGACAAACAAGAAGTCCTGCGATGATTGGAGTCCTGCGGTAGGCCTTCAGAAAAATTCGGCATCCCCGCAGTCTGGCGCAGCTCGGCCTGAAGACACCCGAGAGCTTTACAAATGCAGTTTTTCGCAATATGTTAGTACCGAAAAAATATACTGCATTTTTTGCTCAAGCTACGGCTATGGGTATAGTCTGCGAAGTAATCCAAGATGCAAAAATAAATACCCGTTTGTTTATTTAAACGTGCCAAGTCAACTTCTTTCCTCGTGGAAAGAAGTTGACTTGAAAGAAGTTGAAGTTGAAAAAAGATGTTATGTGGAAGCTCCACTTTGGTGAAGAGAACTTGAAGGGACTTGTTTTTTGGTTCTCCGAAGTACATAACTGCTACGGTACACGGACTGTGCGCCTGTACGGACTGTACAGACTGTACACGGAACCGAAATATGGAATATTGTACCGCTTCACATTAAAAAAGACAAAATTTTCCAAGCGCACCCAATGAGTTACATGCAATGCAACGACCTTACATCGCTTATCAAATTGCTTAAATTCTACTTTTGTAACCAGGTGTGCACCACACAGAATGTCTTTTTTTCGTGGCGTGTTTTTCCTGATACGTTTTCTATATAAAATCGTGTTATGTTAAGGGGAACCTTGTAAGCGCGTATTTTGTATAGTTTATTGGCAAGATGTTTTTTTGTGGTTGTTGTCGCCAGTTGCAAACCGTGCGATTTGCATATGCCATATTGTGTGACCTTTGTATTTTTTTAGCGTAACTTTATGTGTTTGCAGTCTTAAAAGTGCATTAGCTGCACGGGCCCGGTACTATAGCATTGTTGCAAATTGCCCAGGTGAAATTTTCACTCTTGTACAAACCAATGTTTCGAAGTAAATAAAAATGAAATGAAATGAGAACAGTTCGCTAATTGGAGCTTTCATCGTATTTGTTGCCTGAGCCGTGACAACAGCACTGTTTAGAGCAGCCGGAGTGGTGGCAGCAAGAAGCACTGAGCTAACTTGCAAATGCGATGCAATAGAATAGGTCCTGTTATACGCCCCTGTTTTGAATTGAGTCGCCCTGGAGCGGCTGCACCGATGGCGAAGCTCACAGCGCACGCCTCGTAGCACAGAGATTGCTGCAGCGCCAAAACGGCGCAGCGATGTTCGAAAGGGTGCAAAGGAAGGCAGCGAAGCGCCCCAGGTTTCTCGAACCATGTATTCTCGTCAGTGCCAACCCACAGCTAATTGCATTTGCACTGATACATCTTAAAAGCGGCCACTCGCAGGGGCATAGCGAAGCGATTTGTCTTCGGTTGATCAGCGGCGGCCCCGGCAGTACGTAAATCCTGCTAGCCCGAGGCCGCGAACACACCCCGCACGACTTCTGGACGAGGAACCGGCCGCAGGCATCGGTACTCGGATTATCCTACAGCTGTAGTGCTAAAGACGAGCTTCTAGCGGCCTCCACTAGACGTGGTAATCGATTTGGGGTTAAGGAATGAGGTACAACAAAGCATTTATTACTTTGTACGTTCTCATGTTCGTGGCGCCGCACTGGCTTCTCGCCTCCACCTTGCCTGGAGTAAAAACGCACACTACCGCGGGCCTCATGACAAGCGCGAAGAGTAGCACGTGTCCGTTGCGAATACTGGTCGAGTTTAGAGCACCGTGATGAATTTGCAGTCTGGTTCTTTGAGGTAGCAACCTAGAATACAGTGAGGACAATTTGAAACCTCTAAGCACAGTGTTTCCCATAGTTACATGCTTCCGTATCCTTCACGACGAGCAGTTACGGCAGAGAATAAAAATAAGCCCTGCATGTTAGGGGATCGTTGGTTGGACTAAAGTATTGACAAAGGTTGCCTACATTGGCAGATTAGAGCGTCGAGAATACAAATATACTGCTCGCGATGACAGCAATTCTTAAACAACGCAGAAAATGCAAATGCATGTAAGTGCGTGTCTCAACAACACCGTTGTTTTTAGCAGCGTGGTCCACGGCGTCAAAAACTCTGGATGGTGAAATGGGACTGCCGGAGCTCATACAGCTCTTTTTCTTAAAAGAACAGTAAGTAAATGACTGTCTTGAAGTCAGCGATGTGGGACTGTTTTCTGTAACCGTGCGTGCTGTTGTCTGGTATCGTTTTATTTACATACCTATCTCTCTGTTACGCCCCGTGTCACTCACAGTAAATGAAACGAAACGTGAAACAAACTCAGGGGCAATTTTTTTGAGCACATCTTTGAAAGCACAAACACAAGTTTTGAAATACATAAATAAACCGAACGGGACCCTTTGTTTATTTAGGAAAAATGTTTCGCCTTGGTGCACTCCTGGAGTAGAAAAGATTGATGTGGTTGAACCTGAGAGCTATCTTCCATTGTTGGTGCCGGGTTATGAACAGACTTGGTCAGACGTCCCCGTCCCCTGGTGACGGTCACTCTACTTCGAAGATTTAGAACACTAGCCTAAATTTCCAGCGCAGCTAAATTATTTTTTACACAAAGCTGTAGATAAATTATTTTTCTTCGTTATTGACGAGATCTGGAGAACATATGATAAATACCGTATTTGCTCGCATAATTGTCGCACTCGCGTAATGATCGCACCTATGAAGTTCATTGTCAAAATACGACTTTTTTTTATTTCCCGCGCAATGATCGCACCCTGAACTTGCCGCAGCCATATGTCGTATGTGTGCCAAGTCTAGATGACGATGGTTGTGCTTACCTTAGTTTCCTCCTATTTCAAATCGGACATGGCTACGTTATTGCCGCGGACTTGATGATATTAGCGATATCGGCAAGCATTAGTTCATTATTGGTGCGGAAAAAACTCTCGCTAAATGCACATAATGTACTCACAAGACAAAAAAAAAAAAACGCGCTCGGCTTGCTGCGTCGGTAGCCGTGTCTTGATGCCCCACACTGTGACAGCAGCAGTCACTTATTGTTCGACCTGTTCTCACCTCACAGCAAACTCGTTCCGGCGCGTTCCGTGCTTCCGTAATTCCAGCGTGTTCCGTAATGAAAACACTGCATTTTGCGTCACTCGGTGGTCATTCGGTGGTCGGTGTAGTTTTTAATATGTTTTTAGTTGTATGTTTATTACGTTCATGAGACTTATCGTAAGCATTCTGACCTGCAACTTGCATTTTCTGCGCTCAAACGTTTTTCGCGAAAAATTTACCTCGCGTAATGAACGCACCCCTAAATTTGCATCATATTTTTGGAAAAGAAAGTGATATCACTACGCGAGTAAATACGGTATAGGCAGGTTTTGTACGATTTCCACGCCTAGCTTACCAGCGCAGTGGCCTCGGGACTTCTGATGGATAGTGCGCATATACGACAGCAGTAGAAAAATGGGTGTTGATTAGCGTGAGTGGCCAGATCGCCGAAAAGGCCGTCGCCTGTACTCTTCATACATTCTACACCTTCTCGTATGGGCGCCAACACCGCACAGGCTCGGTCAGGTTGCTCGGAGCCATTCAGCGCTTTCTCGCCGTTCTGGTCGGTGTGCTCTTTCACGTTGCGAAACGAAGAGAGATGAAAGGGAGAATGGGATTACAGCTAAAGTTATTCTTTTCTAAACAAACAGAGCACTCTTTTCTATGAAAGCGATGCGGAACGAGCTGTGAAACAACTGCTATTTTAGTTCAAACAAAATGTTTCTCTGCCTTTAGGTACCTTTAAAATTAACATGCCATCGCTGATCCCCAAAAGACTGTAAGGCTTGACGGCCGTATTCATTAATAAAGGGGGTAGTCTCATGCATGAGCATCACGTACATTCTGTGGCGTAGGCATTGAACGTATCTGCTCCTTGGTGACTGTAGCCAGAAAGGAGCGCCCGCTTTCCGGCTGGATGGCGAACTCAATCCACCGCGAACACGGCTTGAGCTTCTGCGATACGCAAGAAGGGGCACATATCTTTGGACGTGTACAGGCCCCATAGAAGGTCTCAACCGTGCGCGCTTATTAGATGCACAGCATCTGATTCACTCGCCTTGTCCCTCCGGCGTCGTCGTCGTCGTCGGCGTTGTCCGCCCCTCCCCCATTCTCCTCGCCTCGCCAGCTGCGCTCTCCGCCGCTCACCCCCTCTCCTCTCCGATAGCGAACACTCTCTCGCGAGGGGCATTGGATTGGATTCGATTGGATTGGCTTGGATTGGCTTGGCTTGGCTTGGCTTGGATTTGGATTGGATTGGATTAAAGTGGATTGTGTTGGATTGTGTTGCGTCATAGCCGCGACAGACGCGCTGGGGCCGGCGCATGTGCAGTACTCTCTCTTCCGCGGTTTCGTCTCCTTCGGGTGCGCTGCGCATATAACCGGTGTGCCGTTCTCCGGCGAAGCAACATCCACGCTTGGCTCAAACACCTAGAGTCCACGCCGCTTTACAAGTACGCCAACGTCGTCATCGACTGGGACCGGCTTACGCAGTCCCCTCAACGTTATGCGCGCTATAAAACGCGGTCCCTTCGCCGCTCCGCCTATGCGCCGCATCTACACAGGGGTTCCCGCGAGGGGAGGTGGGAGTTTTTTTTTTAGTCTGAGGGACTTCTTTCACTCATTTAAGGCCAAATGAAGTATCCGCGTAAAGCCTTCCACTTACTTTTTTTTAGGTCTCACAAGCGTCCACAGCAAGGCAGAAATGTTCTGAAGCACGAGGGTGAGCTGAACATCGGACACGCCACTTACACTTAGAATGAGCTGCCCTGAAATTACATGGGTAATAACGGTTTCTGAGCAGTGTGATATAAAATGGGTCACGTGACTGTAGAAACCGATATCACCCGGATGCACCACTTAAGTGTACGCACACTGTAATGATTGTCGCCGATTACATCGAGCATTATCCAGAGTTCAGCGTAGATTCACTGTATATATGTATACAGTATTTGTGTTACACTGTTTGGAGAGCTTGTCAGCACCCAGAAAGCAGGGTTAGTTTATTGTTCATTAGCTTATTCTGTTATGGTGTGAAGGCCATTGCACCCATACGGAAAGCTAAATGCTTTTCGAACAAAAGAGCGAATGGCAGATGCAAACAGCTGAGGGCGCAAGGGCTTCGAAAAATTCTCTTTTCTGTATGCCTGCCAAACAAACTCTCTATCAGAATTGAGTCGCATTGATGATAGGGAGGCGCGTGTAGAGCACGCCCTTCCTTACTGAAGCGCAGCACATGTCAGCAATGAATTTTTGACCGTACTTTCCGTAGTTCACTTGCATACTCGGCAAAAGTTGTCACAAATGCGAGCGTTAATCTGCAGTACAATGATTTCTCACTGCATGCTGCAGTCTGCACGCACGGCACTACCCCCCCCCCCCTAAAAAAAATAAAAATAAATAAATCGTTGCCATGAGAGGCTTTATCCAGGCAAGCTAGCCTAAGCGCAAGGACAGATTGTATTAAAAAAAAACGCATTAGTGACAGCGCCAGGAAAGAGCATTGATGTGTCGTTTTGTATAGGTTTGACGTGATAAACTTGGACACCGAACATGATACCCCATAAAACAATTTCATGATTAGCCAGCCTGACAGCAGCAAGTTCTACCGAATTACTTTGGGACACGAGTCCTGTGATGACATTTACATATTTTTCTTGGTTATTTTCCGTTAGTTCATATGTAACGGTGTTTCCTCGACTCAATCCTTGAGTTTTTTTAATGTTTTACGCGCCCGAGAATAGACTGGATTTCAAGGTAATCATGAACGGAAGAACCGGTGGATCGACATTCTCCGCACCCTTATCAGTTGCGGACTTTCCGCCTTGATGCCAGTTTGAACTGGCGTTCCTGGAGCACTCCGACGATGATAATAGTACGTCGATAATCCGGAGTTCATTAGTGACGCCGGCCACCTACAATAAAAACTGGAGTTTTTGACTATCGCTCGATCGCCGTCAGATCGGCCTCAGCGCTGTGTTGTATACGTGGGAGACCATTACCAGCAAAAATGTCTGTTTTGCACGCAGCGAGAAGAGTTTATATGTTGGCGGACACTGGAACGCTTGTCCACCGCTTACGCAAGTTGAGAGTGCGTTTCAAAGAACCAAAACGGCGGCGTTAGGAGTCGCCCACACTGCAGCGATAAGACGCGAAGCAGCGGCAGCGCCGCTTCGTGGGCTGCGCCGCAAGCGTGAGTACACAGCTTTCGGGCCGAGGCACGCAGGAGCATGGCGAGCCAGAGGCGTCCATCTGCCGCGCGTGTTTGCTCAGGGGCGGGGCGGGCCTAATGAATTGCGCTTAAAAAGTCGACGGAGCTAATTGCGCTTTCGGTCCGGTTTCGAGCGCCCCGCCGACGTCCTCCTGTTAATTTGCCCGTCGACCAGGAACGGCGGCCCCGTGTTGATATAGCGCAGCGGCAGCCGGGGCGATTAAGCAGCCCCGGCGAAAATATCGCCGCGGCCATCGACGCCTCCTGCGTGAGCGATCCCCGGGTGCGATGAGCCGATTAGCGGCAGCCGCTGGGCCGGGACACGACCTCGCTCCTTCCTCCTTCCACCGCTCGCCACGCATGTAGTAGGCCCACGCGCGGGGCTGCACATGCACGGCGCCGTTTCGCGCAGCGTGCATTGTCTGCTGCTGCCAGGGCGCCCGATGCGGCCATTATACGCACCCGACTTTCCTGAGAACCATTCCCGTCGTGGCGGACGCGTATGATATGCCGGCGAGTAGATGGGACGGAATGATAGGTCGAGCGGTACAAATTCCAAGGTTAAAAGGGAACTGGATGAACCTAACATCTCGTGCCATCATAGCGCTTCATAGCCGCTCAAGAGGACTCTGCAGGCGGCTTTTTGTCGTGGGAGCAGCGTTCTGACTAATTCGCTTGCGACAGGTAACGGCGCGAGAAACTTCGTCTGTTCTATTACTAACCAACTGAATCACTCGAGGCGCTTTAAAAAGAGTTGTTTCACAACGCATATTCGTGGGTACCGCCGATGTTCCAGCATTGCCGATTTCGGAAGTCAATACTTCAGTTGCAGATTACCAGGCAAATAGAGTGCGTCCTCCCCCCCCCCCCAAAAAAAAAAAAAAAATCCCTTCTTGGGGTTCATTCGAGCTAAAGTTATAGATATGGGCAATGAGGAGCTTCGTATATAGCGTAGGGCAACGGAATAATTGAGACCCTCTGGGGATGTTGAACGCGTTAGCCTTCTGTCTGCCCCCCCACCAGCGGTAACATGATTAGTATAGAGAGAAAGCGATCACCGACAGTGCTACACCATATCGAGAAACGTGTGAGCAAACGCACTCTGTGCGGGAACACAGGAAATAGGGACTTTTTTTTTGGGGGGGGGGGGGTAATTTTTAGTACAGACACAACTGTATAAGTTTGTATAATGCCGAAGCATATGTAGTACCCATTAAGGTTTCTGCGTATTTACTGTAGAGGTAGTGAATTCCGTCGATTTTATTTTGTTCTCCCTCATTTCTTTTCAAGAGACAAGTTGTATTTGATGCTGCTGTAATGCTGTCCAGTGTTTGGGGGCTTGCAGCTCTGTCAAGCTGTCGATTTCTGACAGCTTTTACTGCGCACTCCCAGCGTCATGTACGTTGTGCTAGATGAGAATAAAAACAATCAAACAAACAAACAAACAAACAAACAAACAAACAAACAAACAAACAAACAAACAAACAAACAAACAAACAAACAAACAAACAAACAAACAAACAAACAAACAAACTGTAGGAAGTCTTATATCACCGCAAAAAAATAAACGCCACCTTTCCTGCCGTACTTGACCAATTAACACAGGAAAATCCATTGGCAGAAAAAAGTTCCCATAGCAGAACTGGATCAAGAAGCGTTATGCATACCTCGCTTTCAAGGTGTCGCTGCCGCCTTCTATCCATGGAGCACTTGCGTCTGTGGAATCACAAGAACATCGTTTTAGAGCGAAAGCACTAGAACCCTAGCAAACGTGATTTTACCTTTCACTGCAACCCCCACTGATGTATAGAATGAGTGAATGATTGACTTTAATACAGAGAGGAGGCTAAACAGCCTTGAGGGTGAGGAGCACTTTCGAAAGGCTTCACAAATCAGATGTATACATAGGGAGCGTGCGACACCTAAAGAAGGCACGCTGCTCCGCCGTGGCAAGAGAGCTGCGGAGCAGCGCCTACTAGACGGGCGTTTGTGAAGGCGAACAATATAATCCAGCGAGCTTAATTTCGCCGTATTGACAGCTCTGGCTTTTTTTCATTGACGCAAATGAGGAAAAGAGCACGAAATTTGTCAAGAGTGAGCACGCTTTCGGTGCGTCTGGGTGATGCGGTGCCGCAGCGAACTGCACTGTCAAAGGTCACTCACTCCGTCAAGCAAAACGTAAACCCCGAAAATAAGGAGTATTACACCGTTGAAATGCACGTTTTTAACCGTTTTGAAACTAGTTAAAATCAGCACTGCCAATAAATGACTGCAGTAGCCCGACACTCCTGCCGGGAAGCTGCACTGGACCTGCTCAATGTTGCAGTTAGTACTGGAGGCAAGATGCACGGTGTAAGGGTCGGTGTTCTTTTTTCGGCTCCTGTAGCATGAACAGCGGTTGGCGACAACAGGACCAGTGCCACTGTAAGAAACCAAATGCACAGTGCGAATTCAGTCGAGAGCACCTAACATGTAATGCCAACCCGTGCAATGACAGAATGACGAGGACAATTTTGGCACAGCATCCGTATCTACAGAAAAAAAGGAATTGTACTCAAGCAAAAAATGCAGTCTGTCTGTAAAAAATGAAGGAAGACTTGAAGGTAGCGAAGCTAGACGCAACAGTAGCGTGTTTCCTCTTTTTCGCCTCACGGCATTTATTTATTTATTTATTTATTTATTTATTTATTTCAGTACTCTCAATGCCCCGAAAGGCGTTACAGAGAGGAGTTGGAAGGTTTATACAATGCAAGTTATGGCCGTCTTATAGGAAGCAGGATCAGGGTTGCTGGCAATGGAGGCGGGGAGGCTGTTCCAGTCCGATGCTGTCTTCGGTAAGAACGAATTGAAACGTAAATTCGTCCGGCAATTGGGGACTGCAACTTTTAATCTGTGGTCAAAGCGTGGGGAAATGTAAGATGGAGGTGAAACAATGCCATTTTTAATATCCGGGTTAGTGTAGAATATTTTGTGAAAAAAAGCTTAAACGTGCAATTTTTCTTCGAGTTGTTAAAATGGGAAGGTTAAGGTTTGTTTTCATTGATGAAACGCTAGCTGCCCGAGAGTAGTTGGAAACAATGAAACGAGAGGCACGGTTCTGGATTGATTCAAGCGATTGTTTAAGCGTCGCCGCTGTACGAGCGACCGCAGCTGGATGTTCGTCCTACTCCATCGCACACGGCCCTGCGCGCACGTCGCCTTCCCTCGTCGCCCGCACTTATCGCTGCGGCGGCAGCGTCCTCGCCTTCCTCCGGCAGGTGGCGGCACGGGCCCCACGCGCTTCTCCGTTCCCTCCTCGCCTCTCTCCCCGCCATCGGGCGTTGCTCCAATCCTGGCGCTTGCGGAAGGGGGTGTGGTTTAACCTCTAGCTCTCAAGGTCAGAGCTGGTAACCCCGCAAGGACTGCCCGAGGTAGCGTACTGTAGCTTTCGCTACAAAATGCAGTTTGAGTGAAACGTATATGTCAGGGGTACCACCAGCAATGAAAACAAAATGTAAACAGCAAAGGAATGTAGACAAACCCACTTATGTCGATATGCCTGCTTTTCTAGTCTTCCACTTTTGCGCCGTTAATAGTTTGAGTAAAATGCTCCGACTAGCCCCAGTCTACACCCTCAAAGGCCATTCCGTTAATTAGAAAAATATTCCGAAACTTAGTTAAAAAAAAAGGCATGCAGGCAAGGTGCAATTTCTTTAAAAAACTGCAGAGCATTTGTGACGAAGCTACATATTAACGGTGCCTTCATGCCTAACTACGCGAATATTATCAAGGGGACGTTTGCAAAACAAAATTTGTATTGTAAACTGCTCGTAAACTGCTTCACCTGTATGGACGGGTAGAGAGATTGGAGAGTGGCTTTGTTATCGCACGGGTCCAATTCAGCAGACTATGAGCGAAAGAGACCAGTGTGGAAGAAGTATTTTCGAGGCGTTAGCTTTATCGGTTTATGCACACCGCAAGACACAAGCGTCTTCGTTGCGTGAGAACTGGACCTCACTGCATAAAGTATGCGGTACGGGCGCAAAGAAACGGCACAACGTAACCTAAAGGTCATGGAAACTAATCCGTTCCAGTACCAGTAGACGGCGTACAAAATTTACGTATATTCAGCAGTCCGCAAGTTTCAGCTTGGCGCACTCGTATTTGAGTGTGATTCTATGCATTGCGGGAGCGGATACATTCCATCAACCTTAACTGTTACACCATCCATGGAAAAAGAAATCAAACGAACGGAGCTCAACAACTGAAGAACAGCTCAAGCTTGTTTTTTTAAAAAAAGACCGTACTTTCCTAGTGCACTTCTTGGTCTTCAAACTCGGCAGGCTGGCATACGATTCCGCTGTGAATTTGTAGCTTCGCTGGCGGTGCCTGTCTGACTGTGTTTTCGACGCGTGATAGGAACCTGCGAAGTCGCTCGGAAAGGTGTGCAACACAGAAGGGTCCACAGACCACTCGTCGAACATTATTTCGCTCTTAACTCCGAAAATGAAATGCTCGCCAAACTAAGACAGCAGCTTACGCGCCCCGCACCACACCATCCCGTGTACGCAATCCCCCAATATGGCGTCGTTTGCCCGTTTCCATTTTGTCCCGGTAGATGGCGGCACGTTTGCATAAGGCCTATAGGTGCGCGAAATGTTGCGGGAAGGAAAAAGAAGGCTGCCAGGGTCGCCGTTAAATGTCCTCTCGGTGTGGCCAGAGTCCTTCAATGCTTTACTGGTCCCGAAACTTCGGCGCTCGCTTCATATAGGGACCGCGCGCCGCTACTGGCGCCACCGCCGCACGGAGGTCATCCAGCCGCCGCGCGTGCGGCGTATTTGCAAGCTCTTGGCTCGCAAACGCTCGCTACTTTTGGTGTCTGCGCGCTGATTAAGTGTGTTTTTTTCGTAGTAGTTAGCGATGAATAGTCCAGTAATTGTGTTTATCACCTGCCTTCAGTGGGGTTTTATTTTTCGAAGTTACCGTAGACTTCGGCCGCGAACGGCAACGGCTTCTGTGTGCTCTGGCACAAGCGTTGCGCCGTCGTGTTTACGGATTTTTAAATCTATATTGCTTCTTTTCTTAAAGCAAAGTTGTAAATACCACACATACGGTAGCTGTGTAGTGACGGACTGCTGCGGGCCTATCGATAATACAATAAAAAACTGAAAGAAACCAAGTACGCGTCGTTCAGACTACGCTTAATGAATCCGTTGATTGCTCTGTAATGCACAGAACGCTAAAAGAGATAGCCCAATAGTATTGTCGTTTCGATGAGTGGGTACATACTTGAGAACATCTAAAAACGCTGCAGAAACGCGAAGGATCAAAACACGAAGAGATATATGTTACTCCATGTGTCTTTCTGCTTCCACGCTTTGCAATCCTTGCAAAAACAGGAAGCGAAAAAAGAACAATGAAACTGATTTTATCACACGCAACAAAAAATTTCTATGTTACGAAGGGAGACAAAAGAGCGTGGTCCAGCGCACAAAAATTTATTTTTTCGCGCTGCGATGTGCAGCACACGTAGGAAACATGTTGCCACGCAGCCAAGAACGACGCAAAGCTTTTCTGAACGCAGCGAGCTAGCGATCTCCTGCACTACAAAAGACTAGAATGAAACACAAACGTCTAAGAAGCAGTCCGCAGTGTGACGTGAACAGATGAACGTCGATAAAGTGAGTTGCGCGGTGTTTGCTATGCATGCATTACTCGTTATTAATTTCAGATCCATGGAAATAGGATCGAGAACACTGTCGAAGAAACAAAAAATCAAGTTAGCGACAAGGTGGCACCCTTTCCATATCAAACAATATTGCCCGATGGGACGTACGACAAAAAGAGCAAACGGGCGCTCCGGTTGAAACGCCAGATAAGAAACCGGAATCGGCCACGCGCGGTTACAAAACAAACAAAACGAACCCTAAGGGATAATTCGCGGAAATATGAAAAGTAAAAGCACAAGGATGTCCCAGAGCTTTTTTACACGCGAGCCTGAGCGCAAGGTAATACAAGTTTGCAAACAGGTAATGAAGCACCGCTACAACCTGACTGATATGACAAAAATCCGGCTTTAAGTTAGCCTTGTACAATTCTAGGCCCACGATGCTCTCAAAAGGGTACATTGCTTTTTCCATTCTCACACACAGTGCATTTCCACACACTGTCGCACACTTATAGTCGAAGCTGAAATCTCCCGTTGCTTGCCTTGGAATGGCACCCCTCCATTTCTCACACAACTACCCGTCGCTCGGTCAACAGAACAAGGAAACATTTTCTGTTGTATCGTTGTACAAGGAACGACATCCCGGGACGCAACACATGTTCGGCATCGTCGATCACAAGAGCGCGATATGCACGTTACATTTTTTCCCGCACAAAACAAACACAACTCGCCGCGGCTCCGCCGTTCGAGCCAGCGCAACGCCGCCCGAGGAGTGACCTCAGTGAGAGGGTGGCGCCACCGCGCAGCGGCCAAATGCAGCATATGAAGCTCTCCCATTGAGTTACGGAGCAGTTTCGTGACCAGTAAAGCATTGAAGGACTCTGGTGTGGCGAAGCCAACGCCTTAGCGACTATGCCACGACGTTTCGTTGTGCTTGATGCGCTGAGTGTTAGACGGGATGTCTGCAGAGGACGCATTTCTACAGAAGCTGCTGCCTCGCCTTGTGCGCAACGACACTGGCGTGCGCATGCGAGAAATAAATATGGAATGTAATGATTGCAGCGCCGATGAACTCCGTCTTGACGATGACCCCCCTCCCTTCTCGTGGCCTTGTTGGGTCTCCCTATCCGGTGGCGGAATGTTGGGGCGGCCTCCGCCGACGCCAGCCAGTCGCAACCCTTTGTATGGGCCTCGCCGGCGGCTTTTACGCGGCTTCGGGGGAGGCTTTCCTTTCATCCTGACCTTCGGAGACGGCCAGGGGGGGAGCGGAGGTCAAAATCCTTATTGGCATGTGCGCTGCTGTGGGGAAGGCGGCATTGCTCGCGCCCTGCTCGCGCATGCTTCGGCGAGTTTGTTCGGAGCTGCGGCCCAAAGCGGTCGCACCAAGACTTGCTCCCGTGGCGGTTGCTGGGCGCCAGAGTCCCACGAATTTCTCGCCAACCGTGGGGCGGTTCGGCACCTTTTTTGGCCTCCGGGCCCCCATCAGGGATCGCGCCGCGATACCCCCTTCTGTGCGCTGCGGCGCCTTTTAATTGTAATTCAGTTTTCGTTTTGGCTTGTGCTATGTTTCGTCGTCTCCTGTAAATAAGTGTAAATAGACTTTTTCTTCATCATCTACCTCCTGCGTCAGCGTCATCGGCTACTTTCACCCATCCACGGCGACACCAACCACCTTCTTCAACGAACCAAACTTTACTGGCGCAGCCGACAGGATCGTGGACGTTACCTGTGGTTCAGTTAACGAAGTGGTGACTCAGTGCGGGCCGAGAGGCGTCTTCGAGAGTAGGAGAGAAGGGAAGTCGACAACACGCAAGGACAGAGACGAAGCAGGGCGGCTGCGAGCCGCCTACGAGACAACGGGTGGATTAGTTTTCCTGCCGGGGAAACTTCTCTTCAGCACCTTCCGATCCCCGCGGGACGAGTGGGACTGACGTGTGTGGTGCAGCGGAGCGGCCGTATCATCGACGGTGAGTGGTCCGTCTCTGCACCTGTCTTTTTTTGGTGGGATATCCTCATTGCCGGAGCCCAGCATGGCTAGGGACAAAGTGCTCGAAGCGGAACGCGCAAAAACGCGAGAGCTCGAGAGGCTTGTAAGACTGGCCGAGGCCGAATACCGGGCGCGTCTGGGAAATAATTACGTGGTACTGCCGTGCTGTAGTTGCGGGCAAACCACGCATTCGTCCGCCGACTGTCGCCGTTATCGTTATCTCGATCGCGAAGCCAGTCCGCCCCCACAGAGGGAACGGTGGGTCGAGGTGGCCGATTCTGAGGCAGTTGAAAAGCCGCGTCTGGTCACTGCGGCGGTTTCCGGAATCTCAAAAAGACGGCCATACAAGGTGGACGGCTGGCTAGTGGGGCCGAGTGTCCCCGCTAAGCCATTCAAGCTGATCCTCAGCGCAGTGAACGATATTGCGTTGTTGAGAAGGATTTTTACCCCTGATCAGCTGACCAGGCCGGCGAAATCTGCCTCTCTGGCAGAAGCTTCCCGTGAAGGCGCTTCCCGTCAGAAGCAGAAGCTTCCCGTCAGCGGCTCCTCGGCTACACAGCCAAGGGTAGCAGGGTCGGTAGGCCAGCATACGGGCCAGGCAGGCACACTCGCCGCGGCTGCACGCGCCGGAAAAGTGGTGGCGGGCTTGGCCAGCGGCTGTCCCGGGAAAGCAAATGAGCCGGGCAATATCGAGACGCCTCCGCTGAGATTTTCAGCGGTAGAGGTAGCGGCGGTCGGTCAGACAGCCAACGCCCGCTTGGGTGCTGCAAAACCTCTGCCGTATCACGACCGGCCATGCCCAAATGGTTCGCTTGGGGCAGACGCTGCCGCCGAAGTTTGCGGTGGTAAAACTGCAGCCGGCACGACGGCCGACGGCAGAGTACGAACACCGGCCGGTGGGGCCCTGGCGAGAGACCCGGATTTGCGCGCCATGCAGCCCCCGTCTGCACAGACTTGTGCTCGCGCCCGGGCATACCCACCGGTGTTCCCTTGCTTCGACGAGCCGCTATCCGGGAGCAATAGAGGCTTGCGCAATTCGCCGGGTGACATATTTGGTCCCCCTAAGAGTAGACGAGGCTCAGCTGCGTCGAACCTGGTTGACCGCCGCACTGATCGCGGTTCTTCGCTGAATCGCGCCCGATCCTGCTCAAACGGGCTTCCGGCGGCAGTAGCTCCCGCGGGTATTTGCGGTGGCGGAGACCCGGCAGGCGTAGCGGCGGCGGTGTCCAGCGGGCTAACGCAGACGGGTGATGCCCCGACGAGCGACATGGACTCGGACGGCAATGAGCCGCCGTCCGCACAGGCGGGTACGCGTCCTCAGCAAGGTCCGCCAGCGCTCATTAGCGCTGACAAGCCGTCGACCAGCTGTGACCATGGCTCGAGTGTTGCGCTGTACAAGCTTTTGGGGTCGCCTAAGTCTAGGCGCAGCTTCACAGAATCGAACGCTGATAAACTGCTGCTTGCGAGAGCAGTAAATCGAGGGTCCCAAATGAGAGCAAGGGTCGACAAAGGGGCAGCGGAGAGCCACTTTGCATGCGCTGGAGGGGACATTGTCAAGCGCGTGCATGAGAAAGGAAACGTCTCAAAGCTTCGGCTCCTGGTCATGCGTGTGGCTCTGACAGTGGGGACTTCCCCCACGGGTTGCAGAGGCGGTTCACCTCATGCCTCGGCGAACTCCGAACATCGCGATTGGTGCAACAACCAGGTGGACTCTCACCTCGAAGCTGCGCCCGATTAACCCGAGTGCTATGGCGGAAGGAAAAACTGTGTGAACGGATTGAACGCTCGTGCGCGGTTCATTCCGCTGCTTTTTTTTCTTCCCTGTGCTTTGGGCGGAGTGTAACGTTCACCCTGTGTTTTGTTGCTTTATTTTGCAGTTGCGTTGTTCATTTGGCTGCCGTTTTCTCTTGTTCCTTGCCTTGTTCTCGCGAGTAAGCCTCACTTTTGCCCTTGTTGTTGTATCCCGCACGCGGGTACTTGTCTGGTTTGCATGATGTGCCCCGGGCGTGTTATGCAGCATTTGTTTTTCTCTTCGTGTAGCATTTCACTTTGTGCTTTGCTGGCATGCGGAAATCGCGCTTGCATGCATGGAGCCCTCAAAGGATATTCTTCGCGTTTTGTTTGTTGTTGTTTGGGTTATCCGCGCTGTAATCACTTTGTTTTGGAGCCTGTAGTAGTCCAAGCCGTCCTGACACCGGCTTTTGATAGGGGAGCTGTAATGATTGCAGCGCCGATGAACCCCGTCTTGACGATGACCCCCCTCCCTTCTCGTGGCCTTGTTGGGTCTCCCTATCCGGTGGCGGAATGTTGGGGCGGCCTCCGCCGACGCCAGCCAGTCGCAACCCTTTGTATGGGCCTCGCCGGCGGCTTTTACGCGGCGTCGGGGGAGGCTTTCCTTTCATCCTGACCTTCGGAGACGGCCAGGGGGGGGAGGGAGGTCAAAATCCTTATTGGCATGTGCGCTGCTGTGGGGAAGGCGGCATTGCTCGCACCCTGCTCGCGCATGCTTCGACGAGTTTGTTCGGAGCTGCGGCCCAGAGCGGTCGCACCAAGACTTGCTCCCGTGGCGGTTTCTGGGCGCCAGAGCCCCACGAATGTCTCGCCAACCGTGCGGCGGTTCGGCACCTTTTTTAGCCTCCGGGCCCCCATCAGGGATCGCGCCGCGATACCCCCTTCTGTACGCTGCGGCGCCTTTTAATTGTAATTCAGTTTTCGTTTTGTCTTGTGCTATGTTTCGTCGTCTCCTGTAAATAAGTGTAAATAGACTTTTTCTTCATCATCTACCTCCTGCGTCAGCGTCATCGGCTACTTTCACCCATCCACGGCGACACCAACCACCTTCTTCAACGAACCAAACTTTACTTGGAACGAAATCGAGATTGTCGTCGCTTAAAACGATTCGTCGGGCCAAGCTCGGCGGACAACCATGAGTTCGCTGACAGTGGCGAGGCATGTGTCGGGCAATGCTTTTGAACTCGGCTAATCAAGCAACTCATTTTAGTCAGTACAGAAACTCCCAATCAATCAATCAATCAATCAATCAATCAATCAATCAATCAATCAATCAATCAATCAATCAATCAATCGATTGATTGATTGATTGTGGGGTTTAACGCACCGATGCAACGCAGACGATGAGGCGCGCCGTAGTGGAGGGCTCCGGATTAATTTTGACCACCTGGGGATCTTTAACGTGCGCCGAAATCTCGTACAAACGGGCGTTTTTGCTTTTAGCCTCCATCAGAAAAGCGGCCGCCGCGGCCGGGAATCGAACCCGCGACTTCGTGCTCAGCAGCGCAACGCCTTAGCCACTGAGCCACCGCGGCGGGTTCAATGAATCAATCAATCAATCAATAACAATGACTCAGATTTGAAGGAATAGAACGGTCGAGCACACAAAATATGCGAGCGTACTTCAAATCCTGTGCCGCACTCTGAAGCCTAGCAGTGTTTTATATACGCTGCGTAGCGCATACCTGCGGTGGTGTGTTGTTGGACGACGCTTTACAGGAACAGACAACCGATTTTGGTCGAGTATATTTTCTTTATCCCAAACGAATGGGCATCACTTCAACAATGCAATCCGAAACGGTTTTGCTGATAGCGCCCTAGCACTTTTGAAATCGGTATTTTTAGGCCTGCCAGCCATAAGTGTCCCGCCAATAGGAATGCTGGCAACCGTGAGAGTACGCCGTGCGTCAACACACTTGTAAGTTCACGGGAGATTAAAAGAGGTATTTAAAAAGTTGTCCACGGATAAAACAACAATAATGTGCTTCCTTTCCCATTCCTTCATGCGGTTTTTGAACCACGCGTTGAAATCGACGGAGTTGTTTGGACACGTAACGTACTGTCACGTTTTGACGTGTCGCCACCTTCCAGACGTCAGAAATTTTAGTGCAAAATTAAAAATATTTCCACCCGTTTTTTAGAAATTTCGTGCAGTCACCCCAATATATAAAACGTTGGCTTTCATACGAGCTAGGCGACGTGCACGCCACAAAAATCGGTTGTCTGTCCCTTTAAAAGCCGGAATATCTGCTTGTTCTCTTTTCCATATACGTTGAGCAGCCACACTGCCTGCAATTTCTTTACTGTTGTATCTATCGCCCGCAGTTTCGGACAATGAGCGGTCAATCCTAACACGCACACAGCCGCCTTTGAGGCCACAATGGCTGACAGTGGGCCATTTTGCGAAACAACACCGCGGCCGTGCGGCGCCAAACCAATCCCGACCAACCACAATGAAAATCGAGCGGGCTACAGAGCACGCGAGCGGCCTGCGACCCCGATTAGCGCTCTCCACAGGGTCTGGATCAAAAGGCCACTGGCCATTGACCACCGGCCTCCCTTGCAGCCTGTT
The DNA here is from genome assembly GCF_048455015.1 of Haemaphysalis longicornis. Lineage (NCBI taxonomy): Eukaryota > Metazoa > Arthropoda > Arachnida > Ixodida > Ixodidae > Haemaphysalis > Haemaphysalis longicornis. The sequence continues at coordinate 112,347,631 of NW_027526203.1, read as the reverse complement.
GCAGAGTCGAGTCGCGGTCCCGGAGCCTCCAGCGAAGCCGCCGCTTGCGACACTTGGGATTGCTCGCAGCCGACACGGGGCCTCACGGCCAGCCTACCGCTGCCGACGCACAGACGCTCCTTTATCGCCGCGTTGCGAACGCCTCCATGGTGGCGCCCTTGTCAATCTCGGTGGCCGTATAAAAAAATTTAGAAATGGTCCATCCCATACATGAAGGGGGGCGTAGGAAGCGTGTACTGGCCTGATCGCATCGGGCGTGCCCGACCTTTGGTAAGTTGCAGCATGAGGACACAGCGTCGGACAAGGCTTCCAAACAGCTACGATGCCCACCTCGCATTAGTCGATTGCTGACAAAAATTTGCAAGCATATGGGATATTTCTTGCTGAAAGGAGGGATTAATAAATATTTTCGAGTGGTTGCATTACAAAGAGAGTTACAATTTTTCGCAATCATATGGTCTACCACTGGTGTTTTTACACCTGATAAGTCGCGAGGATTGCAGCGCCGATTCGAGAAGCATGTAAATTTGTGATGCTCCCGAAATGCGAAGGAAACCACTTCATTTCAACTGTGGTTCCCTAACGACAGTTCGGTCCCCCGTTTTCCTCAGAGCTGAGCGGCTTTAGACGAGACGGTTTTGCTTCCGTTAAAATGAATGCAACGTGGGCTCGTATTTACACACATCTTGCCACCTGTCTTGTGCACTGATGTCAGGCGTGCGGCGCACCCAAGGTTTGGTTTGCCTCCACAGATGTTGGTGTGGGAGATTAATCACACATACTAATAGTTGGAAAATGTTGTACGACTGAGTGAGTGAGAGAGAGAGAGAGAGAGCGTTTGTGTGTGTGTGTGTGTGTGTGTGTGTGTGTGTGTGTGTGTGTGTGTGTGTGTGTGTGTGTAAGAGAAAAAGAGGCGCATACTCGGAGAGAAATAAGTGTATACGCCTTTCTTCTGTGGGTCCCGTTATCGCGTAAATACCGATAACAAAACAATTTGTTCAGCTTTTGCAAGGTATACATCGCGTATTCACTCTTCAAACTGCATTGGGCCGCAAACTTGGGGTGCGAGGATGGCGTCTTCTGCAGTGGAACGTTCAGAATGGATTGGGTGTCTCAACTGGAGCGTCAGCAGCAGAAAGGAGTTTAGCTAAGCGATAACTGTACCTCCCTCGACGGGGAATCCTTGGTCGTGCCCTGTGAGTTGTAAACCAAGACTTCATCCAAAAGGAAATATCGCAGTTGGTATTTTGATCACTCACATAAAGTAAAATACCGTGCTTAGTGCCTTATTTCACCTTTATTATATAATTTAGTCGCTGACACGATATAATGGTCCTGAATAATTTACAAAAAGCCGTTAAATTTTCGAATAACCAACACAAGGGTGTATTTCTGGCAGCTGCATGGCAGTAGGCTTGCGCTTCGGTGGACGGTTTTAGCTTCCGCTGTAAACCTTTGTTGGGGGGTGTGTCGTATCTCTCTTTTCGGAACCGCTTTCACGGTCCTCAACCAAAGGAACGGAGTTCGCAGTAGCGCGCTCGCCTCACTGGGGGCAGCCGTCTCCGAATTCCGCGCTGTAGCGTGGGCTGCCGCCACGGTCCGGACACTCAGCGATCCCGGCGAGCGAAGCGCCACCCCGCTCCTCTTGCGCCGGAGTGCGCCACGCATGCGCAATGGTGCTTTCGCTTGCTATCGGAGCGGAGCGGACCGGGAAAAACGCTAAGCTAAAACTCGTTATTGAGAGCTTCTCGAGATCGCGACTGTGGCCTCTGCCGTTCAGAGTCAAAGCAAGCAAATCACCCTAATGGAAGCGCCCTTAAGAGCGGGTGACCACACCACCCAGTTATATTACTGCAGGCATCGTTGATACGGGCTACTCACACAGCTAAACTACAAGCGAACCGCCGCATCCCAAACGCTCATGCGTCCCCGTGTTAAAGCCGCATTCATGCGTGCCCAAACATTTTCAGTAATGTTTAGGTCTACTCCTTTCACCGCCCATGCAGTTTCTCGACGCCAAATTTGCGCATGAGGGCCTTCACCGTAACTCTGTGTTGGTGGAAGCAAGTTCTAGCTTGGAAAGGATGTTTATAGCGGGGATGGGGACAGTTGTAACTAATGAAACGACGACCGTGTCCACGATTTGCTGGTAGCGCGCCGCCGTTAAGGCGCCACAGAACCGGTGCAGTTGCCCTGACCCGGGCTTTGAGTTGGCGCCCCCGCACTCAAGGTCTTCCTCCCGCTGAAGCCGACGCGCTGAACTTGGGATGGAGCGTTGCTCGAAGGTATTACCAGATAACTTGCGGGAAATCGCGTGTGGCAAACGCATTCAAGTGTCTGGGGTGTTCTTCCAGACCGCTGCTGACATTGGGAGCATACAAGCAGTGCAGGGAAAATATTCTTACTTCAAGATGCACGGAAAGAACAGCTGACCAGCTGTTATCAGCTGGTAAGCCACTTCTCTCAACCAAATTCGAGAATTACAGCGGGAAACTTGCAGGTTAGCTTCACTGCACAAGTTCAATATACTTTCCCTGTCTCCCGGTCCACTCGGACGCTGCACTATGAAGTTTCGTGTGTACGTTTTGCCGGAAGGGAAAGAACGCGACACTACCAAATCGTTAGTGTTGTTTTACGATATACGCAGTGCGTGGCGGTGAAATAAAATGAGTTGAAATGGAGAAGATAGCTTACTAGCAATGCTCAGGGGCTGGTTGGCTTCACTGCACGACCTCTTGTTGCAGGCGAGCTAGCTTCTCCATTCCAACCCCTCAAGTAACGCTAGTTATGCAGTGATACATAGTTAGCAGATCATAGAAAACACACCGATTAGCAAACAGTCAGGAGCTACTGTTATTCTTAATACAGTCGAACCTGCTTATTACGAACTCGAAAGTTACGCAAAAAGTGGTCAATTCATCAGTAGTTCTTTGTGTACGGGCTCGCTCTTTAAAACGTGCGCAAATTAGCGAACATGTCCGGCAACCCCTTCGGTGACAAAGTAAGCCTTTTCGCTTCATGAAGGGACGCCCGCTGCTTGCTTGCGAACGAACTACACTGTGTTTGTGTCGACCCCGCCGCTGCCGCCACAATGCCCGCGAAGTTCTTAAGTTCTTTCTGAGGTCTTCAAAATCTGCACTCGCCGTAATGGCTTCGATAGCTATCAGCCGCGCCAGGCTGAGCTTACAGGGAGCTGCGTCGCTTCGGCTGGACAAGAGCGAAGCTTGAGAGTTTGAATGTCACCGCGATTCGTTATCAGCAACTGTGCATACGAAGTGTCGGCGAGCCTCGATCTCTGGATGGCAGCTGAGCAACCACCGGCGTGTTTTGCAGCGCGCTGTGCGGCGTTCGCGTCGACTCGGGCGGCGTTAAGATCGACACTGGCGATAGCAACACTTGAGCGGCAGGGGATACGGAATGGCGTGTAATGTTCATTTATAGCATCTCGCATATGCTCAAGATTCTAAATTATTCACACTTAATGGCCTTCACCCCGGCGCACAATCTAGAGCTGCTAATTACCACAATAAAAACAAATTTAACTACATCTTAAAAAACACCCACTGCAGGACAAAATAAGTTTATTTTTTACAATGAACGCATGAGGTGGAATGTACGCCAAAATCTCTCCTGAAACAATTTCAAAGCTCAAACGAACTCACAGACACACAAAAAAAGCCTTCAGGTACATTGTCTAACTTCAAAGAACAGATTGACAGCTGCTTGCTTATGCCCAGTCGTGGAACGTTCGTCGGATGACTTTGTTCAAGTCCTCTAAGTTACTGAAGTGCTCTTCAAGCAGTCCCCCAGAGAACACAGGCTCCCTCAGAGCGGCAATGTACTCATTCTCAGTTGCAGAGCCAATAGGCGCTGGCGGAGATATGTCCTCATCACTGTCCTTATTCGAGGATGGCGCCTCAGGACCGGCTTATGCTCGCACTTCACGGACAATTGTGCTGTCGTCAAGTTTTGCAGTCACCCACACATCATCATCCACAGCAACAAAGTTGTCGCGGTCGTCTGCGTCACTCACGAGTCTAGCATCAACGGCTTCCTTCCATGCCTGCCATGCATCCTCTAGGGCATCGGGAATTACAACGTCCTCGATTTATCCTGGCGAAGCCGGTGTACGGACAAAGCCAGCCTTTTTGAAACAGTTTTGCATTGTTTTACGTGCCACACCCGTCAATCCTCCTTTGATCATCTTAACCGCCATCGACAAGTCGATCCTGAGGGTCTTGTCTTGGCGAATGAGGATGAGAAGTCTCTCAATAGCGGGGCGACGATAATTGATCTTGAAGTTCTGAATTATGCCCATGTCGAGGGGCTGTAGCCTTGCGGTGGCATTGGGCGGAAAAAAATGAAGGAAGCTCACACTAATGCGAAAGACTTGAAGGTAGCGAAGCTGGACGCAACAGTGGTGGTTCCTATTTTTCGCCTCACCGCGTTGTTTAAGCCTCGGCGCTGTACGAGCGACCACAGCTGGATGTTCGTCTTCATCCATCTGAAACACAGCTGGAACACAGCTCCCAATGCCTTTCACCGGAGCGTACAAAGGTAGACCAAATGAGCTCCTAGATAAGGAAATCTCAAAGGAAGAGGTCTACAGTGCAATGTTAGCAGCGAAGAAGAACACGACACCAGGTTTTGATGGCATAACAAACTCAATGATCCGAAATCTCGGCGATCGCCAGGTGGAGGAGCTGACTGAGTACCTCAACGAGCAATTATGGACAAAGGGCGAAGTCCCACCGGAATGGAAACATTCGGACGTAGTCACAATTCCGAAACAAGGAAAACCACCAGGAATTGATGCTCTCAGGCCCATATCCCTTACGTCCTGCTTGGGGAAGGTGTTTGAAAGGATCGTCGCGAACAGACTAGTCAACTATCTAGAGGATAACGACATGATACCGCCTAGCATGCGGGGCTTTAGGACTGGACTTTCCACACAAGACGCCTTCCTAATACTCCGAGAGGAAGTGCTGCAAAACATCCCCAAGGGAGGCGAACACCTCGTTCTAGCCTTAGATCTGAAAGGTGCCTTCGATCATGTCTCACACCAGTCCATCTTGGAGGCACTGAATGAACTGCACTGTGGGGAGCGAGCATACAATTATGTAAAAGCCTTCCTATCGGATCGCACCGCGTCCATAGGAATAGGAGACATTCGATCCAATCCCTTTCCTATGCCCAAGAAAGGGACGCCGCAGGGCTCCGTAATCTCCCCCCTGCTTTTTAACATTACCATGATCAAAATCGCAAAAAAAAAAACTGCAAACCATTCCCGACATAGGCTTTACCCTTTACGCCGACGATATAACAATCTGGGCTACTAAAGGATCACTGGCTGCAAAAGAAGAGGTACTTCAAGAGGCTACAAATTTGGTGGAAAACCTGGCTGCACAAAATGGGTTACAATGCGCACCAGAAAAATCCGAAGTTATCCGAATCCACGGCACCCGCTATGTAAGCCCAGGGCCAATAAACATTAAGCTTGGAGATTACACAATACCCGAAAAAGATCAAATACGAGTCCTAGGGATGTTTATACAAAGTAATGGCAAGGCAAACTTCACCATAGAAAGGATAAAGAAGTCAACTGTGCAAATTGCAAGAATAGTGAGAAGAATAACTAAAAACAGAGCCGGCCTCAAGGAAGAACAAACTCTGCGCATTATGCAGGCCTTGGTAGTCAGCCGCCTGGCATATAGCTTGCCTTTCCACTGCCTTAACAGACAAGAGACTGATCAAGCCTATGTCATACTCCGCACGGCTTACAAAGCAGCCCTCGGTCTCCCAAATTATACATCAAATGAAAAGCTGATGAGCTTGGGTGTATCCAACACCTTTGAAGAAATCAGAGAGGCACTCCTCATCTCGCAAAAACAACGCCTGGAAAAAACAAAAGCTGGCAGGGCTATCCTGCAAAGACTGGGGTCCCCCGCGGACGTACACTCGATTACTGAAAAAGTGGACATGAGCAGAGAAGTACGAACACGACTGAAAGTGCTCCCCCTACCTCGAAACATGGACCCCTGCCTGCACAAAGAGAGAAGAATAGCACGAGTAGCCTTCCTACGGAAACAACTTGAAAACAAAAAAAAAATGTCATCTACACCGACGCTGCTTTCTACAGCGGGAAAAATGCCTCCATAGTTATAATTGATCACGAAGGAGCCATCAAAGATTGCCTCACGCTAAAAGATACCACTGCCGACGAAGCCGAAACTGGTGCTCTCCTCCTGGCAATAAGGTATGGGCAGCATAAGAACCAAAGTCTCCAAATAGTCACAGATTCCAAAAAGGCTACGCAAAACCTTATGAATGACCCGCCGTGGTGGCTCAGTGGCTAAGGCGTTGCGTTGCTGAGCGCGAGGTCGCGGGTTCGATTTCCGGCCGCGGCGACCGCTTTTCTGCTGGAGGCGAAAAACAACAATGCCCGTGTGTACGAGATTTCGGCGCACGTTAAAGATCCCCAGGTGGTCAAAATTAATCCGGAGCCCTCCACTACGGCGCGCCTCATCGCCTGCGTCGCGTCGGCGCGTTAAACCCTACAATCAATCAAAACCTTATGAATGGAAGAATTAACAAGCGACTTAAAAAATTAGAGCCGAAAATGTCGAATCAATTCCACCGCATTGTCTGGACTCCGGGACACGAGGAGCTGGAGGGAAACGAGAGGGCCGACCAGGCTGCTCGCGATCTTACAAACCGCGCGGCTAACAGTCCTAGCCTTCTGCAGCCCCTCCCAAGTGGCTTTGGCGAACGCCTCACTGTCCAAAGAGGTGAACGAGCCCTTTTCCCCACCCGGACAAGAACCTCTCTGGCGCAGAAGCTCAAACGCTGAGGCAAATCCAGACGAACACTTATCCTAACAAATCCCGGCTATCCAAAATGTTCCCTCAAACACACACAGACGCATGCAATAAATGCGGAAACCCTTCCAACTCATTTCACGCAACATGGGCCTGCCCTATCATCTGGCCTTCAAGAAACAACCCCACAAATACGGTCGCGCTATGGGAGGCAGCTCTGGCCAGCTCCGACTTCGGCATTCAGAAGGACTTAATTCTTCGAGCCCGGAGAGGAGCAGAAGAGTCTGGGGCCCTGGAAGGAGGGCACCACCCCTAAGACAATCGCGCCACCTGCTTTTTTCCTAATAATAAACGTTTCATCTCTCTCTCTCTCTTTCTCTTCATCCATCGCACACGGGTGGCCTCGTGGCCTTCGTGGCGCGCGCTTATCACTGCGGGGGTGGCCTCTTCGCCTTCCTTCGCCAGGTCCCGCGCACGCCCCGCACACGGGTCCCGCGCACGTCTTCGTTCCCTCCTCACCTATCTCTCCCCTGCCGCCTATCTCTCCCCGCCATCGGGCTGCTGCTCCGCGCGTGGGCGCTTGCCGAAGGGGATGTGGTTTGACCTCTAGCTCTCAAGGTCAACATTGGTCACCCCGCGAAGACTTCCCGAGGTAGCGTAGTGTAGCTTGCGCTACAAAATAATTTTGGTGGCTTGCAGCTCAGGGTATAGCCGATGAACGGAGCAGTTGTCCTGGATTAGGGGGATACTACTCCTTTAGCCACTCGCCGAAGTGCGCCCGAGTCATCCAGGGGCTTTGATTGTGCCAATGCCGAACAGGCACAACCTGTCGAAAGCACCTCGGCTTCTTTGATTTATCTATAACGAAAAAGCGGCGCCTGTCGCTACCGTCCTCATTGAAGCGAAGTAGCACCGTCACGCGCACTTTGCTGTTATTCCACCCCAACACACGCGTCGCCTTTCAGAGAGTGCATCTTGTTTGACAACATCTTGTAAAACAAACCAGTCTCATCGGCGTACGCGGCAGACCTTCATGCTTCATGCTCCCTCCTTATTGTTTTAGATGCAGAGCATCTGATTCACTCACCTTGTCCCTCCGGCGTCGTCGTCGTCATCGTCGGCGGCGTTGTCCGCCCCTCCCCCATTCTCCTCGCCGCGCCAGCTGCGCTCTCCGTCGCTCACCCCCTCTCCTCTCCGATAGCGAACACTCTCTCGCGATGGGCATTGGATTGGCTTGGATTGGATTAAAGTGGATTGTGTTGCGTCATAGCCGCGGCAGACGCGCTGGGGCCGGCGCATGTGCAGTACTCTCGCTTCGGCGGTTTCCTCTCCTTCGGGCGCGCTGCGCATATAACCGGTGTGCCGTTCTCCGGCGAAGCAACATCCACGCTTGGCTCAAACACCTAGAGTCCACGCCGCTTTACAAGCACGCCAACGTCGTCATCGACTGGGACCGGCTTACGCAGTCCCCTCAACGTTATGCGCGCTATAAAACGCGGTCCCTTCGCCGCTCCGCCTATGCGTCGCATCTACACAGGGGTTCCCGCGAGGGGAGGTGGGAGTTTTTTTTTCTTCCTTGCTGCCATTATGCCTCTGGAGAGATGCCTAGAAAGCGAGTGATCTCGTGCGCGGCGTCCGAAATCTGCGGACGGCGCTCGCCGATCTGGGATATCTTCCTCACGATTAATCTGAAGTGGGGAGTGCACCAGCACGCCGCCTCTCTCATGCTTTAAGGGCTGTTTTAATTTTTTTTTCACTTCGTATGCGCCACATTTTTACCGTTACCGTGTCGGAAGTGTTGGTTGTAAAGGTAGGACGCTTTGAAAAACGTTCGCTATATCTGGACGCAGTTTCAATGGGTAGCATAGGAAAGTCATAAGTGCACCGGAATGTAGTCGTTATAACTGATCGTTGTATACGGGATCGTTATAAGTGGGTTCCACAGTAGCGCACAAAAAGCACGTAGATACGAAAAAGCACAGGAAAATTGCAAGGCCACGACCCGCTTTATTCGTTCAAACTGATGCTCAAAATCACCAGGGATTTGTGTTAATTTGCGCCCACAGAAACGAAAGTTCTGTGGGAGGCGACACCCGCTGCAGACAATGAGCGTGGTGGTGGCGCATCATCATGCCGCTCGAGCATTGAAACTTCCCGCAGCTCACAGTGGCGGATCGTGCAAGCGACCTTCACGCTGCAGAATGACGATGCGCGTCATAGGGAGGCAATTTTGTCATGCTTTTCTCTACCAACCGCTGCGCCGGAAGAGAACAAAAAAAAAATGGCGGAGTTTGCACTATACGTGCAAGGCTGGAGAAACAGCAGAGCTGGCGTCCCTGGTCGCGAGTTCGATCCCCGGTCGCGCCGGCCGCTTTTCTTATGGAGGCGAAAAGCGAAAACGGCCGTGTTCTAGATTGCGGCGCATGCTAAAGGTTCCCAGGTGGCAAAAATTATTCCGGTGCCTTGCACTACGGCGCGCCTTATCCCCTGTGTAGCGTCGACGCATTATACCGCACCATCAAGAAATAAAGAAATCAATCAATCAATCAATCAATCAATCAATCAATCAATCAATCAATCAATCAATCAATCAATCAATCAATCAATCAATCAATCAATCAATGGTGTCCCCTCTCCCTTCGTCGGATACCCGGCTGTTGCACCAAACATGGATTTCTGAACTTGCCGCTCAAAGTTCTCCATGACTGGCAGGCGCGGATCGTTTTGTCCTCAGCCTTTCACGTCTCTCTCAAAGTAGACCGCGTTAGCACGCACTAGAATCCGCGGCAACCGGCTTTGCGAACTAGGTCACGCTCCCTACTTCAGGCGTGAACGCACGTGAACTGTCGAGAAGAAAAGCACGCGAGATGATCGCGCCACGAACGTAATTGCATAGAACCCAGTTTCATATCCGACGGACCCCGGTCAGATTCTCACCACGGAAAGCATTTTCCCTCTGGTTCGTCTCTTTTTGTTTCGTTTGGTGCCGGCCTTTTTGTTTTCTGTAGTGCTAAATTTGGGGTGTCAGGCTGCCGCTTTTCTTGTTCTATAATTATTTGTTTCTTTCCAACCTCCCAAACCGATGTGTGCATTGGCCTTCCTGTCCCGTCATGAGGCGGCCTGAGAAAGTGAGATGGAATGGTTTTGGCACAGCAGGGGGGCCTAAATTCGTTGTTAGGTTTCTTTATTTCCTTTGTCGCTTCAAAATTAACCAATTTGGCTGTCATAATTGTGTATATTCCTATCTGGCCTTTTTTCTTGTAGGTTTTGCGCACTGTGTGCCAAGTGAACTCTTTCTCTTTCCAACTGGCTGCACATGGTATTGTTCCTCGCAGCTGCTACCCCGTACCCCTCGGGCCTTTGGGATGGCCCAGTGGTTCGGTCGCCGGTTGCACGGCGTGAATGTGCCGGGTTAGATTCCCGGGACCTCCCTAACTACATTTTTTTCTTGAGGTGCGCAGTCCTAACTCGTGGGTCCTTGCCTTTCCCTCGCACCTTTTTTTTTTGCGAGAGATTGCCCTCACACTTCTTCGCCTAGCATTTCACCCTCTCCACTTCACCGATGATGATACTTTTCTGGTAACTCTCCGCGGTGGACTTAAACAGCTTAAACAGCTATGCCGTTAAACAAGCTCTAAACTTCTTCAACGCCGACCCGCCATGGTGGCTTAGTGGCAGAGGCGTTGGGCTGCTGAGCACGAGGACGCGGGTTCGATCCCGGCCGCGGCAGTCGCTCTTCGGGTGGAGGCGAAAAGCGAAAACGCCCGCGTGTTCGAGATTTTGGCGCACGTTAAAGATCTCTAGGTGGTCAAAGTTAATCTTGAGCCTTCCACTACGGCGCGCCTAATCACCTGTGTAGCGTCGAGGCATTACACCCCACATTCAATTACTCACTCACTCACTCACTCACTCACTCAATCAATCAATCAATCAATCAATCAATCAATCAATCAATCAATCAATCAATCAATCAATCAATCAATCAATCAATCAATCAATCAATACGCTCACGTGTAACAAGTTACATGGACGCAAAACTGAGCCCTACATGCATAAGACTAACAAAATTGTCAGAACGGTCAGTTAAGTTGGATGGGGTAAAATTTTACATAATTGATTCAAACCAATCGCTATCCGCATTATCCGAATGGTCGTACCAAACTTATCTTATTGCCGCGAACCATGTACGGGTTTGTTTATTTATTGTTTGTTTTTAATGCCCGGCCGCGCCCGGCTCTGTTATCGGTGTCCCATGCGAAGCGCGTGTTCCATTGTTTATTTTTATTGTCGCACGGGCTATCTCATTCACATAAGCAGACTGTTTCGCACTAACGTCGCTAGCCCAGAATAATCTTCTGTGATCTACAATGTTCTGGATGTGAATCGACGGTTCCAGAAACACTCGCGCAGAAAGATAAAAGCCTGCAGAGCAGACGCCGCGGCATTGGAATCGCCGGAGCTCGCCTGCACACGTCACTTTGTTGTCTGCTGCTTCGCCGCCTGTGTATTCTTTGAGTTGTTAGGGGAGCACAAGTTCGCTCCAATAAATTTGTTTTCCTTGAAGACAACTGCGTCGTCTTTGGCCACGTGACATCTGGTGAAGGTGCTGGGTACAGCCGTGAGCTGAAGTAAACGGACCACGGGAGCGGTGGCCAAAACTAATCTCTGCGCCGTCTGGTTGCGCAGCGTCTGCTGTCGAGACCGCGCACAGCGCAGGCGCGGCCTAGCAGTACAGCACACATGCCGCTATCGCTCACTTCTTCGCGATTGTCTCACGCTCCGATAAATTGACGCCAGGGCAACCAACCGCTCTGCCCTTTTGCTGTGAACACACCTGTGGAAACGGCGCCCTTGCGCAATCGGCGGCAATGCGTCTCCGCTGGGAGAGTTGGCGCGCTGGTGATTATCTCGTGCTTCAAGCTATTTTTAAAGCAAAGCTTTTAAAGCAAAGCTTTTTACCTCTACCCCCCAAGGGTTCTTTCGCGACCGTTGGTGTCACCAGAAAACCCCAGCGAACAAATAAAAGAATTCACTGGCACCGCCGGGAATCGAACCTGGAACTAATAGACTAACAAAGCGAGAGCCCGTTGTCTTACCGATTTAGCTATGAGCCCACGCGAAGACGGGGAAGACAGGTGGTGCACTCACCAAGCACATCTACGGATTTACCCCCTGCGTTCTCGCTGAATGCCACGTGAAAGTGTCACGTGACCACTCACGCCCTTCTAGCGGCTGTTACGAATCGGCCAGCAACACGTGTTTTTCCGCATCAGCGACCACGTGGGAATCGACCATGTGCGCCCACGTGTCGGTGAATCGTACTTCGTGTCTCGCCATGCCGGGTCAATCACCTTGCTTTGTACGTGTTTCCGGCAGCTGCCAGCGCCACACCCTTCAGGCACCTGCCTTGACCTTCCCGGCTTAGACGTTTCCTATCAGCACGATCAGAGTTGATAGCGCGACCCCGGCACCTTTCAAGGACACTCTCTCCCCTCTCTCGGACGCCACGAGGGGCGAAGCCATGACTCGCGAACTATGGACACGTGTGTGTGTCTATGATTTCGTGGCGTGTTACTCTTGGGGGCGTTTTTTGGGTATAAAAGAAGCAGCACAAACGCTGATATTCATTCCTGTCTGAGCAGCGAATCCATGCGGTCGCTCTGCTCGTGTCCTGTATTGTAACCTCGCCCGTCAGGGCATTGTATGTTTTTTTTTGGCTTCGGCTCACCTCTCGCTATGAAGTAAACAGTTACGTTCGCCTATCAGCTCTGGACGTCTTCCCGGCTGCAGTCGCTCTTCACGGTCACAACAACTGGTTGGCAGCGGTCGGATGACAACTTCGTGACACCTGGAGCCAGCGGTGCGAGACCCAACACCACGGACGTCAAGGCGGCTTCGGACTTCGCAGAATTCACGGCGGTCAAGGGTGAGTGCGGGACTTTTCTTCACTGAGTATTACCAGGCTTCTGAGGATAGCTGGTAGGGCGTCTGTTTTTGTCGCGTGGGTTATTCGCGCAAAACATTTTTTGGAACAGTGGGAAAGCAGTACTCTAGACCGGCCATGAATTTGAAAGCGTTGAAAAAACCGCAGTTGTTGGAGCTTGCAAAAGAGTTGCGCTTGGATGTTACGGACGCGCTGAGAAAGCCAGAGCTAATAGAGGCTATACTCGCTGTTGGGGCTGACGATGACGAGCTGTCTGAGTGCATTGAGACGATCAATGGCAGGGAGACCGCTAAACGTCAGGCTGCAGAGGCAGAGGCTGTGCGCCAGCGTGAGGAACGCGAGGAAAGAAAGCGAGAAGAGGAACGCGAAGATAGAAAGCGAGAACAGGAACGCGAAGATAGAAAGCGAGAACAGGAGCGACAGCATGAGCTGGAAATGAAGCGTTTAGACGTCGAGGCGTCTCGACCTAGACGTCAGAGTGGCAGCAGCGTGCAGTCTGCGGCGACTGAGCGACCTACGTTGCGAATGTGTGACCTAATGCGACCCTACAAGGTAGGAGAAGACATCGGTCTTTTTTTGGTCAACTTCGAGCGTACGTGTGAGAGGGCCCAGTTTAGCCGAGACTCATGGCCGCAAAAGCTGCTTACGCTTTTGCCAGGTGAGGCATCCGACGTGATGGCCCGCTTGCCAAAGGAGGAGGCGGAGGACTACCAAAAAGTCAAGTCGAGCCTCCTGCGTAAGTACAGGCTGTCAGCAGAGGCGTTTCGCCAGAAGTTCCGTGAAGCCGAGAAAGCTAGGGGCGAGTCGTACTCGGAGTTCGCCTACAAGCTTAAGGCCAATATGGAAGAGTGGCTCAAAGAGGCAGAGGCTTTCGGAGAGCACGACAAGGTAGTTGAGTGCTTCGGTCTTGAGCAGTTTTACCGCCGTCTACCAGAGAACCTGAGACTCTGGGTGCAAGATAGGCCAGGGGTAAGTACTGTGGATCAGGCAGCTCAGCTAGCCGACGAGTTCGTCGCACGTCGAGGTGCGCAGGGGCCGACAGACGGCCAAAAAGAGTTCAGGCCGAGGCCTGATAAGTCAGGGCCGAAAGGCAGAGCTCCCCAGGTAGACGGTGGAGCAAGGGAAGTCGTTCTCGTGGATAGAGAAACTGGCCACGATAACGAAGAGAGAGCAGCAGACGCTGCGGAGCAGCGCAGAAAGAAAGCTTTCGAAGCGCGCAGGCAGGCTGCGTGTTACAACTGCGGCGAGACGGGACATTTTGCTGCCAGTTGTAAGAAGGGAAAACTAGTATTTCACGTACTAGATCAGAGTGAGGACAGCAGGCAGTTTCTAGAGCCGTACGTACGGGAGCTAGTCGTCAATGGTAAACCGTGCCGAGTTCTTCGTGACTCCGCAGCGACGGTAGACATGGTCCACCCTTCGTACGTGGAACCGGATCAGCTAACAGGGAAGTGTGTTTGGGTGAAGCCAGCCGTAGGAGCACGAAACGTTCGTCTGCCGATTGCTAAGGTCAGCATCGGAGGTCCGTTTGGTGAACTTGTGACGCACGCAGCAGTATCCCCACAACTACTTCCGGAGTACAAGTACCTATTCTCGAACAGGTCGGATCAGCTGTTAAGGGAAAAGGGGTACAATTTTGAGAAACTGCCGAGGAAAGAACCAGCTGAGCTCGCTGCGAAGAGCTCGAGTAACGATAGGGTCGCCACCTCTGTGAGGAATGGCGAAACTCAGACAGAAAGCGATGATGGGGCATTTCTAGAGACTCACGACGGAGGGCAGCGTAAGTACACTGTGTGTAAGGTCCCTACGGTGAGCGGAGATGTTTCGTCGCCATGTTCAAAGTGCGCTAGATCACTGGAATCCCTGAAAACGGCTGTCGACCCGAACGCGAGCAGTTCGCGGGCAACTGAGCCGTCTTTTCAGACAGGGCAGCCTAGGTGTAGTGTGGTTCTGGCAGGAAGGAAGGAGAACGGAAACGCGCTTCGGTCTTCGCGCGCCGAGGTTGTCGCTGAAAGCGCGAGGGACGACGAGGTAGTGACTGTTGGGAACTCCAAGGTGTCTAATGGGCTCGTCGTGCCCGTTTCACTCCCAGCGGATGCTCCCGTCGATAGGCCAACATTAGCTGAGCTAGTTAAGGTTCCGGTGTCGCCTGTGGCTGAACCGAAGTCTGGAACCGACCAGCCTAGAGGAGTGAACGTAAACGCGTTCCGAGGTTCGTTTGCCAAACGCGTTCGTAAAAAGGCGAGCAACGAGGAGGTAGCAAAAACTTCAGCGCGTAATTGTGGTGCGTGTTTCAGTGCGAGCAAAGCCGTGAGCTCGCATCGCGCCGAGGGAACGCCACCTAGAAGCAGTGCGCACATAACGTACGAACGGGGGAAAGTCCCGCTCGCTCCTCCGCGCGCTCGACCTTTGTCGAACAAGACGACCGGTGTCATGTCACGCGGTCACAGCAGCGTTGAGAGAACGGCTGCAACTAAAGTGCGGTACCGAAAGGGAAAGGCTCACGGCATTGACGAGAGCTCAAATCGCAGCTCTCGGAGCGAGAAGTGGCCTGTAGACGCCTGACTTTCTCAAATTTCTTTGTTTTTCCTGAAGCAGGTTTCGCCTTTACGATTACATTGTTTTTTGTATGGACATTTCCAATCACGCGAAATGTCACCTTTCAGGTTTGTGCACTTGTCTAAAGTACTGCTGGGCAAAAATATAACTAGTGTAGTTAGTTATTAGCGTATTTTTTCGCATCTAAAAGCCTGGTAGATCTTCAGTGGGGATTTGTCTTCGCACTGGCCGGCGATGCGGTTGTGTCTTGCTGTGTTGTTCTGTTGCTTGCCTGACCAATCCAGAGACGTTCTTGGGGAGCCACTTCTCGTCCAGTGATCGGCCCTGTGAAGCTCCAGCACGGTGTCGTACAGCCCAGGCCTGGAGTCGAGCGTCTGCTGAGCACTTCCCTGCAAAAGCATCCCTCCGGACAACGGTTGCAGACCCTTATCCATCGGGATCTCGGACCCCCGGCGGAGAAGCTGTTACGAATCGGCCAGCAACACGTGTTTTTCCGCATCAGCGACCACGTGGGAATCGACCATGTGCGCCCACGTGTCGGTGAATCGTACTTCGTGTCTCGCCATGCCGGGTCAATCACCTTGCTTTGTACGTGTTTCCGGCAGCTGCCAGCGCCACACCCTTCAGGCACCTGCCTTGACCTTCCCGGCTTAGACGTTTCCTATCAGCACGATCAGAGTTGATAGCGCGACCCCGGCACCTTTCAAGGACACTCTCTCCCCTCTCTCGGACGCCACGAGGGGCGAAGCCATGACTCGCGAACTATGGACACGTGTGTGTGTCTATGATTTCGTGGCGTGTTACTCTTGGGGGCGTTTTTTGGGTATAAAAGAAGCAGCACAAACGCTGATATTCATTCCTGTCTGAGCAGCGAATCCATGCGGTCGCTCTGCTCCTGTCCTGTATTGTAACCTCGCCCGTCGGGGCATTGTATGTTTTTTTGGCTTCGGCTCACCTCTCGCTATGAAGTAAACAGTTACGTTACCCTACTGCTCTGGACTTCTTCACGGCTGCAACACCGGCTGGCCGCTCGCTTCATACACGCTACCCATCGTATGTTGGTGGCCACGGAGAAAAGATCGGGTGCCCCCGCCCGGTCGCAACACGGCCCTGTAAGCACCTTGCTCATGTGCTAAGAGTTACAAAAATTAAAGGAAGCTCACACCAATGCATGGCATTTCACTTCTAGTACGCCAGCGTGCTAAAGCCTGTGGCCTCCAGTGTTCACGTAAAAAATCACAGCTCCTTGTCGTCCGCCCTCACGCCAAATCAAGGAATACATTCAAATACTCCTTGATAGCGAGGCCATCACTCCAAGCCCCAGCATCAAGATCCTGGGCCTACATCTCTAGGCTAATACCAAGAGTGACGTCTCCTTCCAGCACTTCAAAAAAATTGGCGCCAATCCACTCGGTGAATGTGGTTGGAAAGCAAAGCTGTAAACGGCGCCCACAACGATTACCCATGCGACATCACACAAATCCACTCATGTCGCTCTACAAATCGTGAAACCAGAGAGAAGTGAAATGTACTTAACCACACCGTGTATTACCTCAAAGAGATATTCTTCCTCAGGTTAAATTATTGCATGAGGCATGAACGGTGGTTGGTTGAGTTTTATTGGTGTAGCACATGAGTGGAAACTTTTTTTTATAATATAAAAGCTCAAACCCGGTGTCAAACGATCGCACTTTTCCGTCTCTGCCGTCGCGGACGGAGGCGATGAGATCGGTGGCAGAGACGGTGGAGGAGGAGAACAAGGAGGAGGAAATACTTCTATTCATATATCTGAACGGCCCAGAGTGCGGCCCAGGGGAGTGGGTCCTTCTGCACTGTAGCCCATATTCAGTCCGCACCGCCTGTGTCCTGTCCACCAGCTGAAGCTATGTAGGTAGAGAGGGGCTGGACAGCAGCATCTCCCATTGCTCTTATTAGGTAGTTGACAGGAGAGGAGTGTGCTCACGGCTAAAGCAGCACACCCCTATTATGTGGCAGAGAGTTCCTACTTATGAGCAAAATTTACATGCAGCGACGTAGCGATTCGTGTGCATTAAGTGAACACGCGTCCGGTGTGGGAAGGAGCAGGATTGTATGAGCCGTATGGCAGTTTGTTGTTCTATGGAAAGGTCAGGGTAAGGCGAAGGTAGGGTCTGCCTCAGAAGGTGATTGATTGATTGATAAATCTTTATTTGCGAGCCTGAGGCGCAGATGTTAGGGCGCCCGCCTGGTGGAGGGCATCCTTAGTCCAGGATACCCTGGCTGCGGCTGGCTGTCCGGGCCCTGGTCACCAGGTCTTGCTGGATCCTGAGGTCCGGGCTAGTCAGGCAAGCCATCCACTGCTCATAGGATGGGGTTGGGTTGGGAGGGAGGTGCGGGGTTCTTTGACACTCCCATACCTGATGATATAGGGTGCCAGGAGAAGGACAGAAATTACAGGTGGCGGGGTATTGAGTTGGGTTGACGTAAGTGATTCTGGAGAGGACGAACGCTACTCGAAAGGAATCGGATTCCCTGAGGCCTCGCTTCTTGGTGGCAACTCGCCGGATCATGTGTATGATTTATTGATGTTGTGTTTGACGCACTTGAAGGATACGTTACTCTTGGTGTTGGCCTGAAGATGTAGGCCCAGGATTTTGATGCTGGGGCTTAGAGTGATGGCCTGGCCATCAAGGAGTATTTGACTGTGTTTCTTGAAGTATCGTCTGGCGTAATTGCAGACGACAAGGAACTGATATTTTTTTACGCGAACACTGAAAGCCACAGGCCCATTGGGGTAGTAGAAGTGAGATGCCATGGGTTAGAGTGAGCTTCGTTTAATCGCTATCGCGTGGCATTTAGCGAGAATGCAGGGGTTAAACCCGTAGATGTGCTTGGTCAGTGCACCACTTGTCTTCCCCGTCTCCTCATGAGCTTGTAGCTAAACCGGTAAGACTACGGGCTCTTGCTTTGTTACTTTGTTAGTTCCAGGTTCGATTCCTGGTGGTGCAGTAAATTCTTTTATTTGTTTGCGGGAGTTTTCTGATGACACCAACGGTCGCGAAAGAACCCTTGGGGGGTAGAGGTAAAAAGCTTTGCTTTAAAACAGCATTAATCAAATCATACACACGATCAGGCGAGTTGCCACCAAGAAGTGAAACCCAAAGGAATCCGGTACCTTTCGATTAATTGAAGCTTTTGTCCTCTCGAGAGTCGCTTACGTCAACCCCCTGTCTTCTTCTCGACAAGGAAGACATAGAGATGCTTTATATAATGATTAGAAAGGCGGTCGAGCAGGCCATTGGTCTTCTCATGAGTGTGTCCACACAGAGGCTGCTTAGGGCTCCACAACACGGTTGAAGTGCTGATAGAAGGCCATCTTTCTAACCAGAAGGACCGACTCAGAACTGCGGTGGGTAACCGCATGCTTCACCAGATTGGCTGGGCAGCCCAGAATGTCACTCCGCGTGGCGTACTCCCAGGCTCTTGGTGTCTAAAACTAAAACTGCTCCCTTTGCTTAGAAATATGAACCCCTCACATGACGAGGGTCACCGAAAAGCACGGGCTCCAGCGCTAAACACCACCCTCGGTGGGGATCATGCAGTTATCTACACAGACGCCTCTAAACATCGAAGGCAGCAATACACCATCATCGTGGCTATCTCCAAAACCAACCTCCTTGCGTGTACTTCGCTTAGGACCCAAGAAATGACGGCAGCAGAAAAGGCAGCCATCACCCTGGCTCTCACTCAACCAGGGGTTCGGAGGGTAGTCACCGATTCCCAGCAAGCCTACTGGAATTACCAGTCGGGTTGGGTGTCCTTACCTGCGCTGCGCGTGCTAAAAAAACACTCCCCAAACGATTCCCCTCAGCTCATCTGGACACCCCCTCACACTTCAATGGAGGAAAACAAATATGCCCACCCAACAAGCCTGCGCTTTTATCTCCCGTGCTATGTAGCTGCACGAGGACAGTCACCCGCTTTTCACGTTCAGGGAGATAACCCAGCATTATCGCCTTCTGAGACAGACTGTACCTTCGCCTTACCCTGACCTTTCCAGAGAACAACTACCCTACGGCTCATACAATGCGGGCTCCTTCCCACAGCCTACGCGTCCTCACTTAATGCATCCGAATTGCTACGACGCTGAATGTAAATTTTGCTCAGAAGAACGAACACTCCGCCCCGTAATCGGGTGTGCGACTTTAGCCCTGAGCACCCTCCTCTCTTTCCGTCAAGTACCCAACAAGAGCAATGGGAGATGCTGATGTCCAGGCCCTCTCCACCTACCCTGCTTCAGCGGGTGGACAGAACACAGCCGCGCGGACTGCATATGGGCCCCACAGAAGAAGGAATCACTCCCCAGGGCTGCACTGTGGGCCGTTCAGAAATCTGAACAGAAGTATTTCTTCGTCCTCCTCCTTCTTCTCTGCCGCAAATCTCGTCGCCTCCGTCGGCGGCGGAGAGACGGAGAAGTAAGATCGTCTAACGCAGGGTTGGAGCTTACTTTAATTTCATAAAAACGTTTCCACTCTTGTGCTACACCAATACAACTCGACCAAACACCGTTCATGCATCAGGCATTTATTTAACCTTACCAAGAATATCTCTTTGAAGTAATAAATGGTGTCGTTAAGTGCATTTCACTTTTCTCTGGTTTTACTATTTGTAGAGCGATGTGAAGAATTTAAGTGATGTCGCATGGGTAATCGTTATGGGTGCAGTTTACAGCTTTGCTTTCCAACCACATTCACGGGGTGGATTGGCGCGATTGTTTTTTTCCACCTGCCCACCCCCGCTTCATATGTTGAGGCAGAGAAAGAAGCAGCAAAAAAAATCACGGTATAATCGAAGGAAATAAAACAAAACCCCATCTTTGTTGGTTTTGTGGATAGATGCGAAATTATAGCCTCCCCAGAATATCAGCGAACTCAAAAAATTATTGATGCCAACCTTATATGCCAAGGTTTTGACAAATACTGCTGTGTTTAGGTATGTAATGCATTGCTTTATGAAACTTCGTTTGCCGTATGCGGCGTGTGTGCCATTTCGCAATTGCTCGGGAAAATCCAGCTTCGCAATTTTTCAAGTTCGAGGCACCGACACATACATTTATAGTTCAAAAACTATACTTCGATATGAGGTACCATTGAACCACGCCTTCACTGTCCAGCGACTATCGAAACGCATGAAAACTACATTTTTCGATTAGATTTATTTGCACTTGATAACATTATTGACTGTTCTTGCCAACGCCGCCTGTATTAACATTGCCTGACGCGTCGCGCGCTTTTCAATGGGAAGGGTAGGGACGCTGTGGCGCGTGCCGGCGGACATCTCGCCTTACGTCAATGCTCGCGAGTCGCGAACGCTGCACCCACTTCTACGACGTGTGTCTGTCAGCTTGCGTGTTGGGCTTCAAGGGCCGTTTCGCTTACATCTTAGCCGCGACGGGGCGCTAGTTCTGTGGCGCACTGGGGATCTCGTTCAACGTGTCGCTCGCTTCATACTTGCTGCATTTTTCCAAAGATAAAGACGGAGGCGGACTGAAATAGTCTAAGAACCTACTGATTGTCGGGTAGACATATAGCTAACAGAAAAACGATATTTTCATATGGGGCAGCCATTATTTTACTGATATTTTTCTTTCTGGGGTATTTAGAGAAGAAAAAATTGCGTGCACGTTTTTTGTTCAGGCGCTCACTTCTACGATTACTTTCCAGTAATATCACGTGCTTGTAAACTTCAGAAAATTATAGGAAACAAAAGGATAAGCAGCTGCGATCCCGCCACGCTGTCCGGGCGCTTCTACAGTACAGTCCTCAATTTTAGAAATGCGTACCGATGCGGAGTGCGAACAGGGGGGTCAAAACAATACCTAAATGCGGAGGGGATAGAGGGGGGATGCCCCACTCAGAAAATTTCAGGGCCTGTGATCAGAGTAGATAAGCGCGCAAAGCCGGCATCAGCCTGCGGCAGCGCAAGGGATTTTGCTTCGTGACCAAGGAAGTTTTATCAGTGACAGGCCAAGCCAGACAGGCATGGTGAAAAACAAGAAGGCGTAGGAGCGCCGCCTGGGGAACGCTAAACAAACTTTCCACTATTTTGCATAGTTTCCGAGAAGCGGCGCTGGCTGGCGGACACGAAAGCACGCTGAAAGGCTACGGAGTGGGGAAGGGTAGGAGAGAGCAACAGGAGAGTGGCTGTTTGGCCATTTTTCGCTCACGCGTTAGGCACTGTTTATACAGGCGGCGTTGGTTCTTGCGCACTTCTGTGACACGAGTTGAAATTGAAGGATTTGATCCAAAGGGGGTCGTTCAGTCGATGATTGAAGATAAAAGATTACTGCTTAATGGTAGACAGCATGGTGCAAACAAACGACGGTGTACTTCAAAACATCCAAGATTATTTACACGTAATATTTTACAAAGCACTGCACAAGGCCGATGTTCTCAGATGGTGGGTGTCCGCAGACAAAAAGAGGAACGTGAAGACACTTCAGACTCCGTTGGTCCCTGCGCGGTACTCTCAAATTCCTTTTTTTTTCAAACCCAACCGCGAACTAGAAAAAGTGGATTTGCCGCATGATATGTTAGAATGACGCCTCCGCAAAGCATAAACTATAAAGCTGGGTTTTTGCACAACGTTTAAAGTATGCAGAAAAGCCACACTCAAAGGACTGGCATAGAGATATTGTATGAGCGACTTTGGTTGCAAGAGTTAATTGTGCGACAATAGGACACGTATCACCATATTTCATCGTGGGGCCCCCACAACTTTTGTAAGCCCAGAAGGAGTCTCCGGCACGCTACGCTACCGGCCGAGTACCACTGGCATAAAAAATCAGAGGTCGGGCAAATCCCAAGACCTGCGGGCAGCCCTATTTCATTCACAACGCCATATACTTAAGTTTATTTACCAAATTCCCGCCTCCCAAAGATAAGTCACAACAGAGAGTGAGGAGGACCAATCAATTAGCCAATGCTAGGCCGCTGAGCGGCCACAAAGAGAGTCAGTTGTTGTTTTGTACACAAATAGCCATGGGACCCAACTCTGTCACTCTCATGCGGAAAATCGAAACTCGAAAAACACGTTATTGAACAAACAACAACACAACAGGTACCAACTGAGAAACTACATCACTTAACAAAAAGCCTCCCGCTTCCCCGCTGCGAGCTTGCGATACCGAAGAATAAAAAAACGCTACGAGCCCAACGCAGCCACAGCACGCTATGTGTGGCAGCGTAGCACTATTGCTGCATATCAGGTGAGTCGCATCGTTTTCAATGATAGGGTGGTGCCCGGTAGGGTTCCTCTAACTGCGCGGCGTGATTCCCCTGGCGCTGATTTATCGAATCAAGAAGCAGTCGCGAAGAAGCGAGCGATAGCGGCATGTGTTCTGTGCTGTTAGGCCGCGCCTGCGCTGTGCGCGGTCTCGACAGCAGGCGCCGCGCAACCAGACGGCGCGGCGATTAGTTTTGGCCACCGCTCCCGTGGTCCGTTTACTTCAGCTCACGGCTGTACATGAACCCTACGCCCTCGTCAAGCCAACAAGCAAGTCCCACTCGTGCCAGCCGCCGACAACAAGGTCTTCAGCCGGAGTTTGGACTGCTTCCGGATAAAGTGAAGAAAGAAGACGTCATGACTACCACCATGATCCCCGCACGGGGCACCTTGAGCAATCTTGGTGACGGTACTGGCGATACCGCGGATCCCGAGCCCCCAAATATAAGCTGGATCCAACCGTGGCGATGTGTTTATAGGTGGAGGGTTAGAAACCACGAACGGTGGCCGTCGGAGCCCAGGTCAAGCTCCGGCGGATGGGCTCCCTGTCTGTTCACCAGGCAGGGAGCTCCGGGACCTCTTTGACTACCAGGGTAAGGTCAAAGAAGAAAGTACCCCCGTCTCCCTGCTTTTATACTATGCTATATGGCATTTTCAACCCCCCCCCCCCCCCCCCCAAACGTGATCGGTCCCTGAAAAGGGGCAGCACAGAAGTTTCATTCCCACCCCTTCCAACAACTGTCTTTTCAACAACCGTGAATAACTATGCTCGTTTCCTTGTGATAGCGTCAGCTGACTCAGCAAGACCTGTCGCTTCCCTGTCTGTATTCCTGGTTTCGAAATTCCTGCAAAACACAATAGGTGGAAAGTATCAAGCTAAAAAGCTTAAGACGGGAGAAATCCTTGTAGAACTCCATGCCGAACAACAAGCCCGCACTCTTCTTGAACAAACCCGCATCCATGATCTGGACATCAGGGTCACACCCCACCGGAGCCTCAACAGCTCCCAGGGTGTGATTTCTGAGGCAGATCTTCTTACGGAAACAGATGCCGACTTGCTTCAAGGTTTAAAGGATCAGGGCGCCACAGCTGTGCGCCGCATCACGATGCGCCGGGATGATAACATAATCCCCACGAAACATATTATCCTGACCTTTAACCGTTCCTCACTTCCTGAACATATCAACGCAGGCTTCATTCGATGCTCCATTCGTGCTTACATTCCGAACCCGCGCCGCTGCTTCAAGTGCCAGCGGTTCGGGCACAGTACAACCTCTTGCCGCGGCAAAACAACGTGTGCGAAATGCGCCGCGCAGGACCACCCCACCGACAACTGTAATTCTGACATCCTAACTTGTGCAAACTGCAGGAGCCAACATGCGGCCTACTCCAGGAAATGCGAAAAGTTCCAAATAGAAAAGAAAATAATCAATCTCAAGGTAACAGAAAAAATCACTTTCAAAGAGGCGCGGAAGAGGTTCGCCTCTTTCCCTCTTGGGAGGTACGCCGACGCAGCTCGCCAGGGGGCGGAGCGGCGTCTGGTTTCCACAGGGACCCAGTTCAGCGAGTCTGACCTGGTCCCTCCCCCGCCCCCCCCCCCCCCCCCCTCTGGGTTACCTCTGGCAGCCCAACCCACCACCACGCCGCTTGCTGAGGCAGCAGCGGTTGTGGTGGCAACGTCTTCTGTCGGGACCGGTGCCGCTCCCACCTCTGTCTCCCCATCCTCCAGTGCGTTGGAGGGTTCCGATGTGATGGACACCACGGGCCCCGCACCGACTCCCACCGCCACCGCACCGCCCGTGCCACCTCTGGCGCCTCGGACGACCTCGGCGGTGGCGGCTCAAACGAAGGGCTCCCGAGGGGGGGCCACGTTCGGTGGGCCCGGTCCGTCGGGCACCCCTCGGACATCCGACGACGAGATGGATGTCGGGCCGTTCCTGCCTGCAACGCAGCGCAAGGAGCGGCCACCGACTTCCAAGCCTACAGACAGGCCCAAAAAGCCCAATCCCAGAGTAACAGCCCCGAAAGACGACACATGAACACACACACACACACACTCCAGTCATTCTTAAATGTAAATAATGGGAACAGACAACATCATTCAATGGAACTGTAGAGGCCTTATCAACAATCTAGATGATGTGTACGAGATATTTCATTCACATCAGCCAAGTCTCATGTGTCTTCAGGAAACACACCTAAATAGTAAACATACTAACTTCTTGAATAGCTACTTTGTTTTTCGAAAAGACAGGCACACTTGCACTTATTCTTCAGGTGGTGTGGCCATAGTAGCCCGAAAATCCTTAGCGTGTCACACCATCCACCTTAACACCATGCTTGAAGCTGTCGCGATTCGAACAATTATTTTTGATAGGTTAATAACGGTATGCTCCCTCTACATCCCTCCGGATTACCAACTATCGAACACTGATTTTGAGGCCCTGATAGATCAACTACCTGAACCGTACTTAGACTTAGGCGACCTCAATGCACATAATTTAATCTGGGGCTCTTCCCGCACAGATGCCCGAGGTCGCCTAATTGAAAAATTTCTAACATAATCGGGAGCATGCCTTTTTAACAAAAACCAAGCTACATATTATAACATAGGACAAAACAGTTATTCACATCTTGACTTGGCTCTTGGCTCTGCAGTTCTTTTCCCATTTCTTGAGTGGCATGTGGACACAAACCTATATAGTAGTGACCACTTCCCCACCAAATTGACATACATAGGCATAGGCACAAACACTTCCCCCTCTCATAAAAGGTTCAATGAGGGAAGAGCAAACTGGAGTACATTCACACAAACATCTAAACTGCACTACACATCCATAAAACACCTACACGTAGGAGAGGCTACCCAACTGCTCACGGCGCACATCCTCGACGCCGCCGCAAAGTCCATTCCCCAGGCCTCCGGTGCCCCACGCAACCCAAGGAGGCCCTGGTGGAACGAGGACTGCAGGCGAGCGCGAGTGGCCCAGAACAAGGCGTGGGGTGTCCTTCGCCGGTACCCCACGTCGGCTAACTTAATTTCTTTTAAAAGAGCAAAGGCCTTGGGAAAGCGCGCGCGCCGTGAGGCAAAACGGGATAGTTGGAGCTCCTTCAGAACATCCGTAAATTCATACACAGACACACGCAAGGTATGGACACGAATACGTAAACTTAAAGGACAACATACATATAGCCTGCCCTTGGTCAGCACGACTGGGGACACACTAGAAGATCAGGCTAACACACTTGCACAACACTTTCAACACGTGTCAAGCTCTGCACACTACGCAAACACTTTCCTGAAACATAAAGCCTCTTGTGAAAAGAAGTCCCTACGTGACAACAACCAATCACAGACTTCTTACAACTCCCTGTTTTCACTACATGAGCTGAGGGCTGCTCTAAGCACGTGTAAACCCTCAGCTCCAGGCCCAGACAACATTACATATACAATGATACAGCACTTACACACAGACACTCTTGTAACACTCCTTCACCTTTACAAGGTAGTTCTTTCGGGGCACATTCCAAAGTCTTGGAGGGAGGCCATAGTTGTAGCATTCTTGAAAGAAGGGAAGGACCCTTCCTCTCCTGCTAGCTATCGACCCATTGCCCTGACCAGCTGCCTGTGCAAGCTTCTCGAGAAGATGATAAATCGCAGGCTCGTGTACTTCCTTGAGTACAACGGTCTTCTCTAGAGCTGCCAGGCAGGCTTCAGGGCGGGGCGATCAACGAACGATCAACTGGTAGCTCTTGAAACATATATAAAGGATGCCTTTGTGCATAAACAATTTTGTCTTACGGTGTTTTTCGACACAGAGAAAGCCTATGACACCGCTTGGCGGTACGGTATCCGCAGTGACCTAAAGTCATTCGGTGTTGCGGGCAACATGTTGAACATCCTTTGTAGTTATATGTCGGAGAGAACCTTTCGCGTCAGAGTTGGTTGTGCACTGTCAAATGTTCACGTGCAAGAAAATGGCGTGCCGCAAGGTGGAGTGTTGAGCTGCACCCTCTTCATAGTAAAAATAAACTCTCTTGGAAAGGCACTTCCACCTACAATCTCTTATTCTATGTATGTATGTAGATGACGTGCAGATATCCTTTAAATCGTGTAACCTGTCCATCTGCGAACGTCAAGTCCAGCTCGGCGTCAAGAAACTTGCCGGCTGGGCTGACAAGAATGGCTTTAATCTTAATCCCGCGAAGAGCTCGTGTGTTCTGTTCTCCAGGAGGCGTGGCGTCCACCCGGACCCAGACATCACTCTTGCGAATGTGCCAATTCCTGTGAACAAGGAGCACAAGTTTTTAGGTATTTTATTCGACGAAAAACTTACATTCATCCCACATATCAGACAGCTCAAATGCAAATGCTTAAAAACAATGAATATTCTTAAGGTTCTCTCACATCAATCTTATGGGGCCGACAAACAACTCCTGCTGCGCCTGTACACAGCGTTGGTGGGGTCTCGGCTCGACTACGGCAGTGTCGTGTATGGGTCGGCTACAAAAACAGCACTGAAAATGCTCGACACAGTGCTGCATCTTGGCCTTCGCCTCTCATGTGGCGCATTCCGCACTAGCCCTGTTGAAAGTCTTCATGTCGAGTGCGACAAATGGGGGCTAGGGCATCAGCGGGAGTATGTTGACCTGTTGTACGCATCCAAGATCGTGTCTCTGACCAACCATCCTTTTAATCCCATCATGAACGATACATCCAATTTACAACTCTTTTTAAACAGGCCATCTATTCCCTTACCGTTCTCTCTCAGAGTTAGGGAGGAGGCTTCTGCACTCAATGTCCCCCTTTCAGACACGCACAAGACACCCATTCATAATTTCATCGCACCATGGCATCTTCGTCCTGTAACATGCGACCTGTCATTCACTCGTGTAGAAAAAAATAAGGTACCCAGGAATGCAATTCTGCAGCACTTCCTGTTCCTGCAGGACAAGTACAGGTGCGCAGAATTCTATAGCGACGCGTACAAAACTGGTTCTACTGTCTCTTGTGCAGCGCACGGACCAAATTTTAGAGTTATCAAAACAATGAATTTTCACAGCAGTATTTACACGGCAGAAGCGTATGGCATTTTACTCGTCTCAAATCACATCCTCGAACATAAGATTCCAAAGTCCATCGTCTACACAGATTCTCTAAGCGTTGTGCAGGCATTGTCATCAGGAAGGTCGTCAAAAAACTATGTAATCAATGTTCTTTTAAAGGTCATAATGACTGCATATGCTTCAGATTTAGAAATAACCATATGCTGGGTACCAGGTCACCGTGGGATCCCTGGCAATGAGACCGCTGATCAAATGGCTAGTGCTGCTGCTCTCATGACCACAGTTGACATAACAACAGTACCTTACACCGATCTAAAGACACACATCAGACGACAGCTTCGTAACACATGGCAACTACACTGGAGTCAACAAACAGACAACAAACTACACGTAATAAAACCACAACTGGGACGCTACATAACTGACTCACACAACAGATTCACTGAAGTCGCCCTGGCTAGGCTGCGGATAGGCCACACACATGCGACGCACTCCCACCTGCTCACTGGAACTTCGGGACCCACGTGTAGCAGGTGTGGAAAGGGCCTATCCGTAGTCCACATACTAATCACATGCAGAGCACTTGACACAACACGACACAAACATTTCCTTGAATTATACAGACGACACATTCCTTTGCACCCATCATATTTTTTAGCCGATGAACCAATGTTTTCTAGTCAGCGTGTTTTTAAGTTTTTAGCTGAGGTGAACTTTCTGCAGCTCTTGTCATATCACGTGTAATCATCCTGGCCCTATACACCAGCCATCTCCATTGTCTTGTTTTGCATCACTTTATTGTCTTATTGCATCACTTTTACTTTTAGTCCCATGTTCTAGTATTTACGGTCTCATCACAATTCAGTAACTTCTTTTTGGCGTTCTTTGCCCATAGTCGGCCTTGCGCCAATAAAACCCAACTATCATCATCATCATCTACCACCATGATCAACGCAGGCACCATGACCATCGCTCCCAGTCCTGCCCTCGTTCTTCAGCAACCCAGGGAGCCCCCATCATTTCATGGGTCACCTTCGGAGAACCCCGCAGACTGGTTGGAGCAAGTCGAATGGGTCAGGCTGTTCAATCGATGGGACTACGCGGAGACACTGAGGCAAGTGTTCTTCTACCTTGCAGACTCAGCACGGATCTGGTTCGAAAACCATGAGAGCTCCCTAGAGTCTTGGAACGATTTCCGAACGCAATTTTTAACGACGTTCACCACGGTTGTACGAAAAGAGCGGGCCGAAGTCTTGCTGCAGACGCGTACACAACACCCTAACGAAAGTGTTGGTGTGTTTGTCGAAGAGATGAAGAGGCTTTTCAGGCGTGCTGACCCTTGCATGGCGGAAGAAAAGAAGTTATGCTTGTTAATGCGCGGTGTGAAGGAGGAATTGTTTGTTGGACTTGTCTGCAATCCGCCCAAAACCGTTTCCGAATTTGTGACCGAAGCCAGCCCAATTAATAAGGCTCTCGAGATGCGTGCTAAGCAGTAAGATCACACTTTTGTTGGCTTGGCCAATGCGAATTACGTTGAAAGCATGCCCATTCCGGCAGACAGCCTACGTGAGACTATCCGCGCAATAGTGAGGGAGGAGCTGCGGAAACAGCAAGTTGCGGAAACAGCAGCAGCAGCGAGCTGCGGAAACAGCAGCAAGTCGCTTCCCTTACCGATGTGATTAGGGATGAAGTGCAGCAAGCTCTGGGAACGTCAACGACGTCAGAAGCACCCTTCGAGCCTTAAGCCATGTCATACGCGGCTGCTGTTCGCCGGCCTCGCCTAACTGCGCCCTACCGTCACGAAACTCTGTACCGTCGCCCCCTGTCGCCGGCCTGACCACCTGCGGTGCAACCCCCCGCCCCAAGGAAGACCGAGGTGTGACGAACGCCCGATAATCGACCGCTGTGCTACCACTGCGGAGAGGCCGACCACATCTGCCGTCGCTGCCCCTACAAGAGGCTTGGTTTGCGAAGCTTCTCCGTCGACGCACTACGCCCCGACCCGGCCAGCGCCCTACTGAGATCGAAGACTACCTGTCCAACACCAACCGAGGACCAGCACGATTCAACTGTTCACCGTCGCCCTACCCGTACCAGTCGCCAAACCGCCGCAGCATTGCTGACTTCTCACGTGGAAGGTCCCGCAGCCCACGCGGCGGAAACTAAAAGCAGCGACTTCTGGAGGTGAAGTTGCAGGACGGCGGAAAAATGAAAACCCTCCAACGGCGCAGCGACTCGCTGAAGACCATGATTCACGACATGCCCTCAGCCCACCGACTTGATCTAACCCTGACGTGACTTCCGAACACGACGACAGCAAAGCGGCGCGACGCGTACCCGACACGACCGAACCTGCCGCTGAGAATACGACGAAGACGACGACGCATAGTGCCCGACCGTCAACACGTACAAGCAGAGATACGACGCCACGACGCACCTGGAACTCGAGGAAGACTGCATCTGACGTCAAGGTGTCCATCGACGGCGTTGATGTAGTCGCTCTCATAGACACGGGAGCCGACTACTCAGTAATGAGTGGGCCATTTGCGTCTAAGCTGAAAAAAAAGTTATGACCAGATGGGACGGTCCGCACATACGCACAGCAGGAGGCCACCTCGTGACGCCAAGTGGAACGTGGACATCGCGCGTCACCATAGACGGCACAACGTACCCTGCGGCGTTCGTCGTTCTGCCTAACTGCTCCCGCGACGTAATTGTTCGAATGGATTTTAAAGCAAAGCTTTTTACCTCTACCCCGCAAGGGTTCTTTCGCGACCGTTGGTGTCACCAAAAAACTCCAGCGAAC
The DNA here is from genome assembly GCF_048455015.1 of Haemaphysalis longicornis. Classification (NCBI taxonomy): domain Eukaryota; kingdom Metazoa; phylum Arthropoda; class Arachnida; order Ixodida; family Ixodidae; genus Haemaphysalis; species Haemaphysalis longicornis. Next base: position 112,317,174 of record NW_027526203.1, on the reverse strand, counting down.
AAATAAAAGAATTTACCGCCTCCGCCGGGAATCGAACCTGGAACCAATAGACTAACAAAGCGAGAGCCCGTCGTCTTACCGCTTTAGCTATGAGCACACGCGAAGACGTAGAAGACCGGTGGTGTACTCACCAAGCACATCTATGGGTTTTCCCCTGCGTTCTCGCTGAATGCCACGTGAAAGCGTCACGCGACCGCTCACGCCCATCTAGCGGCCCTGGTCGCACCTTGCTCATGTGCTAACAGTTAAAAACTTAAAGGAAGCTCACACCAATGAATGGCATCTCACTTCTACTACGCCAATGTGCTAAAGCCTGTGGCCTCCACTGTTCTCGTAAAAAATCACCGCTCCTTGTCGTCCGCCCTCACGCCAAATCAAGGAATACATTCAAATACACCTTGATGGCCAGGCCATCACTCCAAGCCCCAGCATCAAGATCCTGGGCCTACATCTCCAGGCTAACACTAATAGTGACGTCTCCTTGCAGCGCCTCAAAAACAGCATTAATCAAATCGTACACATGATCAGGCGAGTTGCCAGCAAGTAGCGAGGCCTAAAGGAATCCGCTACTTTTCGATTAATTGAAGCTTTTGTCTTCTCGAGAGGAGAGTCACTTACGTCAACCCACTGTCTTCTTCTCGACAAGGAGGACATAGAGATGCTTTATATAATGATTAGAAAGGCAGTCGAGCAGGCCATTGGTCTTCTCATGAGTGCGTCCACACAGAGGCTGCTTAGCACGGGGCTCCACAACACGGTGGAAGACCTGATATAAGGCCATCTTTCTAATCAGAAGGTCCGAATCAGAACTGGAGTGGGTAACCGCATGCTTCACCAGATTGGCTGGGCAGCCCAGAATGTCACTCCGCTTGACGTACTCCCAGACTCTTGGCGAGTGAAACTAGGGATGCTCGCTTCGCTAAGAAATATGAACTCCTCACATGACGAGGGTCACCGAGAGCACGGGCTCAAGCGCTAAACAACACCCTCGGTGGGGATCATGCAGTTATCCACACAGACGCCTCCAAACATCGAGGGCAGCAATACGCCATCATCGTGGCTACCTCCAGAACCAACCTCCTTGCGTGTACCTCGCTTAGGACCCAAGAAATGGCGGCAGCAGAAGAGGCAGCCATCACCCTGGCTCTCACTCAACCATGGGTTCGGAGGGTAGTGACCGATTCCCAGCAAGACCCGCCGCGGTGGCTCAGTGGCTAAGGCGTTGCGCTGCTGAGCACGAGGTCGCGGGTTCGATTCCCGGCCGCGGCGGCCGCTTTTCTGATGGAGGCGAAAAGCAAAAACGCCCGTGTGTACGAGATTTCGGCGCACGTTAAAGATCCCCAGGTGGTCAAAATTAATCCGGAGCCCTCCACTACGGCACGCCTCATCGCCTGCGTTGCGTCGGCGCGTTAAACCCTTCAATCAATCAATCAATCAATCAATCAATAAATCAATCAATCAATCAATCAATCAATCAATCAATCAATCAATCAATCAATCAATCAATCAATCAATCAATCAATTGAAAATCGATTCCCAGCAAGCCTACTGGAATTACCAGTCGGGTTGGGTGTCCTGACCTGCACTGCGCGTGCTAAAAACCACTCCCCAAACAGTTCCATTCAGCTCATCTGGACACCCCCTCACGCTTCAATGGAGGGCAACGAATACGCCCACCCAACAAGCCTGCGCCATTACCTCCCGTGCTATGGAGCTGCACGAGGACAGTCACCCGCTTGTCACGTTCAGGGAGATAACCCAGCATTATCGCCTTCTGAGACAGACCGTACCTTCGCCTTACCATGACCTTTCCAGAGAACAACTACCCTACGGCTGATACAATCCGGGCTGATTCCCACAGCCTACGCATCTTCACCTAATGCATCCGAATCGCTACGACGCTGAATGTAAATTTTGCTCACAAGTAGGAACACTCTGCCCCGTAATCGGGGTGTGCGACTTTAGCCTTGAGCACCCTCCTCTCTTTCCGTCAACTACCCAACCAGAGAAATTGGAGATGCTGCTGTCCAGGCCCTCTCTACCTACTCAGCTTCAGCGGGTGGACAGAACAGAGCCCACGCAGACTGCGTATGGGCCCCACAGGAGAAGGAATCACTCTCATGGGCCGTTCAGAAATCTGAACAGAAGTATTTCTTCCTCCTCCTGCTCCTCCACCGTCTCTGCCGCAAAATGTCGTTGCCTCCGTCCGCAGCGCAGAGACGGAGAAGTCAGATCGTCTAACACCGTGTTGGAGCTTACTTTAATTTTATAAAAAAGTTTCCACTCTTGTGCTACACCAATACAACTCAACCAACCACCGTTCAAGCATCATGCATTGATTTAACCTTACCAAGAATATCTCTTTGACGTAATAAATTGTGTGGTTAAGTGCATTTCACTTCTCTCTGGTTTTACTATTTGTAGAGCGATGTGAGTGAATTTAAGTGACGTCGCATGGGTAATTGTTGTGCGTGCCGTTTACAGCTTTGCTTTCCAACCACATTCACGGGGTGGATTGGCGCGATTTTTTTATTCAGTCACAGTTATGAAGGAGCAATAAGCGCTATCCTTATCAAGAAAGCTGCGGAGAGAACCGAAAAATTGTCTGCTGTTGCGTTACAGTGAATTTCTTTTTGTTCGGTACAACGCGTTCGTCAGTAATGTTGTAAGCCTGTGAAGCCACTTGTCGACAGTTTATGAGCCGATTGATGCCAGCGGACACGCAGACGGCAATTTCGCTTCGGTATTGGTGTGGTGAGCGGTTTCTCTTCATTTTCTTTCCACCTTGGAAAAGCTTGGAAATTATGTTCGCCTAATGTGCTTAAATGCTTCATCGATGAATTGGTTTGGCTTTAGAGCGTTCCGACGATCAGTTTCTTATAGTGACATTAGCCCCTTTGAATGCTTATTAACACGATAAAGGCCCCCAAAATTATTTACGTGGCTTCCGGCCACTTGCCTTCCGTGTTACGAGAAGTTCGAGTTACCTGCCCGACGGCCTTCATGTTGTACCTGTTTGCATTCTCAATATTTGTTTCGCTTTTACGTGCTGTTTATTGATATCCATGGTGGTATTCCTTCCATTTACAAGGTGCGACGTATGGCGAAATTACGCCGAAAATTCGCCAGCTATAAAAGGTTTTTTGGGCTAGCAAATTTACCAGAATAAGAATATGGGGCGGTTGTTAGTGGTGGCGAAATGAGCTCGTCATCTCACTTCATAATCATTTTATTATTCACAAACGCGTGTTTTTATGAAACATCGTTTCTCTAGAATTGCATAGTGTACAGCAAATGAACGCGGTTACCTCTGGAGCAATTTTCTGTATACGATAAATTGTACGAAGATGTCTCTTATGTTTGTGTAACCGACAGAGAATGCGGACATTTGTACTTACTATTCGAGATACACAGCTGTGTGCTATTGTGGCATGTATTGAACTTCGCTTGTCATACGTTGCTAATATAATTAGTGAATACACCCCATTTCCCGCCTGCTGCTTTTTCTGCCCCAAACAAAATTGTCACGCTTCGGGGCGTGCTGGCCCGCGCAACTAAGAAAGATATACAAACAAATGTTTTCTGCACGTGCAAATTAGCCCAAGAGAGTCCAAGCAAATTAGCAACTGAAAGCTGTCGAAAGCAAGATGTGCAGCAGCAGCACAATCTGAAAAGCAAAATGTAAGCGGTGTTTTTTTCACGCTTGCGGCACACAAAGACAGTCGCGCTCGTTCAGCCCATAGCAGACGATAAGCGGCACGGCGTTTCCTCCTCGCGCATCAATGAAACCGTTGCCGTAGCAGCATCGGTGATTTTTTTGTTGTTTTTTGGTTGGACAGTTTGGCCTACCAAGCACCAGGGGACAAATTGGCGCTAGTGGCGCAATTATCGGTTACCTGGGGGGTATACGAGCTGACCTAGCCGTGGCAAAAGCCTCACTTGACAGCAGCGGCTGCGGCAGTGTGGGAACAGCCGAAACGTCTTTCTTCAAACGCACAGGTTGGTTGGTGACCGTTTTCATTGCGGTTACGAAAATTTCTTGCCATCCTGTCGTAGCTGCTGCTGTCATAACTGCCAACGTCTGCTGTACGATGTCATTTTCGCTTCCTGGTTCGAGTTTCTGAGTGTACATTAATACGTAGTGACTGCTGTTGCTTGATACGTTGCTCATTTTTTAGGTCGCTCATAACCATGAGTAATGAAATTGTAAAAATGTTTGAGGATCTCAAACAAGAACTCAAGCAAGAGTTTCGGGAACTGAGAGAAAGTTTTGAAAGAGACCTGAGGAAAGAGATCAGGGAAATTAAGAACAGCATGACATTCATAAATAAACATTACGAGGAAATGAGTGCGTCAGCAAAAAGCATGGAAAAGGAAAACGCAGAGTTGAAAAAAAAAACATTGCTAACTTGCCGGGGGAATGTCGGGAACTAAGCGTCAAGTCGAAAGATTATGAAACCAGGCTCATGCAAAATGAGCGGTACCCGCGAAGCTTCAACCTAGAGCTGAAAGATGTGCCGCAGTTTGAAGAGGAGGAAGTCAAAGAAATAACAAGAAAGCTTGCCCAAGCAGTAAAAGTTCCGCTTGAGGATGCGGACATTGAGGCTTGCCACCGTGTGCGAACCGCTGCGAACGCAAGCTCGCCTAACATTATTGTGCGATTTGTGCGCAGGTCAAAGCGTGATGCCTTTCTTGAGAAAGCTAGGAAACATAAGCTAACATAAGCTGTATTCGACCAGGAACCTCCTCTTCCTATCTATGTGAACGAACATCTGAGCCCTTCTGTCAAACGATTGCTTGGCGCGGCGAAAGCCAAACGACGTGCATGCGGTTGGAAGCATGCGTACACAAAGAACGGAAAGATCTTTATGCGCAAAACTGATAACTCGTATTATGTTGCTATTAACTGCCTTGACGATCTATCTGCTATTATGCAACTGCATTGTGGTCTGGTAACTGTGAAACACTTCTTGAATAATGGGCATTCAACCTACTCAGATCAATCAGTTGATCAATCTAAAAAAATCAGTAACATCTTTTTAAATCAAAGCTTTCTACCTCTACCCCCCAAGGGTTCTTTCGCGACCGTTGGTGTCACCAGAAAACTCCAGTGAACAAATGAAAGAATTTACTGGCACCGCCGGGAATCGAACCTGGAACTAATGGAGTAACAAAGCCAGAGCCCGTTGTCTTACCGATTTAGCTACCAGCCCACGCGGAGACGGGGAGGACAAGTAGTGCACTCACCAAGCACATATATGGGTTTAACCAATGTATTCTCGCTGAAAGCCATGCGATAGCAATTAAAGAACGCTCACACCAACCCATGGCATCTCACTTCTAGTACGCCAATGTGCTAAAGCCTGTGGCTTCCAGTGTTCACGTGACAAATTTCATATCCTTGTCGTCCACTCTTACGCCAAACGACATTTCAAGGAACACATTCAAATACTCCTTGATGGCCAGGCCATCACTCCAAGCGCCAGCACCAAGATCCTGGGCCTACATTTTCAGGCCAACAACAAGAGTGACGTATCCTTGCAGCGCTTGAAACAAATCGTCAATAAAATCATACGCATGATCAGGCGAGTTGCCACCTTGAAGCGAGGCCTCAAGGAATCCGGTGCCTTTCGATTAGTTCAAGCTTTTGTCCTCTCAAGAATAACTTACGTCAACCCCCTGTCTTCTTCTCGGCAAGGAAGACATAAAGATGCTCTATATAATGATTAGAAAGGCGGTTGAGCAGGCCATTGGTCTCTCCATGAGTGCGTCCACAGAGAGGCTACTTAGCACGGGGCTCTAGAACACGGTGGAAGAGCTGATAGAGGGCCATCTTTCTATACAGAAGCTCCGAATGACCAGAACTGCGGCGGGTCGCCGCATCCTTCCCCAGATTGACTAGGCAGCACACGATGTCACTCCGCTTGATGTACTCCCGCACTCTTGGTGACAAGAACTAAAGATGCTCCCTTTGCTTAGAAATACTATCCCCTCACACGACGAGAGTCGCCGACAAGCACGCGCTCAAGCGCTCAACACCACCCTCAGTGGGGATCTTGCAGTTATCTACACAGGCGCCTCCCAACGTCGAGGGAAGCAGTACGCCATCATCGTGGCTACCTCCAGAACCAACCTCCTTGCTTGTGCCTCACTCAAGACCGAAGACATGACGGCAGCACAAGAGGCCGTCATCGCCTTGGCTTTCACTCAACCAGGGGTTCGGAAGGTAGTAACCGATTCCCAACAGGCATACCGGAATTACCAGTCCGGTTGGGTGTCCCGACATGCACGGAGTGGGCTAGAAAAACACTCCCCAAACGGCTTGTTTCAGCTCATTTGGACACCCGATCACGCTTCCATGGAGGGCAACTAGGGAAACTAATACGCCCACCAACACAGCCTGCGCTTTTACCCCCCGTGCTATGGAGCTGCACGAGGACAGCCTCCCGCTTGTGTCGTTCAGGGACATAGCACGGCATTATCGCCTTCTGAAACAGACCCTACCTTCGCCTTTCCCTGACCTTTCCATAGAACAACAAACTACCCTAGGGCTCATACACTCCGGCTCCTTCCCACACCCGACGCGTCTTCACCTAATGCACCCGAATCGCTACGACGCTGAATGTAAATTTTTCTCAGAAGTAAGAACACTCTGCAACATAATCGGGGTGTGCGATTTTACCCCTGAGCACCTCTTTCCCTCAACTACCCCTCTTCAACTTCCCCTCTTTCGGTCAACTACCGAACAAGAGCAATGGGAGATGCTGCTGTCCAGCCCCTCTCTGCCTGCCCAGCTTCAGCTGGTTGACAGAGCACAGGATGTGCGGGCTGAATAGGGGCTACAGTGAAGATGGAACCACTCCCCTGGGCCGCACTCTGGGCCGTTCAGAAATCTGAATAGAAGGATTTCCTGCTCATCCCCCTGCTCCTCCTCTTGCTCCTCCTTAGTTTCTGCTGCCGATCTCGTCGCCTCCGTCCGCGACGGCAGAGACGGAGAAGTGAGATCGTCTAACACCGGGTTTGAGCTTTAATTTTATAAAAAAAGCATTTCCACTGATGTGCTATACACTAATACAACTCAACCAACCAGCGTTCATGCATCATGCATTAATTTAACCTTACCAAGAATATCTCTTTGGAGTAATAGAGGGTATGGTTAAGTGCATTTCACTTCTCACTGGTTTCACTATTTTTAGAGCGACGTGAGTGAATTTAAGTGACGCCGCATGGGTAATCGTTGTGTGTGCCGTTTACAGCTTTGCTTTCCAACCACATTCACACGGTGGATTGGCGCTAATTTTTTTTCATCTCAGTGTTCTTTCGTTAACAAATAAGGAAGATGAAATGGCAATATTACTGGATATGTGCGGAGCTGAATTTAACGTGATAATGTTAACAAAAACTTGGTATACAGGGGCATAAAAATGTTTCACCCACTAGGCTACAATTCCTTTTCTCGCCATCGCAAAGACAAAAGAGGGGGCGGAGTCTTACTCCTAGCCAAAGAACACAACGTATATGCGACTGTTGATAAATTTACCGTAGTAACTCCGGACTACGAAGTGTTAAATGTCAGTCACAAAAGCCTTTTTTGCGTAATGTACAGGCCACCGTCCGGTAACTTTCGGGAATTTGTCTCATTTTTTGATTGGCTGCTCAGTTGTGCGACAGAGCAAAACTTCGATGTAGTTGTAGGTGGAGACCTTAACGAAAACATGCTCACAACTTCTCAGTCAACAAGGGAGCTAGATTCGGTCATTATAGCTTCTGGTTTTCATAATGCCATCACGAATCCAACCCGGATTACCGAGGAAAGTGTGTCTTTGATAGACGTCTTCATCACAAACTACAACACGCAGCTAGTGCTGGCAGACACTATTTACACGGACATTAGTGATCACTTTGCGATATTTATGCTGGTTTCGAAGTGCAGTCACCATTCCCGAAATGTTTCACAAGTTACACATGTTCAACCAATCACAAATTCACAGCTTCAATACTTTCGTACCGCTGTGAGCAGCGAAACCTGGGATAACGTTTACAAATCGGGAACTAGTGATGCCGCCTACAGAAGCTTTATTGACACGTTTAAAAGAAGTTATGACGCCAATTTTCCATTCAAAGAAATGCACAAACCTAAAAGAGCTCGAAAGCCATGGCTTACCTCTGAACTATTAAAATGGTTAGACATAAAAACAAGTTGTATGCAAATTTGATAAAAACAAGGGATCCCGAGATACTCAGAGAATTTAAAGTTTATCGAAACAAGCTTACATCTAAATTGAAAGCAGCTAAAAACTACTACTTCATCAACATGTTTTCAGAGAATAATATGCAACGCTCAGATGTTGTTTGGAAGAACTTAAATTCCCTGTTGCACCCTAATGCATCCGCAACCATTCCTGATAACTTTGTACACGAGGGACGGGAATTGCATGGTAGCTCACTGGCTACTGCCTTCAACCGATACTTTATCCAGCAGGGTCAGGTTGACAATAATGATGGAAGAAGTTCTTTTTCTGGCTACGATTGTTCATTGCATGCAAGTAACACCGAACAATCACTGTTTCTTACACCTACTGATTGCGCAGAGGTTTTCTCGTGCATTAATAGTATTAAAAACAGCAAATCTAGAGATTTAAATGGCTTCTAGATCGGACCTGTTAAGTATGTGCTGGACATTTATGCCCCGTGATTACCCACATCTATAATTTAATCCTCTGTTCTGGTGTGTTCCCCAAAGACATGCAAATTGGCCGTGTAACGCCCATTTTTAAACATGGGGACAAAAACTCTCTAAACAATTACAGGCCCATTTCCATATTACCGATATTTTCGAAAGGAATTGAAAAAATACTTCATATTAGGCTGTTATCGTACTTAAATAAGCATAACTTACTCCACGACTTCCAACACGGCTTTCGAAAACACCGATCAACGGAGACGGCTTTACTACAACACAAAGAAATAATAATAATAGAATCATTCAAAAACAAAACAATTATTGCAGGTATCTATATTGATTTCTCTAAGGCTTTCGATCTCATTAATCATAATATTCTACTATTTAAAATGTACAAATATGGGATCACAGGAATCCCGCATGCTCTGTTTGAATCGTACTTGTCTCATAGGGAGCAATTTGTCAATGTTGATAACGCTACGTCAACTCCTGAACCGATTAGTGCAGGTATCCCCCAAGGCAGCATATTCGGACCACTTCTGTTCATGATATATATAAATGATATAGTACAAGGTGTTAAAAACGCAGAAATGGTTTCTTATGCTGACGACACAACTGTTTCCGTTACTGGCGTATCTGAGACAGAGGTAGAGGGAAAACTAAATGATGCACTTGTTGAACTGAAGAACTGGGCAGATGCAAACGGCTTAAGAATAAATAGCAATAAAACTAAAGTGGTGTTATACCTGCCCAGGGAGAAAGCACTGAGCGACATCAATATTTGTTTAGGCAGCGAAATAATAGAAATTGTAGACAACGTAAAGACACTTGGCGTTATTTTTTCTAAGAATCGAACTTGGAGCGACCATGTTGACTATATTCAATCTAAAATGTTTTCAGCGGTTGGTAATGAATAGAATGCGGCATATTCTTCCCGAGAAAATCAAACTACTGCTCTACAATGCACTGGTATACTCCATCCTGCAATACTGCAGCTTAGTTTGGGGTAAGACAGGAATCACTAACTTAAAAAAACTACACCTGCTTCAAAAGAGAGCTATTCGGTGCATTTCAAATATGCCCTTTCTTTCGTCTACCAGCCAGCTTTTTCTAAAATATGACATTCTTCCTGTGTTTGCATTATATAATTACCAGTTACTAATAAGGTACAAATCTTTCACTAATAAAAATGATAACTTCATTACAGAACAAAGTTCAACTCTTCCGACAAGGCATGCAGAGAAATGGTTTGTACCTACTCCCGAACAACTTATGAAACACAATCGCTAACCTATATTCTGCCGGTCCTGCTTAACAGGCTGCACTCAGAGAATTTTGACCTAACTTCCCATCCCAACTCGCATAGTAGGTTACATTGCCAGGAATTGTGTAGCACCGTCTGAACTCACTTATTCTATTGACATCAGTCTGTTCCTTGGATTTCCCAAAATCATTTTTATTCTGATGCTCAATACCTTTTTGTTGCATAAAAAGACCCTGAACTTTTGGTTAACAGCAAGAGTGTTTAATATGCCTGTAATACGCCTTTCGGAGTTTGTCAGCAACATTATATATTATCCTAAAAACAGTCTTAGGCAGTTCTGCTTACGATATGTATAATGAATTTTTTTGTTATGTTGTGTGTTTTTGTTGTGTAATGGTTATTTCAGTTATGTTTTACCTATGACGAGTGTCGCACCGCCCACTATTGTATACGGGGCTGGAGCTTTTGTCAAGCTGGACTCACAGCTTATAGCTCCAGCCCCTTCCTCTCAAAGGAAAAATAAAGAAGTGAATTGAATTGAATTGAATTGAAATAGGATTATTCTACATTTTCGTTGAGCGTGCTGAGGATTTGAGGATTATTACGGGAATAGTAGGTTTTATGATAAACGCTGGTAATGAACTTGCGGTATGGGTTCAACCTTCCAAAATAATAGAGCGAAGAGACCTCCATCCAGCCTATCAAAGCGGCAAAAATCATTCCCAAGTCTGCAGCCAGCGTACTCGCAGTTTTATGTCGAAAAAAGCGGTTTCTGTGCACTATACATAGCGATATTGCTTTAATTCACTCGGTGCTTGAACCCAAGCTCCTCTGTAGCCCTCATCGTGTTTTGGTTCTATTATTGTTTGCGCCTTATACCTTTTGTCAGATAGCTGAGATTTTTCGATTATAAATATATCTCGTATACCATCTTTCGGAGCCGATCACCTTTGAATAGCTGATGCAACAAATTTCTGTAGTTCATGCACTGCTGAAAAAGTTGCTCACGTTAAAGAAGAAAGAGCAACTGAAATATTTTGCATTGAGTGTTTCGTACAATATATGGCAAGGGATCTCCAATCAGGAATTTTCCTATAGTGCGCCAGCATTCACGCCCCACCCGTTGCCCGTGGCGTCCTTCTTCGCTTTTTTTGCGTCACTTGTTTACAGCCGTGGGACTGTACCCGAGTCTTTTGTTGATGTTCTGCTTTTGCCTCACCTGTCTTCGGTGCTGTTTTCAACCCAGGGTTCTTTAAAGCGAAGGTTTCTTTGGCTTTCCTCCAGCTTTTCCACGGGCTGCGGCTGCTGCTGCTTTCAGGGAGGGCACGCCGCTGGGTTCTATCGTACACCGAATAACGCTGGCATCCGCTCACCGCGTTCGCGATGCCGAGAGCGGTACGCGGTGTATCAAGCGACCGGGCGCTGTGTATTACTTTCTGCGTCAGCGTGTCGGTTCGGTAATCCGTGACTGTTGTCATGTTTGTGAGTGTTATAAACGCAAAATTGGCTACTCTCACGTCAGGGATGAAACCAAATTTATATAAACCTGGAGATAGTAAGTTGCGCAGCACTGTTTGGTTGACATTGCGCTCTCCGCCCCCCCCCCCCCCCTCGCTTCGGGTCTCCGGGCTATAAGGAACCGCCGCCCACATCCTCCGCACCGTCAACCCACCTCTTGCTCGCACAGTTAATGCGCACCCCGCGCTGTTTGCCTGCTTACACCGTACAGTGCATGCGGTCTCCTCCAAAGCATCATCTCTTGGTTCAAGTCGAGAGGAAGGAAAGACAAGAATGAATGATTGAACGAATAAAATCTTTAATGAGAACAACAGGTGCTGTCTTTAGGGCACCCACCCGGAGGAGGGTATCCTGCTCCCTAGACCGTGATCCCATGGATGCGGCTGGCTGCGGGGGCCCTCATCACGAGGTCAAGCTGAAACGTAGGGTCGTTGCTGGTCAACCGCTCCGTCCAGAGCAGTACGGAGGGGCTGGGTATTGTTTGCGTATCGGGAGAGTGCCAGAAAAAAAATGCAAGGATATTGAGGCTCATTGCTAACATATATTTTGGCGCTAACTTAGCTAACGGAGCTCTTAAACCTCCGTTAGCTAAGAATTTCGGTGATGTTCACTGAAATCAAAGTGCTATTTACAGCGAGCTGTTACCTCTGAGTCGTGCCTGGCTCGAGTTCAGACAAAAGTGGCGCTAGCATTTCTGGAGCGCCATCAGTTATGAGCTTTTCTGATAGATATTCACTTGCAGAAACATTTTATTACTCCGCGCCTAAAGGAGCCATGCAGACAAAACACAAGTTTGGTTCATTGGAAAGATTGCCTCGTTAGAATCATGCTGACACCACTTTCAGCCGGGGGCGTAGCCAGGGGGGGGGGCACACCGGGGAAAGGGGGAAAATGCCCGATAGATTAGAGGGCAGAAGAAAGAGGGAGAAAGAAAGGAAAAAAAGAGAGAAAGATAGCAAAAAGATGACGTTCAGTTCGTGTCAGTAGTGGGATTGAAGATACTTTTTTTCTCTCTCTAAATCACTGCAATGACGCCAATCCTGTCCAGATGGGAGTACAACGCTGTCAGTACTTTGCGTTGAGCTGGTGGAAATGACCATGGACCAAGGAGTGCTTTCAAAGTAATTGGTCCTGGGCTGAGGCGCTGTAGTTCCTGTACAAGACTGCACCTTGCGTTGATATATGCGGGGCGTTCCAACAACAGATTCTCCACAGTTTCCAGCGATGCGCAGTTGTCGCAGTACGGGTTTTCGGTGACACCAAGCCAGAAAAGGTACGACTTCGTAAGGGCTGCGTTGAGACGAAGTCGGTGGTACAGCGTCTCTAATCGGCGCAGAAGTACCTCTGGTAGTCTCTGGCAGTCTGGCAGCAGTTCAGGGTGTATGTAGCGCAGGAAGGCATGGTGGTGCTCCGGAAGGGACCAGAGACGGTTCCGTTCCATTAAAACGAACGCCTTCGCCATGGTTGTGGCATCACGCTTAGTGAAGAAAATCTTCCTCACATTGCGCATATCCAGGCCCCTGCGAGCAGCTTCAACCGCCTTTTCACTTCCTAGAACACCTCAGTGACCGGGGAGCCACTGAAACGAAGGTGGTGCAGGTATGTGATGTCACGAGAGGCATGTTCATGAATGGTGAAGCAGTCGCTGCGTTGCAGGCTTTGGAGAGCCGCCTTCGAGTCCGTGAAAACAGCCCAGTGCTTTGGCCGCTGGCGTAAAATGTAGCCCATAGCTTACTTGATGGCGTGAAGCTCCGCGGTCATGCTCGAGGCGATAGGAGAACGTGTGGGCAGTAGAGTGAATAAATATTCCGGAGGAACTGGGCTCAGATGTGCAGGAGCCATCACTGAAGATGTGGTCTGCGTCAGAGTACAGCCAGCTGATATGGTGAAGTATTAATTGTAGGAGTCCAGAGGCATGCTCTTTTTGGAGTCAGTTCCGGGGATGCTGCATCTGATATGTAGAGGCGAAAGGGTCCAGGGGGGAAAATTAGATGGCATTGCTTTTGGTGCCTGGGAGGGAACGGAAATATTTAATGTCCTGAGTGCTTGCCCGAAACTCGAATTACCATTTTCAACCATGCGTGTTAGCGTATGGCTTTTGGCATGCAGCCGATGGCGCAGATGAATCCGCACAGTTATCCGCACAGTTTCCTGGAGTCGAATCACGTTCAAAGGCAGACAGCCAGCTTCAGCGATCGTACCTAAGCACGACGACCCTTTCGGGAGGCCGAGGCAGATGCGGAGGCAGTTGTTTAAAGTCGCATCTAGCGGCTGTCTGCTCGTTGGCGGACGCTTCTGAAGAACAGGGAGGCTGTAACGCAGTAAACCGTCCACATAGTCTTTGCAGAGCAGTACCATAGAGCGAGACAGTCACTGCCCCAGCGACTGCCAGCGAGATACCCGAGTATTTTTGACATTGCGGTTATTTTTGTACGTAGTTTCTTCCCTTCAGGAGCGCAGAAAGATTTCGGTCTATTAATATTCCGTGGAATCTTCGGTTTCGCACATATTGTAGGGTGCGGCCTGCGAGAACCAGTAGATATCGCTTCATGTGCTTGCAAGTAAAAGCAATGGCGACACTTTTCTCGGATGATAGGTGGAGTCCTCTGGGGGAAAGATACGCACATATTTTTCTGAGAGCTTTCTGTAATATTTGCTGCGGGGTATGACGTGATAGCGACGCACTTCAGATGCAGATGTCGTCCGCATAAAGTGTGACGTGAACGCCAGGTGCGAGTGCTCGCTTTAGATGGATAACAGTAAGGTTGAATAGCAGAGGGCTCAAGGCGGCTCCTTGAGGTACTCCTTTTTGTATAGTATAATAGGAAGTTGGGCCTTCCGGCGTGGACATGAAAAGTTGTTGCCCTTGTAGGTAACTTGAGATCCAAACGTAAAGTTTTCCACCAAACCCAAGAGCAGGAAGGAATGTCAAAATGGCATCACGCAAAACTGAATCAAATGCCGATTTGATGTCTAAAAATACGGCAATAGGGACGTGTCAATTATGCAGTTCCTCTTCCAGAGATTAAACTAGTGTAATCACGTTGTCAATGGCTGCTCTATTTTCGGGAAAGCGGTTCATGTCAGGCGGATAGAGTTTTTTGCTCTCAAGGTACCAGGTCATTCTTCTGAATATTATTTTGTCCACAATTTTGCCGACGCAGCTTAGCAAAGCTATTGGTCGGATAAAGTCATTCGTCGTTCGTGGTTTACCGGGTGAAGGGCTTATATGCTTGCACAACGAACTGTTTTCGTTCAAGTGCAATGCATACTCATTTTATAGCAGTAATAACGGTAAGGTTAACAAGGCAAGTTACAAAAATACACGTAAGCATATAAGTACCGATGTTCACTGCTGTTGGTAGTGGACGCACTATGCTTGTTTTAGCTGCACAGCAGTGCGGGGATTTGCGGTTGTTTAACCCGACACTGGCCGATTGGCGTAAGCGACATTGTCTTACATGACCCTGCTTGTCGAACATATCTCATGTTTCCCGAAACAATTACTACCTATCGTAACAAAAACAAGGCAGGTACAAATACGGTCAAAACCGAAGCAAGGGCGGAAAGCGGTGCGGAGCCGTATGGTGGTGCCATAGAAGGACTGACGGCAAATGAGGCTCCGCAGTCCGCTGCTTACTGAACAGCGCACTTGAAGTTCAGTTGAACACCCATCCTTGTGACGTCATGGCAGACGTCACGAAACACACGATTCGGAGAGAGAATCAAAATTTGAAAGCTAATTTCTTAGAGAATAAACATCATTTGCTGCGGGACAAGCTCTGAGGGCATTATAAAAAAACTATTTCGAATAAAACAAACTCGTATTTCTCTACAAAGCCCCTTTAAGTCTATTTTACTGGTTTTTCCTTGAAGGCACCGGCTTTTTAGAAATAGTCCTCAGTGAAACCCCGCTTTCCTCGGAATGTGGAATGGTTCAATTAGCTTAAATTATGCGTTTTGTAACCTTAAAGGTTGACCATTGTTGTGCTATAAGACGCACTGGAATACTTTTCTGAAGTAATAAATAGCGGTATATTTTTTCTCCTCGTGCAGAAAGTGCGTAGTACGAGTGGGCTACACGCACTCAACGACGTAGACGTTTCACCAAGCGTATCGTCTTGACGTGCATGACGTGCGAACAAAAAGCGTAGGCGGCGCCATTTAGCACCTCATCATAGCCTTACAGCTTTTTTCCCGCGATCGTTAGGTTGTGAACGTACCCGCGCACCTGACGACCCAGGGAGATTGCCATTGAAAGGCTAAGCCCACCTGTGACATTAGCGCCCCCGCATGCCCGGTGATCAGATCTAAACGAGCAACTATACATGGTACTAACGTCTAATGCCGGCGACCCACTTCTGTCGCCACTCAAGCCCGTAAAGTTGGCGAGGAGAGCGGCAGAATAGAGGACCTCGGAGAGTTTTTGTTGGTGTTCAAACACGAAACAACACACACCAGCTGCTTTCCGATGTGTCCGAAAAGTTTTGTTTCTATACAGGGGCGACAATACTAAGTTGGGCACGCAAAAGCAAGAGGCAGGAAACTCAAACACAGGCATGTGCACCTATCAACTCTATGAAGAGGAATATCGGCATCCTCAGCGGTCGCTGCTATAAGGGCGTCTTAGGACGGCTCGGTCCCGGTGCCCGAGGAGTTGTACAACGAAGCTGTCTGTGGCTCCGATCCTGCAGGTCGTCTCCGGCCACAGAACGATCGCACAACAATTTTTTTGCGCATGGCCAAAATCATAAAAAATAAAACGAGGTACTTGGGACTCCACATTTTGATGCAAGACGGCTTACATTGCCCGGGGAGGAATGTCTTCCCTGCCATGCTTTTATGTTTAGAAGTGAAACCGATATAAATGGTATCTGTGCAACAAGCTTGGCCTTTGGGAGCTAGCTTTCTCACAATGTTTGTTGCCCAGTAACGCATGACCATTTACAGCGGGAGTATGGCTACAGCCCCGCTATAAAAATTCCCCCGCATTTCCCCGAAGGGGAGTATGAGGAAGTGCGAAGCACGGGGTGATGCTATGAGGGGGAGTTTGTTGAAGTTTGGTGGCATTTTGCCCGTTAGTTACATTAACACCCCCTCGTGATCACGTTCGGCTTAACACGCCTCGTTTGTCCCTCTGCGGAAATCTTGGTGAATTAACGTGTATGTTCGAGAGATGTTCGAGAGGGAATGTAATCACGCACACCCACACACACACACACACGCAAAGTAAAGTGAAGCGACAGTATTTATTTCAGCACTTGTTTGTGTTGTCGTTGTATGCGACGGTCATTACGACCGCCTTGTGGTCGCTAAAGTGGACCGTTAAGGGTTGTTGCAGGACAGCCCTTACATTACAGTTCCTAGCAAAGGCCAGGTCTATATACCCGCCGTTGACGGTGGTCGGAGACTCCAACGGTAGGCACGTCATGGAGTAATTGTCGAGCATGTAGTCCGCCAACCACTCGCCGCCCTTTCGCACGTCCACGTTAAAGTCCCCGACCAAGACGACGGGGTCCGAGTCTCTTACGCGCGCACTCGCGCGTTTGAATGCGTTAAAGATATAAGGCGCGTTACTAACACTGATATCAGCGTCGCGTCCGTGGCTTAGTCGGTAGTGCGTCGCGCTGCGGCCGCAAAGTCCTCGGATGGAAACCTGGCGCCGGATGCTGTTTTTTTTAATATAGTGTAGTGGCCTGGCTGGCGCGCCGAGAGAGGGTGTTGCGAGCTGGAGAGTAGTAAAGGGGCTTTAGGAGAGTAGGCGAGGGGGGAGAGGAGGCGCTATGCGAGCGCCCTCACGTGTCGGAAATCCGGCGCCGTTGCTAGGCACGGTAGCTAGCTCCGTTGCTAGGCTGCGGACGGAGGACGGCGGTGGAAGCAGGAGTAGGCCCGACTAAGAAGTGCTTCGCACTTAAAACTGCTGTCAACCGCCGCCGCGTCTTTCCCGAATCGTGCGTACTCGCCACACGCGGCGTGACCCACCCCCTCACATTGCGCAATCCCGCGCGATACCCGCCAATCGTGTGTGTTCTTTGTCTGTGACGTCGAGAGTGGGCCACTGTCCTTATAGGTCAACATAGCCAATCTTCAGTATCGCTAAACCCGAACTCAGAAAATCCAACCAGAGCACCAGCATTCGCTGGCCTAACCCTTTTACAAAAGTGTAGGGCCCTGATTTTTTACTGCAAAGCAGTATATGTCTCACCCCCCCCCCTTCCCCACAGTTTTTATTCGGGTGAAGCCGATTTACTTGGAGCCGCTCCGGTGCTTCTTCCTTTTTCCGCCGACGCCTCTTTTACAACGATTATCACAACGGTTATCGCAACGACCGAAAGCCGCCGCCGCCACCACCGCCGATAATGTAGCCGGGGCCGTTGCCGCCTCAAATTCCACCTCAACGACTAGTTGCGGGTCCCTGCCGATTGCATGCAACTTTCATGTTGGAACGTCAGCGTGAGCACATAATTCTTCTTTAGCTTTAAAACCATTCCGAACGACATGAAGGCGTTGGCGGCCCTCGTTGACCAGCTGGTCATAGTTCTTCTGGTGGAAGAATAATAATAGATCTTAGTCTGTCCGGATATAAAGTATTACCTCTCTGTTCGCCGTTCCATTTCACGCCTAATTATGGGCTCATCCCCGTTTGCCGGTTTAGGCGTGCACGGGTTAGAGGTGGAGAGAGGGGGCATGCACGCACAGCCAGGCTTTATGCCGCAACCGAAGTCACTGGTTATGGTGGTGGGAGATTTAAACGTGGGACTTTCATGGCTCTGTGCGCATTGTCAGGTTTCCTCCGCATTCGAGCGGCTTGGGCGTGGATTGGTGTGTTGTACAGACAATAAGGTGCCTACGACTGGGCAGCGAAAGGGAGACCTACGTGTGTGTCCGCCAAAATAAAGGTCGAGGCCTTGGAGGTGTTAACTAGCAATGCGCGGGCGCATGTCGTTCGCTTGGAGGAAGAAGAGCAGAAACTGAGGAAGTGTCAGCCCGAACAGAAGCAGGAATGGGCGCGAAAGCAACGCAAAGCCGCTGCCGCCACCGTTGGCGCCTCAAGTTCCAGCGGCGAGTACCTGCGAATGCCTCCCGGATAAACAGCAACTGGCCCGCGTGGAACGCCGGTGAGGGCCAATATCACTTGTTCGCCTTAAGGGTCCATGAAGAGAAAATTCAACTTTGTTTAACTTTAAAGAGTTAGGCTTCAGTACCTCACTCAGCTCCATTCCGGAACCCGAAAGACGTTTAACCGATAAAAACGCACGAAATACTTAAAAACTTTCAAATTTCGCGCCACAGTGACGTGTTATCGGCGCGAGTGATGTCATATGGGCCAGCACTAAAAACATAATTTTCAGGGGTTAGGTGCACGTTAGCATTCAAGTGATTCGATCAAACGAAACTGGCGGCCCCACTACAATTGTCCCGTCATGTGTCCTGGCTATTGATTAGTTCAGCCGCCGTCAATTGCCCAAACAAGATTCTGTGACGTCATAGAAAAGTTGCCGGAAACTGGCTAGCGAGTCGCCACAGCTCCACACGTTTTCCTTAATATCACCGTTATTTTTTCGAAGTTTGCGATGAAATCGGTATCATTTTTATCAGGACAAAGTAGCCTTTCTTATGAACCAAACTTGCATTTTCTCTTCATGGCTCCTTTAAAGGGCTTTCAAAGCGACACATGTACAAGAGTGTCTTTCACTTCTAAGCACCTGCTCATGACCGCTTGGCGGTTTATACGTGCACGGGTTTGGGGTTTAGGAAAGGGGGGGTGGACATCCGCAGCTATAGATTTCATGCCCTTACTGATGATATGTCCGTTGTGTTGGCGTGAGGTTTAAACATGGCCGTCAAACAGCCCAATGCGTCTGGTCCGGTGCCATCAGCGATAGAGTGAATTGGGTTGGCGTGTTGCACAAGGACTAATATGCCTACCACGCGGGAGGGAAAAAGACACTAGGAAAGCCCGGGTCTTCCCAAATTTCATTCAGGTAATTGGGTAGGAAGTATGCTCAGTCGTAAATTACAAATAAACGTGTTTTGTTTCATGCACTCCGTGGAAGACGTGCAGGCGGCGCGCGCGCTCACCAGCCGCGGCGCGAGCCCGAGCCCCCAACTTGCGGCGGAGGAAGACGACGAGGTGGTGCCACTCACCACCTACAAGGACACCCTGGAGTGGTACCGGACTAACCGCCGGACGCTACCCCCACCCCACCCTAAGCTGACGCGACGCGAAGCAGTGGTGTTTAGGCAGCTGCAAACACGTGCGCTGATGACTCCAGTAATAGCTAAACACATATGCCCGGAGGTGTACCCCAGTGATGTGTGTGTGATGTGCAAGAAGGACAGGGCCACGGCGGCCCACATCCTGTGGGACTGCAGAAGACACCCGAGCGAGGCCAGTGCAGCAGAGACGTTCCCGCCGTACCTTGTCAGTGCGGCGGCGTGCAAAGACTACGTCATACAACACCTGGCCGTCCAGCAAGTGTCGGACGCCCTTGAGCTTCAACGCCCAAAAGTGTCACCTCCACCCGGGGGTAGGCAGAGTAGGTGACGGAAGCCGAGAGGCCGGCTGACACGACGTGAGGCCGCGTCGCGTTTGCAGGACAAATGAAGATGTTTTCTCTCTCTCTCTCTCGCCGGTTATCCTTCACAGAGTGGAAGGGCACTAAATTTTTAGTGAGAGGGCTCTTTATTGGATGAAAGCCGAGATGTTTGTCGGCATGTTGTGTAACTCACCTGGAGCAATTTTGCGGTGCAATCCACGGTACGCTGTGATTATAACCATAAACGCGGTACGTAGATTGGAAAAAGATACACTTTTCAGTGGCTTTTTACGTCGGTGTGGATATGCTTAACTAAGGCGGTAAGTGTGGCGAGTTGGTTATTAACTAAGGAAATCATCGTACTAGCGAACACTAAACAGAGACAAAGGTAAAAGAGGCGACGAAACACACGCTAGAACTTCAACTCAATTTATGCAACAGAAACACGAAAAAAGGCTATATGTACATGAAACGGGGAAAGGGTAAAAAGCAACGAAAATAAACCAAATAAAATAGTATCGAACTCGTCACACTTGCTCATATAACAGAGCCACCTCACAGTGCCCGCCAATATCTAGCGTGTGTTTCGTCGCCTCTTTTACCTTTGTCTCTGTTTAGTGTTCGCTAGTACGATGATTTCCTTAGTGGATATGCTTACTCTACGGCAAGTTTTAGAACTTACTGATGCCTGCTTGCGCTGGAGCGGCTTTCTAATCCATACCAGTGTACGCGTGGACGCCCAAAAAGTATTTTTGTAGTTATCAAGTGTACAGCGCAGTGACCTCCCGCCGCGGTGGCTCAGGTGGTAAGGCGTAGTGCTGCCGAGCTCAGCGACACGGCTTCGGTTTCCGGCCGCGGCGGCCCGTGCGCTGAGATTTGGGCGCACGTTAAAGATCCCCAGGCAGTTGAAATTTTATTACGGAGCCCTCGACTACGGCGTGCCTCATCGCCCAGGTGCAGCTTCGGCGCGTTAAATCCCACAAGCTTGGTTTGAAAAGCGCAGTTGCAGAATTAAGCACACAGATAACAAATGATAATGATTATAATTAGTCGGAACGTGCGATACCACGTGAAACCATGCTAGTAACAGCGTTAGGAACTAATCAATGATGCCCTAATGACAACCTCATACATCGAGGTAAGCATATTGCGTGATTTCTGCAAACCCTTCTACTTTGCTGACCAAAACATATCCCTATAAAGTCTCATATTTGAAGCATCAGCGACTAGTTTTTGCGCTTTGATTTACATGTAGCCGCAAACAAACTGCATAAATATTTGGTAACATGTGCCTTTTTTAGGTCGTCAGAATGGATGTACCACAAGTGGCGACACTTTTCTCGTTAACGTAAGGATCAGACTCATTGGCTCAAGTAGGCCGCATCTGTTCTGCGTGCTGACAGTGGCGTATTTGAAAGGGAGAAAACAAAAGCGGGCTGCTGGTGAGAATCCGCCTCCCATCAGGTTTCAAGACAGGGTGGGCTGGCAACGGTCGTGGCTGTAGACGTCCACCGAGAGGGCGTGGTTGTGGTGGTAATGTTGCAAGCCCTGATAGCGTAAATAATACTATAGCATTAGACAACATATTTTCATCGTGGTCGTTATGTTAGATAAATTTCGCACCCCCTTGCCGTCCCTCAAAACGAACACGTTATTTCACGTTTGCGACCACGGTCCTCATCATATTGAATCGCTCATTGCAAGAAGCATACTGCTTGCTGAATACGAACCACGCCGTGATAATTCATCATGGGTGAACGTTTCACAGCTTGTATTAAGCCTTAAAATGTTTAGGTGTTTCCCTTTATAAAGAAACACTCAATATCAATTAACGACACGTTCTTTCTAAGGAATGGGCTGTAGAACAGAATTTGAACACCGGAAGCTTTATAAAGGTGGAAACGTTAGGACACCTGTGCAATAATGTTTTGTGTGTGCCGGCGTGTGCGGCATTGTATGTTACGCTGAGCGAGACGGACCTGCGGACGCACCTGCGAAAAATCCTGTTATCGGAGCTGGGCATGCATCCTATTCTGTAATACAAAAAACTAACTTCAAATGCAGTTTCATACGACTTGAAACTTGCAGAAACAGCCCTTAAGCAATTCACAGCCACAAATATTTGGGCACGCCACTACGACCATGTTTGCATTGATATTCTGGCAGAGACCACCTAAAAAAATTACACCATCTCCCCGAAGGGAAGTATGTGGTGATGCAAAGCAGAATTGTTGGCGTCCATTCAGCTCATCAGACGGTGCAGCGTGTCTCAACCGAAGCAGCAAATGAGGAAGCGACGCGCGTACCGGGTTTATTATATAGAGCAGATGGAGGGGAGAGGAGGAGATGAGAGAGGAGACGCGCATGCGCGCTTATACCGCAGCTGTCGTGTTGCCGTTATGTTGAGTGATCTGGTGTTTAGTAGCGCCAGAGGGAATTCCACGTCCGGGTCCACACCGGTGCAAAGGCACGCAAGTACTGTTGTGTTATGGTGAGTAGGCGGTGGTGCTCGAGGCGCCGAAACTCGTCCGTCATCTTCTTGTCGATGTTGTCGTCTCGTGGTAGAATCGGTGGTATCCGTCAGCGTGGTGAGGTAAAGGTTGTTGACGTTGGTGCACCGGCTGAGAGCAACGTACACGCCCTCGTCTTCGCAGCTTTGTCTTCTTCTCCTTCTTCGTCTTCAGCGGTTCCCCTACGGGAAGATGACGACGGTGGTTGAACGCGAAGCTATCTCATGATGGATTCTTTGGTTGGCCAATCCCTAGGGGCATCCTGCCACAATCATCATCAGAGGCGCTGCGGACGGGGCACGGACGCGGGACATCCCCCCGAGCAAGAGACGCTAACATCCTCCTCTAAAGTTTTCAGTTCGTCGTTTCTATTGACGTTCAGCTTCGCGTGTCTTCGTTGTATCAGTAGCTTCTTGACGTAGTTTGAATGAGTCAAGGAAATAAGGCGCGTTCGTAGCACTTGCTCCTGTCTCGGTTTTGTAGCGCAGTGGGAAGAGCGCCGCGTACCTCCCGTTGCGGCCAGAGAGTCGTGGGATTGAGACCGGGCGCCGCTAACTATTTTTTTAAATGCAGAGCATTTCAGTAACTCACGATGTCACCCTCATTGACGTCCGTAGTACGCACCGTCGTTGTCCCTACTATATAAAAAAAAACACTATCCGGCGCCCGGTTTTAATCCCTCGACCCCGCGGGCGGAACGCAATGTACATGGTGCTCTACCCACTGCGCCACAAAGCCGACACAGAGTGGGACGCTACGAACGCGCCTTATATCGTTGACTCATTCAAATTACTGCTGACGAGCGCTCTCTCGTCAGCAGTTGCCACAAGTGCAACAACATTAACGTAACGCAAACTACTTAACGTCGTGCGCCCCCGGGAATGCTCTGCATTTGATCGTGCCCCTCGCGAGGGGGATGTTTCACTGCGTCTTCTCTCGGTCGCGGGACCCGTGGCGCCATCTGGCGGAGGCGCGGCACAACTCGTAGCACTTTGAAAAGATGCGGCGCCAGCCAGCTGTGTGTGTGCGTGCCGCACTTGTACAAATGGCGAGTGCATTGGCTGTCCACAGAGCAAAGCATTCGTGCAAGTAAGCCGTTGCAGTCAGTTTTTTTAATTAGGAAGTTTGTTCTCTCCATGTCGTACTTCTGTCCTGTTTTGTCTATTGTTTCCTTGCTACATAGGCCCTGTGGCAAAATGACGTAATAATAATAAAAAAAAGGTTGGTATGAAAACGCACGCGCTGCACGTGCAAGTGAGACTTATCACTCCTGCTTCGGAACGCCAGTCACTTCCAGGAAATGGAGCCATTTTTAGGGCACCGTGCACTGCTATCAGGAGAAGCTGTCTGGAAAGAGTACGACCTGAAACGAGCAGATTCGAAGGGATCGCTTAAGGCATGTTTGTTCTCGTCGTAACCTCTGTTCCAAAGTATTGCACACGCCGCGGCCTCTACAAGCTCCGCTAGACGAGACCAAGTACACCGGCCAGGAACAGTCTCCACTGGAGCGGGTATAGAAGAAAGAACTGGCCTCTCGGCCTGGGCGACGCGCTGGCATGAAAAGTAACTAGTGGAGCGCAAATTAAACGGCGTTGCTAAGCGATGCTGCACTACGATCTCGCGCCGGGAACCTATGCTACCAAACGCGCGCACTGGAGCGCTGCGAAATTATTTAGACTCCAGCATGCCCGAGAGTTGACCAGCGGGCAAGCTAGGCGTTCGGCGAGCAGTGTCAGACCTGTACACTATCGTCGTCCCAGGGAATCACACACCATTACCATCTGGAATATATGCCCCTGCGCACAAAAGCCTCACAATAAGGAAGAAGAGCGCCACCTTTTAGGCATTCAAACAGCATTCCCTACCGCACTATAGAGACCACATTACGGACCCTACCTTTTACTAATTTATAGTGTAGAGGGACAGATGCGGACAACGGACGGACGCCGGACATAGCCCCGAGCAAGAGATGCTTTGCATCTAAAAACTAACGTTGTTCTGCTTCACTGTAGATGAGGAAAGATAACATCGCCATACAGAAATACTGCGTTTAATTTCCATTGCTATTTGAGAAAAAAAAATGCTCTAGGTGTGCATTTCGTCTCCTACTCCCCACATTGTGTCAAATCAAGTTTGACGTGCCCTTCATACTGCACAACACATGGTTCAACCAAGTAGAAGAGCCATCAGAATATCAGAATCATTTCTTCGATCAAAAAGTACCTTTTGATTTCACTATTCGGTAAGCTTTATATACTGCCGCTTGGGAGAGTTCGAAATCATAATATAGATTCATGAATTCCACGAAATGTACTGACCCCAACAAAGCAGTCGTCGTCTTGTGCATCGTCGCCACCACCACCATCGACATCATCACTATCACCATCATCAGCCTGGTTGTGTCCACTGCCGGACGAAAGCCTCTCCCGAAGAACTCCAGCCACGCCGATCGAGTGCCAGCTGAGTCCATTCTTTCCCCCCAAATGTTTGTAGTTCATCTTTCCAGGGAGTCCTCAGCCGACCCCTATTGCATATGCGGTTTTTTGGAAGCCAATCTGTTAAACGGATGGTGCACCTGTTGTCCCTCATACGCATTATGGGACCCGTCTATGCCCATTTCCTTCGTTTAATTTGAACCAGAGTGTCCTCCACCTTAGTCTGTTCCCTAATCCATGCGGCTGTTTTTCTATCTCTCAGCGTTACTTTTAGCCTTCTCCGTTCCATGGCCCGCTGGACTAATCTCTTTTCATTCAAGTCGTTTGGCAAGACTTCAAGTTTCTGCCCTGTAAGTCGTGACAGAGGAAGCTTACTAGTCGGGATATCTGTATTCTTACCAAAAGCAGCCCACCCCATGCTTATTCTGCGGGTAATTTCCCTTTCATAGTTTCGATCAGCAGCTATGACTGGCCCAAGATATACGTATTCGCCGGTTTCCAAAACTTCAATACACACCTCAAAGTCACGAGTCTTGGCCTGCTTATTGGACATTACCTTCGATTTTTTCGAGTTTATTTTTACGCCTCCCCCCATAATTTCCGTGCACAATTGGCAAATCATGCGCTGAAAATCACGGCTGCTTTCACTGAGCAGGAAAATGTCGTCTGAGGTGACTGAGATATTTCCCCTTGGTCTGCACCCGTTTTTTCCTCCACTTAAGGTTTCTGAATACATCCTCCAGACAGGCTGCAAGTAATTGGGGGCATATTGTGTCCCCTTTCCGGACACCCTTTTGTATGGGAAACTTGTAAGTTCTGCGATCGCGGTGGGTAGTTACCGTGCATCCGTCGTATATATATTGGAAAAGTGCAATGTATGGTTCGTCGACTCCATGTTCACGTAACGCCGTTACTACTGCTTTTGTTGGCGCTGAGCCATACGATTTTTCGTAATCTAGGAGTGCCATATACAGCGGAGCATTATACTTTGAACATTTTTCTATTAGCTGTGTGATAGCGTGAATATGGTCTAATGTTGAGAAACCCTTTCTGAAACCGGCCCGTTCTCGTGGCTGTTGAAAGTCCAAAGTGGCGCTTATGTGCCTGAGGATTACATTGGTAAATAATTTGTAGGCAACTTGGTAAATAATTAGCAGGACCGTAATTTTAAGCTCTTAATTTCGCCTCACCTTCCTTATGTAGAAGAAATAAATTCGCATTTTCAACACCTTTGGCTCCGTTAGAGACCTCAAGCACTGCGAGAATAGGGCTGCAAGCTTTGTTAGCACAACGTGCCCTCGAAAGCACAATATATCAGTCGTAATGTCATCGTTTACTGCAGCTTTCTTTCTTCATTGCTTGGGGCGCCGCCGCAACCACATCTGTCATACCAAAGCAGTATCACTCATAAAATCTGATTCAATTGAAAGGAGTCGCTAAGTTCCAACAGTAACAACGTTGAAGTATTAAGTATTAAACAAGATTGTGCTGCAGTTGAAAACATCACAAAACATTCAAACTTATTGAAAAAGTTCCAAGCAGACAGCCTACACTGCCAGACAGGATTACGGCATACGAAAAAATCCTGCTTATTGATTCACTGTGGGGCTTAACGCACGCATAGAAGTCACACATGGGCTACGAGGCGCGCCGTAGTGGAGGGCTCCGGACTAATTTTGGCCACCTGGGGATCTTTAAGGGGCGTCCAAAATCTCGACACACCGGCGGTTTCGCTTTACACCTTCACCAGAAAAGCAGCCCCCTCGGCCGGGATCGAGCCCGCGTCCTTGGGATCAGCAGTACAACGTCTTAGCCACTGAGCCACCACGGCGGTCAACAAATTTTCTAATATAGCAAATACTAGTTCTGCCGGCTATGTAATCAGGTGGCTATAAGACCTGTTTTTTATTTTGTTAAGTTAATAAAACTCCTCGTCGTGTTCCTGCAGCCAAGAGATGTTCAGTTGCTAAATGCAATGCCCACTAAGGCCATCCTTCGCAGAAAAGGTGTTTCAAGTCAGTCCCTGCCGAGTTGTTCCTTGCTTCCCCGGCCGCTTGTTTGTGCTCCTAGAATTACAATTACGGGCCGACTTTCCCAAGAATGTGTTTTGATGATTTTCATCTCCGAACGAGACTTTCCAGAGTTATCTAAGCTGCGCCAGAGAGCTTATAGCTGCAGCTATTAATGAGAAGAAGCTGCTATAGTTCCCTGTGGTGCTCTGGCCTGTTGCTTATCGCACCCCGGAAAACACGGTCCTCACGGCAGGGGCCTTTGAGGTGCGACAGGTTTTGCCCAACCGCGCAGTCGCGATCGTGAGGCTTCGTCGAGAAGGCGGCCTCTCGACAGGGCACACATGCGCGCACGCAGGGTGTAATTACAGCCGGCCGTGTTTGGCAATTAAGGATCACAGCTGCTTCATTAGTACGGAAATCTGGCGCGTAATGAAAGCTGGCTTTCGTTTATCTTCCTTTCACCGCCCTTTGTGTTTGGGCAGGGCGGGGTCCATAAAGGCTTCCCCCGATACGGAGACGCGCTCCGCAGCACTCCGATGGGTCGTCGGATAGTCATCACTGCCACACCGTGGAAACAGGTCCACACTTTCTTGTTAGCAATGACTACGAACGCTCTTGGTGTGGCGTCTACCATTATGGCGGGAACGCCAACTGAGTGTACGCGACGAAAAAGCGATGTTTGTCTGTCTGTCTGTCCGTCTTTCCGCCTGTAACTCGATTCAGCCACCCGGCCAAAGTAAAATTGATATTGCGCAATAGTCTTATATGCTCACATCCAAATGTAAACGTCTAAGCCCGGTTTATATGTTCATACTTGTAAACTTTGTTGAACAAGAACAAGACATTACGCAAATATAAGACAGGAAATTAGTACACAAGGGACATTTACAGTGTTCTTTTAATAAAAAAAAATTCATGGATGCTTGGTTTTTCGATAAAAAATGATTTTCTACATCTACTGCAGAAAACCGCCGCCTCCTGGCGGCATATGAAAAATCACGCGGCAACAGCAACGAAATGTTCCACTAGGTAGGTTCCATGTTCTGCTTGGAATGCACGTGGAGCACGGCCACGCGGTTCTATAAACCTTGTAGTCGGCCGCCCCCATTCACGCGCGTCTCCGCCGTACTGCAGCGCTGGCATCGAGGAACCCGGCCTGTAGCAGTGGAACGCGGTAAAATCAAATCGCCTTGCGCAAACCTTTAGTGTGTTTACCTTGGGATGAGCGCGACGGTACAGGAACAGCATGAGAGGTGAGCGGGAAAGCAAAGGGGGGCATTTCCTTGGCAAATGTCTACAAAGACTATCGTCTTTTGACGACATTTGCAACGAAAGGAGCAGATACGCGGCCAATTTATTTATTTATTTATTTATTTATTTATTTATTTATGTTTATTTATGTTTATTTTGTGGAACCTAGGCCATGTGTTTAGATCCAGGCTGGTTTGGCTCAGTCTCGGGGATTTCTTTCTCTCCGTCTGTAGAATACGCCTTGCGGCGGCAACGTCACTTCTCTCACGAATGGTGTGTTATTTTGAATCTAACCTGGAAAATAAAAAAAATCATTCCAGAATGGGTCGGTAGATTACTACATCATTCCGCAGAACTTTGTTTATTGTCATGGTCAGTTCACCGAAAGTCGCAGACATCTCCGAATTCCCCTTTGCTATTAAGACATGGCCTCCTATCCGGAAGCCGTTTGGTTACAAAAACGGCTGTAACCCATGCTTTATCAAAACTATTGCGAAACAAATTGTACAAAATTAGACTACTTAAATGACTGCATAACCTCGAGAAGTTTTATCTAATCAGAAATCAGAAAAACCTCAGTCGCAGTTTCAAGCCAAATAACAAGTGGCCACTTCTACTTAATTCGGGCGACATCAGGAAGCCGCCATGAAATGCATAGCCCCACTTTTGCCTACTAGGTTAAAACGTGTAGTTCTTTGAAATTTTATTCGCCAAAAAACTATGAAAATGCGAAACTACAAACCACAAACAGCCGTGTTTTCTTTCTTGCACACGTTCAGAGTGCGCGTAAGTTTTTTGGTTCCTGCACTCGTGTGGGTACATCGTGTTTTGTGTCGCGGAATCTTTGTTGCGCTGTCCGGCCACGTTTGCTGCGTGGGTTGGGTGCGACTTTTTATACAGTGCCAAATAGAACCAGGATAAACTAGGCAAGTGCAAAACACAAACCATGTTCATTGCGCCAGGTGGGCCACATAATGGGGGTGGAATTAAGCATTGTACAATCCGCTGTTTTGTGCTGACAACTTTAGGACAAATCCGTTGGCTTTCACAACTGAAGAAGGAAATGACAAAAACTGCCTGAACTATCAGAGCCCGGTTAAATGGACAAGTATAAAATACAAAGCACCGGATTCACGAACAAAAGCACCGAATCGGTCTGTTGTCTGGTCTAGATGCCTCTTTATTCAGTTGCGCCCTCGAAACTCGCTGGAGCAACCGTTGACGTACATTGCAAACATTGAGTAATCAGGCTTTTCTGCTCATACCCAGCTTTCTCGCTCAAAATTACAACCTCTTGGGAACCTAGAAAAACCACTTTAGGAAAATGATATGTGGCAGAAAGCTAGAAGTCAACGTGAAGATTAAAACGTTAAAAGAATATTTCAGTTTTCTGAATATTTTTTGTGTTATTCGCTGTCAAATCTAACTCCCCATGCATTTCTATGGGATAGTTCCCATGGCTCAGGAACCCAGTCGCGCAACGTGCGCGACTTGAAACTGTGCACAAAGCAAGTATTCACCCCAAGTAATAGCTGTGCAAAATAATTTTTTATTTAGCTAAAAAATTGCAGAGTAATCACTGTTGAAACGACTGCCATGAGCGGGAAAGCTGCACATGATCAGGAACTAGACACCTTGTAAGGCTTCTCCGAATACTTTTAACACCACAGAATTCCTGCTATAAACCGCTTTTGCATTTTAAGCTTATCCCAGACTGTCTGCGTCATTGCTGCGAAGCATGCCCAGCAAATGAATTGTTAATGTTTTGTTGCCAGCTTACGGCTGCTTACCCTGCCTGAAAGAGAAGCATCCACTCGTGGGTTCTGGTTCGCGGTAGGCTGTGCATTTTCAACCGAAAAATCGTATAGCGCACAACACTCGCCTACACCAAACTGGCTATATCGAAAATGTTCCCAATAAGATTGAAGGTGTGATAAAAAAACAGCATTGTACCACTAATACAGGCCAACAAAACGCAATAAAATTCGAGTCACCGGATAAGAGCACGCGTCCGTTTTCCCTGTTTAGTTTGCGTCTATTTTGCGCGTATCGCGGCCAGTTTATTTTGGAGCAAAGGTCGCTTTGCGTTTGTTCCCTACCGAGTTTGTTTTTTTAGTACTGAAACCTTGCATCTTCTTTGTAAGCATGACACTAGGGGGCTTGATTGGTACTCTCTAACACGATACCATGGTGCAGCTTCACCAAAATACACTGAAGTGACCAATCCATTTCCCCAGTCTAGCAAATTCGGCGTATGGCAGTAACGTGTACGATCTGCGCTGTTTCACTGCGCAATTGAAAACAATGCTTACATTGCTTGATGCCACCCACAGAGAAGCCAAAATTTGTCAGAGAAATAGTGGGCTCCGCACAGTCATTTGTAAAAATATGGTTGTTGGTTGCATGAATTGGCCAATGAATGCATTGGGTTAAAGCTTAACCGCGGGATTCCTGGAGAGCGCACCTGCAGCTAAAGCACTTTAAACTCCCCCAGCAAGTACAAACTGAGCCAGCCGCCATCAGCATGGTCTTCCATCCAGCTTCGATCCTTCGCTGAACAGTGTGTAGAGAGCATACCTCGGCAAAGTTGGCGCGGCTCACTCAAACTCACTCACAATTTTTTTTTCGAACCACCACTCACTCAAACTCAGACTCAATGCTGAGCAGCACATCTGCGCTCACTCAAACTCAAACTCACATTGAGCGCAAAACTCAGAACTCACTCGGACTCAGAACTCAAAATGTACTCAAACTCAAAATGTAATCAAAACGCAAAATGTACTCAAACTCAAAATGTACTCGAACTCAATATGGACTCAAAACTCAAAATGTACTCAAAACTCACAATGTACTCAAACTCAAAGTGTACTCAAACTCAAAATGGACTCAAAACTCAAAATGTACTCAAACTCAAAATGGACTCAAAACTCAAAATGGACTCAAAACTCAAAATGTACTCAAACTCAAAGTGAACTCAAAACTCAAAATGTACTCGAACTCAAAATGTACTCAAAACTCAAAATGGACTCAAAACTCAAAATGTACTCAAACTCAAAATGTACTCAAAACTCAAAATGTATTCAAAACTCAAAGTGAACTCAAAACTCAAAATAGAATCAAAACTCAAAATGTACTCAAAACTCAAAATGACCTCAGAACTCAAAATGGGCTGAGAACTCAAAATGAATTCAGAACTCAAATGGCCTCACAGAGATTGAGACAGTGAGAGAGTGAGAGTGAGAGTAAGAGTGTGAGAGTGAGAGTGAGAGCGAGTGTGAGAGTGTGAGTGTGAGAGTGTGAGTGTGAGAGTGAGAGTGTGAGTGAGAGTGTGAGTGAGAATGAGAGTGTGAGTGAGAGTGAGTGAGAGTGAGAGTGTGAGTGTGAGTGAGTGAGAGTGAGAGTGAGAGTGAGAGTGTGAGTGAGAGTGAGTGAGAGTGAGAGTTTGAGTGTGAGTGAGAGTGTGAGTGTGAGTGTGTGACTGATAGTGAGAGTGTGAGTGTGAGTGAGTGAGAGTAAGAGTGAGAGTGTGGGTGTGAGTGAGAGTGTGAGGGTGAGTGTGAGTTGAGTGTGAGTGTGAGTGTGAGGGAGAGTGAGAGTGAGAGTATGAGTGTGCCTGTGAGTGAGAGTGTGAGTGTGAGAGCGAGAGCGTGAGTGAGAGTGAGAGTTGGAGTGAGAGTGAGAGTGTGAGTGTGAGTGAGAGTGAGAGTGTGAGTGTGAGTGAGAGTGAGAGTGTGAGTGGAGTGAGAGTGAGAGTATGAGTGTGCCTGTGAGTGAGAGTGTGTGAGAGTGAGAGCGAGAGCGTGAGTGAGAGTGAGAGTTGGAGTGAGAGTGAGTGTGTGAGTGTGAGTTGAGTGTGACTGTGAGTGAGAGTGAGAGTGTGAGTGTGAGTGAGAGTGAGAGTGGAGTGAGAGTGAGTGTTAGAGTGAGAGTGTGATTGTGAGTGAGAGTGAGAGTGTGAGTGAGAGTGAGATTGATAGTGAGAGTGTGAGTGTGAGTGTGAGTGGAGTGAGAGTGTGAGTGTGAGTTGAGTGTGAGTGTGAGTGTGAGTGTGAGAGAGTGAGAGTGAGAGTGTGAGTGAGAGTGTGAGTGTGAATGTGAGTGAGAGTCCGTGTGTGAGAGTGAGTGTGAGTGAGAGTGTGAGTGTGAGTGAGAGTGGGAGTGTGAGTGAGAGCGAGAGTGTGAGTGAGTGAGTGTGAGTGAGTGAGTGAGTGTGAGTGAGTGAGTGAGTGAGCGTGTGAGTGTGAGTGTGTACATTTTGCTATATACCTTTTGCTATATCCTCATAATTATTACACGAAAGCATTTTTATATTTGTCCCACGTGATCCCCCTCGACGAGACCTTTAATTCGTACCAGTCAAAATAACCATGACTCTCATGACTGTAACCAGGACGCATTATTTAGGTGTCCGACGTGATTCCCCTAACTGGAACCTTCAATTTGACGCCCCACATGCTTCAGCGGCCTCACCTTGAATTTAACCCAATCTATGACTCATAATGACTATCTCATGATTCGAACTACGAAGCCTTTTTTATTTGTACCACGTGAGTCCCCTCGTCAAGACCGTAAATTTGATACCCTACACGCCCTATTGGGGTCACTTCGAATTTTACCCCAATATAAGACTCGCCATGACAATCTAATGGTTATAACCAGGAAGCATTTTTGTATTTCTCCCACGTGATTCCGCTCATCAAGACCATTAATTTGATACCCATCACATCCTAGCGGAATCAATTTGAAATTAAACCAATCAATGACTAACCATGACTATCTCATGATATAGCCCTATCACATTTTTGTACCACGTGATTTACCTTATCGGAACCTTCAATTTGATGCCCCGGACACCCAGTGGCATCATTGTGAATTTTAACCTAATTTATGACCCATTTTGACTATGTCATGATAATAATCAGGAAGCACGTGATTACAATAATCGAGACCTTTAATTTGATATCCACACGCCCTAGCGTCATGAACTTGAATTTTAACCGAATCTATGACTTACCATATCTACGTCATGGTATATCCATAACTCATTTTTGTCCCGAATGATTCCCCACATCGAGACCTTCAATTTGATTCCCCACATGCCCTCGAAGCGTCATTTTGAATTTTAACCCAATCTATGACTCATTATGACTGCCTGATGACCACAATCAGGAAACATTTTTTATTTACCCCGCTTGATTCCGTTAATCCGGACCTTTCATTTGATACCTTACTAGCCTTGGCCTCATCAGTTTCACTTTTCACCCAATCTAATGGGGTCATTATTCTGTCTTAAGGGGCACTGCCCAGTCAATTCAGCTAATTCATTTGAAACAACAGAAAGGACAGCCCCCGCCCCCATTTCCCCCCGGCTCTCACCTCTTCCTTTGTGACCCCTAGTATATCAAGCCGTTAACAGTAGCAGGCGAACAACCAGCACGCCAGCGCCGCCGTGTGCTTTCCCACCACCCTTTCCCATGCTCTTAGTGAATCCGTCAGGAGGAAAAGTTAAGACAACCCTTTTTTATGACCTCACCAGTCAATTATCACTCACGCGCCCAGTCGCGAAAATTAGGTATACAGCAAGTGCTTATGGCCATGAAAATTCAACAAGAAACTAAAAAAAATCAGACACCCCCTCCCTCCCAACCGATCATGCAGATCGCGATTGGTGCCGTACCTGCAGGTAACCTGAATTCCGAGCCCACAGTGACGCATGAAACTTAACAGCCAACCATAGCTCCCTGCTAGGCTACTCATATGTACTCAAACTCAAAATGGACTCAAAACTCCTATGTACTCAGAACTCAAAATGCACTCAAAACTCAATATGTAATCAAACTCAAAATGTACTCAAACTCAAGATGTACTCAGAACTCAAAATGGACTCAAAACTCAATATGTAATCAAACTCAAAATGTACTCAAACTCAAGATGTACTCAGAACTCAAAATGGACTCAAACTCAAAATGCACTCAGAACTCAAAATGGACTCAAACTCAAAATGGACTCACACTCAAAATGTACTCAGAACTCAAAATGGACTCAAACTCAAAATGGACTCAAACTCAAAATGTACTCAGAACTCAAAATGGACTCAAACTCAAAGTGTACTCAGAACTCAAAATGGACTCAAACTCAAAATGCAATCAGAACTCAAAATGGACTCAAACTCAAAATGTACTCAGAACTCAAAATGGACTCAAACTCAAAATGTACTCAGAACTCAAAATGGACTCAAACTCAAAATGTACTCAGAACTCAAAATGGACTCAGAATTCACTAGGCCTCAGGCGTACTCAAACTCAGTCGGACTCAAACTTAGTCGGGATCACTCGGCTCAAACTCACTCAAGCTCAAACTCACCATGCCACACTAGCCTCGCGCTCACTCAAACTCAAACTCATGCGTGAGTTTGAGTCCAAATGAGTCTGAGTGAGTGGACTCATGAGTGAGTTCGCCGACCTCTGGTAGAGAGACAATGCAACAATCAACACCATCAGCAACACAGCTCGTTATTTATTGGTAGTCCTTAAGCAGTCCCGAGAGTAACTTTCGTTTTAAGGGTTACCTTCTGGATATCATGAAAAATGGTGTGGGCTAGCCTAACGGCTCTCTACCTTGCACGAATAGAACAACGGCGAATCAGTAAGGCATGTGATTTCATTTCTTCCTACCTACGAAACCACACCTTCTCCATCCGTGTAGAGTGGATGGAGCTCCCATCGGTTCCTTCCAGTCCTGCCGTGGTGTGCCTCAAGGATCTGTTCTGCCCCCCTTGCTTTTTAACATTGCCATGATACCGCTTGCCTGGTGACTTGGTGTTGTGCCGCACATCTATAGTATCTATGCAGACGACATCCCGGTATGGTCACTTCTCAAGGACCTTCACGTCCAAAGTGCCAGCCTCCGACAGGTTCTTGATTAAACCAGTTCTTGGTGCAGGTATCTCGGCTTCACGTTCTCTCCTACCAAAAACAGCACTTCTCACCGTTGCCAACACATGGGGCAGTGAGCGCTTGGTAACCTCTCTTATCCGTCTTTCTGTTCAAGGAACACCTATACCAACAACGTCTACTCTGCTGGTGTTGGGTTTGGATATTACGACCACCGGTTCTGCAAAACCTTGGATTCACTCTGCACAAAAAGCCTCAAGCTTCACAATCGTTGCATCTGTTCCGTTGCATTTCCCAAAAAGAGCGAGGGACGGCATCCAAGATGACCTGCGTGCTTGTCCGAGCTATTTTTCCCCCTCGCATAGTTTATAAAGCTCAATTTACAAAGCTCAATAACCGGTCTTCCAGCCCTCACCCACTCCCAATTCTCCAACAGCAAGCACAGCTGAACACATTTGACGAGCTAGTACAACAGCTTCGACAAGCCCACCTCCAAAAACAAGCCCTCGACCAAGTGGCCGCTGCTCTTGCAGCGTACATGACCAGTTCACGAGCCCTACCACTATCAAACACCACTATATGGCCCCCATGGAAGTTGCACCAATTAATACATACACGACCTGTTGCCCGTATTCATCCCCGACCGGGTGTTCGCCGACTCCGTTTTCTATGGACATTGATAGCCATTCCTCTGTGCCGATGTTTGTCGACGCCAGTGCTTGAAAAACTCTTCTTCATACCGCTTCACTTTGCCCAGCTAGGGCTCCCGATCCAGTGACGTGCGCTCACATTACGACGGGGAAGTGGCCAACAATGCAGGCAAAACTCCTCCCTGTTGCGGGATGCATTGCTACCCGCAGCTGTGCTAATCAACCCGGCATCACCGTAATGTACAATGTACATGATTCATCGGCAGCTGTTCGAGAGCTTCGTAAAACTCTTGTGTCCAACGAACTTCTGGTAGAAATTCAGGAAATAGTGAACACTTCCCCATGCCGTGTTGGCGTGTCATGGCGCCTACGCAACAGCCACAGCGCAATGCAGGCTGCGGACACCGGTACACACCCCGTGCGTGTGGAAAATCCCGCTCTTCTTGTACCTTCCTCAGTGATACGGTATTCGCCTAGCCAGCACAAAAGAACGTCTACAGCGCACCGCGCGCGCTCCTATCCCCCGGGCGCAACCGATCTCCCTGGCGAGTGGTATCGCCAAGATGAGGTCCCGCTCCGACGTCTCCGCCTGAAGGCCGCCCCCACGCCGCCTGTGACAAGAACCTGGCCACCTCAGTCCCATTTCCCGTCTGACTCGACGTGCCCCTTCCTAATAGCATTTTGAACAGGCTACAGTGGGACACTTGGTATGGAGCTTCCCTGCCCTGCGAAGACTACGCCTCGTGCACATCGCCTCCTGCGGCCTGAGCCCCGCACGTCCGCCAGTTTGATGGCATGGATACAAGGTCCGCATCATGGCCGGCTTTTCCGATTCCTTCGGGAATCCGGAGTGCACATGTACAAACAGTTGTTCTTTAAGCTGAATAGCAAACTACCGCAAAAGGTGTTTTATGCGCCGAATGCCTTATTTCGGATTTGGTTCGAGACTCGTGGCAGGTCATTGATATCTTTAACTCCTGGACCATATTCAAGACTGAGTGTCTGGAGACGTTCACTACAGTTATGCGAAAGGACGTTTTGCAGAAGGAAGCTCTTACGGCAGAATCGCGTGCAAGACCGTAATGAACGGTCATCGTGCTTCTAGAGAAAAGGAAGGGGTTCAGGCGCGCTGAGAATGAGACTGATGTTGAGGCGAGTTGTAAATAACGAGTCCTTCTCTGGCATTGTCGGCAACTCTGAAAAGACGGTCACCTAAGAGAGAGCAACTTCGACCCGCGTTTCTGGTCTATCTATCGTAATTATGGGGCATAACGTGGACGCCATGAGGGTTCATATTGGTATGCTGCGCGGGATCATTTGTCCAGCGAATTGCAGGCACTCCAGAAGCTATTCTTTATGACCGCGGGACCTAATAAACCACAGTGTCAATTTACGGAATTCGCGAAGGCCTTTGTCAAGTCGTACGGACCACCACATTATAGATGCCGCCTCAGCCACAAGTCATGGTGCATGGTGTGGCGATTCACCGTTTTACATGGTGAAACCCCAGCCCCAGGAAGAATAAAGTGTGACGACGGCTGGATCGTTGCCCACTGTGAAGTGTGGATCGTCGCCCGCAGTAGAGATAACAATGACGGCATAACGACGTGCAGTCCTTGGTCGTCAACCGGAGCCAACCGTGACACGACGGCTGGGGCCCCCGAAACTGAAAGACAAACTACCGCCGATGTACATCTATCCATAGACGGCCAAGCGATCAGGAACTAGCAGATACACCAGCCGGACATTCAGTCTTGACGCATGAAAGGGATAACTGTGTATAACCTCAAGAAAAACTTCCGGCTGGTTGTAACAGTCCGCACATACGAACAGCAGGAGAGGCCATCTGATCAGGACTAATGCGCGGTCCGCATCGCATGTAACGGCTAACCAGCGCCTAAATGTTTCGTTCGTCGTGAGTTGGGCTTGTTGCTCAAGCATTCCTGAGGCGTAGCGCAAAGTGGGGACAAAGGACAAGAAGAGGCAAGGACAAGCGGTAAGTTACAACAAAGTTTGTTTCGGAAAGCGTGCTAATACATCTACCCCTGAACGTTGAAAACACACATAAGAGTAACAATTTAAAGACAAGACACTTGCTATGCGTGAGCACTGTTATAGCCGAAGGAATTTTGGCTCTTTTTCATAATCCAATGGAGGGTGTGCTGACCTACGTAAATTTTTCTCGGCCTCGATAATTTCGCGTGTTATCCTACTTTTGCTTTTCCCTATCATGGGGATTTTTCGAAAAAGTGGTTGACAGCCACATGTGCTTCAATGCACAGCCAAGAAACCACCACGACCATTTTTTATCTTGCAGGCATTTTCCCAAACGCTATAATTATTACAGCGGCCAGTCTGTCCTGAATACCACTTGTCACGTGAGATAGGTATCTGATAAATGACATGTTCTTCACAAGTGTCGAAGAGATTTTTGTGCTTTTTAGAACAGCCTCGATTCGCATTTGTGTCCGAAACTTTTTTTCGTACAGGTTGGCCAGTTTGTTTCTGAGACGAACAAACTACTTTAAAATTGGCACGTGCTGCGATCTTTTTCAAGTTCGGGGATAAGCCGTGACTATACAGACCTGCGGTAGGTTTATGAAGACGTAATGATGAAGGCTGTGTAGCGACGTGCTCAGACTTCGGCACCTTCTTGACCAAGGTTTCCGCTACCGAAATCTGTATGCGCAGAAGAAAACCGGCGTTAGAGAGCTGCCTGACTGCTCCTTAAAACTAGTGGCCAATAAATGGAGGCACGACTTCTGTAGGGAGTTACGGAAGAACAGGTCAACAAGGCCTCTTTTTATGAGTTTTAAGTGAGTATAATGGAACGGAAGAAGAGGTTCGTGGGTACTTGCTGGTACGCCCACCAGGTCCGGTGGCGGTGAACGGTAAAAGCTGTCTGGAAATCTTGGAGTATTGTTAGTTCACAACTCGTGCGTTAGTAAGAGGGGTTGAAAGCGTTCTCTGACAAAATTGAGGGTATCCATGACGTGCGAAATGCAGGAAGTGGGTTCACAATAAAAATATAATAAATCAAATAGCTGTAAACTAATCTAAAAATGAAAGTTACGTTCTTGTCATTTAGGCCACTGGAAACAGTCCAGTCAAGTGTGGCTAAAAACACGACGCTTAAAATTGTAGCAATAAAAGAACCTATGCATATCCCCTCCTTTTGAAGGTAGTGATTTTCATCCTGCTGGATATATGAGGCTCCTAAATAAAGTGATAAAAGTTCTAAAAGAGTACCAGCCGGTACACCTGCACTGTTTTGAGAAGCAGTGAATCCAATATTGTCAATACATTCTTCAATACAGCTAAGAAGCAAGTCGTAATGGAGATAATAAAACAGATCTTCGACATCAATGGGAAAAGCGCACATGCTTTGATGAGAACATGGGTGACCCGCCGCGGTACACTGTAAACGCAAACTAGCCGGAATTGGAGTTTTAATCAAGTAATGTGCCGTGAAAAGTAACTATAGCAAAAAAATGTACTCCCTAGGCATGATCTAAAGAAGTGGACGAACCTCCATGGTAGTACCGTTGCCCATCCGGGTAGTAAAAGGGAGGATTTAGAACGACTTAACACCATTTGTGAGATGGCGTTCCGTTCCTTGTATACTACCACGTCCACAATAAACGCCCTATCTGAGGTAATCATCTCAAGCGGGCGGTCGCCATGTTAGTCTTCTGTTGTCTCCGTGCACCAGCACTTCAACCGTGGCCTAATGCTAATTAGAACGAGTAAGCAGGACGCGACGGTTGCACGCAGCTACAAAACCAATACCGTACGTATACCCGTATAGATGCTTCAACCAGCGCGATCACAGGCAGAGAGCGCGGCCGTGTTGTCTCAATCTGTTTATTTTGGCGATGGGTGTTGTCAAACTCTCCTGCTAATGAAGGGGCAGTTCTCGCCGTTGCAAACAATTGCAATGTTCATCTGCTTCGCTTGCTTGCGCATACATAGACGATTTAAATGCTCGTGCCAGCGCGCCAACGCACCCGACTGCAGCGAATCAACTTGCCCTGGCGGCACGATTGGCTGCCCGGATGTAAACAACCTCTGTGCTATCAACGCAGCGCGGCCGGTGACTCGGCGCGGCCGGAGCTTCAAGCCTCGCCTTGGGGCCTTGGGCCGTCGTTTTTTCTTATTTGTGAAGGACTAGTAGTGCCATTTGGTGGAAAGATTTTCATGTGCCCCTGTCACACGAGGAATGGCCGCAAACAGCATTTGGATACGGCGACAGGTGTGGAAAGCTCGCTGGTAAGTGGTCTTTCATCAGTCGATGCGTTTGTCAAACGTTTGAATAGGGTTAACAGCGAAGTACCCGGGTACCCGTGCCGCTCACAGCTCGTACACGCACGGGCAAAGAAAAAAGCGCACACTCGTATTATTTTACTTGTTTGTGGGTTTTGGGGTATGCGTTCGCATTCTTTTGTAGGCCGGTTTGTAACAGGGCATTCGAGAGAAAATCGTTTGTCGCGCGCAGCGTCGTTTCAAAGCAACGTGACGGTTACTTCCTGCTGGCGAAAATCAGCGCAGTCAGACGGAAGCGGGAAGGAAGGTAGAGAGATCGGGAAAGAGGGCGCTAATATATAAAAGAAAGCGTAATGCAAGACGAGAAATATAACACAACCCGCCTGCATTTCTCCGAACTTCAGGACAGAGCCGCACACGGGTACGTTGTCACAAACTCGAGCGTACGACGTCTAAAAGTACCGTATATTTTTTTTCATTTTTCAACGTGACCTGAGCCACTTATCTTCTCATTGCCGCGCATGCAGACCTGATCGTGTCCTGTTTGAGCGCACAGCCATCCTTTTGCGACATAAGAACCAGCAAACGCGAGAAATTGTAGAAGCCAGCCACATCAGAAAAGCTGGTTCCGAATGTATCATTCATCCCTCTATCGCCCTGCTTAATCGAGAAGACGCACATTGAGCGCTATTTCGGTGCTTCTTCTGGGAATGCGTGTTGGGGGTGGGAGGGGGGTCTTAATCCATGTATGATGCGGTTATCTTTGCTGATTTTTCGCCTTTCGTGCGCCTCAAAGTTCGTTTTGTGGTTTTGTTGTTACGGTTTTTTAGTATTCTCGGCTGAGTGCGCCGAGAATGTGACGCATTGGGGGCGCGGCAATTGGGCGCTTAGGCATATAAAGCTTTGAATTGTGCAATAATAAACTAGTTGCGAGTGTGCGCTTGTGCCGTCTTCATGAGTTCTTGTCCTCGTTAATTTGCGCGCTGTTTATTTTTCGCAATGCATAATTACCAACTCGCCCAACTCGCAACCCTTTTACAGATCCTATACTCCGTAAAAATGAGTTGCCTGTCCTTTTAGGTACGGCAAAATCTCGCGCAGCGCATCATTCTGCCAGGGGGCCATATCCTAATGTCAATGCACACACTATAAAAGCAGCTTGCACTTAATGCGTCACATTGTCTGCTGATAAGCATTTTAGATTCGCCCCTCTCATCATCATTCACTTCGTGGAGATGGCGGGATTTTCTTTCATAGCTTGTTGTCACTGCAGTAATTAATAGCAGAATCAGTCCAACAAATCACAGAAACGGTTCGTTTCACGTTGAAAATACTCATAGTAACACACTTTGCACCACACGGAGGAACAATCGGTTGCAGTGATGAGGCATAAGGGTAACTTGTTGTTAAAGGGGCATTGAAGGCAACCAGCAAGTTGGTTTCAAACGGAAGTCGGACCTCCTCATAGCCATTTCAGCATTGATTTAGTGCCAAGATGCCTTAAGTGCTGAGAAATCGCTGTTCAAATGCTCATCAAACGTGACGCAAACACGACTGCAGTCGCTGTTTGCATCAGGATAAACCGGAAGCAAGTGAAGCAGCGGTGATTAATAGCAGTATACAAGCAACTGACTACAACATTACCACGTACCAAGCAGTTTGGTCAGTTCCGGTCAAATCGCTCATGCTTCCCCAAACTCCCCTGTCATTTGCCGTTCGAGACCACTAAGCAAAATGTTTCTCCATTGGACCTGTGATCAGTATTTACGCTTCACTGAAGAAAAACATTGGCCTTTTGAGGCCCCGCAAGTTTTGGCGTCGAACGATTTTCTCATGCGTAGCTCGCATGCTCCCTTGGAAAGCGGTACTGCCACCCCAAGTATGGACGAGTAGCACCATCCAGCGGCAGCCAAGAAAGAAGTTGTGCGCGTCAGGCCACTTAAGCCCTTCCGGTGAAAACGTGTTTTTGCTAGTTTCAACCTTATTTAAAAAAAAATTCCAGGTGTAAGAGGGGTATAACAGTGTTCTCCGTGAGCTAATCTATCAACCTAGAGAGACTTGCATTTTAACTTCACTGTCATTTAAAGTTGTGCTCGAGTATATTGTGCGTAAGTAATATCTTTTTTATTGCTGCAAAAGCCACGATGGTTAATGTACTGGCA
The DNA here is from genome assembly GCF_048455015.1 of Haemaphysalis longicornis. Taxonomy (NCBI): domain Eukaryota; kingdom Metazoa; phylum Arthropoda; class Arachnida; order Ixodida; family Ixodidae; genus Haemaphysalis; species Haemaphysalis longicornis. Next base: position 112,274,993 of record NW_027526203.1, on the reverse strand, counting down.
CTTGGTTTTATGAAGCCTTTGCATTCCTAATTTAAGTACTGAATCTTCGCAGGGAACCTGGCATAACAATTTTATTACTGTACCGAATTATTAAGTTCATTTAACCATAGTGTCTGTTTTGAATTTTACATGTGGGTCATTTTTTTTTTCTTTTTTGCTTTTTCAGGTAGATGTTCCTTTGACTCCCTGCCTGCATTCCGCGAACGGGTAAATTAGCCTCCGCATCGATGGCCAGAGTGTCTTGACTGCATCATCTTTATTGGGAGGACTGTGTAGTCTGTTTGCATCGTTCTGGGTTTTCAACATTTAATATCCCAAGAAGGCACACAGAGCTCTAACGTTTGTGGAACATGCCTTTTTGGACCTTGCCAGCACCAAACCACGTGTGAAGGATTTAGAACTAATTAACTTTTATCGCATCAATATCCCTCACCAATATTTTATTTGTTTTCAATCCTGTAATCATTGGATAGTAGTTTAAAGAATTTCGTATTATGTTTCTGACGTTTTCTTTTTTTTTTTTACTGAACAGGGGATATTTGATGGGCCCTTCTGTATGCTGATAATACAGCTATCTTTTAGTGAAGCAATAATATTAACCAACTAATATAACTTGAAACAATTATCTAAATAATGTTGGCAACTGGTGCAAAATGAATCAACTTAAAATTATCGGAAAAACACGAATTACATGGCTTTTTCTTCTCACTATGAAGACGCTGTCGCGATACCACCCATTCTGTTCTATATCCTTGCAATTAACCCCTCAGACTGGGTCACTTTTCTTGGCGCATTTGTGTCTTTATCAAAACGCACTGGTATTTTCCGCAGCATATTTCTCGTTTTTATATTACTCATTTATCCATAGCCATCTCATTGCTGTCTGTCTCCTACATCATTTATCTCTTGTGCCTTTACCATCTACAAAATGCTCGTTACCTTTCAATATCAAATAGTTACACAGCTCTCGCTCATTTCACCACCAATTGAAAAAAAATTTTTGTTGTAAACCACTGCAACCATTTTTTTCACTTTGTGTACTGAGTACTGATGCGTACTGATAAGTACTCACGCGTTCCCAATCCTCTAGTATTATATAATGATGTCACTTACCATGCCGTTGTGTTTGTGCCTATATGTTTTTCGCGTATTTCCAGTTCTTGTAGTAATATTGTTTCTACAGTTTGTTCAACTAGCACACAGATCGCTCATTTCACCACCAACTGAAATTTTTTTGTTGTTGTAAACCACTGCAACCATTTTTTTCACTTTGTGTACTGAGTGCTGATGCGTTCTGATAAGTTCTGATAAGTACTGACGCGTTCTCGATCCGCTATTATTATATAATGATTTCACTTACCATGTGGTTGTGTTTGCGCCTATCTTTGTTTTTCGCGTATTTCCAGTTCTTGTAGTAATATTAATTCTACGGTTTGTTCAACTAGCATTCTATTGCTGTCTTCCATTCCTAACTGGCGTGTTTTTAGCAATTTACCATTTTTGCTTTCTTATAGGAGGTCGCCCTAAGTTTTTATTTCGGAGCCTCCTTGTGTACACCATGTACCATGTAAACTTGTATGCCAAAGTTCGTTTGAAATAAACCTGAAACCGAGAAAAACCGTGTGAAATCAGTACTCCCGCAGGGAACTAGAAACTCTCCCTTGTGGCCTTGAAAAAACTCCTTTCGGAAGGCCTACAAAACCGCCCCAACTTTGCAAAACTCCATTCAAAAGAAATATATGCTTCCCTTGAACCTCCTAAAAACTCCCTCGCGAGGCCTACAAAACGTAAAACTCCATGCAAAAGAAGTAAATGCTTCCCTTGAACCTCCTCAAAACGCCCCTAAAATAACATAAGTACTTCCCAAGGGAGCCATAATAGGCTCCTATTGAACCGCCTAAAAAGTCCATAAACATCACTTAAAAACGCCTTGAGGAAGTAAAGAATACTCCATTTTGATCTCCTTAAATTCTCCCTAACATTTCTTAACACTCCCTAACTACCTCCTTTCTATCACCTAAAAACACCCTGTTTTGAGGAGGTAAACAAAACCTCCCTGTTCCATGTAGAAAAAAAACTCCTACAAGGAGGATTACTAGAGGACAGGCGAAAAAGAACCTCTAGGGAGTATATGGGTGGAAAAAAAGTTTAGAGTGATAGCTCAGTGGCTAAGGCGTTGCGCTGCTGAGCACGAGGTCGCGGGTTCGATTCCCGGCCGCGGCGGCCGCTTTTCTGATGGAGGCGAAAAGCAAAAAAGCCCGTGTGTACGAGATTTTGGCGCACGTTAAAGATCCCCAGGTGGTCAAAATTAATCCGGAGCCCTCCACTACGGCGCGCCTCATCGCCTGCGTTGCGTCGTCGCGTTAAACCCTACAATCATTCAGAACATGGGTGAATAAAATCTAGAACACCAACTGCATTTTTAACAAGGAAAGGGTCATCAATTGCTAAAAGGACAAAGGACAAGCTTACATTGCAATAACAGCGCTACGCACTTTTGCCAAGTGCCGTTTTGTGATGCAGTAACTCGAAAGGGTTTTTCTGCCTTGTGTGTATTGCACTAAGGAACACTTCTAGAAAATCTTTCTTAAAGTTAGCCACGTCACTAGGCAATCGAGTGAGGTTAAGCTTTACGCACATTTGTTCTTCGCCTCAGGTTTAACCTTCGAAAAGACGTAATTCTTGTGACGTGTCAATACTGAAGACACAGCCTCTCTCGGTTTAGAATTAGAAAGTCACTCTAAACTTTTTTTCCACCCATATACTCCCTAGAGGTTCTTTTTCGCCTGTCCTCTAGTGATCCTCCTTGTAGGAGTTTTTTTACTACATGGAACAGGGAGGTTTTGTTTACCTCCTCAAAACAGGGTGTTTTTAGGTGATAGAAAGGAGGTAGTTAGGGAGTTTTAAGAAATGTTAGGGAGAATTTAAGGAGATCAAAATGGAGTATTCTTTACTTCCTCAAGGCGTTTTTAAGTGATGTTTATGGACTTTTTAGGCGGTTGAATAGGAGCCTATTATGGCTCCCTTGGGAAGTACTTATGTTATTTTAGGGGCGTTTTGAGGAGGTTCAAGGGAAGCATTTACTTCTTTTGCATGGAGTTTTACGTTTTGTAGGCCTCGCGAGGGGAGTTTTTAGGAGGTTCAAGGTAAGCATATATTTCTTTTGAATGGAGTTTTGCAAAGTTGGGGCGGTTTTGAAGGCCTTCCGAAAGGAGTTTTTTCAAGGCCACAAGGGAGAGTTTCTAGTTCCCTGCGGGAGTACTGATTTCACACGGTTTTGCTCGGTTTCAGGTTTATTTCAAACGAACTTTCGCATACAAGTTTACATGGTACATGGTGTACACAAGGAGGCACCGAAATAAAAACTTAGGGCGACCTCCTATAAGAAAGCAAAAATGGTAAATTGCTAAAAACACGCCAGTTAGGAATGGAAGACAGCAATAGAATGCTAGTTGAACAAACCGTAGAATTAATATTACTACAAGAACTGGAAATACGCGAAAAACAAAGATAGGCGCAAACACAACCACATGGTAAGTGAAATCATTATATAATAATAGCGGATCGAGAACGCGTCAGTACTTATCAGAACTTATCAGAACGCATCAGCACTCAGTACACAAAGTGAAAAAAATGGTTGCAGTGGTTTACAACAACAAAAAAATTTCAGTTGGTGGTGAAATGAGCGATCTGTGTGCTAGTTGAACAAACTGTAGAAACAATATTACTACAAGAACTGGAAATACGCGAAAAACATATAGGCACAAACACAACGGCATGGTAAGTGACATCATTATATAATACTAGAGGATTGAGAACGCGTGAGTACTTATCAGTACGCATCAGTACTCAGTACACAAAGTGAAAAAAATGGTTGCAGTGGTTTACAACAACAAACAATTTTTTCAATTGGTGGTGAAATGAGCGAGAGCTGTGTAACGATTTGATATTGAACGGTAACGAGCATTTTGTAGATGGTAAAGGCACAAGAGATAAATGATGTAGGAGACAGACAGCAATGAGATGGCTATGGATAAAGGAGTAATATAAAGAACGAGAAATATGCTGCGGAAAATACCAGTGCGTTTTGATAAAGACGCAAATGCGCCAAGAAAAGTGACCCAGTCTGAGAAGTTAATTGCAAGGATATAGAACAGAATGGGTGGTATCGCGACAGCTTCTTCAGAGTGAGAAGAAAAAGCCATGTAATTCGTGTTTTTCCGATAATTTTGAGTTGATTCATTTGGCACCAGTTTCTAACATTATTTAGATAATTGTTTCAAGTTATATTAGTTGGTTAATATAATTGCTTCACTAAAAGATAGCTGTATTATCAGCATACAGAAGGGCCCATCAAATATCCCCTGTTCAGTAAAAAAAAAAAGAAAGGTCAGAAACATAATACGAAATTCTTTAAGCTACTATCCAATGATTACAGGATTGAAAACAAATAAAATATTGGTGAGGGATATTGATGCGATAAAAATTAATTAGTTCTAAATCCTTCACACGTGGTTTGGTGCTGGCAAGGTCCAAAAAGGCATGTTCCACAAACGTTAGAGCTCTGTGTGCCTTTTTGGGATATTGAATGTTGAAAACCCAGAACGATGCAAACAGACTACACAGTCCTCCCAGTAAAGATGATGCAGTCAAGACACTCTGGCCATCGATGCGGAGGCTAATTTCCCCGTTCGCGGAATGCAGGCAGGGAGTCAAAGGAACAGCTACCTGAACAAGCAAAAAAGAAAAAAAAAAATGCCCCACATGTAAAATTCAAGACAGACACTATGGTTAAATGAACTTGATAATTCGGTACAGTAACAAAATTGTTATACCAGGTTCCCTGCGAATTTCAGTACTTAAACTAGGAATGCAAAGGCTTCATAAAACCAAGTGCCAGTACATTAACCATCGTGGCTTTTGCAGCAATAAAAAAGATATTACTTCCGCACAATATACTCGAGCACAACTTTAAATGACAGTGAAGTTAAAATGCAAGTCTCTCTAGGTTGATAGATTAGCTCACGGAGAACACTATTATACCCCTCTTACACCTGGCATTTTTGTTAAAATAAGGTTGAAACTAGCAAAAACACGTTTTCACCGGAAGGGCTTAAGTGGCCTGACGCGCACAGCTTCTTTCTTGGCTGCCGCTGGATGGTGCTACTCGTCCATACTTGGGGTGGCAGTACCGCTTTCCAAGGGAGCATTCGAGCTATGCATGAGAAAATCGTTCGACGCCAAAACTTGCGAGGCCTCAAAAGGCCAATGTTTTTCTTCAGTGAAGCGTAAATACTGATCACAGGTCCAATGCAGAAACATTTTGCTTAGTGGTCTCGAACGGCAAATGACAGGGGAGTTTGGGGAAGCATGAGCGATTTGACCGGAACTGACCAAACTGCTTGGTACGTGGTAATGTTGTATTCAGTTGCTTGTATACTGCTATTAATCACCGCTGCTTCACTTGCTTCCGGTTTATCCTGATGCAAACAGCGACTGCAGTCGTGTTTGCGTCACGTTTGATGAGCAGTTGAACAGCGATTTCTCAGCACTTAAAGGAGCCATGAAGAGAAAATACAACTTCGTTTAATTTGAAAGAACTAGGATTCAGTATCTCACTCAGCTCCATTACAGCCACAAAAGATGTCTTTATAACGAAAAAAAAAGCAAAAGTATTTAAAAACTTTCAAGTTTTGCGCCACAGTGACATGTTATGAGCAAGAATGACGTCATATGGGCCAACAATAAAACATAATTTTCAGTGCGTTAACTGCACGTTAGCATTCAAGTGATGCGGTCAAATGGAACTAAAGGCCCCATTACAGGCGTCCAATCATGTGTCGTCGCGACAGGTCAGTTAGGCGGCCGCCAATCGCACAAACAAGGTTCTGTGACGTCATAGAAAAGTTGCGGCAAATTGGCTAGTGGGTCGCGACTGCTTCACACGTTTTCTTTAATATCTCCGCTATTTGTTCGAAGATTGCGATGATATTGGTATCATTGTTATCGGGACTAAGCAGTCTTTCTAATAAACCTAACTTGTATTTTGTCTTCATGGCTCCTTTAAGGCATCTTGGCACTAAATAAATGCTGAAATGGCTATGCGGAGGTCCGACTTCCGTTTGAAATCAACTTGCTGGTTGTCTTCAATGACCCTTTAACAACAAGTTACCCTTATGCCTCATCACTGCAACCGATTGTTCCTCCGTGTGGTGCAAAGTGTGTTACGGTGAGTATTTTCAACGTGAAACGAACCGTTTCTGTGATTTGTAGGACTGATTCTGCTATTAATTACTGCAGTGACAACAAGCTATGAAAGAAAATCCCGCCATCTCCACGAAGTGAATGATGATGAGAGGGGCGAATCTAAAATGCTTATCAGCAGACAATGTGACGCATTAAGTGCAAGCTGGTTTCATAGTGTGTGCATTGACATTAGGATATGGCCCCCTGGCAGAATGATGCGCTGCGCGAGATTTTGCCGTACCTAAAAGGACAGGCAACTCATTTTTACGGAGTATAGGATCTGTAAAAGGGTTGCGAGTTGGGCGAGTTGGTAATTATGCATTGCGAAAAATAAACTGCGCGCAAATTAACGAGGACAAGAACACATGAAGACGGCACAAGCGCACACTCGCAACTAGTTTATTATTGCACAATTCAAAGCTTTATATGCCCAAGCGCCAAATTGCCGCGCCCCCAATGCGTCACAGTTCTCGGCGCACTCAGCCGAAAATACTAAAAAACCGTAACAAAACCACAAAACGAACTTTGAGGCGCACGAAAGGCGAAAAATCAGCAAAGATAACCGCATCATACATGGATTAAGACCCCCCTCCCACCCCCAACACGCATTCCCAGAAGAAGCACCGAAATAGCGCTCAATGTGCGTCTAAATATGCGACTTCTCGATTAAGCAGGGGGATAGAGAGATGACTGATACATACGGAACCAGCTTTTCTGATGTGGCTGGCTTCTACAATTTCTCGCGTTTGCTGGTTCTCATGTCGTAAAAGGATGGCTGTGCGCTGAAACACAGGGACACAATCAGGTCTGCATGCGCGGCAATGAGAAGATAAGTGGCTCAGGTCACGTTGAACAATGAAAAAAAAATATACGGTACTTTTAGCCGTCGTACGCTCGAGTTTGTGACAACGTACCCGTGTGCGGCTCTGTCCTGAAGTTCGGAGAAATGCAGGCGGGTTGTATTATATTTCTCGTCTTGCATTACGCTTTCTTTTATATATTAGCGCCCTCTTTCCCGATCTCTCTACCTTCCTTCCCGCTTCCGTCTGACTGCGCTGATTTTCGCCAGCACGAAGTAACCGTCACGTTGCTTTGAAACGACGCCGCGCGCGACAAACGATTTTACCTCGAATGCCCTGTTACAAACCGGCCTACAAAAGAATGCGAACGCATACCCCAAAACCCACAAACAAGTAAAATAATACGAGTGTGCGCTTTTTTTTTTTTTTTTTTTGCCCGGGCGTGTGAGCGGCACGGGTACCCGGGTACTTCGCTGTTAACCCTATCCAAACGTTTGACAAACGCATCGACTGATGAAAGACCACTTACCAGCGAGCTGTCCACACCTGTCGCCGTATCCAAATGCTGTTTGCGGCCGTTCCTCGTGTGACAGGGGCACATGAAAATCTTTCCACCAAATGGCACTACTAGTCCTTCACAAATAAGAAAACACGACGGCCCAAGGCGAGGCTTGAAGCTCCGGCCGCGCCGAGTCACCGGCCGCGCTGCGTTGATAGCACAGAGGCTGTTTACATCCGGGCAGCCAGTCGTGCCGCCAGGGCAAGTTGAGTCGCTGCAGTCGGGTGCGTTGGCGCGCTGGCACGAGAATTTAAATCGTCTATGTATGCGCAAGCAAGCGAAGCAGATGAACATTGCAATTGTTTGCAACGGCGAGAACTGCCTCTTCGTTAGCAGCAGAGTTTGACAACACCTATCGCCAAAATAAACAGATTGAGACAACACGGCCGCGCTCTCTGCCTGTGATCGCGCTGGTTGAAGCATCTATACGGGTATACGTACGGTATTGGTTTTGTAGCTGCGTGCAACCGTCGCGTCCTGCTTACTCGTTCTAATTAGCATTAGGCCACGGTTGAAGTGCTGGTGCACGGAGACAACAGAAGACTAACATGGCGACCGCCCGCTTGAGATGATTACCTCAGATAGGGCGTTTATTGTGGACGTGGTAGTATACAAGGAACCGAACGCCATCTCACAAATGGTGTTAAGTCGTTCTAAATCCTCCCTTTTTCTACCCGGATGGGCAACGGTACTACCATAGGTACTTTTCAGGGCACATTACTTGATTAAAACTCCATTTCCGGCTAGTTTGCGTTTACAGTGTAGAAAAAAATTGCAAACCACCCTTCCTTGTCGGTGTGCATCACGGCGAGGGAATCGTCGTTGAGGTAGGGCTCCACTATTCTCAGGGGCAACATGGAAGTTTGTTGCGTCGAACAAAAGAAGGACATCAACCACCCCCCCCTGAAACGCAGAGGTCTTGCGCCGACTCGGCAGCCCTCCCTGAAAGTTGACGCACTGACGAGAAAAGGTCAGGAGCTGAAAGTCATGGCTCAACCGCGAACATCGCTCCAAGTTTCACAAATAGTTGCAGGTTAACAATTTCAATCTTGTGGACACCGCACTTGCATTCCTCGTCTTGTCTTGACCTTGGTTTCACACCATTCCTCAGATGCGCCCATTCACAGGTCCAGATGGCTTCTTTTGTCTGGTCAGTGACGCGGTGATATTCCCGAAGCTGTCTTCTTCCCGCGGAGTCATCCCTGTAGTCCAAACTTGAGCCGACAACCACTTCATAAGCAGCGGCAGAACATCCCGAGATCAGCATTTCTGAAAATGGGCACATTCTGTTTTAAAAAAAGAAAAGAAGTAAACCAGTATTCTCAGCATTTTGCTTTTGGTGTGGCTAGACCACCTGCCCACCCAAAACTTGTATTACCTCTTTTTTTTGACACTAAGTCCCCTCTTTTGTTTCGTTATCACGCACTCACTCACACGCGTGCACGCACACCTGTCCTGAGACAGCACTCACCACCGAGGCTCCTCAGGCTTGGACAGCAATGTTCCAGCCTAAGCGTGACAACGTGTCAACCTACGCCTACCATTACATCTGTCTTGGCAAACCACGTCTCGCACGGTGCGCCGGCTGTCTGTTCGCGATGACTAGCGCTTACACAGGGTAAAGAATAGGAGCTGTGTTACGTCAGTACTAGAAATCGGGGAATCACAGAAACTAAGCTGTCCATTCCGAAGGCTTCTATAGCTTTTTCTCGGGGGAAAGTTCCCACGTACTCGTTAAAGCAATGTACCAGAAAATGGGTCGAAACAATCAGAGGCAGCGGACGAGCTTGGATATAGGGCTTTGAAAAAACTGTATTGCACCTTATCTCGACCCTGTCTGAAGTCTCTCGCACTCCTCAAACCATAACTCTTGAAAATTGCAGTTGGACTTTCCCCCAAAATATTCCGGCAGTCGTCTACGACAATTATTAATGAATTAAATTTTGTTGGTGATCACAAAAGAAACACTCAGCATTCTTTTATGCGGGCGAGATTTTTGCAGTTCGTTAGACCACGCTTTTAGCTCGATCTATTTTGCAGCATTCATAGGCTTCTACAGCACTGAAACAGCTAGGCCCAGATTCAGAAAAGTTGTTAGCCCGTACGGTGTCCTACAAGCAGCTTGCGATGGGCCGCGTTTGGGTTTCCGCAAAAAGCGAGATCAAGCGAAGGCACCACCGGATCACATAGGGCCCTTTACGATATCTTATGAGGAAATGGCTCCGTGAATACGGGCCTTGGTTCTAGATATCTGGAATGTGTACCGTTCTAAGAGCCAATTTTAACCGTCACGGTAACACATTCGACTATGTACGAAAGAAGGGTCAATGCGTGAAGCATGCCCTAGTTAAATCATCCCTGCACTTTCGCTTTCGTTTTAGTTATAGCGCTCAGAACTGAAATGCGTTTGTAACTGCTTGGTTCTGATTTGTGGCTTTCATTTAAAAATGAGAACTACCGTTGCTACTTCAAGTTAGCTAAAAAATTGCGGTCTCTAAAGTGTAGATGAAAATGATGCAGAAGATGTCCACTGAACGTCAGTTCATCCTTGGTGCTTTTATTATCTAAGGCATTTTTACTAAGGCTATGACTTCACCAGATTGATTTCGTTTAGCAAATAACTCAACACGTTCTTGTTTAGGCGTTAAGCTACTTGTGTTAGGTAGTCGCCCTACCAGCCCCGGTAGCACATAGGATAAGCACTTAATAAAAAGCATCTCTCGTTCTCAATTAGGGTGGGTCAGGTAGTACTTGCGCCGTTACTTTTTGACCAAAAGCATCATTCATATTGTTTGAACTCTTTGGTGGCTACCGATGGTCGAGGAGAGGATAAAGATGTCTGTATTGATACTGAAATCTGAAAATGGCAGTTTTATGGCAATTATCGCATCCGAAAAATGGCAATTTTTTTTCGCAGCCGAAAAATGACAATTTTCTGGCTGCACCATCAACATCGAGGACGTCTTTCTTTTTTTTACTTAGAGAAGATGTCAGCGATGAAAGTTTACCTGCGCTGAAAGACCAGAAGGTCACGTGAGATTTTGCAAACTCCGCGCGTATTTTTCACGTATAAAAATATTTCGCACAAATAGGGAAATCACTCATTTGTCTGACGGAGAACAGCGTTGTTTGTTGGCTGGAAGCCGCCTCTTTGACATAGTGGGTGGTAGTGTCACTATATACGGTTTTAGAGTATCGGCACTCTTTTCTCCCATTGTTCCGTGCCGCCGCCAAGATGATTGGTCAGTTCGCGACACGTGACATTTGTTTACACTGCGACGGTTCATGGGCGCTGCCATTTTGTTGCTTGTGCGTTTTCAGTCGGTCAACTGTGGTAGTCCTAGCTGTTCGCCCTGTGGCTGCGCCAGGCTGCGCGCGACCGACGTTCCGAACGTGAACCAAACCGACCAAACCATCCCGCGCTTGGCACGCTTCGCAGCATTTTAGCTGCAGAAGTCTGTCCAGAGATGCCGTTTTGCTGCATACTCGGCTGTTACAACTCCCAGGAAGATGGAAAACGCTTCATGCGCTTCCCGCTGGGGAAAAAGGACGGCGAGCGGCTACGCGTGTGGCTGCAACTCGTCAGCCGCAATGAATTCGTGCCCACCCCGTACTCCAGGATTTGTGAGGTGAGATTGTTTGAAGTGAATTCGCGATAGTTAATAAAAGCTGGCGCCTCGTAGGCGTTGTGAGAATTCCGTGCAGAGCGCTTCGCAGCTAATGAGCTCGCGAGACCGGCCGCCGCCGCCGCGAACGTCCGACCGCGGTCTTCGGGCCGCGATATGCGTCGTGAAATTGCTGTACTCGTTCGCTCGCCAACGCGGCCCGACAACGTACGCGTCGGCCGGGTGCTGGCGGAGTTGTGCTGGAATAGAAGTAGGCAAGAGATGTGGACGCAGGAGGCGTAGTTAAACAGATGAGAATTTACAAAGTGCAGGGGGGAGAAAATAGTATGCAAGGGAAGGAAACGGTGAGAGAGTTTGGGCCGCGCGCCAGCGAGCGAGCACGGCAATTTCACAATCCGGCACGCATATGACGACGCCTGTCTTAGAGTTCATAGAGGCATAGAATTCACATACGTGGAAATTGAAGGTGAAATGCGCGCATGTGGCCTCGCAGGGAATTAACATATATGTCTCAGGGTACGGGGGGGTTCACAACGCCTACGAGGCGCCTGCCAAAATGAATACCGCCATCCGTTCAAGTTATTTCGTCCCCGCCCCGGACGTTTGCATGTCGTGGGACGTTCCATCCCGTTGGGCGACTGCCATTACGAGAATCCGAAATGGTTGGATAAATTTTAATTCGGCAGTTTAGCGTTCACGGAGGGGTCACGGGAATTAGTGCGGAACTTTCCAGAAGATTTTGGAAGTTTTGGTTTGATGTACACCGCGAACTGTCACGAGTGAAAGCGCTTAAACTTTACAAATCGCGCGTTGTTTCGCCATGTTCTTTCGTCCTCATTCGTTTTTTAATGTTTAGGCGCTCTCCCACTCATTTATGCGGCACCAAGTAGGCCCCACAGATGTGTTATTAATGTCACAAACGCCTTCACCCCATTCTGTTGCCAATTCTGGTATAAAGCTTGGCCTGTTCACTTTAGATAAATTCTACGAGGTTGTGCATTCTGTAGTATAACACGAAACTCTCAGAAAAAATAAGAACAAAACAAAAGCATTCTGTGTGCACTAAGTTATGCGTACACTAAAATTTTCAAAATATTTTCGCAGCCTACATTTATAATGCCACTGAGCGTTAGCATTCTGGCATGTTCTAAAATGCCTTGATCACTAATTGCGGGTATACTGCTTGCGATCTGTTGTGTGGCTTGTAAACTCGGAATTTCGACATGATGCTGCCGAATAACGCCGTTAGACGTATTGTGGGGCGCAATTTAGCAGTTTCAATTTCATGTGAAGTTGACAGAGAGACGTTCAAGCGAGAAAGCATTCACACAATGTTCTGCATTTGATAAAACTTTTCTTGTTTGCTTATTGTATTGAATTGTTTTTTAGGACCACTTTGAAGACAGCCAATTTGAAACGGGCAGGGCTGATGGCCGAAAGCTCCTCAAGTGGAATGCTGTGCCAACGATCGAAGCCTCCAACAACCAGCAGAAACGGGCTAAGGGGAAGGTTCCGAGGAGGCCAGGCAGTGAACAAGCCCACGGTATGTCACTTAGCTGATGCACTGCTGAGCATTGTACCATGCATTATCTCGATGACATGTATGGTTTTTATTTTTTTTGGCATCTCAGACACACTGGATGCCGCCGATGCACCTGCTGCCTCTGTTGCCGTTCGCCCATTCCCAGGTGAAGCACATGGAGTATGGCCTCCTCCATTGGATGGCGAAGCTCAGCCAATTGAGACAGGTAAGCATATGTGTGTGTGGAAGTGAACATAGCTTCATAAGATGTAGGTATGTGTGGGCCAGTTTCAAGTTCACCACACACACAAATAAGGAACGGAGCAGGAGACATGGCATTGTCTCGCAGGCTGTACTGTGTTCATATATGTAATTTTTGTCCAGTGAACAGGAAGTATGAATTGCCCACAAATTTTTTTCTGGAGGGTGCACACGGCGGCACTACCTGCGCAATGGCGCCAACTCCATTTGTACGGTTGGGCAGGCACGTACAGCGCCATGGATAACGCGGCTTGCTTCATGCTATCTCAGCATCATCCCTGTGCGGGGAGTTTCTTATGTCTTGCGTTGCTTCAAACCGCTGCGGCTTGAGTTAGGAAAACGTCTCCACCCAAGGCGGCGACGATATTTTATGTGGCTCTGGCGTGTGAGATGAGGCGGTGGTTTTACATGCCACCTAGGCCTGCTGTGCGCTTCTTGAGGAGTATAAGAGACGGTGATGTGCTCTGGGGACAGTGTTCTCGGGCGTTGAATGCATGACCGTCCTTCACCTGAGCTCCCAATGAAGCTAAGCAATTTTGCAAGCAGTATGGGTGGAAGCAGTCACGAGGTATGTACAGGATGAAATTAGGCATGGCAACGACAAAGATTCAACCGAAGATTTTAATTGTTTCATTTTTTTATGTAGACGAAGCAGAAATTATAAGCAGAACAAGAGCACAATACACGCTTTGACTGCTTCAAAAATAGCCCAGAGACAATTGACAAATCATAGCGCCCTAGTTTGTCACTCCATACACCTTCGTCTCTGCGCTGTTTTTGAAATATTCAAATTGTGGTGCCGAACAAGCTTTAGTATGTTATCACGGTACACGTTTGATCATTAGACATCAGTTGAAGGTGTACCTTGCACGTGGCATTCCATGTATGTGTGTTCACCTCAAAACAACCAAACTAGTCCAGGTTAAGGCTGGGCACCTAGCCGTGCTCGTCTTGTCCGTAAAGTATGCCAGCTAGCGTAATTAGTGGAAATTTCAAGCACTCTGTTAAAGGTTCAAGCATGTGATGAGGTCTGAGGTAAAAGCTTCAATGCTGCATCGTCCCAACCTGAAATGAAACAGGTGCCACTGATTCATTACTAATTAGCCCCATCATCGGCTAATTACTAATTAGCCCCATCATTACTAATTAGCCCCATCATGCTTTTAAAACTGGGCAAAGCTCTACTTTTTACAATTATTACATTGGTCAGTTTATGCCTGTAAAGTTTTTTTCGTCATTTTTAGCTTGGGGACAGCGGTATTCGTCGTTTAAGTTGACCCACCGCTCCCTGCCGCATCGCCGGAAGAGCGAGAAACAGCGGCAGCGACCGGAAGCAGCTTCATATTCGGAAGACGGCCAGGGACGTGCGCCGCCGCTTCGCTGTGTCCCAGTTTTCTGGGCGAAGTTCCAAATTAAGCAGGCGTGTAACCTGCACTTTATTAATCATCATTGTCTAGAGTTGCTTCTGCGTCGATTTTTAACCGTAATGCTACTGCGTGATTCCCTAAAGCGGCTCCTAGATACCATGGAGATTTCCTACCCGAGCGCCCGTGGCTACTACATTGCCTTCACGAGTAGTCGCGGGGCAGGCCGTGTCGTCGGGTGCTCTGTGCTTTGTACGCGAAGCGACGGGCTCAAACAAATATACGGAGGTACACCACGTTCCTGATCCCTTATTATAAGGGAATTAGGAAATTTGTGGGACCACAGCGCTCTAGGCTTTTGTTTTCCCGATCAACGTTGTTGGCTGTGACGACAGCTTAGCTGAATAAGATTTTAAGAAGAAATCAAGCAAGCTGAAAGCATGAAGCGTTTTATGCGCGCGGAAGCGCTCCGCACACTTGCCGGTCGTGCATGCCTGTACGGGGCACAAAACGGCTAGCACCACACATGCCGCGGCAGGGACCGCCCTTCGCTGCCGTCCAGAATCAAGGCCGGCGCGAAAAGCAAGGTAAACGTGCAAGAGAGGATGATAGTGTGGTGAAAAATTGTGCTACGGATTGTCATCCAAGGTGATTTCAAAAGAGGTGATCGAACGCAAGAATGAGCACAGCAACGATCGCTAGAATGACTATCAACGTAGGGATAGTGTGTTAGTGTTTGAGCTGGGGGATTTTAGTGCAGTTTAAGCTAAACCATTTTCAAATATGTTCTGTGCATCTCGCAGGTGTCAGTCAAGCACATCAGAAAGCTGGCGGATATTGATGCCGAACGCGACCTCAAGTTGGCCCCCCACCTCAAGCCGGCCTACCTGGACCAGGACCATTTTGCCAAAATGAACGTGGCATCTGCGGTTGCTGTCCTCAACCATAGTGTTGGCGCTGCTATACGCGTACTAGTGAGTCTTGGGCGGATGGAGGAGGAGGCCCTAACCACAGCGTGGTTTGTTGAGCGGGTGTACCGGTGGTTCACCCTGATGACGTCGCGGTACATCGGCACCGCTATGAGCATGTTTAAGCCAGACGCTCATGATGAGGCAGTGGCGTTCCTCAGGGAGTTTATGGAGATATTTGCTCATGTCTCCATAAAGAGCAACCGAAGGGACCAGTTCAAGCCCGTACAAGCAGGTGTACTCATTAGTACAACAAGTGCTCTCCAAATTCAGCACCAGCTTCTGAGTGTGCACAAGTTTAAGTTCGTGCTGCTGTGCAGGCTGACGTAGGATGCCTTGGAGAATCTGTTCTCCTGCATTCGGTCGAGGCACCCGGTGCCGAGGGCACTCGAGTTCAAGCTGATGCTCCGCCTCATAATGTTGAGCCAGTTTTTTAAACCGAGTCGCAAGGGCAGCTACGACATAGATGATTCTGTGGACCTCCTCGAGTTTGTCGAGATGAAGAAGGCAGCTCAGAAGAACAGTGTGGAGGCAGCAGAAGTTGAGCTCCTAACTGACAGCCTTCTTGACGATGATGCTCCCCCACTTGATGACGTACAAATGGAGTCTCTTGTCTATGTGGCGGGGTACGTAACGCATAGTGTCAGCAAGAAATTCAAGCTTTGTGACACATGCAGAGAGTGTCTCCAGGCAGAGCCCGTGGAGCAGAATGAGCAGCTTTTGAAGCTGAAGTCTTACTGCTCACTGTCACAACCCAACCCTCTCACACGTCCATCAGGTCATGTCGTGAGCTTGCTGCAGCATGCGGATAGTGTTTTCCGTGCACACGAACATGACGCTCTAACAGTTTCTCTCGCCTCACTCACAAATGCTGCTATGGACAAATGCCAACTCGCGAACAGCTTTCCACATTGCCACGACTTGCAGAAGCGCCTAACACAGGCTTTCCTCATGCTTCGCTTCGGTTGCGGATCACCCTACGAAAGCTACAGCAAGGCAAAGACTGCAAAGGCAAAATGTGGATCGAAAAGTGTTGGAATGAGGGCAGCTGTCTCTCAGATTCGTTAGTGTGTTAACTGGCAGCAGTTTGGAGAACAAAAGGCAAACTTAAGGCACCGATGTACAGTTTAGGATGATTGATTGATTGTGTGATTTTACGCATCGAAGCTGCACCCGGGCTATGGCACCGTAGTGAAGGGCTCCGGATTAATTTTGACCACCTGGGGTAAACTTCGTGTGCCAAAATCTCGAACACACAGATATTTTCTCTTTTCGTCGCAGCCAGGAATCAAACCCAAATCCTTGGGATCAGCAACGCAACGCCTTAGCCACTCAGCCACCGCGGCAAGTCAGTTCAGGATGAATTTAGGAAACCTCACGATCTTCAGCGTGCATTGGGATCTCATACACTTAG
The DNA here is from genome assembly GCF_048455015.1 of Haemaphysalis longicornis. NCBI lineage: Eukaryota > Metazoa > Arthropoda > Arachnida > Ixodida > Ixodidae > Haemaphysalis > Haemaphysalis longicornis. Next base: position 112,258,233 of record NW_027526203.1, on the reverse strand, counting down.
GAGCTTATGCTTGTCACCCCCTTCGGAAAGACAGCTGCTGTGGCCGGAGTATTGAACCTGCTATGTCGTGCTGCTCAGCTGCACAATGTCTTAGCTCCCCCGGCTCAGTGCCATGAGTTGAAGGAAGAGGAATGCAACGAGCAGTGTGCCCGGGAAAATGACAGGGTTCATGTGATGGGGAGAGTGAGAAGTGCAGCAAAGACAAGTGCCGCAAGAAGACCGCTCGAGAGTGGCGATGTGTGATGAGGAGAGTGACAACTGCGACGAAGACCAGTGCAATGAGTGGCGTATGGGCTTGAGAGTGACCACGCGTGGACAAGGTGTGTGGTGGGTAGTGTGATGGGGAGTGACAAGCGTGACGAAAAGGAGTGCAAACAGAGAGCATGGGCTCGGGAGCGACCATCTGTGTGATGAAAAGGATTAGTGCGAGGGCATGAGTGAGTGATTGTTTGTTAATGTCGACAGGGAAGGTATCTTTGCGATACGCAAACAAAGCTCTCGCACAGCACAGGGTTTGAAGCCGTTTCATCACACTGCTATACAAGTCACTGTTATTGTTGCATGCATAATCTGATCTTGGTTCTTGACGTTAGGACTCAGAGGCTCCTCTCAATGTTGAACTTTTCCATCACTTCTTTTCGCGATTCTCCTACTTTCACGCCTTCAATACTTTTACCTTCGCTGCCAAGTCCTCATTCGTACTTCGTCATTTTGGCTGGTGTGGGAGAAGCCATTGCAATGCCGCTTGCGCGCATGTGACGCGCACAAACACAGTGTGAAGATTGACTGGACAGTGTTCGACACAAGGGCAAAAAAAGAGACAACTCCTTGGTTGTCTGCATTGTTCGCTAGATTGATGGCCACAGGTGGGCATTCTGCCTTTCACTTGGTTGTATAGCAATGCCGTGCGGTGTTTTTTTTTTCGTTTGTTTGTTTGTTCTTTTGAGATGCACACAAGCTCGTTCGTTTCCCATTCCAATCTCGAAGTTTTTTAGGTGCGCCTTTGATTTCTGCTGCGAAACCGAATTAGCTGAAGCGTGAAGAATTGACTTTTCTGCTTATTAAAGTTGCGTAAATACAGTGAGAGGGGTTGAAACACGGCCAGACTACAATTTGCGCTAGTAATCCTGCAATGTTTACAAATTGCTTCAGTGTCTCTTTAATGTTCACATGTTTGTTGCTCGAATACAGGGGCTGGAAAAGCCCATTCTACTGCTGCGAAATGGCTGGGGCCAATTTCCTCATGGAAATGATGTAGTTGTGTAGTGCCGCAATTCGAAATCGATTGCCAACTTCATTTCTTCTAGCACTTCCGTACATGTACCTGTGTGACGTATATTCACTTCACAATAATCACTTTTCAAACAGTGCAGAAACTCTGTTTTTGTCAAATTTTTTAAGTTACAATAATTACGTTCTTGGAAAGGTTTGTTTTTATAGTTCAGTAGCAATGTGACTTCACTGTGAAGTAATGTGATTTCATCCTCGGGGTAATAGTTTTCAAGTGTGACATAATCAGCTTTGCACATAGATGCACATACAAAATTCTTCCTTGTGTTACTTTGGCCAAGTACTGATATGCTACCAAATGCATAGTCACTGTGTACAGAATATTTGTTGGATAAATGCGTTGTGTGTGTGTGTGTGCAAGTCATGGGGTCTTTGCATTCTACTTTTTGTACCAGTTTTGTGTTAAGTTATGCAATAAAACAGCAGAGTTTTCCTGTTTATATGGCAATCACTTTGCTTTCTTTCAGGGGAAAGTGTGGTTTTTTCTGCTGCTATGATAGTTTTTGTGATCTCGAGGCATTCTTCTTTTCATTGCGATAGTATGCCGTTTGGCATAAGTCGTCCTCGGAATCGGCCTCATTGTCCTCGGAAAGGCTTGCTAGAGTTCATAATGAATTTTTCCAGATTTTTTTGAACTGCGATTGGTTGTGTTCTTTTTTTGAGGCCGTTGTCTTCAATAAATATTTATTTTACATTCAGTTGTTCTTTTTTGCCCGCTCTGCTTTCATATGCTCATCGTTGATATCCTTCTGATAGTATTTTGATTTTCAGCAGTGAAAGAATACTCCCAGAATATGTGAGGCATTTCTGCACTCCATTAACTGGAGCTAAAAATGACCTGGGCGTTAGTGCTGAACGGGCTGAAGTGTTAAAAACTTTTCGAGCCAAATGAGAGTTCAAGCATCGTTCTGCATCACCTAGGTAGTAACGTCCATTATCAGAAAAAGAGGTGGCTGCATTACTGAATTTTTCTTAGCCGCTAAATGATAGCCGCTCACTAAAGTTCACTGAATTCAGTGCGTACAAAAACCAGCACTTATATGGGGGTTTTGTGATCAGGTAGGGTTTACTGGTGAGTTTTATTTCCTGAAAGCATCCATTTTGGCACTTGATGACTGAGTTGCATTTTCTTTGCAAAGGAAACTTGACAAATGAAACATGTTCAAGTCCTTTGAATTCAATTCATCGAAATTTAGCCGCTAGTGGTGTCACAAACTTTATATAGTGGTACTAGCTAGTGACTCTAGTACAACCAGGAATGCATTTACCATGTTTAACAGGCCCTCAGAATAAATGCATACACAGACTGCAGCTAGTTAAGATACCATGCGAATCGCCATCCTGTTCCAGAAGGAAAGAGGAGGCTGTGAGGGGATAAGAGAAGAATCTTAGATATGTCCTCTAAGTTGCAGACTAGAAAAACGTTACCAAGCTATACTAAATTGTGTTTATGAGTTTCTGATATTGCTAACCGAAATTTAACCTGCGCTTGTCGCAAACAGCGCGCATTGCTGGGTAAAAGCCAGCGTTACTGCATAAGGTTATTTAGTGACTAGCAAGAGTAGGGATTGTGCCCGGAATACATACCTGCTGATGCAATTCGCAGTTTCCCCCGAAAAAAAAAAATCCAAAGCATGGGGCGGGTTCAACTCGTCTTTTGTGTTCTTGATAATTTTAATGCCTGCTTCTTGAAAGTGATTTCCCAGGTGACTGGCAGAATCAGCGGAAAACTTGCTTTTCGGAAATCAACCGGAAAATTAGCTACATGCGCACAAACTGACGCTGCAAATCGAATGGTGACGTACACGGGCTAAGTTGCTAATATTTGGGCTTGCGGATCGTTATCGCTCGCCTCCAAGTTAAACGGTCGTTTAGGTGGATCACTCGTCATTGCACCGAGCGTCATTTTATCTTAGGCGCGGTTGCCTTTGCCGAAATAACCGTTTTTCGCTAATTCGCAGCGCCCGTATGCGACATTTCTGCCGCAAAAGTTCGGAGAAACCGGACAGAAAAAGGGTTACTGTGAGCTACTACAAATGCTTGCGCGGTGTTGGCACTCTGTTACTATAAATTATTTGCAGTGCACTTGAAAGATTCTGCACAGGCGAAAAGCGAAAGCGACCGTGCGTTCTAGATTTCGGCGCACGTCAAAGATCCCCCAGGCTTTCAAGGTTAATCTGGAGCCCTACACTACGACGCGCCTCTTCGCCTGTCTAGCGTCGGCGTGTTAAATGAAAAAATTGTGCGTATGAAGTATTATTTTGAGACCATTAGCTAGTAGCTTCTGACTTCGAGGCACCACCGCCGGCTGCACGGCCCCGCCAGCCCGGCCATGTTGTTTACAAGCGACCCGGTCAAAGTTAGCGGCGAGAAGGTAGAAGAGACAATCTGGCAACATTGATAAGCACCAAAATGGCCACCGCTGCTCACTTGCGTGCCTCAGTGACGGTACTCTAACCTTATTTAGTGACTCTAGTGGGTGGAAGTGTTGCTAGGAACGACTTCGCGGGTTCAATCCCGTCACAGGGGTAATTTTTGTATTGTAGGCGAAAGACAAACACGCCAGTTTGTGGCCATTTCGGCTTGTCGTAAACATCTGTAGGTGGTCGTTGCTTTCCACAACGGAGCGCCTGATAGCCCAAATGTCGCCTCCGCGCATAAAGCCCCGGCTTGGATTTTCCTTCTGTCTAGGGAGGCTGCAGACCAGGCCGCATTTTGCGAACTTAACACCGCCTGGACTGCCCGCTTGTAGCAAACAAATTTATTTCCTGGCGGAAGAGTGAATTATTGTGCCTTGCGATTGGTTCGTAAGCAAAGCACTACGCATCTCTGCACTCTGCCACCTCCTGATAGCAGCAGAAGCCCACTCAGACTTCTTGACACGTCTTACCCCTCGCGGTTCGTAAACACTAGGCTAAGTCGCTCTTTCTTGGATGATTAACTCTTGGCAGATTTTTTTTTTTTTTGCATTTGCTATTCGTTTTTCATCAGGAATTTGCTGAAAGCAAAATCTATTTCACCATTTTGCGCCATTTCACGCCCCCCCCTCCGCCCCCATCAAAACATTGAGAAAATCGGACAAAAATTTTGTTTTAAGTTCAAGGTAAGAAAAAAGAGCGAATAAATTATAAGAGAAGATTGCGTGATTTTAGTTCTGGTATTCCAACCCGTGGAGCATCCCGTGCATTACGGCCGCCTCTCGGCTGTAGCTCACTAAAGGTGGACCTAATGAATGCTTTGTGGCCTCCGTCACTGAACACGTGCGTTAGATACCTGCATTTACTGAGGCATACAGGAATAGCCCTTACGCAAACGCTAATAGCGTTTGCGTAGGGCTTCCAAGGCGAAGAAGACGAAAGCAACATACGAGAAGAAAACGACGCGAAGACGGAGAAAGGTCATGACAATGGCAATAAGAGGACACATAATCTGCTGGAATCCCTGAGAAATGATTGGGCGTGCTAATTACAAAAGTAGTAATGCACGCTTACGCTTATAGTGTATATGTTGGCTCAACAAGGGAGTTTTATCCAAGATTCTGTTATAGTAACAGAAAGAAGAAAACCACGCGATGGGAAAAGGATCGTGACGATGGTAATGAGAGGAAACAATCACAATGGACACGCATTCATTGTTGGTGGTGGTTCTACCGTGATGACCTCTGTAACGTCTACCTTAGCGGCAGCTGTGAAATGTGATCGCTTACGGATGTGCGCCCCAGAACAATGCGCAAGGGAACACGAAAATGCCGCATGCCGTGCAAAGAGGCAGGTGCTCGCTGCAGTTAAAACCCCCACCAGCCACAGCACCGCAATGGTTACGACACGAAAACTACACGCCATGTATATATCGCTCCCGTGTTATAATGGAAGAAGACATAATCACGGTAGGCCTGCGGATATACGTAAAGGGCACCATACTTTGGAATAAAGTGTAATGCTTTTGTATTTTTACGCGTAAGCAGTTACAAGTGCTCTTGGCGATTTTTTTATTGTAAAATAGGGCTTCGTAAAGCCGTTCTTCAACTGTAATACCACTCCACGCAGATACTATAATTTCGAAATTCTCACAAACGTCACGCAAGCTGTGTCGCCGCTATCGGCTGGAGTCTTTTCGATGGCGGTGATAGAACTGAGAAAGCGTGCAGAGTGCCTGTGTGCGTCTGTGCGTGTGTGTGTGTGCGTGTGTGTGTGTGTGTGTGTGCGTGTGTGTGTGTGTGTGTGCGTGTGTGCGTGTGCGTGTGTGTGTGTGCGTGTGTGTGTGTGTGCGTGTGTGTGTGCGTGCGTGCGTGCGTGCGTGCGTGCGTGCCGATGCTTTCTAAGGATCTCTAGTAACGGTCCAAGACCGAAAGGACTTCCCTGTGGGAAGCCCGGCAATTAATCTTCGATGCATAATTTCATTTCGCGGAATATATTTAACGGAAATGGCTTTCTTATTCAGGAGGAATTCGTTTTGCAACGCATTAAAAGAAGAGGTTGATTTGCGTGTAGTAATTGACCTTTCTGGATTTCCACTGCATCAATCATAATCACGGCTTCTAATAAAACGTGTTTTATTTGTTCTTTGATCACGGGCGGGACTATGAGAGGCTAGCTGATAAAAGTTTCTGCTACGAAAAATGAACGCCAACGTGGTCGCTTCAGTGAAGCGGATCAGGTTCACGGAAGGGGTGGCGAAAAACGAGCAAACCCACGTGCGGCGAGACTTCTGCCCACGTCTCCAGGCACTCTAAATCACTCCGCAGCGCACCACTACAGCGCACCCCTGCTGTGCTGCTTTAGCGCGCAATTAGCGATCTTAACCTTCACATCTTTATTTAAAAGATGCCTAACAAGGCCGCTCATTCCGAATCGCAATTAAATAAGTGCATCTGAAACTGGTCTTAAAATATCAAGTTGAATCCCAGCAATACAAACAGCAGATGACAAATAATGTGGAAGCCGCCCTTTGCATCACTGTGTTAGCAGCATTGACTTGGTTCTACGGCCGTTTCCGTCTGTTGACGAAAATTGCGACGAATGTGTCACCCACACACCGCCGATTTCTCTCGTCTGTTCCCTTATTTTAAGTGCGAATGCACTTCTTAAGCGAGCCTGAAGCGTCCGCCGCCGTCCGCATAGCAACAGCTGCGGGTGCGCGCGCTCCTCGTCTTCCTTGGCAACGGGGGGAGATGGGCGCGCGCTGCCTGGCCGCTGACATGGCACATACCCACGTGGGGGATTGGCCAGGAATCTCCTCGTCTTCCTTGGCAACGGGAGGAGATGGGCGCGCGCTGCCTGGCCGCTGACATGGCACATACCCACGTGGGGGATTGGCAAAGAATCGGGCGTGAGAAGGGCTAATGCACCCGCTTAAAGGAGTACTGACACGAAATTTCAAAGCTGAGATCCGCTCTAGCAATCAAGTACAACGACAACACAAATAGGTGTCTGTGAATAAATGCATCTTTCTTTCTTTGTAGTTGTGTGTGTGTGTGTGATATCTCTTTCGCGAACATTACCGAACCGCGCAAATTCAACTCGTGCATTCGCACTTTCACATTCTTCCCCTCGGGGAAATGCGGGGAATTTTTTATTTGAGCGGTAAAATGACCACCACTTTCCGCGGCTGCTCGGAAGAGTAGCGGCTGTGCCTCTCGGACGACAATGTCCGTTGTGGATTGCCGTACCTTTAATAATATGACACAAACTTATTGCGCCTTATTTTATATCCCGACGCCACAAGGCTTAAGGTTGCCGGTCAGCTGCGCACGTTAATGTCCCCGTGACGTTTATGCGGGTGTTTATGTGTAAAGGGAAGCAGAAATTGTTCGTAGTCGATGTATGTGCGGTAGCAGACTCTGCCCTTTGAAAGCAACAGCCGAACATGATATTTGTTCCCTTGCACAGGGCTTCTATTGTTATATTTCGCACTATCACAAAATATGGTAGCCAAAGATCCATTTCTGGTTCCTTTCTGTGAATGTTTTTCTCAAAAACAATTTATTCGAAACCTGCGCTTCATTGAGCGCCCTTTTGTACAAAAAAGCTCACGCTTTGTAACGTCTAGTACCCGTATCGATATGGCTTCCGAGCTTACATTCATGTGTCGTGTGCAGCAACCTTAACTGCGCAATGTTGGCATCTCTCAACAGACGGCGCGAGATTTGAGCGTGACTGTATTGCAAACATTATTTGAACATCCAGTGGTGGATATTTGAGAATGCATGGGGATCTTGTTAACAAAACTTGTTGAGCTAGTTGGTTCATCCTTATTGGAAAGACTAAAAGGGGGCGCTAAGCAAACGAAGACGAAGTAAGACACAAACGCCTGTATGTGGATCTTGTTAGTCTCTCATTTTTCTTTGGAGAACTTGCCGCCCACGTCTTTCCCCGGCTTCAGAATACCGCCACACGGCGTTTCTAGCCCGTCTCATGCGCACCGTGTTAACCGTGATAATTGGCCCTCAAAGCACCTCAACAGTCACCGTTGCCGCTTTAGCAGTGGCATTGGCTGCCTGTAACTCCTTTTGTCGTTCACCAATATCGTTATTTCGTCAGCGCGGCATTCCCATCTCCGTCTTTTGTCACCCTGCAGTGCTGCACTCTCGATTCTATAGCGTTGACGGTGCTCACAGGACCCGTCGGGACGGCGCGCGACGGGCTCGTCCGAAGAAGCAGGTGGCGAGCCGCGCTTCGACTTGACGCCTCCTTATTAACGTCAGCAGCGCTGCCGACGGTGCCCAAGTTTTGCCGCCATGCCCCATCTATTGCTCAAGCAATAATAAAGGAAAGATTGTGCACGCTGACTCCAAGAGAGACAATAATATTCCAGCCATGCGAGCCGAGCGTGCTGTATGGTAAGGCTCGCATGCTGCGTGATATGCCCCCAATCCATGATGTTGAGCCCCACAAAATCGGACCACAGGCGCCGTCTCCGGCATTCACCTGTGTTGGAAACGGTCCGTCGTCCCGGGGTCCCGCAGTTGGAACGGTGTGATTAAACTTATGAGCAAAAATGTTCGTTCTCTAATGAATACACAAGCGTCCGCGTAGATACAACTGTGCACATGAGTGAATTAAAGGTGGTCTAAACTATTCCGCACCATCTGAACCCACCCCTCCTCTAGAGTGGTACTCATGGTACAGCTGACCCTTCCCCGGAGTTATGTACGTTTAAGCGTAAATATTGGAGAACCCCATGCATTGCTGGGAACCGACGTAAAGGGAACTCCCGTCGTGGCATACTTGGGATGAAATTTATTTACGGGTGGCATTTTTGAGAGTGTTAATTGCTTGGCGTAGTTGCTAATTTTAGGCGAAGCTTACTTTGACTTATTTCTCAGTTTTATTGGGTGCTGCTGCCGCTACTTTCTAGCCAGCTACGGCGCGGCCGGGTACGCTACCCGAGAAAACTCACGCCTTCTTGTATCTCGGCCGCCGCCGCCGACCCCCCTTTTACAGTTTTAGTGTAATAGTGTTATTAGGCTTATTTTTCGATTTTTGTCGCGTGTGCTAGCCGTCCGCTATCAGCCGTGCAAGAGTCCGCAGAAATACGTCATCAGCTGCAACCGAAAGCTACGACTGAGAGGGCCAGATGCGAGAGCTGACCTGAATCTAGAAGACAGCGCAGCGGCAAGTGGAGTGTGGAAGGAAGGACAATGATACCACGGCCGAGGAAAAAGAAAAGATGCGCGATTTGAGCAGGCGCCGCGCCTGCACAGTGACGTTCTACTGCCTGTCGGTGATGGCAGGCTCTTCAGACACGGTCCCCAGCCATGCTCAGAATTGACGCCATCAACAAAAACATGGGGTGAAATGTTGACGCCGCCTCACAAAAACTAAGGAAGGCATAGATTATGAGCATAAGTGAACTAAAATGCATCCTTTCAAAAACATTTCTAACAACTAAATGTGCTGCCATGCCTACAGCACATTGGTGAACAATTTGAGCAAAAAGAAAGCATTAGGCATATTTCAGGCAAAATATCAATACCCAACCGGTACTGGGTTAATGGAACATAGATGTGCGCTGGATATTTGCAATTGCAAATAAAAAATATGCGTTGAAAACAGCGCCCGAGCCTAGACCCGTGGGGCGATATTGCAAGCCCAACAGTAGCGAAAGGTTCGAATAGATGGCGCGCGAACAGTGGAACAGAGGAAATTTCAATTGACATCAGCAAACCTCGACCGTGTTTATCATGGAAAGACCGTGCACGGTGGGCGGGGGATGGAAGATGCAGGGGTGGCAGAAGATTACGCCATCTTTCGCCGACATTTACAGCAAAATGAGCATACGCGACCAATTTTTCTTTCTTTCTTTTTTTTGACCACCCATTTTCTGTACCTGAAAACGCCCGTGCTCGGAACATGGAGATTTAGAACCTCCGCCTAAACCAACGCAGTGTCTACTGCGCCGTCCCAGGACATTCGCATATTTAGGGCTAATCTTGCCCTGGCATAAGCGTCTGTCTTTGTTGTGTCACTAGGAAACGGGCCGTCATGACTATTTCCTTAAAATGAGTCCCTTTACCTTAAAATACCCATGTTTGCCACCTGGCATGCGCAATGTCGACACTACATACTCCGGTATAGCACACGCCAACTTTGCCTGCATGACACTCTGCAAGAACGGGTCGCGAACATCTCATTTTAAGTGCGAATTTTAAGTGCGCATTTTAAGTGCGAATGCACTTCTTAAGCGACCCTGAATCACGCGTCCACCGCCGTCCGTCCATCCGCACCACATACCCACTTAGGGCGATTGGCCAAGAAGAGTTCCTAATTTCTTTAGCACATACCCACTTAGGGCGATTGGCCAAGAAGAATTCTTTCGCATCACCCGTGCATTCCCACTTCCCCATCGACGACTGCTGCTTCGCCAGGAGCGGAAGTCGGGGCGAGTACTGCGGCGTCTACCTCGTCGGTCACGTCTACGCGAACCTCGTGTCGCACGCCGTGTCCACCTCGCCGGTCAGGGACGAGTCGCCGTACAGTGCCGTCTACACCGACGCGTACTCGGGCGACGGAATCGTGGTCGTCACCCTCTACCTCGCGCCAAACATCTCGCGCGACGACGTCGTCGAATACGTGGACGCGGCGATGGAGAGTGTGGCCAGGCGCGTAAAGCCCTCGGACCCGGTCGTGGTTGTTGGGGACTTTAACGTGGACGTGCGAAAGGGCGGCGAGTGGTTGATGGAATACATGCTCGCCAACCACTCCATGACGTGCCTACCGCTAGAGGCTCCCACCACCATCAACGGCAGCTACATCGACCTGGCCTTTGCGAGGAACTGTCTGATACGTGCGGTCTTGCAACAACTCTTGACCGTACATTTCAGTGACCACAAGGCGGTCATAATGACCGTCAACTACAACGACAACACCAACAACTGCTGAATAAAGAATACTGTCGTTTCACTTTACTTGCGTGTGTGTGTGATCTCCTCGAATATACACTTTAATTCACCAAGATTTCCAGAGAACGACTAACGGGGTGTGTGAATCCCCACTTGATCACGCGGGAGTGTTAAATGCAACTAACGGGCGAATGCCAACACAGTTGAACATAACTCCCCCTCATAGCATCACCCGTGCATTCGCACTTCCCCATGCTCACCTTCGGGGAAATGCGGGTGAATTTTTATAACAAAATACAGAATACATATGCGGCCAGAATACATATGCGCACCAAAGCCAGGCCCGAATATGACCATGACGAAGAGACATATGATTATGATGACGACGACTATAATGATGATGACGGGTTCGATTCCCGGCCGCGGCGGCCGCTTTTCTGATGGAGGCGAAAAGCAAAAATGCCCGTGTGTACGAGATTTCGGCGCACGTTAAAGATCCCCAGGTGGTCAAAATTAATCCGGAGCCCTCCACTACGGCGCGCCTCATCGCCTGCGTTGCGTCGGCGCGTTAAAACCTACAATCAATCAATATAATGATGATGATGATTTTTAGCTTAAGGGCACATTTTCTTGATTGGCATTGTTCTGCTACTTAGTTTTGATGAGCGCCAATCTTTCGCCTATTCCTCTTTGCATTTCTGGTTCCAGAAATCAGCTTGCACTTTATTTTAGTGTCTGAATAGTTTTACAGCGAAGCTTTATAGGCTATGTTCCCGGACATGTTTTGTCACTGTGTGAAAAAATCACTAATAAAACTTGACATGCTATGCCTGCCCTTGTAGCACGAGGCGCCCCCAAGCACGTTTCGAAAGCACGTGTGCAAAGCACGCGCGAGGACGAGACAAGGAGCGTGGGGTGTGCAGTGGTATGGGAAAACCCCGTGTAGTTCGTACTCCCGAAGAACACGCCGCTCACAGTCCGAAGTCGTGAATGTACACGGTACACGGAGCGCGAGAGACAGCGCAGAACCGCAAGGGCTTGAATTTTTTTTTTTTTTGGGGGGGGGGGGATTTTTTTTAAAAAGCAATGATACCCTAAACCCACAGATACAAGATAAAGCTGGAGTCCAAATATTTATAGATTTACAGGTATTTTGACAAACCATACCATTTCAGCTTCCTCACCCGTCCAGTCGTCATGCTTTGCCTCCACTGTAGCCTCTTCTTGTTCATAGGGTCCACTTCCACGAAACTGGAAAATGGCGATGTATATCGTAAAAGGCATTCGTGAAGAACTCTTCCGCAGAAAACTAACAGTTTCGGTTTCATTCTCGAGACTTTAGCGATATCTTCTGCGGCGTCGCCATTTGACGACAGCAGGGCCGAAAGCTGCTAAGGGAAATTTTTCTGTAAGTTCCAAAATATTTATGCACGTTTGTATAAATGTATTTAAATATAAACTAATTCAATTGTTTTACGGGCCATAAAGAAAGCTAGGTATTTAGAATATCGCATTTATGCTGCCGCATAACCGCCATCCTCCCCGTCTTAGTCATATTCATGTTCGTCCTAGAATAGTTTCGGATTTCGCCTTGCGTCTCCGAAGTAATCATGGCTATGTTTTTAATGTTACTGCCGTTCAAGTCCTGTGGCTCTAGCAGTATACCCGAAACCCAATTAAAAGCGAAGCTGCTAGGTATGGGTAGTTACGGCGGCTGTGCGTGCGTGGCTCGCTGAATGCATTACGCAGCCGTGCTGTTGCCCAAGAAGTGCTTTTCTCTTCTTCCCCCCGAAATGGGCCCTCACAGTAAAAGTCGCCTCGCGTTTTTGTTTCTGTGCCCCCGCAAAGCGGCTCTCAGCCCAAGGAGTAACAAGACAGTAAAAGTCGCCTCACGTGTTTGTTTCTGTGCTTCCGGAAAGCGGCTCTCAGCCCAAGGAGTAACAAGTGGCAAGGGAGGAAGGAAAACTGCCTAATGAACGCCGAGTGATTTACTGGCTTCACACGCTGCGGCCGGCAGATCGATGCCGCAAACATTTGGCCCGTTTTCTTTTAAGTCCACTTTCATCCGGGCGCACTTGAGTGGACGCCGTATGTCCTCCTCGCCACTTGCGGCGGGCTGGCTTGTTGCACAGTGGCAGGTACAGGTCGCGACTGCATTGGGACGTTCATTACACTTCCCTTTGTTACCGGCTTCGTGTTAGGCCCTCCGCATTCGCAGATAACTACCCACTCACTCAAAAATGACGTTTGAGTTGGGAATCGAAGGTATGGCGAAGGCTAGAACCGAGTTGGTTTGCATGAATGATTAAAGTGCTTAGTTTACAAGTGGAGCGCTCCTGCAGAGAACAGCTTATTTACCAACTAAGTGCAGGCAGAAATGCGAAGATGGTATATGCGCCATCAGCATCTTTCTTCGCACCAGTTCCCGTCATCATGAGAGAAACAGTATTTACAGAGCTGGTTAGAATGCCTATGGTAAACTGAACTCGCATGTGGGCTTCGAAATGTTAAAGCACTGCGTCTGGCCTTTCTTGCTGGTGGTTACGGTGATGTGTATAAAAGATTTCTCTAACTTTAACTTTATAGCACCCATGTCTTTTGCACTAGTGGGGCGTCATTGTAATCGCGGTTATGAGGTAAAGCCGTCAGAGATTCTATTTAAATTTTTGCAATAATAGAAAAGCCCCTTTCGTCACGGTGTTTAAAGAAAAAACATTTGGTGTCCTTTTATAGTGTACAACACAATGTTTTTTGAAAGGTTTTATTCTTTGTCTGATCTAAAGCCAAACCTCCTTAATACATTCTGAGGAACTCGCTTGGTTTAGCTGCCCCATGACGCACTATTTTAGCAATAGCTTTACCAATAGACGCGCTAGCTTGCTAAAATCGTGTGCGTATTATATAACACCATAATCGAAAATATTATTTGATAAATCGGTGCAATGGAGTTCTCTCCCTGTAGACTGAAAAATTGCCTCTAGAGCCTCGGTTCCCAAATCTGGACGTCGTAATGCGGTTTCCAATTACCGTCGCATTTCTTACACTTGCGTGCGCTCCGAAATAATTGAGCATATCTTGTATAGCGCGACTGTGAAACACATTAGTGATAACAACCTGTTCAACTCTTTCCAGCGCAACTTCCGAAAACGATTTTCATGCGTAACTCAGTTGATCTAATTTACTCACGATATTGCCCAGGCAGACAACCGCATACCCGTTGATTCTCTTTTTCTAGATTTTAAGAAGGCATTCGAAACGGTTCCTCATTATCTATTGGTTATAAAGTTAACGTCCTATGGTATCCAATCTAAGATACTTTCCTGGATCTCTGAGTATTTAAGTAACCGACGTCAGTATGCCGTTGTAAACAGCGCTGCACCAGAGACGTCAGATGTAACGTCTGGAGTTTCCCAAGCGTCCGTCTTGGGTCCTTTATTATTCCATCGCTGCATAAATGACATCAGCAATAACATCACTTTATCAATACGACTAATTGTTGATGATTGCTTATTCTAATGAAAAATTACTTCTGAAATGGTCCCCCAATATTGCAAAACGATCTGAAAATTGGAGATGAATGGTGCGAAAAATGTAGAATGCCACTTAATCTAAATAAAACTGCCTGCCTTACCTTCTCAAGAAAGCAAACCCCAAACAGGCTCACTTACACAATAAAAAACGTTCCCCTGAAATCCGTCGACAAGCATAAATATTCAGGAGTTTACTCCACTCCTACGCTTTGCTGGCATCAGCATGTCGATTGCCCCCTACGTAAAGCTTGTTGGTCTCTGGGTTTTCTGCGGCGCAATACAAAAAAGTTTCCACGGGCAACGCGCGAATTATTGCACAAGTTTAATGTAAGGCAGATATTAGAGTAGGCTTGCGCCATGTGGTGCCCTAAGGGTTCTTGACAAAAATAAATAAGAAAGGGTACAAAGCCTTGCAGCACGGTATGCCATTGCTAAGTCTCTCAGGAACTCGAAGTGTAGCGCAAGTCACTGCAAGAAGATTTTGAAGTGGGAGGCACTAGAAGTTCAAAGGCCAATGGTTCGTTTAAAACTATTCAATTCCATACACTATCCTCAAATTGACATTCCGCGCGATGATTACACTTTTACACCTGTGTCAGCGCGAATGGATCACACCTGCAAGATGCGTGAAATTAGCTGCAAGACATCGCGTGCGCAAACTCGTTTTTTCCGAAAAGAATATACAAATGGAATCAGTTACCTGCACCCATAGTTACGGAACAGTCTGCGGATGGATTTTAAGCTTCCATGTGTTGGCAAAAGCTTTGCAGTAATGCAGCTTTCTTCCCTGCGCATTTATTGTGATGCAAAAAGTCTTTTTTTGCGTGTGAAACTCGAACTGCGTTGTATCCTGATGTGGTAAGGCGGCGTTGTACTTGCACTTGCTCGTCTATTTTGTGCTCGTGTTGTCCTTGATACAGTGTATTATCTTTACTTCCCTTTTTTTCCTCCTTGTGTGAACGAATGTATCGTGAAAAGGCCTCGCGTTTTCTGGAAAGCTTTCGTTGGTTATCAATGTAACTCGTTTATGTATTTCTTTTTGTTATCCCCCCCCCCTGTAATACCAAAAGGCGCTGAGGGTACCAAATAAAGAAATAAAGAATCGATGGTCCAAACCACGCAAATTCGGCGAATAACTGGAAGGTGCATACAATATTACGCGAAATATGGTATTACCACTACAGCACAATTCAATGCAGAACCCCATGTTTGCAGTAGTTATGGCAGCGCCGATGAGCCCCGACGGGATGATGTCTTCCCTCTCTTTCATTGTTTTTCACATGCAGTTGTGTAGCTTGTTCGGTCCCGATTCGTCGGCGGGAAAATGGTGGCTGCCACCGCCACCATCGCGTTGCAAACTTATGTAATGGCTGTGGCCATCGCCTTTGTACTCGGCGTCGGGAGGAAGTTTTCCTTTCCTCCTGACCGTCAGTGGCGGAGAAGGGCGGAGGTCCAAACCGTAAGGGGTTAGCGGGCTTCTGTGGGGTGGGGGCTTGTTTGAAGCATCCAGGCCGTAGACTGCACGAGCAACCTTCTTCGAGTTAATCCGGGGCTGCGGCTGTGAGTTGCCGCTGGAAAGACTCACTTCCGTGGTGGCTTCTGGGCGCCAGATCCTCCCGCATTGCACCTCGCCAACCATGCGGCGGATCGGCACCTTTTTGGCATGTGGCCCCCTATCAAAGATCGGGCGGCGATAGCAGTTGTTTTTTTTTCGTGTAGTCTTCAATGTCTTCAATGTAAAGTACTGTGAATACTTGTAAATACGCTTTTCCTTCAAGGCTTACCTCCCTGTGTCTCGTCCTCTGTTCACATCTCTCCACGGTGAACAAATCTTTACGTGACATCGCGTGGCGCCACAACGCAGATCTACCTTTAAGTTACCTCGCATGCTCGGCATCATCATTCGCCAAATTTTAGCAGCGAAGCTGTCGTAGGTCGAACCCTTTTGTCCGACTGCTGAAGGTCGTGCCTCACGATGCCTCAAGAGCAGGCTCCCAGGTCTGCCGACTGCGTCGCAGAAACCGTTTCCCAGATCTCCCGATAGAAGTCGCAGTGGTCTCGCAAGGCCGGGTTTCTCTCCCTCCCGTAGCGGGAGGGAGATGAAAGGGAGCTCCCGCCGCTGACGCTTAGCTGCTGATTTCTTTGCACGAACCTTAGAATTTTCGCGGCGACAACGCTGCCGTTGTCAGGGGAGTCGTTCGCCCGACGTTCGAGTCGACTTCAAAGAACCACAGCTTCGCTTTTTCAACAGATTTCATTTTGGGTGGAACCGGGTTTAGTTTTTCTTGGCGGCTTAGATTGATCACGTGAGGGCGTTGTGCGGAAGCTGAACCAAGGGATTGTCTTAGAGCACGTACATATGTAGTACGCGCATCAATGCCTGCCCACCGGTATCACCACCATCACCGACAGAGCGACAGAGCGAGGAAGCCACGTGATCCCTCTCAGTAAATATCAAACTGTTCAGCTGTAGAATCCCCCTTAGCTCGACCTTACATTTCCATCCCTCCTTGATCTTCGAAGTTGCTAAGCTTTGGGAAGGGTACCGGGTGGTGTGGCGCTGTCTGGAAGAGTAGTACCGTACTTACCCGATTCTAACGCGCACCTTTTTTCCGCAAAAATAGGCCGGAAAATCACATGCGCGTTAGAATCGGATACGAAACCGAAACTGCCGAAACAGCTGAAATTTCGTTCCACCCATAGCCATCGCCATCTCTAGATGGCGCCAAAGCTTTTAGCAACAATTTTTCGGATCTAGGCGCCTAGGCTTTTCTTTCGGCGTTCACACAAATCGTCAAATTATTCCACTTGCGTGCTTGATAACAGCAATGGCAGCAGCGGCAACGAAGGTGCGCCACTTCCGCGGCTTACGAGCGGCTCCCACGCGTTCACAACGAGCGGTTGGCTGAAGCGTATGCCTCTGGAGAAGCTCGCGGGATGGGAATGCCAGGAGTTGGCCACGATCCTATCGAACATGGTTGAACGTTCGTTCAGAAGTGTGGCATCGCGAACGCGCTTGACGGCACCAATGACGAGATGTTGCGGTCAGCGGAAGGCGACAAGGAGCTCTCGGAGAGCGACGAGGCGTGAGATGAGTGAGATTACTTCGGGGAATAAATCACCCGTTTCTCTCGCATTCGTTTCTCTTGCTCACAAAGTTCCTGCGCGTTACAAATGGAGGCGCAAGTTTTTTCGGTTTTTTGCCTGGAAAATCGGGTGCGCGTTAGAATCGGGGGCGCGTTAGAATCGGGTAATTACGGTACTCCTCAATGGTTCAATTGGACCGGCAGCGTTGAGTCATAACATGTAAGGGGAAACTAATTTGTTGTAAGTACTATTATTACTAATTTCCGTTATTACAAATACAGTCCTCTTTCTGGATTTTTCTTGGATGGGTTTAACAAAACAGTCGCACCATTTTTAGCAAACACAAATTTTCAGGAGAGCGTTCATCAAAAATATAGAGTCATTGTTCAAGTGTTTGAATTGCAAGCGTGTTGGGGAATACATTTGCCTCAGGGTTGTCCCCGCACGCGTTCCCTGTATGGATATGACAACGGCCGATGGCAACACCACGAAACCCGTGCCCTCCTACCGAATTTCCGACAAACTATGCAGTAATTATGCTATATGACAGGCAGCAACCAAAAGCTGTGCATGCCGGCGTATTCATTAAACGCCAGCAGAGGACATCCGGGTCTCGCTGACATTGAGTAAAACTCAACTTAGTAGAGCCCAACTTCAGTTTTAACTCAACTCAACTTTTACTAAATAAGTATACCTAAAGTTCAAGGACCCTCCTTCCTGTGTGAAGGGTTCGCGAGCCTGACCCCACCCGACGAAGCGACGCCGACACACAAAAAACATAAATCACCGGCTTATTCCGGGCAACGGAAATACATGTGGGAGAAACATCCGGATAGAACAGAATGGTCATGGGAGCATTGCGACATAAGAAAGCGAACTGCCTCCCCTGTGCAAAAAAATAAGAGACGGCGCTTCCCCAACACTCACAAATGTTCCCTAGTCCATTGTCCTAAGCCGCACCGCCCAGGCCCACCAGATGCGCTGCTTAGTCCCGGATGGCCAAGGGTTGTCTTGCAGTTCACGGCCTCTTTCCGCTCGCATACTGGCGATCCACTGCGGCCGGGCTGGGTCGTCCAACTACCCTGCACCTCTTGTGATCGCCGCTTTTAGGCCGCTTCGTTGGTTGGGCGCCTGTTCCGGGGTTTATGCGCACTACACGTGTTTGTTGCGGCTCACTGTTCATCGCACCCGCACCCACGGGCACATGAAGCATAAGGGCTGACGTCACTCGGTGTTTGACGCGCGCTCACTGCACTGTAATCACAATACGCGGGCGCACGTAATGGCTGCGTCCCTACAAAGTATACCTCTAAGCGAAGGTTTTGCCTAAGGCCATTCGGCGGTTCTTGCGAAAATTCATTTTTTCCTCACCCTCTTTAAAAGTTAGGTTTTTATTAAATGCATCAGAAATATACATAACATGGACGTTACTATAAGTCGTCTCTCCAAACTTGCCTGACCTGTATCTTCTTCATTGATGAATTTCATTCATCCTCTCACAGAGTTGGACTTTTGTTTGATGCAATAATGCGTTAAATGGCGCACTTGTCCTTCGGACGTCGCCTTTGGACATCTGTATTGAAATTTCCTCCCCGTCGTTCTGTCCAATTTGTAGAAACAATGTCGTCCGCTCTTTTGTCTACAATTTTTATGCTAAATTTTTTTCCCTGTGCCTCATTCCAGCTAAGTCTACCTTTACTGGTCGATACTGAAACTACATTTCCAGTATCTACCAACGAACCATGGATTACTTCCAGTAGGGACTTTAAGACGTCGTCCTCACAGTACATGTGCGGCCGACTGACCTTGGTTTCCCCCTTGCGGGGGCACTACATCCTATATTCAAAATTATTTATAGTTACAAGCCAAGCTCAGACACCGCTTTAACGAACACAAGAAAAAAAAGCTCTGGCTTGAAGCCTGGACTATGCGATTCTCAGCAATGTGACACCGCTGATGCTATAAAGAGAAAATGCTTCTGATAGCAAACATCTGGTGCTCCATATTGCCATGTATGGTGCTAGATAACATCAATACGTAAAATCATTCCCCAGATCTCACACCAAACGCCGTACGCATGGCCGAAAATGAATCGCACGCAAAATTTCATCAGCAGAGTGAAGGCCTTAGAATGAATCCCAACACTATGAAGCTTCCTACAGCCCTCGCCCTCTGTAATTAAGGATATCGGACATTGGAGCATTTGGGCATCTAGATGTAGATACAAAATAGATTGTAGTAGCTGCTTTCCGGAAAACACGTCAGTAACACAATTTGCTCATAACGTAGACAAACAGAGGGGTAGGCGCTAGTTACAAACATTTTGCCCACAATTTCTCAACTTGGTCTTACAGAGAGACTTTTTCCCTCTCAGGAAGGCCTCCTGTAATTGTAGATTTTTTTCTGGGAATGCTTCAGATGCCAATACTTGCTTGATATCGTTAGGGAAGCAGTGGTATATGAGAGACTGAGCGCGGTTTAGTTAAAGTCTTCTAACAATGCACAAAATGGTCAACTTTGTAGATTGCAATTCTTTTGCCACGGCGTACTCGCAGATATTTCTAGGCTGCAGCCCTATGGCGCCCGTTCCTGGCTGAGCGGCGTCGCCGTCTTCGTTGTAACCAAGCGAGCGACTGCAGGACCAAAGAGTGAAAGACAGCAAAGGAGGAGACTGTCGCCGAAGTTTGCCAGGGAGGCCGGTTCAACGTGGAGGCTTGGCGAGTTAGCGAGACGCTTCTCCTAAAGTGTGCGGGGGGGGGGGGGGGGGGGGTACAGTATGGTATGCTGAGCCCGCACGAGACGCTCCTCTGCGCGACGTTTGGTGAAAACGTTAAGGGGCAGCGTACACGCGACGATGATGTGCGTTCGCTTCCTAAGACGCAGTTCGCGATCCCTTCTTGAGACACACTTCACGCCGCCAGCGCAGAGGCTCATCCTCGCTGCCGTAGAGAGAACCCACGAGTGAGTGCTGCATGAGCAAAACTGCAGCATTCAGGAGTGAGTGCTGAACTGCGAGCGAGGCAACCGATCGTATGCTTCGCCAGCCGCTGCAGCTAAATGAGCTGCCAGAGCGGAGGCTGGGCAACGCCGACGACAGAACCAAGAGTGAGTGCTGAACAATGAGCGAGGCAACCGGTGCTTGTGCTTCGTAAGCCGCTGCAAATACGTTTTCTGCAGCCGTACATAAAAAACTGTCTGAAATCCTTTGCGCCAACATATTTTGCAGAGTCAAAAGAGCTCAACATGTGCGCCCCAATTTCGCAATTAGGGAGTATCGTAATTGCCAGCCAATTTTTTCAATACGTTGTTTACAAGCCTGACAATGTTACCGAAATCATTGGAAAAGTTGCAATGTTTTCGCAATTATCTTTTCATCTGAAGAAAGACAGTATACGTGGTATGCAAAGGTGCGTCTCAAGGCGCTTGCAATAATTTAATTCTGATAGCGTTAACCAGCATTGAGCGTATTATTGGGAAACAACACGGAAAGCGAAAGCGGGGTATGCTTGGTGTATACAACATGTGTGTTTTACCAATTATCCATCCCAGTACACAATCTTCAGGGCAATTGTTACACACAGTTGTCCATTGGCAGCAGCAAGCAGCCAATTCCTGTGAATTTCGCTGAGCTCAACATATAAGCGTATGTAATAAGGTTGTATCTTTTGCTTCAATAACTCCATTGGATTATGTTAATTATCTTTCACGTTGATTTTTATGCACGAGCTCACAAAATATAAATACATTTATCATCATCATTGTCGTGCCATCATCATCATAATCATCATATCTAAGCCCAATGAAGTACGAAGGACTCGGTGTGTGTGATAGGTGGGTGCATGTTGCGGGAGAGGAGGAGGCCACGAAGGGTAGCGTCCTCGGCACGTTGGTACTCCATAACTAAATACAATAATTGCGCAAAAAAAGGGAGAGACACGGGCGAAGCGAGGACCGACACACACGGCGCCTGTGTGTCTGTCCTCACTTCGTCCGTGTCTCCCTTTTTTGCGCAATTATTGTATTAACCTTTCAATATTCTGGAGGGATCGAGAGGGGTGGCGAGTGGTGGATGGGCGGGTTAACTACGAGGGAGGATAGGACGGTTCTGCCGGTGTGGGTTACGACAAGGCCGGATAGTTGGGCCTGTCGGTGAGCTTCTATAAGCTTGGATGGCGTGTTCAAGGTGCCCGTGTGGACGAGAGCGTAGGAAGCAGTGCGGAGACCTACATTATACTCCTAGACGACATACACAAGGGATGTACGGCGTTACGATTCAGCGAGCCGCTGTGCTGCAAACTTCGTGCAGCGCTCTTGTGCTTTGTGGTAGAGCCACCACTGCGTGCGTTTTCCGCGTGGGCGCCTTTCTGTCGGTGACTCAAGCTTGCAGCGACAGCCAACAGATCCCAACTCTCTGTCTCCTGTCTCAGACTCAGCGTGCGCCGCTGCTGCCGACCCCTCACAAACTCTGGAAAGAGCGTTGCGTGTGTCTGTAAAATGCCGCGCCGTGTGCGAACAGCAGCGGGAAATTTTGTCTGACCGTTAGCGCTGTCGGTATAAATACGGGGTCGCAAACACAGAAGTGCATTCGATTTCGAACAGCGAATCAATGCTGTCACTCTGATTCGAGTCCTGCACTGTAACCTCGCCCGTAAGGGCATTGTTCCTGTGTTTCTTCGGCTTATCTCTCGCCATGCAGTGAACCAGTTAAGTCTGCCTTCGGCTTCTTGTCGCCGTAGCGAAGGCAGCAGCAGTTGTTGGCCGCTCACCACCACGCTACCACACGCATGACGAAGGCGACGGAACTCGGCTCGGGGAGCCCTGCCAGAATGCAACAACGGGTTGCCAGCTGACAGATGGCAACGTCGCAGCAATAATCCTCCAGAGAAAAGCGGAAGGTTCCCGATGACATACGGCACGACAGGGAGATACCGTCTCCCAGAAACCGTTTGAAGCGTATCTGGAGGGGATATTTAGGCAGATTTACTGGGATACCGCAGGATTGCGGATAAAAGGAGCCTACTTGGGCCATTTGAGGTTTGAAGACGACATTGTATTGTTCAGTGGGCCGGCCGAGAACCTGCAAAAATGCTTGTGGAACAACAATCAGAAAGCTTTGCCGTGTGACTACAAATAAATATGAATAATAATAAAGTTGTGATAAATAAGCATGCCGAAAGCGCCCTCTTCAGCTTAGGAGACGCAGCGCTAGAGCAAATAGAATAATATAAAACGTCGGACAAGTTCGATCCGGTACCAAACCACGAGAAAGAAATCCGGCCCATAATAGGTATAGGTATGGGCCGGGGTACACTCGGAAAACACTCCCAAATAATGAAAAGTAAGCTACCTCTATCACTCAAAATAAGAATATACAACCAATGCATCCTGCTGGTGACGACATATGGAGCGGAAACTTGGCGCCTGACTAAACAACAGGAAAGCAAAGCAACCAAGACCATACTGATATGGACACCAGGTCACGCAGGGCTCGACGGAAACGAGCGAGCACACGCTACAGCCCGAGAATGCACCCTCCAGGCACCGCACCAGTCGCTCCGTGACCCAGAGCCTGTCCAGCAGCAGTTCCGTGCACTTCTGCAACACCACCGCCTTGCCAGATGTGCCTACCCACCACCGCACCAGAAGCTTACCCGAGAAGAGGCTGTAGCCTGGCGGCACCTACAGACAAACACATACCCCCACCTTAGCTTCCTGCACATCATACAACCCACAATATATCCACCAACATGCCCACACTGCAGCGAACATGCAACACTGTACCACACCACGTGAGCTTGCCAGAACACACCAGCAGCCCCCATTATTCGCACCCCCACCCTCGAGCAGTGGGAGGCCGCGCTGTGCAGTTCGGACCCTGAGGACCAGCGACAGTTGGTGGAACGGGCACGCAGGACCGCAGCCGCCGCAGGGGCCCTGGACTGAGGGCTTCTCCCGCTTTCAAGCGCAAATCTGTTGAATAAATGTTTTTACCACCACCAAGTTCGTCTCGCAACTCGTCTCGCAGCTCGTCGCAAAACCGTCCTCTTCGAGAGGCAGAATGATTCTGCAGGCCTTTCGAACGGGTCAGCATTACTTCTCGCCTTCTTTCTCCGCCGGTGAGCCGACAAGCAGGCGATGGCCGGTACATTCACGTCGGAACTGCTAAAATCATCTGCTCCGAGAAGTGGCGGTTCGACGCAGTAGTTATGCTCTGCTTGCGTTGCGCCTCATCCCGTTTCTCGCTCCTAGCCAAACAGGCTTCGCTGAGATCGGACGCTCTGAAACGGACGCGGAACGCAACTTGAGAATTCCGCCCCAGTTCTGATCGTGACTGTTTTCGCTTAAGCTATTACAATCGCGCGGGCTACACCAGATGCAACCTCATTTTCCTCAAATGATACCGGATAAAGGTCGGTGCGCACAAGTGTACGCCTTCCAAACAACTTCGGGGCTTCTACTTCTCATTAAAATGTTCCAAAAACGACTGTTAGCTGACCGGTACACGCCAGAACAAATTTGCCGCCCCGACCGGCGGAAGAAATGGCGAACATGTGCCGACGGGCCAGGCTACTTGATAAAGTAGCGTAGTGCACACTGCTCACTGTGCTGAACACTATACTACCTGAGTTCAATGGACCTTTTACAGCGAAGCAGTATGTCTCACCCCCCCACCCCGCCCCAGTTATCATTCCGGTGAAGCCACTTTTCTCAGCGCTGCTCCGGGGCTCCTCCCCGCCACCGCCGACACCTCTTTCACAACGGTTATCACAACGCTTATTTCTCTCGCTACCACCGATTCCTCTTTCACAAGTTACGCGGTCGGTTGCCAGCGGCTGTAGCGTCCTTTTCTGATGATTGCGCAGAATCAAAAGCAGCACGAATGAATTTAAAAACGCCCGAAAGCCTCCGCCGCCGTCGCCGCCGAGAATGTAGCCGCGTCCGTTGACGCCTCAAATTCCACCTCGCCCACTAGCTGCGGGTCCCTACCGGTTGAAAGTTGCCTCGTTGGAACGCCGGTGTGAACACAAAATTCTTCTTTAGCTTGAAAGCCATCCTGAGCAACATTGTCGCATCGGCGGCCCTCGTTGACCAGCTGGTCATGGTTCTTCTGGCGGAAGAATAAAAAGTTGGGCCCATCTCCCCGCGAGGGGGACTCGAGTAAATGCGTCGCATAGGGGGTGGGTGTATTGCGTTAACGTTTAGTGTTTGGGGAGTTGGTGGTAGTGAATGCGTTGTATCAGCAGCTTCTTGACGTAGTTTGAATGAGTCAAGGATATAAGGCGCGTTCGTAGCCTCCCATTCTGTGTCGGCTTTGTGACGCAGTGGGTAGAGCACCATGTACATTGCGTTCCGCCCGCAGGGCCGAGGGATCGAAACCAGGCGCCGGATAGTATTTTTTTTATACATAGTGTAGGGGGAGGGGTGCGGACTACGACTACGGACGTCAACGCGGGTGACATCGTGAGTTACTGAAATGCTCTGCATTTAAAAACAGATCTTTGTCTTGCCATATATAAAGGCTTTCTCTCTCCTTTCGCCGGTCTATTTCACGTCTAATTATGTGCCCATTTCTGGATGCCGGTTTAGGCATGCACGGGTTAGGGGTGGAGGGAGGGGCGTTCCCGCACAGCATAGCTTAAGGCCGCTACCGCTGACATACCCGTTGTGGTGGTGGGAGATTTAAACGTGGGAGTCTCGTGGCTCAACGCGCCCCGTCAGCTGTCCTCCGCAATCGAGCGGTTTCGGTTTGGGTTGGTATGTTGCACAGACAATGAGATGCCTACGACTGGGCAGCGAAAGGGACACCCATGTCCCTTTCAGTAGAATAAAGGTCGAGGCCTTCGAGGTGTTAACTCGCTACGGGACGGACGCATGTCGTTCGCTTGGAGGAAACTGAGCGGAAACTGAAGAAGCGCCAGCCCGAACGGAACCGTGAACGGGCGGGAAAACAACAGAAAGCCGCTGCCGCCTCTGTTGACGCCTCAAGTTCCTGCTGGTCGAGTAGCCGTGAACCTCCCAGATGAACAGCAACCGGCCTCCTTGGAATGCCGACGTGGACCAATATCACGTTCAGCTTAAAAGACTTTCAGAACGACATGTTCGACAGTGCCTCACTTTTAAGCACCCGCTGATGACCGGTTGCCGGCTTATGCGTGCGCGGGTTTGAAGTGGAGGGAGGGGGGTGGGGGCGGCCACGCGCAGCTATATATAGGTTTCATGCCCTTTCTGATGACATGTCCGTTGTGTTGGTGTGAGAATTCAACTTGGCCGTCAAACAGCCCAATGCCACCGGTCCGGTGTCCTCAGTGGTAGATTGGATTGCGTTGCCGTGTTACACAGTCAGATGCCTACTACGCGGGAGCTGGAAGGAACAACTCTACATTTGGTCGCTAAATTAAAGCTCGGGTCTTTCCAAATTTCATTCCGGTAATTGGCTGGGAAGTACGGTCTGTCGTGAATTACAAGCAAACGTGTTTTGCTTCGTGAACTCCGTGGAGGGCGTGCAGCTTCGCAGGTCATCTTTCTTCACAGAGTGGAAGGGCACTAAATTTTTTGAAGTACTTTATCTGCGCATGCTGTCGGAGGCGCCGCTGTTACTTCTGGGGGCTCGGTGTTATTTGAGTCCACCGCTGATGACTTATGCGGTTGTTACTCAGGAACCAACTCCAGACAGATTGTGGCTTTTATTCGGTGCCCGCTGCAAATTTGTCCGGGCGGCTGCATCAGCCCGGACAGGCCATGACAGTGAAAGGACCATCTTGCTTCCGCTTGCAAGGACTGATGCCGCTAGCTGCTTCGTCAGTTCGCGCGGAGGACCTCCATTACTCAATGGAATACACCCGACTTTGTGCATCCACGCCTCCATAACTAGGACCCTCTACTCCAACGCCGTTTTCCGTGTGGGCTGCCTCGATCACAGTCTACTTTACTTTGTAGACTATGGTTGGGAGTGGCTTTCACAAAAGCCTACTCCTTCCTCATCGGGATGGCCAGTAGTGCCCAGTGCGACGCCTGCGAGGTTGAACAGTCAATCGAACATGTGCTTTGTCGTTGCCCGCAGTATTCATCAGAAAGAGGGTTTTGGCCGCCGAGCTCAACCGATTGGAAAATCAACCATTCACACTAGAGACTATTCTAGGACACCGACCCCCCTAGAATCGACTTTGCAGAAGGCAACAAAAGCCCTTTTGCGTTTTATGAAAGAAACAGGCTTAGCCGAAAGACTCTAGTGCCCGCAAAGGGACTGAAGTGTGTGCGCGGCCCTGCTCCTTTCCCCTCTTTTTTGCTTGCTTTCTCTTTCATCCCCTGCACACCCCTTCCCCAGTGTCGAGTAGCAATCCAGACTCTAAGCGTGGAGAACCTCTCGGCCTTTCCGTTTTCTTTTCTCTCTCTCTCCCTGGTAGGTGACAAGAGGGTGCATGCGCTCGGGCTGGGCTTCGGCTTCATCAGCGCTGGCTCGGCGGGTCAAATCTCGAGCCACGAGGTTGGCGATCTCGTTGCCGGGGAGGCCGCTGTGAGCTGGTGCCCGTACAATCCTGACTGGTCTTGTTGGTGGTCTCTGATTGATTAGTCGAAGGGCTGTGACGTGCAATCGACCGTTGCAAAGTTGCGGCACGCCTGCTGGAAGTCTGAGATTATAACTTTGGCGTCGCTTTGGCTAAGCGCAAGTGCTATCGCCGCCTCCTCGGCTTAGAGGGCTGTGTCCAGGGATTGAGATGTGTCACCTGTGCTGTTGCCCCGGAAGAGCAGCCATGACAGCCACAGTCGTTTTAAGAGAAAAGAGAAGCAACCAGAAAGAGCCACCCGAACGACACTTTTAGATGAATGTTCCGACGAAATACAACTGAGAAACGTCAACCTCACTAAGCGGGGCGGAGGAGGGAGAGAAAGGTCGTGAGTTGGGTAGAATAGAAACATTTCTCGCTATAGCAGATGCTCGCCACGGTGTCCTTGCTAGTGATAACGGCGGAGAGGTTGTGGCGGACTTAAGGACACCTTGGAGGATATTCTATTCTCCAATTCTAAACAATCCTCCAAGCTCATCCGACGCGCAAACCTGACAGAAAAGAAAGAGAACAGTCGCGTGGCCGTATGGGGTCGAGCGGTGGCAGTGCCGCAGAGAGGAGGCGTGTCAGGTCCGCCATTCGTGTGTCTCGGGAACAAGCGGCGTGTCTGCCTCTTCATATGCGCCTTCATATGCCCCGCGTGTCGAGGACGCCACAGGAGAACAAACTGAGACGACCGCTTGATTTGTGGCTCGCGACGCCCGGCATAGACCGCGGCCTGGGAAGGCGGAACGCGCTCTCTGTGCCCTCGCGCTTGTGTTATGGGCCCTATTATCATTTCACATTAGCTGTCCTTATTACACGGACGCGGAGCGCGTTGTTTATCGGCTTTGTCCCTGTTCGCCCGGCTGACTCGTTAGGAGGCTGGAAAAAACAAGCGTCCCCGCCGCGGATCTGCATGGGAGTCGCGGGGGCGACCCCGCGAGGGTGGCTGATTTACGGCGTGGGGCCAGCGCGATCGGTCGGCTGGCATAACCGGAACTCCTTCGCCACGCGCTTGGCGACGCTCGCCGGAATGCGTGCGTCCTCTAAGACAATGTGCCGGATCGCCATCCGCAGTTTACATCATGACTCATGCAAAGCGAGCCGCCACGCCGGTTACACGCCTTAGGCTCGCCGAGGGCCCATGTGCCGCGCCTCCCCTATGGAAGTCAACCTTGCGTTGTCGCTGTGTCGAACCGAATTGTTTCCGCAAAGAAGTCCGTTTGGGTATCTGGGTCGCTATGGCAGAAGGCTCCAGTTTCAGCGAAACTCGGGCAACTGAGCTGTGGTGATATAGCTGTATGTAATTAGAGGCGCGGGTAAGATACCTCTGAATGTGATGTGCTTATTATTGGGCTGACGTAACCGACAATGGAGGAACGCTCTAAGGAGCGACATCGTTCTGCCTATTTTATTTTTTGTTGTTGTTTCACTGGGCGCGTGAAAGCAGACAAGTGCTTATATTTGTTACTTTTATTTTATTTTTGTTTAGTTCCTTGCAAAATTTCTTTTTCGTACCCGCGTTAAGTACGGGCCTCTTTGAATTTCCCATCCTCAGAATAAAAACCTGCCATACGTGGCACATGAGCACAATCACGTGACATGGGACGAAAAAATAAAATCATGCACCCCTCCGTCCAACGACGACGATGGTTGAACGCGGAGCTTTCTCGTGACAGATTGTTCGGTTGGCCAACCCCACACTGCGAGTATGCGCGGCTCTCGAGGCACGCACCACTTTTCTCGAATACCCACGGCAAATCTCGGGCGTGCACTGCGTAGGCCTAACGTCTGGGTTTGGGTTTGTACCGCGCGAATTGGTACCTGCTGCTCGGCGTTCAGTGAGTAATTTATTGAGTGGGTGCCGGTTTGAGGGGTTTAAACCCCAAGATGTGACTAGACCTAACGTCATAAGCCTAAAAATGGGAAGTTAGGGCGTGGGTAACAGCCTTATGGCACGCACAGCAACGCCATTCTTCTCGTGGCGGATTCTTTGGTTGTCGTCCAATTCGACGGTGTCGAAATGGAGCCATCGGATAGACACCGGCTTCATAACGCGACGGGCCCAAATTCGATTCCGGCCACGGGAAGCGTTCTTGTCTTGCACTTCCCCCCGATCACTCGTCACCATCGTCAGAGAAAGCTGGCTTTCCTGCAGGGCGTATTGGTGTACAGCAGGACCAGTGGGCCACTAGAGCTTCGCATTTAAAAAAGCGGCTAATCGAAACACGACAAATGCAAGACATTTTCAATCGAGTTCTATATAAAAGCGCCCCAATCGCCTGCTTTATCAAACAAAAATGAAGGAAGCTCACACTAACACGTAAGACTTGAAGGTAGTGAAGCTGTACGCAACCTTCATAATCATTACCACGGTTGAAGTCCACGATTGCAGCCGATTTGCTTCTCCTTCGCTGCCGTAATGACCTTTATCATTGTTGCTGTAAGTGTAAGCTTCCTTCATTTTTTTTGGAAGTGACACCACCTGGGAGGGGCGTAAGCTAAATCGTGTCTTTCTTGTTCCGAGCAAGTGTTACCACGATTGGGACGAACGGTGGAATTTTTTTTTTGCCAATCTTAGCCAATCTCCCTCAGTGGGTATACTTGGCTTGAAAACCGTGCGGCGGGGATGCTGGGCAGTCGCCTCTAGTCACGCCCACACGAGCGCTTGGTGTTTTCTTGGCTTTTTAAGCAGCCGGGCGGCCGCCGCGAGCCACGCGCTCACGTGCGTGCGTTCGGAATTTTTTTAGATATTTTTAACTGCGGACAGGAACACTTACGATTTGCTAAACAGCTTCGCTGTTGAAAGCTTTGTGGGCAGAACAAAAACCGCCGACAGCCTTAGGGCCTCCAGCTGCAGCTTATTTAGAAGTTGAAGCAGAGCACTTCAGCGGTTGTGGTGAGTTCCGTGAAACCGTCACGGTGAGGTGAGATGCTCGCTTGCCAGGTGGGCTTTGGTTGGTTGTATAAGTGTATCAGACTAAGTGTACGGACACATTCATAATACTGCGCTTTTCTATCGGGCCCTTTGTTTTCGAATGAGTTTAACAGCCTACTTTTCATTTTCTTTCTCCCGTTTCCTATATGTTACCAAAAAAGTGCGACTTCGAAATCTCATTCCTCGTCAATTCAGAGCCCGAATGGGTTCTCAAGAGTTAACTCCTGTAGTTTATCTCGTACTGACTGCAAGTTGAATGCATACGGGTTTTTATAAACTGTTTCGTGCATTCTGTTCTCAGATATTCCAATTATACTCCGTCTCTCGTTAGGGCCACCGCCCTTGACCGCGGTTCTATCATGGAAAGTAGCGGAATCAGTGCATGAAATTTATTCAATTTCATTTCCCTTTTCACCGTTAGAGTTTTCTCATTTTCGATCGTGTGTACACAAGAGTGTTCGGATTATGTTCACGCTTTTTTCTCTCCGCACACTTAAAGCGCCCATTGCCTCAGTAATTGCGAATACCTACTCTACTATTTTTTCGGTTAGGTCTCCCATTACCACCGAGAGCTGAAGGTGTACCTTCTTTACTGCTGACATGACATCCTCTTAGACACTTTCAGTGTACTGATCCTCATAGCCAGATGACGGCGTATGGGTTTGTAGTAATAATACTTTATTGACACTTTATTGATGTCGTGAATTCAATAGAATTCAAGAAACGGGCCTGCCAGAGCGGCAGTGGGCTTGAACGTCAGTGCCTGGCAGACAGCGATAGAGCCACCAGTAAAAAGAAATTAGCATGTACACATCAGTGAAATAAACGTTCAAAAACATGACAGGATTCCAATCACGCATAAATATGTCTAAGAGCCTTTCGCCTTTCAGGGCTACATTTCGTCTTAACGTCTTGTATGCATTAGGAAGCAAATTAAACAGTGCCGGAGCGTAATAGCTACGGAGTGTTCGACCGTCCCTGGTATTTCAGAAGGGTTCATAAGGATTCTTTGGTCTCAGGCAGCGAGAGGCACATTGCGAATGTTATACTGGCTTAATCAAAAATGTTTTAAGGCAACAGGGGCTAACAGCAAAGAATTGAAATCAGATAATGACCAGGTTTTGAACAGCTCAGATTTGGGGGAGAGATCATACGCAACGTTCTTCAGAATACCACGAAGGACGAAATTGACCCAGTTTGCCAAATGTTCAACGCCATGATCATATATAGATATCCCATACAGGATTACATTATACAATAGGGTGCGTGCTACAGGCTTTCGTAGAATGACAAGTAAAATTTAACATTATAAAAAACACAAGACCCTGCGCTAGATTTTTGGCAAATATGTGCGAAATGAGCATTCCAGGATAAATCACAGTAAAAAAACACGAAGGTATTTAGCTGAACGAGCGTATTGCACAGGGTAACACGAACATGAATTGCAACGTGATGTGCGAATATAATGGGGACGATAGGGTTACTTGCGTCACAGGGTTGTGGAAACAAATTAGTTGAGCTTTGGACGCACCGATATCGACTACATTATTCTGAAACCAATCCATCACTTTTGTTGTTGCCATTTGTAAAGAAGAGATGCTAACCTCGAGAGTATGAAACAGGGACTTGCCGGGGACTTGCCGGGGAAACAGGGACATTGCCGCAAACCATGCATTTGTTTTGTTTATTGATGTTTTTTTGGTTTAACCGCCCGGCTGCGCCCGGCTGTGTTACCTGTGTGCCAAGTGAAACGCGTGTTCATTGATTACTTTGTATGCCGCACTTGTTATCTCTTTTGATAGGGAGGGTGTTTCGAAGTAGCGTCACCAGCCTAGAATAATCTTGTTTGATCTGCAGTGTTCTCGATGTAATTCGACGGTTCGAGAAACAGCCGCGCCGAAAGATAAATACCTGCAGAGACGACGCCGCCGCATTCGATTCACCGACACTCGCCTGCGCACGTCACTTTTTTGACTGCTTCTTCACCGCCTCTGTATTCTTTGAGTTGTTAGGGAAGCACAAGTTCGCTCCAAGAAACTTGTTTTTCCTTCAAGACAGTCGCGTCATCTTTCTCTTCTTGTCAATATAATTTGACGATCACAACATTAGATAAATCATTGAAATATAAGTAAATGGTAAAGGGCTTAAAATTGAACCTTGGGGGGCGCCAGCTTTAACTTCAGTCAACTTGCTACGAAATATCACCAGTTCAGATTAAACAGCATTCCCTCTCTCTCTCTTTCCCAATAGACATAAGTTGGTGCCTGTGAGATAAATTTTCCAGCAGCCGCATAAACGCACCCCCAAAGCCTAGCAATGAATGTTTGGTTAGTAATATCCTATGTCAGCCACTGTGCATAGCTGTGGGGGCGTCGAGGAACAGCGCACTAGCAATCTGATTGTGGTCAAGCGCATAGTTTAGTGTCTGAGGAAAATCTTCAAGCAGCCACTGTGTGTCCCGATTCGGTAGAAAGCCATACTGGCTAGGTGATAAAACGTTATGCTTGTTTTACAAGCTGCGCATTGTCTTGTGCATATGTTTTTCGAGTATCTACCAAACGCTACCTGAAACTTGTGGTGATAGCACATAATATGCCCGTTATTGGACTCCTCAACAACTCAAGCATTTTTTTTATTTTCAGGTCGGGTATAAAACCTGCTCTAAGTTTGAAGTTTATTCATCATCATTTCAAACATACATCACTTATCCAGTGGTTGAATGGAAAGGGGTGGTGAAAAGGCAACTGAATGCCTGACCGATCACCAATCCACCGATCCCAGCCCAGACCACAATAATGCACAACACTCAGTATGTTTGCCTAAAGCATAAATACATAGATGCAATACAGTGAAAATACAATAAGTGTAGATATATAGCGAAGAAAAGATAAGAAACAATCACACATACATAAATGCCCTCTTTACACATAAAAGCCCTTTAAAAGGCCCTTAAAAGCAAAACCGTAGTTGTCAACAGTAGTGAGCAAGTTTAAAATTTGCGAACAAGTGGACAGGATTATGCCTGGTTTAAAAGAATTTGAAGCACAGTGCGTTTCCGCAAAGGTACACTAGATGCACAACTCTTAAACAAAAAAAAAACATCATGTTTGAAGCGTGAGTAGATAAGAGTGTATCTTTTTTTTTCAAATTGCTAATGATCGACTTTCATTCACACGCTCGTGGCCATGGTATTTGCATTTAAAAACGAAGGAATGAAGTGCATTAGTTTTTGTCTACCGACGTTGGTCCAGTACTCTCAGTGCAATAGGTGGTTCTTCTAAAGCTATACGTTTGTTGTTTCCGGGAGTAAGCATCATGAAATGTATCTACGTTCGATTTGATTTGATCGTAGATGACTTTCACTAGCTTTTTATAAAAGATATTTTCACCTGTTAGGAATCCATGCTTACCAAAAAGTGGAGCAGAAGGCGTTCGACGCGGAACGTTTTCGATTATACGTAGCATTCTTTTTTTCAGTCTGTGAATAGCAATTTTATTTGTTTTTGTTGTCGAGCCCCACATTAACATGCAGTATTGTATGCGGGAAAAAACTAAAGCGCGGCAAAGCTGCTTTATCACACAAAGGGGTAGAAAGCGTGTAATTTTTCCTTTACACCAATGGACCGTGATACCTGGGCACGAAGTTTATCTATGTGACTAGACCAGTTCAACGTTTCGTGAAAAATAACGCCTAGGAACTTTTGAGTCTGAACTCGCTTAATCAAAACTCCTCTAAATGTGATCTGCGTATTACGGAGAATGGAACGGTTTTGAGGTTGACAAATAATTTACTTTGTTTTCTTGATATTTAATTCTAACTGATTCATTTCCAGCCATAGAGACAAATTGTTCAGCCAAAGGTTTGCTTGTTTTTCTACACTAGAGATTTCTTGACCGGAAAAAAATACGTTAGTGTCGTCTGCGCATAATATAATATCTGGTGTTAGAGGTACGTTTACGATATCGTTTATATAGAATAGAAACAGAAGTGGCCCAAGTAGGGATCCCTGTAAGACGCCGTAATTTATCTTGCCCATTTGAGACTTTGAGTGTTTCATATCGGTATATTGAAACCTATTAGTAAGGTAACTTCTTATTAAATTAAGAGACGAGCCCCTTATTCCGTATTCGTTAAGCTTTTGCAGAATGATTTCATGCTTAATAGAATCAAACGCTTTCTTAAAATCAAGAAATATTCAGATTGTGTGGCGTTTTTGCTCAAAATTATCGATTATTTTATCTTTAATAGATATTAGGGCTTTTTCAGTAAACTTGTTCTTCTGAAACCCATACTTATGTTCTGTTATTACTCTTTTGAGCTACAGAATTCGTACATATATGACACGTTCTATGGTTTTCGAAAATATGGGCAAAACAGAAATGGGCATGTAATTACCCATGTGATTTTCATCACCACCTTTTTGGATAACAGGTACTTTAGCTACGTTTAGTTTGTCCGGGAACGTTCCAGTATTCAAGATAAGATTGCAGATATGGGAAAAGGGTGCGCTAATATTCTCTGAAACTGCTTTCAGGGGTTCATCCTTTAAACCGTCAAAGCCAACAGCAGAATTGTTATTTAAATTATTTATTAGCAAGGCTACTTCCGATTCATCCGTGGGAGTTAGGAAAATAGATTCCGGGGTGCATGCTGTAATATACGATTTATAAGACTGGACTGCACCAATTGAAGTAACGGAAGCTCCTGATCTCAAGAAATGGTCATGACCATATGGGCAAGTTGAGTACCGGAATAACATCTGCCCTCTATTTGAAGCTCAGAAATGGTCTTCGTATTCTTGTTTTGCAAAAGATCGTTGACAGTGTTCCAAATGGCTTTTTGATCATTGAGTATATTCGCAAACCTATTTTCGTAGTAGTTGATTCGCGCCTTTTTAGTATCAGACGCTAGCTTATTTCTGACCTGCTTAAACTCCACCAAGTACTTCAGACGTTTAGATTTTATGAATTCAGTGAATAACTTACCTCTCGCTTTCATCCTTTTCAGAAGTGTAGCATGAATCCATGGTTTTCTTGCCTTCTTGGTTTTTTTGTATGCCGCAAACGGAAAGGCTAGATCGTAAAGCTGTGTTATCTTGGTTATGAATATGTCGTAGGCGTTCACATCGTCTGTGTTATTGTAAATACCATTCCAGCTCGCTCCTGCGTAACTTTTTGGAAAACCTTAATGTTTTCTTGGTTAATTTTCCGATAATTCGTAGGATTTACTGGACTTCGTTATTTTACTGCCCAGGTGAAAAATGCAAAAACCGGTAGGTGATCGCTCACTCCGGGTGTCAAAACCCTTGCGCATACCTCATTTTTACAATTCGTGAAGCATAAATCTAATGCAGTTTTAGTCAATTGTGTTATCCTGGCAGCTACATAAATTGTATTTTCATAACCAAAAGAATGCATTCGGTCAAGAAAGTTTTGTTTGTTGCAGCTCGAAGACAGCATATCTATATTAAAATCTCCTGTAATAATTGCGCGTGCGCCATTTTGTTCACAGTACTCAAGCATTTCATATATGAAATCTAGGAAATTATTCATAGTTCCTGAAGGGGGCCTATATAGAGTAGCTACTAAAAGGCTTTGATATTTTTACATGACAGATTCAAAATGCGTCGATATTACAGTGTACTCTTTAACAAATATTGTATTTCACGTTCTCAAGAACATAAATCGACACACCCCCACCCCGTTTATTTTGCCTGCAGATTTATGCACAACTGTAGTTCGTAAACTGTACGTTATCACGGTTATCAGTAGACCACGTTTGGTGAAAGCTAAGCAGTCAAACGGGTGATTCAACTTGTTCAACAGTCAACAGATTCTTTTTTTTATTTTGAAGGCTTTGTGCATTAAGGTGAATCAGTGATAACGGTTTTTTGTGTAGTGAAGCAACTTTTTGAAAGACCTCGGCGTCATGGTAGTTGGTTGTAATGTTCGCGAAGAAAAAGCAGTCTTCTCTTGTGGACAGCTATCTTTCACTTCATCGTATTTTTTCAAGGTCTTGCGCAGTTGCGATTCTAATCACCCTATCACTCGGGCTGCGCCTCACGAAAAGTTTGCCGTTCTTTTGCCATAAAAAATTATAATTGTTTTCAAGAGCTTTAGTTTTCATTTGGCAGAAGAGCTTGTTATTGTGTGCCGTTATGTTTTCACTGAAGAATATAGCTGACTCTGCTTTCTTCAGTACCTCTTTCTTTTCAAGCCATTTTTCTTTCGTTTGGCGAGATGAAAATCGTACTATCACAGTATTGGGCTTGTCTCCATTCATTTCGTAAAGATCTCCTGTAATTGCGCAAATAAGCACGCCCTGTTCGTTTGACAGAGTTTTAGCATTGAACCTTGCTGCCTGCAAATTATAATTGACGTACAGAAATAAAACTTGCTCAAAAAACAAAGCAGGATCTGGTTTCACATTATATTATTTTAAACAAGCAGATCAGCCCCTACTTTGACTCGTTCTCCCCTTGCTATCTTTCAATTTCGCAACGGCTTTTCCTCGTGTGCACTGTCTCCATTTTCCACCAATACATTGCTTTTGTTTCAAAATACTCACCCGTGTCATCTGCCCCCCTTCTGACGTTGCCTAAAAAGTTGCTCCTGGGTATTCAGTCGCACTGACAGGGCTTTCCCTCAGGCCACCCATACAAGAAGACGTGCCAAGGGTGACAGGTGTGTCCTGACGAAGGCAGGTCGATCGTCAAAACCTTGCAGCGGGTTCAACTTTTTGTTTTGTGTTTGCTGAAAATCTTCCTAGCGTCTTAGTTTCCTCGCGTGTTCGAGCTTGCAAGCTTGCGCGTCCGTGAGTGAGCGCGTACGCGTGCTTCCTCGTGAGAGACTGAATACCTCTGAGTTTCCTTGACAGTTTTTGTTGTTTCTCAGTATTTCTGGAGAATGATGAATGCTACAACAATTTTTTCATCTTTACGTTTACAAAATAGGAAGATACGTACTTTGAGATGCTGTTTTGGGGTATTTTTATATAGCAGGTACACTCTTCCTTGGGCAGGCGCAGCAGACGCAGATGGCGCATTTCTATGATTAACAACTCTTTCATAGAAACGCGCTTAAATAATAGCATCCGGACAACGCGCAAGTAGAGGTAAATTCAGAAAAGCAGATAATTTGTATCAATAAGAACCATCGCGAATAGACGTTTATGTGGAATACGACGTCGTGAAGTGCCGCCCAAGCACTCATTTCCCCGCCCGTTTATCCGGCTTATGCGGTTCTTGTTTCTGCCAAGAATTTTGCGTCGAAGAAGAGTGGTTGACCATAGGGACACTTTTGTTGCCTTTTTTCTTGTTGAGGCGGTTTTCTACTATTGAAGGTTTAATGCATTACCAAGTTCTTAGTATTCTGCAAAGTTTCCTCGCAGAGCCCTAGCTTCAAGGGAGAGTGGTGTCGTCTGTGGAATGTCACGTTTAAAAGGAGTTTTTGTACGGCTTTCAAACATTGAAGCCACCAACTTTAGCCCTCAAATTGGAACGTATGACGACTAATTGCATAGATGTTCTAAATGTTGCGAAAACGCTTGTGCAATAATTATTCAACGTGAAACCTCCCTGCTTGTAGAACATCTTTATGAACTGAGTTTCTTAATAAAATGAAGCTGCGCGTTGGCGGGAAATCACTTAATGTTAATCTTGTAGGATGTATCATCCAGGAATATTCAACGCCTCTGGTTGGTTGCGACTTCCATAGCCTTGAAGCTATTTCCTAGTTGGATACTTGGAGGTTAGTGTCGTTCTTCGTAGTTTCTAGCACAGTTTAATGTATGATGCGCTATGAATCTTCAACCATTAATATTTGTTGGCAGATTTTCACTACAGACTAACATGTGCCCAACGTTTCCGTCTTCACAAAACTTTTACTGAATTAGGTTCCACTATGGATGACAATTCTTTCCAATTTAATAATTTACTTCAATGGACGTTGTTAGGCAATCTGCAGATAGTTTTTTGTCGCGTACCGACTTTCACTTCCCAGAGTTTTCCCGCTGTATGAATGTGCTTGTGTAGCAGGAAGAGCTGCAAATGTGTTCAACGTGTTCTGACAATGTGTTTGCCTGGCCTTCCAGTATATTATACGTGGTGCTAATAACACTGCCTAGGTTACGCCTTTCAAAAAGAAAACTTTTTTAGCGGGACCGATGGCGCAATGCCAAAAAACTAATGCATTTCTCCATGGACTGGTTGGTCGACCGAAAAGCTCTGGACACGGCTCGCGCGTGAAGCTGCGCTTCCATTGTTTCAAAACTATTACGTGAAAATCGTGAAAAAAGAAAGGTTCTAGATAATACAATAAAAGCAGCGGCCGTGAAGAAGGAGTACAATAATATACTTTATCTCATAAACCGCGCATCGGTATACCTTTAGAACATTCGTTGGTGCCTATACTTAATGCGCGAAAAATCGTCGCATGGAATCGTTCTTCTTTTGCGATTTTGGTCTTTGACGGTTTCACGATCGATTGGAAGCACTTTCAGCGAAGGTTGGACGGACTTTTAGTGAAGGTTTTCCCGCACTTTTGATGCAGGTCTTGTGCCAGAGAGCTTTCCCGCTTCTCTCAACTTTTGTTAGAAAAGAATAGTGAAGCTTTTTGTTTTGAGTTTTCTTTTTCTTTTCTAAATCTTGTCCGTATCTCTGTATGAATGTGTTGAAAGTAAAAAATCTCCAGCTGCTTCCTTCCACCGGACGGCACACACGATTTCACATTGTTCTCACTCGCTTCAGCTACGTGAGGTTTTCTGAAGTTAGTCACCTGCAAAGAACGCACAACACCCTTTTCCGCACACCCCGCACATATGCGACCAGGGGGTTTTAAGATGAAGGGTCGCACCAGGAGGCAAGGACAAAAAGTTCTGGGGATTGTCAAGAATCTCTGACATGAATATGCTGCAATCTTCTTCAATGCCTAAGTGCCTAATAGATGTGTATCGCCGTTGTTCTTGTTTTAAGTATACCCAATTCTTTGCCCGTTTAATTGTATGCAAAAGCTGCTAGTCTATGCATTTTAATACGACTGGGAAGGGTAACTATTACATGATTGGCGTTTTTCCCCGAGGAGCAGGATTAAGTGAAGTTTCAAATATGTCGGTTGCTTTTATTTATATACAAACTCTGGATGACGGCAACATTCAAGTAGATTTGAGACGGACACTAGTTCATTTATACCCCTGTAGTTCTTGTGTGCGTTAAAGACGCTCAATATTATGAATGGTTCGGGGTTTGTCTACGAAGTACTCAAGCCACAGCTATAGATAGGAATAAGCTTCGGATGTATGAAGATTGTATTGTTATTAGCCTTTCAAATATATTGTTTCAGATACGGCTAAATCTTCAAGGAGGCTGAGGAGTCTTAATATCTGACACTGCAAAGTTTCGTGCGACTGTTTCTACACAGCCGGAATATTGGGAACAGCCGTCTGTAGCTTTCTTTAGAACCTTACAACGTACAACCTTACAACCTAAGTTTGTATTTTTATTTGTTTTGAACAAAAATGTGTTTCTGTACGCCCACACTATCAAGTGGGTAGTTATTAAATGTTTCGTTTACGTTATTTCTACTTTTATTAGGTCCATACCATTCCACTGAATCATGTTGACTTTACCAATTCCTATGTGCACGAACGGGGCTTGGAAGTAGCAAGCAGCGAATGTGCAGTGCTTGTGTTTAAACAAAAGGCTATGCGCGCACACCCTTTGTCATGTGACGATGAAGGGGTCTCGTATGTGCAAAATCAAGCTTATCCGCGTGTGGTTGACAGAGACCTTCCTCGGAGCCCTCATGTAGGCTTTTTGAAGAGGCCCTCAGCAGTGGCCTGTATTCCCCTGTTCGTTGCCGCGAAGACGTGGGGGAAGCCTCAATGTTGCCACTTTACAATGTTCTTTTCTTACGCTGCCTGCACTGCAGCTTGCCTATCCTTTCTGCTACTACGTGAATGTGAATGTTTTATTTCAGACAACCGAAAAAAATTACAAGGGAGATGTTTACCGAGTATACATCGTAATGAAAACAAAATATTCGCAAACACTCGAAAATATTCGAACACATAAAGTATCGCAAAAATATTCATGCACTTGAGGGCATACAAGCACCGTATCTGTCTTTACTTCCGACGGTGTGCATCAGCGGCACTGAACATTGCCGGGGCTCCAGTTCACTCTTTGTCGCTTTCCCTGACGATTGCCACACTCAAGACGCACATTAGCCACCACACCCGCCTGCATGATTATCACTTTTTAGGCGCACCAACTAATCTTCCGCGTGCGTCTTTCACAAAGGGAGTAGCTGCCCACATCAGGAGCGTTCCACCCAACTACCCAACGAGTCCGCTCCTTCTGCTCTGGTATACGATGCACCGTGGAGTGTGCCTTCGCATTCAGGTGCTAAGAAGAAACGTGATCTGTCAACGCTGGCGTTTCACAGCTAGTTTGATTAACCTTTACTGGACATACAATGACCACACCCAAATATACACTCACGTCTAGGAAACAATTGGTTCTGTAGGCACTGTTGTCTTAACAGGAATGTCCCTGTCGGCACAGTTGAAGGTTGCCCATCCGACAACCGCGACTACAGAACTTACGGCCATTCGTGGCGTCCTTTGCACCGCTGAGAAAAGCTAATGCCAAAGACCGGTGATTCCCGGCGATTGGAAGACTGCGCTCAGTCGCTTCACTCTGCGCTGTCCTGTTGACACGAGAAAAAACTCATCAAAAGAAAATAATTTGCAACCGTGCCATCGATGCGTGTACTGATATTGATTATATCGTCTTCTAGTGAATTTTAAGTCGCTACAGCATAGTATGCAACAGAAGTGCGTACGATGTTGCCCTTTCAACCCATCAAAGAGCAGCAACCATACACACTCTGCTAGAATGGACGCAGCTAGGGCTCTCTCGATAATTGCCCGGAAGGCCACACTGTCCAAAAGGACTACTCAAGAATTCAAGAATCAGCGCATCAGCGCCTTTGAGCCGCATCTTCAAGGTACCGCCCCCCTTAGTCTCCCACGATCTGACACATACCTTCTTTGCCTCCTCCGGCTGAAGTTGCATTCACAAATGCTTACTCCACTTGACTGGAATGGCAGCAAGTCACGATAGTGGTGTTCGCGGAACGCCGGAAACTGCTCGGCCCCCTTTCGCGAGTGCCTCGTTTTTCGTCGGAAATACTGCAGCTCCCGTCAACATTATGGTACCAAGAACCTCGGTAGCCGTTCTCCGACGACGTCTAACGGCACTGGCTCTTTCCGTCTTCTGTTGTTAAAGGTGCTCCTGTACT
Organism: Haemaphysalis longicornis; assembly: GCF_048455015.1. Lineage (NCBI taxonomy): Eukaryota > Metazoa > Arthropoda > Arachnida > Ixodida > Ixodidae > Haemaphysalis > Haemaphysalis longicornis. The sequence goes on along the minus strand of NW_027526203.1, from coordinate 112,217,199 downwards.
TCCTGCAAACAATTAGTCCGTGCTAAATACTCTAGCAGCAGTTAGTAAACTTGAACGTCGAGTGCCCTAATTTTTGGTACAGCTCTCACCTTTCATATTCTTTTTTCAGTTCGTGATTGTCACCAACTCTAACACTTCCCACGTGCAGGATAGTAAACTAGGATATAAGCTGGTTAACATCTCTACCGTTCTTTTGCCTCCTTCCTTCGTTCCTCCTACTTCTATTACAAACAGCAAAAAAATACACACGGGACACACAACGAAAACAATCATGAGGCAACTCGCCAAACAGTAAGTTTGTTAGGCTTCCTTCTTGCGTTTTGTATTGCCTTTCGTGGCGTGTGTTACACGGGGATGTCGAGATCCTAAATATGGTTTTGAGGCACCGACTCTGCATGAGGTGGCTCTTTCCGGTTGCAAGATCGCCGCGCCACGTCTTGGTGTCTGCTGTGCGGGCAGAGATGACGAGATGCCTTCCTCGCAGCCTACGAGTTGTGTTAACGAAGTCTCTCCGACGCCCACCCCAAGGAGTGGTGCTCGCACCGGCCGCGAGAACCATGGGGATGTGCCTGTGGGACGGTGAGGCTGCAGGTGGATGCGGACCTAGGACATCCCTGCTCTGCGCGGCCTACGGGCCAAGCGAAGCAGGGCGGGAAAGCGCGGAACCACTTGTGGCTATGTTGATTATCGCCCCGATGCTGGGGGATTGGCATGCAGTGCCGCTACGTGTTTGGCTCGCGAGGGAATTCGAGCCGGTAGGGGGCGTTACGAACGCAACCTCGGTGACTTGGACCACCACAAAAATCATACGCCACCTTGCCTCCTGGCGAGCTACTACGGAGTACCTCCCTGAAATGAAGTCGCAGAGCTGTATTAGTGCCCCTGGGCTCAAAATGCTTTCAGTTGCTGTCACAGGGATAATTTGTTTTCTTTTTACTTTGAATTTGTCACAGGTCCTCCAGTGTGCAGTGTACGGCATCTCGTAATTCGATTGTTTTAAGTTACGAGTGATATTAAACAGATTTTAAAAGCATTTAAATCATTTTTGTTCTCACGATACGCAGTACTACCTGTGCCCATTCCATTCACGCCTATGTAAAACCACTGCGTGGGTTACGCATATGTGGTCATTAGTGACATCAGAGGAAGCCTGAATAAAATATTCAGCAACGTTACTCCGCTCGAATACTAGGATTATTCCTTCAGTCCTGCTCCTTGGTATCTGCAGACTTATTCGCCAAACTGCCGCAGCGCTTGATTGCACAGGCCTTAGTGGGGGCCATAGTTATTTCCGTTTTTATATCCTATTCCTAAATAGTGCATTTAATGCACTGACTTCGGGGGTGAGAGTGAATTTGTTTTTAAGGTTTGACGATTGGGCTAGGCTAGTTGTATTATTGTTGCAAACGGAGAGGAACAGCGCACATAGGGCGAAACACATGGCGATGAAAGAAAACAACTTAGAGTCATGGTTTCCTTTTTTCACCTGTGTTTTATTCATTTTTAGACAGCCGACCATGTTCTCGTGAAGAAAGTTCTTGGATCCATCGTCCTTATGTATTTTACCAAGAATATCTGAGGTGCTGGCCTTTTTGTTTTTGTAATTCTGATCAGCAGGATCTTCAATGAACTTGTCAAATCTAAAAACTGATTTGGATGTCACTTGGGAACATACAATGGTGAAGAAGCGAAGCGTTTCCTAAACTATATGTAAAAAAGGCTGCCAGTGCTGCCGCTATGCTGACCTTCTTTGGGGTCTGATCGTAATCAGGGTTCGTCCTTTGGGGTCCGATCATTAGGAAAAACGATTTGGTGAGGTAAACAGAAGGGTATTTGTAACGACAGGCTGAGTCTTACCTTCATACGCTCAGCATGGTACCGGACCACCTTGCTGCTAGAAAGAGCACGGTACTTTATTAGGACACTGACTGCCGCCATGAGCGGTTTCTTCATTTCACGGTCATATTATTTCTATTTCGTAAGTGACGTTCATTACACGGTGAAGAAATCTGATGTTCTGAGGACGCGCTCAACACAACAGTTGGACTGGGGAGGTCACAGGAATGAAGTACTGCTGATCATTAAAACGGCTTGGTTTATTGAGAACAAGACCCATTCATTGCGCGTACCGTTTGACAATTAAGTCAATTTCTGCCGCACCAATTGAAGAGCTATCGGAGGGAAGCTATCATTTCTGCGTAATTCCATTGTTACTCCGATTTGCCCACTCCATGCGCGAGGGCCTATTACGTACTGCGTCCGCGGATTACGCTAACGAGTTTTCCCGACCACTTGAAACTGGTACCACCCCTTACTATACGTCTCTTTCTGATGGCAGCCACGATGCCCTCGAAATTGACGTCCGCTAAATGTGCCCTGAAGATCAGCTCCGCAACAGGCTGTGTTAGCCGGCATCTGCGTGACTTCAGACGCTTCCCTCGCGAGCAACAGCGAGCAGTGGCTGTGCGCTTCATTCTCGTGCGCAGCCCAACGCCCCGTGTAAATCTTAGGTAGTGCCGGCTGCTCTTTCGTGTTTCGTTTCTTCCTCCCCATTCGTTTGTCAATTTCTCCGAGCTCCGGTAGGTCGCCTCCGTTCGTGTCGGTGCGCATTCCATTTGGGACGCAGATCTACTCGCGCGATGCCCAGGTGCCGAACGGACGGAGGGGCCGAAATGCATCAGGGCGAGGAAGTTGAACAGCAGGGGCGCTCCCATCCGCACTCGAGGCCGTGTGCGTGCGTGTCGGGGCAGGTGTGGCGGGCTCGGCCCTCTCTCGCGTGGCGCGCGCGCACCTCGCTGTCGTCGTCGGCCAACTCATTAAGTGGCCCTGTTTGTTTAAGTGATGGATCGTGGCACCGAGGGTGCCACGGAGCGGCCCCTGGGACGACGCTAATTGGAAAAAAACGCGGGGGGAGAGGACGGAAGCGCCGTATATCTGGCTGCTTTGAGAACCAGCTCTGGTTCATCCTCTCTTCTCCGGCATTTCCCACCCCAAGTTGGGTGCAGCGCGGTGCGCATTTCAGCCGAAGTTCGTGCAATCAGAGAAGGAATTCCAACACTGTATCACCCCGCTGCATGCGGATGTTCTTATAACATGGGTCGTCCTTGTGCCTGAAATGCTAGGGCTGCGACTGTGACGCCCTTTGCACAACTGTTACTTGGAGCTGCATTGTCGATGGAATTGCCTCGTGCTGAATAGTAGGTTATGAAATACCTCTGTGGCGCGCTGATCGCCAATCGGCCCGGAATCTGAGCGTGCATAATGGTGAGAAGTACGCCTCTGGCAGGTGGTTGGTGGAGTCAGTGAAGGCAGCATAAGCGGAACAGGCGTCCAGAGCATCCTTGGCTAAGTTAAATGTAACCGAAATTGGGGCAAAAAGGAAAGACAATGTCAGTGAGTATTCAATGAAGGTGAAAGCTCACTGTCGTGTTTTTCTAGCCCATGCTGAACCTAGCGGTCTCATCACCTCCGTTTTCTGTACTTGTCATTTACGGGGCCACAGAGTCGCCGTGGAGCATGCGGGCGTCTCACTGGTAAACACCCACTTCGAGGGCACAAAGCGGAAAGAAAATGTGCAGTTGTTCCTTGGACTCGCCGATTCCCGCCATCGCTAGCCAATATGAAAGGATGTTTTGGTTGGTGGACTTGTGATCTAAACGGCACCTGAAGTTAAAGAAAACATTTTCGGGGAAGGGGGCGGTTACGTGTCTCAACTATATTGGCCAAAAGGCAGAGCTACCTCAAGGTTAAACTTTCCAACACCACAGCAGCTCTCGTGCCATCGAGCTTCCTCCCTGAGGGATATTGGAGATGGACCGACTGGTCTAGCCTTACGAGTGGTTTCGGCACGAGTGGTTTCGGCACATCTTGGTGAATGTGGGGCGAAAACTTATGGCCCACGCCGAAAAAGCCGCACAACACGACCCGAAAGAATAGTTTCCCAGGTTATCCGCCCGAAGCTTACGGGTGAGTTAGTCTTTTAGGGTGATTTCGTTCAAAGATGGCCGCCTAGAGAGTGAAAACAGAGCCTTCCGAGTAGCCAAGAAGCATCCCGTCCCTTCTCTCCCCCGCGCGCAGATACAGCCGCGCTGCGCCGTACTGCTCGGGCGGCCGTCCGGTCCCGCAGTGACCGGGATGACGGTGGAAATGGCTTTTTTCCCTCTCTCGCCTCGCGCCCGTGCGAAGCTGGTCAGTGCCAACCCCCCATCCCTTCAGCTCCCATCAGGCCGCCGAATCTCCGCCTTCTTTTTCGCAGGCGGCTGTGTGAAGCACGTTAACACGACGACAGCCGCGGGAGATGTATAACTCAAGCAGCGCGCCGCGAGTTGCCATTCCACCTCCTACGGCCGTGAGGAGGTGGAATGGCTTGGCCGCTTGTTTTCAATCTGGATCACGTGGTGCCGCGGCTGCTCTCGCTCCAACACCCCGAGTACACGGGAACCGAGGCGGACAAGCGCGTACGCGGCCCGGCCAAGGTATACTTTGTTTATCGCCGCCCCCGGCTTCAAACGGACGAGGAGGTGGCGGATCGCACAACGTGGTCGGGATGAACAAGAACGCCAGCAGGAACGCATACAAAATAAATTCACCTGCGGCATCCGAGCAGACATTGACTCGTTTTTAGAAGTGGCAAAAAAAAAACAAGAACGCCAGGAGGAATAAGCTTCAAACAAATGCGAAAGAGAGCAGGCGGAGGGGGGGGGGGGGGGGCAGCGAAGGGCGTTAGGGAAAATTGCACCGCCGTTTTTCCAGCAGCTCAATAGCAATAAAAAGGAGCAGGTAGTATATCTGTGGGAAACCTATAAGCAGTGCTTGCGTGTGTTCGGCCCCTCTCTTCTTCGCTGCTTCCCTCAGAGCGACGTCCACGTCGTTGCTGTGTCTGGGGAAGACTCGATGAGTTGCCTTGGGTCTAGAGGGCATGACACTTGATTAAGCCAATGTTCCCGCCCGTTCCGGCCCTTCGGCGTCTCCTTTCTTTATCGATTGCCGCTTGCCGTGAATTTGCGGAGCGCCTGAGTTAATACGGCTATTAAAGCTACTCCGCTGAAAGGCAAGGTCTTTATTCTGAGGGATTCATGCCACGGCCTTGAGGTGATGGTGGCGCAGCGAAGTGGCTTGCCTGCGCGTGGAACGGCGGCCCCCAGACCCCGTCACATGTCCCCTGCGTTTGAAGGGTCGCCTGTCCTACACCTTCGGTACCGGGAAGTTAAAGTGGCTAGATTTACAAAAATCGTACCAAACTTTATTCACCGTATTTACTTAGCGATTTCGGATGCTGGAAGGGAGCGGGAACCTACACGTTATTCTTGGTGGCCTTTGATGCAGAAGGACCTTGACGAATAACGTATTTTAGGCTGTGATTTAATGACAAAGGTGAAGATGCGGCTTAATGGGGAAAATCAGAAAAATATTACAAAATTAATAGCCACGTCGGCAGTCCGTTCAGGAACCTAGATAATGTGCCAAACAGATTTTCGTAATACAGGCTCCCATGTTACGGGGTTTAAGCTGAAGCTGCGCGTAAAATGAAAAGTAATGCTGGTTATACGAAATACCTTTCTTTCTTTGTTGTTTACCCGCCGCGGTGGCTCGGTGGCTAAGGTGTTGCGCTGCTGAGCACGAGGTCGCGGGTTCGATTCCCGGCCGCGGCGGCCGCTTTTCTGATGGAGGCAAAAAGCAAAAACGCCCGTGTGTACGAGATTTCGGCGCATGTTAAAGATCCCCAGGTGGTCAAAATTAATCCGGAGCCCTCCACTACGGCGCCCCTCATCGTCTGTGTTGCGTCGGCGCGTTAAACTCTACAATCAATCTTTCTTTGTTGTTTATTTGGGCTGACAAAAACGCCGCGCCTACAGTGCCGTCAAGGCGTCACTATAAGCGCACCCCTAAAGGGACGCCCGGCTGCATTATCTTGCTAACGGTGCGTTTGGCACTACTCCACCCTCGCCAACGTTTTAAAGCAAAGCTTTCTACCTCTACCCCCCAAGGGTTCTTTCGCGACCGTTGGTGTCACCAGAAAACTCCCGAACGCCAGGGATCGAACCTGGAACTAACCGAGTAACAAACCAAGAGCCCGTAGTCTTACCGATTCAGCTACGAGCCCTCGCGACATCCACGCGGAGACGGCGAAGACAAGTGGTGCACTGACCAAGCACATCTACGGCTTTAACCCCTGCATTTCCGCTAAATGCTACGCGATAGCGATTAAACGAAGCACACACTAACCCATGGCGTCTCACTTTTAGTACGACGCCAATGGGCCTGTGGCTTCCAGTGTTCGCGTAAAAAAATATCAGTTCCTTGTCGTCCGCCCTCACGCCAGACGATACCTCAAGAAACACATTCAAATACTACTTGATGGCCAGGCCATCACTCCATGCCCCAGCATCAAAATCCTGGGCCTACATCTTCAGGACAACACCAAGAGTAACATATCCTTGCAGTGCGTCAAACACGACATTAATAAATATTACACATGATCCGGCGAGTTACCACCAAGAAGCGAGGCCTCAAGGAATCCGACACCTTTCGAGTAGCTTTCGTCTTTTCCAGAATCACTTACGTCAACCCACTGTCTTCTTCTCGGCAAGGAGGACATAAAGATGCTTTATATAATGATTAGAATGGCGGTTTAGCAAGCCATTTGTCTTCCCATGAGGGCGCCCAGAGACGCTGCTTAGCACGGGGCTCTAAAAAGCTGAGAGGTGGTCATCTTTCTATCCAGAAGCTCCGAATGAGCAGAACTGCGGCGGGTTGCCGAATCTTTCACCAGATTGGCTGCTCAGCATAGAATATCACTCCGCTTGATGTACTCCTGGGCTTTTGGCGACAAGAAAAAAATATGCTCCCTTTGCTTAGAAATGTGAACCCCTCAGACGACGAGGGTCACCGACAAGCACAGGCTCAAGCGCTCAACACCACCAGCGGTGGGGATCATGCAGTCATCTACACAGACGCCTCCAAACATAGAGTGCAGCAGTACGTCATCATCGTGTCTACCTCCAGAACCAACCTCCTTGCTGTGCCTCACTCAAGACCGAAGACATGATGGCAACAGAAGAGGCAGCCATCGCCTTGGCTCTCAACCAAGGGTTTGTAAAGTAGTCACAAATTCCCAACAAGCCTAACAGAACTACCTGTCGGGTTTGGTGTCCCGACCTGCACTGCGTGGGCTAAAAAACCACTCCCCAAATGGTTCCATTCAGCTCATCTCGACACCTGCTCACGCTTCCATGGAGGGCAACGAATACGCCCACCAAGCCTGCACTTTCACCCCCAGGGCTATGGAGCTGCACGAGTGCAGTCACCCGCTTGTCTCATTCAGGGACATAAACCAGAATTTTCGCTATCTGAGGCAGACTCTACCTTTGGCTTACCCTGACCTTTCCATAGAAGAACAAACCACCCTACGGCTCATATAATCCGGCTCCTTCCCACACCGGACGCGTGTTCACTTAATTCATCCGAATCTCTAAGACGCTGCATGTAAATTTTGCTCATAAAAAGGAACACTCTGCCACATAATCGGGGTGTGCAACTTTAGCCCTGAGCACCTCCTCTCCTTCTGTTAACTACCTAACAAGAGCAATGGGAGATGCGGCTATCCAGCCCCTCTCTACCTACCCAGCTTCAACTGGTAGACAGGGCACAGGCGGCGCGGACTGAATATGGGCTACAGTAAAGAAGGAACCACTCCCCTGGACCGCACTTTGGGCCGTTCAGAAGTCCTAATAGAAGTGTTTCCTCCTCCTCCTTCTGCTCCTCCTCGTCCTCCTCTCCTCTTCCTCCTCCTCCACCGTCTATGCCACCGATCTCATCGCCTCCGTCCGCTACGGCAAAGACGGAGAAGTGAGATCGTCTGACACCGGATTTGAGCTTTTATTTTATAAAAAGAGTTTCCGCTGATGTGCTACACCAATACAACTCGACCAACCACCGTTCATTCCTCATGCAATAATTTTACCTGCGCAAGAATATCTCTTTGAAGTAATACAGGGTGTGGTTAAGTACATTTCACTTCTCTCTGGTTTAAGGATTTGTAGAGCGACGTGATGAATTTATGTGATGTCGCATCGGTAATCGTTGTGGGTGCCGTTTACAGCTTTGCTTTCCAACCACATTCACCGAGTGGATTGGCGCCAATTTTGTTTAGATTGGCAAACCTACAAAACATTGGCTTTCCTTGAAGCGATCTAACCTTGCCTAATCTAACCTTGCATGAGCTGATGTGCTCTGACCTAACGGAACCTAACCTAAGGTAATCTAACCTAACTTAACATTACGGAACCTGACATAACGATTGAAAGCAATAATTTAAAGCTCTTGGAATTGAGCACTGCACCAAATGAAGAAAACAACAATAGACACAACAAGATAAAAAGAGTGAAATCGTGCCTGCGCCGTACTGCAATTTCTGTTTTTTGGATAGTGGAGCCCCTGGAACCCTGCCCCCGGGCGCCGAGGGCCGCAGTACAGGAGTGTTGCGGGTTGATTTGAACCAGCTGGGTATCCTTAACGGGCCGCGATATTTTGTGGACAAGGGCATGTTAGAGACTATAGTCTTCGTTGTCCTACCTAAGCGAAAATTCCAGTGTGTGTCCTCGCGTTCTTTACCCACCATATCCATCTTCGCAAGACGAAGGAAAACTGAAGTTTGCTCACCTTGATTCAATTTTCCCGCGTTAGCGCTGCTCGCTCGCCATCAGTGGGAACCTTTCTTTCCATGGTTCTTATAACGGCTGAAAGAAACGTATTTTTATAGTGTGCACTCTTATCTTTATTACGTTATTTTTTTCTACCGTAAATACTACTGCCGTCTCAGTTTGTCTATTTTTAGGTAAAAGAATGCTGCGACAGTCTGTTGAGCACCCATCATCATCATCACCAGCCTATCTACGCCCACTGCAAGGCAAAGGCCTCTCCCATTATTCTCCACTTACCCCGGTCCTGTGCCAACTGTGACCAATTTATCCCTGCAAACTTCTTGATATCATCCACCCATCTAACTTACTGCCGCCCCCTGCTACGCCTGCCTTCTCTAGGGATCCACTCTGTTACCCTTAATGACCAACGGTTATCTTGCCTGCGCATTACATGCCCTGCCCACGTCCATTTCTTCTTCTTAATTTCTACTAGTATGTCCTTAACACGCGTTTGTTCGCTGACCCTACCACAAGCGTACCGGAATCTTGCAAGAACGCGATCATCCTAATCCATAAGTAAGGTGACATGAAGGACCTGAAAAATTACAGGCCTATCAGCTTACTGTCAGTCGTCTACAAGGTACTTACCAAGGTAATCGCTAACTGAATTTCTGCAACCTTATATTTCAGTCAACCTAAAGAACAAGCAGGGTTCCGTAAAGGTTATTCAACAATGGACCATATTTACATGATCAACCAGGTGATAGAGAAGTGCGCTGAGTATTCTGAACCCCTATATAAAGCCTTCATAGATTATGAGAAAGCATTTGACTCGGTCGAAACCATAGCAATTATTCAGGCATTACGGAACCAGGGTGTAGATGAGCATTATGTAAGAATACTAGAGGATATCTACAATGGGTCCACAGCTACCATCATCCTCCATAAGGAGAGCAGTAAAATACCTATAAGGAAGGGTGTCAGACAAGGAGACACAATCTCTCCAATGTTATTACCAGCATGCTTACAAGAAGCATTCAGAACATTGGATTCGGAAAAGGTGGGACTAAGGGTTAATGGAGAATACCTCAGTAACCTCAGATTTGCTGATGACGTTGCCTTGCTAAGTAACTCGGGGGACGAATTTCAAAGCATGCTTTCCGCACTAGACGAACGGAGTAGAACCATGGGCCTGAAAATTAATATGCAGAAAACTAAAGTAATGATCAATAATCTCGGGACAGCACAACAGTTTGGGATAGGGGGCGAATTAGTGAAAGTGGTAAAAGAATATATCTACTTAGGCCAAGTTGTGACCCCGGATCCCAACCATGAGGCAGAGCTAATTAGAAGGATCAGAATGGGGTGGAGTGCATACGGCAGACATTCTCAGATAATGAATAGCAGCCTACCATTGTCCCTGAAAAAGAAAGTGTATGACAGCTGCATCTTACGGGTACTCGCCTACGGGGCAGAAACTTGGAGGCTCACTAAGAGGGTTCAACTTAAATTGAGAACGATTTAGAGGGCAATGGAGCGGAAAATGATAGGTGTAACATTACGGGACAAGAAGAGAGCGGAGTGAACACCCATGTTTTGCTTCAAATGTGTGTATTGTGTTCTTTTTGCTGTACAATCAACCTGCACTACAGATGCAATTAGTTATAGTAGTTTTAGTAGTTTATACACCGTACCATCATGGGCGTCACCGTTGTGAGTGCGCATGCGCCATCTGGCAGTTGGCCGATTTGCTGGCTTAGGCGTTTTCCGCCGCGCGCGTAGCCAGCTGCATTTTGGCGAAGTTTTGTTCCGCTGCGCGGTACACTCCCCTCCGTAGAGTGCTATAAATGGGAAATATATGTTGCTAGAAACCAAGTAAAGCGATCTACTTTAAATTGGCAGCGCTTTGATGCCGCTGGTAACTTCGAATTCGCCTCGAAGTAGCGCAATCTACGGCGGGTAAATAAGGCAGAATCGGACATATCTGCCAATACATCCATTCAAGGTTTTTCAACACGAAAGTGTTTTATTTCGAAATTCACGAAGATTTCAGTTACGACATATCCGTCACGGAAATGACGCCGGTACAACGAAGCAAGCGACCTGTAAAGGGTGCACCTCTGCACACAGGGTGTTCGTGCGGGGAAGCAACCTTTAGTACTAAAGAGTATACACAGTTCAAAGATTCGGGCGAAATAATCTTAGTTGGAGATATGAATGCCCATATAGAAGGTTTGGATGGATACACAGACCACAACGGTTCTCTAGTGATAGATCTATGCCAGGAAAACCGGCTTGTAATAGTAAACACGGAAAGCAAGTGTGACGGACAAATAACGTGGGAAAGCGGTAACAGGCAGTCCAGCATAGACTACAGTTTAGTATCCGAGACAGTATACGGAAGGCTGCGGGAAATGAGGATAGATGAAAATGGAACAGACAGCTTAGGAAGCGACCACAAGCGGTTTAGCTTGCACTTTGGAGGCGCAACCCGGACAAATGCAGAAATAGGTACAATAGGAGGAAATAATTTGAATAATGAGCTGTTAAAGATCATCGCTGATAGATTGGAAGATGAAATCAATAAATACCCAGGCAAAAATTGGGATTACGACGAAGTGATTGCCTTCATAAAGGGTAAGATGAATGAAGCAAAGGAACGAAACCGATGGAAAGGGAAGAGAAAGCCGAGAAGCTGGTGGAATAAAGAAATAAAAGAGGCTATTGAACAGCGAAGAAAGGCGTCGAGAGAACATAGAGAAGCAAAAAGAACTGGTATGGAACCGGGGGTAGTGAAGGAGAAGTGGGATGTCTACCGTGGGAAAAAACTAGAAGTGCAGAAAATGGTGCAAGCAAAGATCAAGCAGAAAAGCGAACAATGGATGGCAGAAATACGGAAGAACGACAAAAGCGCATCCAAGAAGTTTCGGAACCATGTAAAATCACTAAGCTCAAAAAACGATAACCAGCAAAAATTCCTGATTGAAGGGGGGGGGGGGGGACATTTAGAAGGAGAGCACGCGTTGGCGCATATTCATCGAGTGATTAGTGAGAAGTTTAGGACAATAGTGGTAGGGAAACCTGCACCGATAACATCAGCGCCACAAAAGACTGCGGAAAGGGAAATAAGTTTGAGCAACCTTGATTGGAAAAAAGCAGAGCAAAAGGTTTCCCCCCAGACAGCAGTGGGCCCGGACGGAATACCAATGCAACTGATAAACCTACTTGGACCTAAAAGTAAGGAATCGTTTATGAGGGCAATAGATAAGGTGATAGAAACCAAACAAATACCAGAGGACTGGTTAGAAAGTAGGATGAATTTAATATATAAAGGCAGAGGAGACAAAGCCAGTATTGATTCATACAGACCACTCACAGTAACGTCAGGGGTGTATAGATTCGTAATGCAGGCGATAAAATCAGAAATTCAAGCATGGATGGAAGAAAATGAAATACTTGGGGAACTGCAGAATGGATTTAGACAAGACGGGCGACTGGATGACAATCTGTTCGTGATAACGCAATGCATTGAAATTGCGAAAGCACAGAATAGACCACTATGGATTACGTTCTTGGACATTAAAGGGGCATATGACAACGTAAACAGAGAACGGCTGTGGAGAATGCTGAAACTCCAGGGATTAGATGACGAGTTAGTACAATTCCTTATAGCAATCTATAAAGACAATAGAGTGCCCCTTACTTGGGAAGGACAGAAATGCGCCCAGCAGGTAAACATCCATCGGGGACTGAAACAGGGATGCCCTTTGAGCCCAATACTGTTCATGCTTTACATGGCAGGGTTAGAAAAGAAACTGGAAGAAAGTCAAGTAGGGTTTAGCCTAACCCATATGCTGCAAGGCGAAGTGGTACAACAGCATATTACGGGGATGTTATACGCAGACGACATTGTTCTTTTAGCTGATAACCAAACCGATATGCAGCGGCTAATAAATATTTGCGGCCAGGAAGCCACTGACCTCGGGTTAAATTTCAGTGCAGATAAATCAGGAATAATGGTTTTCAAGGACGCTACCACCGACGTAGTGTCTATCCAGCAAGGCGAATTACCTAGAGTGAAGGACTATAAATATTTGGGAGTGTGGATAAACGAAGGGGATAACTACTTAAGTACTCACGAGGAGCAACTTAAGGTTAAGGGAAAGCGAAACGCATCTATAATGAAGCATAGAGCTGTGTGGGGGTATAACAAATATGAAGTAGTAAGAGGAATGTGGAAAGGAGTAATGGTTCTGGGTCTCACGTTTGCGAATGCTGTACTCTGCTTAAAATCAGACGTTCTATCAGGCCTTGAAGTAAACCAGAGAACGGTAGGACGTTTGGCCTTAGGCGCGCATGGAAAAACAACTAACGAAGCAGTTCACGGAGATATGGGCTGGGCGTAGTTTGAAGTTAGAGAAGCTCAGAGTAAAATATGCTTTGAGATGAGGTTGAGGGCAATGGATCAACGAAGGTGGGCAGCTAAGGTTTTTAGGTACCTATACTTGAAAAGCGTGGACACACAAAGACTAGAAGGCTAACGATGAAATACGGAAAGAACAGTGGAGAATCCAAAACAGCCAAGGTAACCAAAAAAGAGGCAAGGCAGATTGAAACGAATAAATGGAGGGAAAAAATGGAAGCTAAAACGTCGTTAGAGATGTACAGGGCTGAGAAGATGAACATCAGAAAGGAAAATTTCTACGATAATTCCCAGGGAAGTGCTTTGCTTTTTGAGGCTAGAGCAGTTTGCCGGCGAACAAAGAGTTTTGTGAGGTAGTATTCACAAAATGATGGGGTATGTGTGGTCTGCGGAAAAGAAACAGAAACTATGCGGCACATAGTGCTAGAATGTGAGGGTATCCGTCCAAACCTACATGAAGGGAAAATTGGGCTTTCAGAAGCCCTAGGATTTAAGGGTATCAGAGAGGAAGTTAACTTCAAGGCTGTCGAGGGGATGAAAAGAAGATTAGAATGCTGGTGGACGAAAAGCAGAGAGGGGAATATTGCCTAGGACAGTTACCACCTGTAACATGGAAAAGAAAGTATTTCGGGCCTAATAAGCTTTAGTGCCTGCCCTAAGCAGCGCTAGTATTAAACCAAGAGTGTAAAACATGGTTATATTAGTCCTTTTTGGTAAGATGACATGTCATCACCCCGCTTCAAAGGGCAAACCAATAGGAATCATCATCATCATCAGTACGCTATACTTAGGGTTGTTCGTTTTCGTGTTTTATATTTTAACACGAACGTGTTTTATGCCGGGATACACCAATATTTCACTGATGCCATATCTGTCACGGAAATGACGTCAGTACACTTTTTCCGAAGCGACCCGCCAGCAGGACGTCGTTCGCCAAGCACACCCACAAGACAGCCACCGACCCTGAAATCATCCTCAGCTGCGGATTTCACTGCTTATTTCACTTTCGTGTTTTACTGGTTCCTATGAAAGGGGAATCAACGACAGTTTTTTTGTGTGTCTGCCTGGCATCGCGTACAGCAGCTACTGCAACTCTTCGCTGGAGCAAAGTACAACACAGCGCGTCCACAGTCATCATCATTCCTCCACGTCAACATGAATCGTGGAGGAATGAATGACAAATTATCAAACCATCCACCCGCCTACACACATCGGTGATACAGGCCCTGGACCTGACAAAAGCATTTGACAACGTCTCGCACGAAGCCATAATGTCGGGTCTAGGATCGGTCAATCAGGGTGAGAGAACCTACAATTACATCAGGGACTTTTTGTCAAACCGGACAGCCGCCATACATCTAGACTGCCTTGTCTCGGATACGTTCCGCTAGGCAGTCGTGGCACTCCGCAAGGAGCCGTACTGTCACCATTACTCTTTAACCTTGCAATCATAGACATACCGAAGAAATTAGCACGGATCCCCCACCTCTACCACAGCCTCTACGCAGACGATATCACCCTCTGGATGAACCGGGGGAGTGATGGGCACATTGAAGAAACACTGCAAAGAGGCATAGAAGTAGTGGTGGAGGAGGCCAGGAGAGCAGGTTTGGCCTGCTCTCCGGCAAAGTCTGAGCTACTTGCTATTCCCCCGAACCAGAAAAAACGGCTTCACTCCAGCATCAAACTCCATATTCAAGGTAGAGAGGTCCCGGAGGTCCCGGCCGTCAAAGTCCTAGGCCTGCACATACAATCCACTAGACTAAATCACAAATTTATCCAAACAATAGAACGGCATATAAACGAAACCATTGGTTTGCTCAAAAGGGTCACAAATAGGAACTCAGGTTTGACCGAGCAGAACAGGGTTCGCCTAATCCAAGCCTTCGTCCTGAGCAGAATACTTTACTCGATTCCATACCCTCAACTAACAGCTGCCGAACCCAACAAAATTGATGTCCTCATTAGACGCGCCTACAAGGCAGCACTACGTACCCCCCCCCCCCCCCCGGCACGTCCACTGCCAAACTGGAAGGCTTAGGCCTTCACAGCAAGGCCAGCGAACTAGTTGAAGCCCGCCTAATGGGACAGTACGAACGCCTCGCTCGCACACCCACAGGGAGGCACATACTCAGCAAACTAAAAATAGGGTATCACACACTATATCAGGACGCGAAAACAGTTCCCCCTAGTATTCACTCTCATATTGTAGCCAAACCGCTTCCCCGCAAGATGCACCCCACGTACCACTCCGAGCGCAGGAAACAACGAGCCCGCGCCCTGCACAAGAAGTATAAAAATGATCCGTAAGTCGTGTACGTCGATGCGGCAGAGTACAGACACAAGGAGGCTTTCACCGCAATCGCCGTACAAAATTATCCCAGCACCAGCATTCTCGATTCTATAACAGTCCGGACGCCCATCCCAGAACCGGTGGAAGAAGCAGCAATAGCGCGCGCCCTTTCACTCACCCCCACACCCGTAGCAATGATTATAGATTCTAAAACTGCTCTCCAAAATTTTGCCGCTTGTCGAATATCCCCAACGGCGCTCAAAATTTTGCTCAGGAACACCCCGCAATCCCCAGTACAACTGATCTGGACCCCCGCGCATTCTGGGCTCGAGGGAAACGAGGCGGCCCATGACCTAGCCCGAGGATTTACTATCCGGGCAGGGCCGAACCCGTATCCTTACCACGGAGCCCGGTCCGTGCGGGACCGTCTGATCGGTTTTCACGATATTACCACCTACTACCTCCTCTCCCACCGGATCTGTCCTCGGGCGGACAAACCCCTGACATTAGAGCAAAGCCACGTCTGGCGCCAACTCCAGACGGGAGTCTTTCCCAATCCGGCCACCATGACGCATGTCCACCCCAGCCTCTATCCAACCTCGGCGTGCTCCTTATGTGGCGCCCATGCCAACCTGGCCCACATTATGTGGGCATGCCCCCAGGACCCTTTCCCCGAAATCCCCTCTGAGGAGAGGTGGGAGGCCTCGCTTCGCAGCCCCGACCCGGACCTACAGGTCCGCCTGGTCAAGAGGGCGGAAGAGGTCGCCGGAAGGCACCAGCCAACGGCCACCACGGGACCGCCAGCCTGAGCCAAGGAGAAGACGTCCAGGACGGGGCGGGACTTCAGCCCGTTACCTGCCACCACCATTAGGACTTCGATTCTGCTCGAGACACTTCCTCAAAATAAAGTTTATCTCTCTCTCTCTCATTCCTCCACTATTTGCATTTCCATCTTGATCACAACATTGCCGTGGCGGCTCTTTTGTCAGACATTGAGGTAGTACTTCACGAAGAAGGCCTACCTCCAATAGCGCTCAAACTATCACGCCTTAAGATATATTCTCCATTATTAAATTGGATTCCAGGTATTTTTATGCGCCACCAAGAATTCGTTTATGCAGACTCGCACTCTCATCCTTCAAACCCGCGTTCTTTTTCATGTTCCGCCAGGCATGAAGCCAGGGTTCCTTCACTTTGCAATTCATGCAATAACCTTTCCAACATGGTTTTTTCTAACATCCTTCTTTCCGCAAACGATTGTGTTGTTTACTGGTCAAGTACTCATTCGCCAGATGTAAGTGCAGTCGTAACGAACCTTGTCATTAGAGGCCAAATTTTTAGGCTTTAACAAGTCGCGCTTTAGGCACCACAAATGGGCATGTAAAACAACGTTTCAGGCTTCCAAAGTCGTAAACACAGGCACCATGACTTTTTTTCATAAATGCAAATAATTTCAGATGAAAATGTGCGCGTTCTTTATCTACGATTGGAAAACTAAAAATTTTAGTGCTTATGATGGCAAAAAGGCGCCCACGGTTGAACATAGTCGTTCAATTGCCCCATAGAACTGCTGGACTATTGTCGATTCATTGGCCGAATTCAAGAAGTGCACTGCTCACATACATGTTCGATGACCACTGTCGCTTGCTCGAACGTCGCGTATACAGTGAAAAAGGAACGAAAAAGAATATTTAAAACTGAGAATACTGATTTAAAAAGCGGTGCTTTATGTCTGCCTGACGCAATTGTTACGACACCACCTTACTTCTTTCTGGTAAAGATACTACTAAATTATTGCATAATTCAAACGATGTGCTAAACCAAGTGGATAATTAGAGCACAATTAATTCATTAACGATAAACACTTCCAGAACAAAAGCAGTGCTCTTCAAACCAATAAATCCTAAAGCAAGTATTAGCAACAGCTTATGCATTTGTGCTTCTAGTCTCAAAATTGTCGCTTATGTGAAAAGCCTTGGCGTTTTTTTTTTTCCGAGGAACACTTAATGTGTTACCAACACGTAAGTAATGTTTCAAGCAAACTTGTACGCGTCGTTGGTGTCCTCACAAGATTGCGGTTCTTTCTACCGCAGTAAATAAAATTGTTAATTTACCATTCTCTTTTTTTTCTCACCTTAATTAGTGTCTCTCAGTTTGGGGACGTACGACCGTCACTTATATTACTAAACTACATCCACTACAAAACAAAACCGTGCGAGCCGTCTCTAATTCTGCTTATGATGCTCACACACAACCGATTTTCGAAAGCCTCGGGGTTCTTCCTGCTCAAGTACTGCATGATGAAAACTTATTAAGAACTACAACAGTGAAACAAAAAAAAAAGTAATTTTATTAGAAAAGTGTCGAACCTGATTCCACATCCTAATATTTATACCACACGTCATCCAGAAGCATGGTTTGTGCCCGGCCCTCGTACTAATTACGGTGGTGGTGGTGGTAAAAAACATTTTTTTATTGAGAAGCCAAGGGAGCTGGAAAGGGACGTGGTCAGCCTCCTACGTCCAGGAGGCCGTGAGCCTGCGCCGAATCCAGGGCTCGTTGCCCCAGGGCGATTTGATGCTCCGGCGCCGAGCTGGTCAGCGCAGACTCCCACTGCTCAAGGGAGGGGGGGTGAATGGGGTGGGGGTGGTGGGGACATGAATACACAAGGTGGTAGGTTGTGAGAGAGATGTCACATTGTGGGCAGTTGGGGGGGAAAATGGACGGAGATATGTGGGAGAGGATAGTGTGGTTGTAGAAGGTTTCTGTCTGTAGACGCCGAAATATGTGAGCTTGGTGGTTGGAGAGACTGTGATGTGGAGGAGGGTATGTTCTTCTGATGTGTGTGTAGTGCGCGAGGAGGGAGCTGTAGGTAGAGTCCAGCGGAGTTAGGATTTCATGGTCAGAGATGAGGCTCCCGGCGGTGTCGGTCCTTGCGGTTGGGAGTGCCCGGGTAAGGAGATCGCGGGCTGCGGCATGAGCCGCCTCATTCCCGGCAAGGCCAGCATGGCCTGGGGTCCAGACGATAGAAATTTCAATGTCCTCGGGAAGGTGTTGGAGCCCAGGGAGGGCCTGGGGTGGTGCAAGGCCAGCTTGATACAGCCGACAGGCTTGTTGGGAGTCCGTAATGATGGTCAAGTATGGTTGATGCTGGTGTGTGGTAGTTGCATGGGCGATGGCAAGCGCTTCGGCTGAGGTGACCGGCAGATTTCGATAGGTGACGGCTGTGGCCAGATGTCCGTTCGAGTCCACAGTAACTAGGGTGTGGTGCGCGTGCGGTCGGGAGTTGTAGCAATATCCGTATATCGGGTTTGAGAGTCGGCGCCGTACCGTTTATCAAGCATCTTCACCCTGGCTTCGCGACGTCCTCGATTGAAAGATGAGTGCATGTGTTTGGGTACCGGGCTAACCTTCAGGCGTTGACGAATGGACAGGGGGATGCGTTGGAGTTCGTGTTGAGGGGAAGGGGAGGGCCGGCCAATGTTTTGGAAAACGCGTCTACCTGAGGGAGTGAGGGCGAGGCGATGGAGGTGGGACGTCCGCTGTGCTTCTAGTAGTTCGCTGAGCGTGTTGTGCAGGCCGAGGTGAAGCAGACGCGCATTGGAAGTATAAGTTGGGAGTCCAAGGGCAGCTTTGTACGTTTTCCGTATTAGAGCATCCAGCTTGTTGATTTCCTGTGGTTTTAGGTTGACAAAAGGAGTTCCGTAGGTTATACGGCTGACCAGCAGTGCTTGGACCAGGCGGCAGGTGTCTTGTTCTTTCAGGCCGTGAGTGGATCCTCTTATTCGTCGTATTAGGTGAGTGAGCTGTGTGACCGTTTTCTGTAGCTGCGGCAGGAGGAACCATCGTAGTGGATAGGCACACCCAATATACGGAGAGTGGGGACTTGGGGAATAGGTGAGCCCTGGATGGTAACTTGCGGATCGGGAGTAGCCACAGCAGGCCGACCTCGCGTGCGGGCGCGAAGGACTAGGAGAGCCGATTTGTTAGGTTCGCATGTCAAACCTCTGGGCGAGAGATAGTCGATAGTTGTGTCGATCGCTTGTTGGAGAGCGTCTTGTTGTGCGCCGCTGGAGCCCTGCGTTGTCCAAATGGTCAAATCGTCCGCGTAAAGAGCGTGCTGGAGACCGGGTGATAGCTTGTAGGCGACTCGGAAGGTGAACGAGGGCAATATTAAATAACAATGGCGAAATAACGGAGCCTTGTGGGGTGCCCTTGGGCGGAGTGTGGAAGATGGGGGATCGAAGGGGCCTAAGTCGCAGTGTTGCGGTCCGGTTTCGGAGAAAAGCTTTTACGAAGTGGAAAGTCTTGATGCCGCAATTGGTCGTGTTGAGGTTTTCCAAAATGGCTTGATGCGTGACGTTATCGAACGCGCCCTTTACGTCAAGTGTTAAGATGGCCCTAGGAGTGGCTCTGCTCAGATGATCTAGGACCTGTTCCTTGAGCTGAATTAGTACGTCTTGCGTAGAGAGATGCTGTCGAAACCCGAACATTGTTAATGGATACAGATTGTGATCTTCCAAGTACGTAGATAAACGTTGATGGACGAGGTGTTCGAAAAGTTTCCCGAGGCAGGACGTCAGGGAAATGGGCCGAAGGGTCGTGGGGGAGACGGGCTTGTTTGGCTTTGGGATTAGAGTGATGTCCGAATATTTCCATTGTTCAGGTAAGGTGCCTTCAACCCAGTGGCGGTTGTACAGGTCCAGGAGCGCCTGCAGGGTGTCTTCGTCCAGGTTTCGGAGAATGCGATATGTTATCTGATCTTTGCCTGGTGCAGTATTGCGTTTCAAGCGGGCAAGTACAGCATGGAGCTCGGCGAGGATAAAAGGTGCGTCCAACTCATCATTTGCCTGGCCGGTGTAATGTGTTTCCGGGTAGGTCGGATAAGAGGCTGGGTCTCCAAAAAGGTGGAGTTGGATAGACCTCAGGAGGTCTTGAGAAGACAGCGAGCTGTTCCGAATCAACTGGTGTATTTTATGGTTTGTTTGTCGCCTGGTAGTGGTGTCGTTGAGGAGGGACCGAAGCAGATGCCAGGTTTTCTTCGTGTGCAGAGTGCCTTGGAGCTTGTCGCAAAAAGAGTGACAATTCTGTCGTTGAAGCTCAGCAGCGTAGGTCTGTGCTAGCTGTGTTAGAAGGGCTATGCGTTTTTTCAAGGAACGATTGTGTTTCTGGCGTTTCCAACGTTTTGACAGGCTTCGTCGAGCTTCCCAGATGTGCATAAGGTGGGGGTCCGCGGCTGGTGTACTGTCAGTGAGTGCGATTTCTTGGGTGTGCTTATTGACCCGCTTTTCAAGCTCCAGTGTCCATTCGTCAAGATTTTGATCTATGGGTGGTAGAGGAGTGACGTCATCTCGAAACGCGGACAAATTGGTTAGGCGGGCAGTGCCCTTCCGAGGAGACTTCTTCGAGGTCGGAATTCGGATGGAGATGATCTGATGGTCGCTGCCGAGAGTTTCATCCAAGCATGACCACGTGATATGTCGAATGTTTTTTGTAAATGTTAAATCGGGTGTGGTGCCACGCGTGACACTGTTACCGGTCCGGGTGGCGACTGTAAGGTCATTTTGCAGGACTAACTGATGATTTTGGGTGGCGCGTAACAGAGCCGTACCCTTCTTCGAAGCGCGCATATATCCCCAAGCCGTATGCGGGGCATTAAAATCACCAAGGAGAAGCAGCGGGGTGTCATTAGCCTTGAGTGTAGCTTCATGCAAGAGCGCCTCGATGGTGTGAAGACTGCTGGTGGGAGGGCTGTAGATATTTAGTGCATACATGCTGGGTTGCGATGGGCGGGTGGAGATGACTTCAACGAAGGTATTAGGAATGGTCTGGCTGAGCTGGTGTGCTTGGGCTGGGTGGGAATTCAGTACAAGGATGGCTGTGCGGTTTTGCGGGTCCTGGGTGAAGGCGTTGTATTGTGGCAAGCGAGGGGCAAGAGTATTTGCTTCTTGAAGAGCAATGACATCTGGCGGGTCCTGTTGGGTAAGGAGGGCTAGCTGGTGTCGCTTACTACTGAGAGATCGACAATTCCATTGATATACGACGAGGAAGGCCTCCGGTGCGCTAGTCATGATAGGGGTGATGCTTGAGCTTCTTGGTCGGGTGGGAGGACGCCAGGGTGTCATGTATGCCCTGGATAGCCTGTTCTAACTTGTTCTGTCGGTCAGTGAGCGCCTGAATGCCAGAGCATAAGGGGGCCAGACTCTCTCTTTGGGCGTCCATGAGTTGCTTTAAGACATCGACTAGCTTGCTGTCGATGGTGGCGTTTATCTGGTCGGATGTGGGCACGACTGGTGCGACAGGTGTGGGGAGAGGGGACGCAACGAGGGCCTCAATCTTCTTGGTGAGAGTGTCAAGTTGTGTTTGAAAACGTTGTTGTTGTTGTTTGAGTTCTTTTAGCACTGATTCGTAAGTAGGGGGGACAGGGGGGAGAGGTTGTGAGGGGTGGGAGGGGATTGGGTTGGGAGCAGTGGGAGTGTTGCGAAGTGCGGCTGACCAGCTCACCTGTGTTTGAAGATTATGATGGGACTTAGAGCGGGCGTCCGTCGGTGGGGTATGTAGCTCCGGGAAATCTTCAGTACAGTAGGCCGGAAGAGGTTGGTGGCTGGGCTGGCTGCGAGGCTTGCGTGGAGCTGGGGTTGGAAGCAGGCGCTTGGGACAGTCCTTGTGGGCCGTGAGGTGAGGGCCTTCACACAACTTGCAGCGTGGAACGCAGGGGTGATCCGGAGGGGGGTTGGAGATGCCGCAAGCCGGGCAGCGTGGCTGGTCGGGTTGGGGGCACACGTCATGACGGTGGCCGATATCGCCACAACACTTGCAAGTTTGGACGGCACGACGATAGGGGCGGCAACGCACTAGTTCGCAGTCAAAGTTAATGTAGTATGGTACGCGTGGCCCGTTGAAGGTGAGCAGTGCAGATCTTGTGTTACCCATCATCCGGGCGTGGATCAAATATGGGCGGTTGGTAGCCGTGAGTTCGAGCAGCTGCTCATTCGTGGTGTTCTCCGGGATGCCATGAATAACGCCCCTGGAGGTACCGGGTGGTGGCTTCATGTAGGCGGAAACGGCGTAGTCGGTTCCCCGAAGGGTTATAGTGGCGAGTTGGAATAGTCGATCGGCCAGGTAGGGATCCGGAGTGCCGGCGACAATGAGGTTGGGCCCCGGCTGGGCTTGGAGAGTGACTTCCTTGCGGAATTGCAGGTCTGACATGTCGCTGGCGGTTGCCAGGCTGCGAGCCAATTCTGAGGTGGGTCAGTAACTGACTCGGAGACCACCATGGGGGCGGAAAACCATGACGTGATAGGTTTGGGGGAACCGCGGAGGGGGTATTGGGCGGGCAGATGCAGGGCGCTTCGTGGCATTGGAAGGAAGTACCTCGTTGTGAGTCAAGGATGGCCGCTGCCGCGATTTCATGACTTGTATCCACGGATTTTGGGGTGGCACGGTACGACCACTAAGGGGGTCGAAGTCCATTGCTGCGGCCTGGTTGTTTGCTGGGTTGGAGGCTTCCTGGTCGGTTGGTTCTGGTGGTGCGATTACGCCAGGAGTAAGCGCTGTAGCCATTCTTGGAGAAACATTCGTCGGCGGTTGGGGAGACGTGGCAGCAGGCACGCAGTGGAGCGTGCTCTCCGACGGCGGGGCGGCGGGCAGGCAGCCGCTCGCGCCAGGCCTGGAAAGTAGGCCTAGTTGCGGCGCCGGCGTGGTCGAACTGGAGGGGTGGCTTGTTGATGCTCCCGTCGGTCGGAGATGGGCTCACAGGGTGTCAATCGGGTCCGGATGACTTCCGACGACCAGTAGAGGTGCTGGTTAGGTCGGGATCATCCATAAATCGCAGGCAGGGCGTTGGAAACGGGAGTCGAAACAAGGCTCGAGTGCCTGTGTCGGCCCCCTGGCGGCGATACGTACTAATTACGGAAAATAATTATTGTACTACACGTTACGACGTCGGTTAAATTCACGTAATCAATTAACAATGCTGCGTTGGCACTTATTCTCGATTTGCACGTTTCTGTGGTTCTGCCTATTGACTCTATGCAAGCATCTTGTTGCAGTGTCCTATTAAGTTTGGTTTTAGTATGAATTGATTATGTTGCTGCCAAGGACTGTGAATTATTACTTTTTTACTACATTTATTTATGTGTGTATTTTTGTTTCCCCCCTTGAATAAGTGCCCACATTTGTTTTATAAATACATTAGGGGGCACGGACCCCGTCAAGCCGCTTCTGTTGGCTTTTTGTCCGCGATCCTGACATCTGTATTATTGTGCCTAGTAATATCTGTAGTTCGAGGTCGAATAAACTTGACTTGACTTTACTTGACACAACAAAAATAGACACAATAATAAACGTTAGAGAGACAATGATTTATAAATATATTTACTTGTTCTCACATGATAAAACTCTGGCAATTTCCTTATACACAATGATATACCCATTGTGCGGGCTAGACGCCCCGACACGGCTAATTACACTTACAAACATCTGAGGAGCATTTCTAAAAAGGTGTTTGGCAGCCGAACAGATTTTTTATGGAAAAGCGGTTTTTAGATCACGTCGTCAGTGCGAATTTCAAGGCGTGAGGAAATGCAGCTGCACCGTGATGTCTCGCCGTTGGCTCCTAAACAGGGGAGGGATCTGCTAACAAAGGCGTGGTCGATGCTTGGCATTGCTTTGAAAATAGAAATAAATTAGAGTATGACTCTAGAAACGCGGATGTGACTGCTGCGTACGTTTGAATAAATTTGTATGAAGGGCACGCGGAGCGTACTCGAAGAATCACCGTGATAACTGTGTAAACACGAGCAAATTACAATCATCTCTTGATTTTCTAATTGTGCCTCTTGGCACCGAGAATGAGCGTCCCATTTCCCTCCTGCTACCCGTTATTTTCATGACCTGTGTTGACTGGGTTGAACCTCATAGAGTTTAGAACTGTCAGTGTTGCCCGATAACATCAATAACGATACCAGACTGCATTCGAAAGCGAACCTTTAGGCTAAAATAGTGTTTATACAGGCGCCGATTTTGAAACTAGCCAGTTATAGGCTTTTGACGGCTTTAGGCACAAACGCCAAAATAGGCATTTATAGGCACTCTAAAAACACCGTAAAAGAACTTCTTTACCTCTAATTCATGCTAATATATTAAAGTGGCGCAAGAGGAGCGCAAGGAACAAAATACGCATTTGCCTAAAATCCGGTCTCTTCTTATCGCTAACCAAGAATAGTGCTGTGACATTAGCAAAACATTGCTAATACTTTTCTCCGCCGTTATATTTACGTACTGACACGCACAACTCTGGCAACAGCACTGCGTCCTCCAATACATCCGTCAGGCACTTAGGCATTTACATCAGTCATGGTGTGACACAGTCCAGTGGTGTCAGGCTGATTGCAAATTAAGCAAATCATGTCCTCGGCTACTTGGCCTGAAACCTTTCCTTGACACCACCTCGTTTTAAATTAATGGCCTATAAAGTACTTGTCCTTGTGAACCATAACCACACCCGTTAAAGGAGTAGTGTAACGAAAATTTTACGTTCCACTTTTATTGCTTTTATCGATGCTTAATGGTCTGGCGAACCCGAAACAGCACTTTAAATACTTCAGCACGCGATAATTAATTACATTGAACGTCCTGAAAATCGCTTGTTTCAAATTCCCGCGCTTTCATCCAGAAAGGCGTACATGACAGAATCCCGGCATGACCTCGCCGCTTTGTGCGGACGTCAAAACACTGCGGAGGCCGGTGTGGACGTTGTTTCGACCGCGCCGCCGCCGGAGTTGAACGGCTGAGCTGCCTGAAGGTGCTAGGCCTACCATTGCGGCAGAAATCGGATGACCGCTTTCAATAAAAGTGCTGATGGCGACTTCTATTGCAATTGCGGTCTATATTATCGCTTCCTTTCCCGTGTGTGGAACTTTATTTTTGCCAACAGTGCCTTTCTGGGCAGCGGTTATGCCTGTAGCTCTGGCTACGTGCACCCGTTTGTGAATGCGCCGGCGCCCGCTCGCCGCTGGGGCCGCGCGCGTGCAGTGACGTCACGAGTTTTTGACGACCGCTGTCCGCGCCACTTTATTTGGCTACCACGGGATGATGTCACGCTGATGTCCATTTACTGAGTGCCGCTCCGCGTGCTGCTCCGTCGGTGCGATAAATGAGATCCAATTGAAGTATGTTCTTCGCGTCGCAGGCCGCTCATATTTCAGCCAGGGTATTCTGTTGAGCAAAGGAAGCGAACTGTGCAATAATATTAACGCCGAAAGTTGGTGTCAGAACTCCTTTAAGACACTCACCAGGCCACCTCCATAAGGGTCGCGAGTCGATACAGAACCGCTCCACCAGGTTAATACTTTCCGACTACTATGTCATTCCAGAATTTTGGCCCGAAAATTGCAGCTTCAGCTCACACCCTTCGTCTCCCGATGCATGATAGCCCGCATTTCTTTACTTCATAGATGCTAGTATTCCTCGCCACTACATATTCAGTTAAATTAATTGTACCCGCTGGACGTGCCTTGCGCCAGTAATCATAATGGAGTGCTGACTGAGCTGTCCGTTTTCCACAGCGGGCACCGCAGCTGTCGTCGTTTCTCCCGCTCGTACACACCACTAAAACTTCGCTCCGCGACTAGTTGGCGCCATCTAGGCAGTGTATATAGAAGTAAACAAACACGCACTGCTCTGACCAAGCTGTACCCGGCCGGCACATTCAAAGTAAGGTATTAATTCTATTAAGTGCCGAACACTTCAGGAGCCCCCCTTGTCATCGTAGCTCGTCTGCTGTCATATAGTATCACGCGACATAACGCAATCAATCAGAGGCTTCGGAAAGATACCCGCTCGTCCCTCGATTCAGCCTTCCGGCGATCAGTTAACAGCATACTTGAACAAGCCGTTATGCAGTCATAACCTTTCGAAACTCCTGAATCGCTGGCACTTCTCATACATGTCCCCATTATTTAGCGCAAAGAAAACAGCAGCTACATTTGAGGCAAAATATATGTGAACCGACAGCCCCCGAGCCCACATAGATAGGAACGTACGTTCGGTTGGTTTTAAAGACGATACTCTTTCTTGGGCTACTTCAACCCAGAAATTTTGGTCTGTCTGCATGTCTGTCTGTCCGTCTGTCTGTCTGTGACTCGATTCAGCCACCCGGCCAAAGCAAAACAATGTCTGCGCAATAGTCTTATATAGTCACAGCTAAATCTACCCGTCTATGTCCGGTGTAATGTTCATACTTGTCAACATTGTTGAAGAAGAACAAGACATTACGCAAATATGAGACAACAAATCAATACAGAAGTGATATTTGCAGTGTTCCTTTATAAAAAATCAAACATGCCTGACTTTTGCGAAATTAAATACTTCATCAACTGCAGAAAGAGAATTCACTCCGCCATCGCCTGCTGTCGCCCGCGCCACTATAACTTCTGGCGCCATTTTAAGAAATCAACCGGCAACAGTTACGCAAGGTTCCACTAGATAGGTTTCACGTTCTGCTTGCAACGCACGTGGAGCAGGGAAACGCGGTTCTATAAACGTTGAAGTAGGGCGCCTCGATTAACGCACGTCTTCGCCGTACGGCAGCGTTCGCATCGAGACATCCGGCCTGGAGCAGTGGAACGCGGGAAATTTAAAATGATTTAAGCAAACCTTTGGCGTCTTTACCTTGGGAGGAGCGCGACGCAAGAGGAACAACATGAGAGGTGAGCGGCAAAGCGAAGGGAGGCATTTACTTCGCAAAAGCCGATACAGACTATCGTTTTTTGACGGCATTTGCAACGAAAGGAGCAGATACGCGGCCAATTTTTTACTATAGTAAGCGAAAAAAAGTGACCGCGGTAGGCAAAAAACGACCCGTTCAAAACTGAGCACTTGGGCTCCGGCACGTGCGAGATGAGAGCAAGCGCGAAAAGAACAGAACGCCTGCCCGTATTGTTCCAGGCGGAGGGCGTGCGAGCATTGCGAAGGTGGGAAATTTGAATTGCATTGGTCAAAACCTCCGTGCAATTCATCAAGAGAGAAGTGAGACAGGGAGGGGAGGAGCGTGAGGGGTGGTAGCAGTGGGCGGATAACGGCGCCAAGCCACTCTGGCAAATCACTGCTCTACACTGCCGACAGCTTTTACGTTGAGTGGGACGGCTTTAATATTTTGGTTACTTCTTTCCGTAACAAAGCAACGACTCAGCTATTTTCTGAGGGAATGGTGGCGTGACGAATTTCAGTTATCTCGTAAACCGAGTAGTTATGTGATCGCATTTGATTCCGACAAAAACGTATACAATTCATCAATCGTGTATATCACATGTAGCAAATTTTTTTATTAACTTAGGCTCGCACCTGTGACTACCACGGAATTTGTGTTCAATTGCAAGAATATTTGGGAATGGCATGACTCAGTTTCCTGGCATGGGGAAAAAGGAACTCACCAGCACCCGACAAAACAACGAACAAACACCGCACTCCGAGAGACAAGCTTTATATGACGGTACGTTGTTTTTAGTTTTAAAGTACGCGAACATTCGCTACTCCAAAAAAGCTTACCCGGTCCCCTGCATGTGACGGATAGACACCTGTTGTCGACGCTGAAGACTCGACTCCTCATAATTTGCTGGCTGTTCGCTGTTCATTAAACGAACGACCCCGTTCTTTCAATCTCTGTTCCTCGAGCAGCTGTTCGAAGTCGCTGGCGATGTTTTGTAAAGGTCGTGGAAACACTGTCGATGTAAACTTAAGTGCAGTGACGTTTATTTATTTATTTATTCAGGTTACCCCTAAAGGCCCTCTAGAAGAGGGTATTACATAGGGGGGGGGGGGGGGGGCAATACCACATGGTATGTAAACTACAACAGCAAAAAAAGGAAAAAAAAACAGAAAAAAAAGCAGTACAACAAGATACAATGCAACGTAACAACTGCAACAAAACGCAAACCGTGAATACGGGCAGCAATTGCATGGCGTTATACAATAGTTAAAAAAAGTTAAAAGAAGAGAAACAAAAACAGAACAACAAAAGCAAAAAAAAATAATTAGTTGGTCAGCGTAGCGCGCATGAGCTCTAAAAACTTAGCCGAGTCTTTCTCGGTGGCAATGTGTGCGGGTAAAGTATAAAATCACAAAATCGTACCGCGTCTGCTGTCTAGTTGTCAAAATAACACCAAAGTAACGAGTTAGAGTTGAGTTGTTGTAGCACTTGCTTATCGAGCCATAGTAACGTGTAACCATGTTATTTTCCTTTTGATCCAGTAACGAGGAACGTTGTTAAATTTCTGTCGGAGACGGACGACTATTAGTCGCCAGCACTGTAGCAATGAGGACCAAGATCTATGCGTCGAAGCGCGAGTTCAATTAAGAAAGTAGCACGATGCTATTTTTCGACCGCACCTTCCCAGTTCAAGCTTTCCTACGACAGTGAAACTCGCGCAATTACCATGAAGAACTTCGATTTGATGTAGGAATAAGCCTTTCAATGTATTGTAATCGCCAACATATCTTTTCATGGTTATAGGCGCCTTGCACTTCTCTCATTTTATGCAATAACCACGAACAATTCTTTGGGTATCATCTCAGTTCCACAACAGTTTTAGAATGCTAGCATAAAAAATGGTGGGGTGTATTTTTGTTGAAACAAAGTTTTGTTTGCCGTTAGCTAATATTGGGTTTTATTAGGTGGAGAGACGTAATATGTGTATCGGTGATGCTTATACCAACTACAATCAGGCTTCCTAATTTCGTTAAAGGAACACTGTAGTGACTTGTAAACAATGTGGGACTACTAGAGCAAATTGTAGTCTAGAGTCTCTAGGCCATGTTTCGACCACTCTCGCTGCGTTTACGCCCCTTTATTCTGTAGAGAAATCAATTAAAATGATGTCCCCCTCTCTGCATCATCCTTGCCGATTTCCTATGACGTTTCGTATGACGTCAGAACGATATGGCTTGGCTTGCCTGCGCTACTGCACGGCTCGCTGACCCACCGACAGAATCAGTCGGCCCAGCGTTAAGTCGGCCAGCCGCCGGCGACAGGCACATGTCTGTGAGTATGTCCACATTGTAAGGGTAACTCTCGTACACACGCAAAAAAGCCTGTGCTCAGCGGTATGCAAGAAAGATCTGCGTTGGAAGGACACGTGATTGTCCGAGGAAAGTTAGCACAAAACACTAACTTTTCCCTCCGCGATGGGTGCACGACTTGATCTCAGTAGCCATCCAGGAGACTTCCACGGGGCTTCCTTTCTTCTTTCGCTGTCCCTCGTTCGATAGGCCCGCTCTTCGGCGAACTGAAGCGCAGTAGTGCGCTTTTTGGCCTCACTGCACAATGTACACACCGGGCAGTCGTGCATGCAACCGCTGCTCAGCCTCGCCGTTCGACCGATGGGCAGCATCATCCATCAGCCGCACCCGCCTCCTCCACGGGCCCGTCCCGATCCGATCTCACCGGCAATGAATTGTCCGCGCACTCGACAATAGTTGCTCTAATCGGCCCTCGAGATCGCGTCAGCCCATGATCGACGTTCCGAGGGAACGGTGCGTGAGAGCCGCGTAAATGGAGCCGGGCTCGTACTAAACGACGGGGCATTACAACGCCAAAGTGGCCTCTTTAGGAACCGGCCGATACCGAGAAAGAGGGGAAGACCCCTTGCGTTCACCTCACTTTTTTTTTTTTTTCACCTGAGGCTTACAGAGGTACTCGAAGCTGCCATACATCACGGGAAATGGTCATTTGCCACCTTCAAGGCGACGAGGTCCACCCGGCTATAGTATGGGTGTAATATGTTGCGACTAAGTGACCCAAAAGTTGAAGCCACAGTAAGTCCATGAAAGCGTCACCCTTAAGCGACTCGCACGCCCCTCGCTTACTTTTTAAACCGGAAACTGGTCTTCATGGACTACAGTTTCTTTTTTTCAGAAAAAAAGGAACAGATTGCTCCCTTCCTACCCTTATATTCTGTCCGTCCTCATTTCCCAATCCCTGGACACCCACGGTGTAAGCCGAGCCGAAGGGGAACAAATCTTTCAAACATGCACAAAAACAAAAAATGGTGCCCGTACTCCTCACTGGGAAGTCCTACAACGCGCAACATTCTTTGCAGGCTTCGGTATACTACTTTCTTAATGGCAAAATTCGTCCTCACATGCTCTCGCCTGCGTTGAAAGGCATTGTGTTGGGCAGTGTTGTTACCCTTGGTGCGCTTCTATTCTACCAAGACTCAAACGACTCCTGCACACTGAAACAGACTGATCAGATGCTTAGCTATTCTGCTTCCAGCACCAATTTTTTCAGCCTCTTTTCATGAAAACCAATCCAATTCATTTGTTAATAAAGTAAAATGCGATACTCAGTTAAGCCTTTTGGTTTGCCTTCAATGTATAACCAAGGCTACCTGTGCGGTAAGCATTGCTGACATGTATGGCCCGCGCTTCCAGTGGTAGCAGTTGGGAAAGGTTGTGCCTATATATGCATCGTCTTCAGGTTCATGATCGCTATTATGGATGAAATGCTTCATAATGCGGCTACATTTACACAAATTTAACGCTCACGAATTCACACAGCGCTACGAAAAGGTGAACAAAATTTGCACAAAATTTGGTTTGTTTTGAAAGAACGCTACGCATTATAACACGCAGCCTTCTACCAAAATGTTACTCCATTATCCCAAACTCATTGGGCCCATATGTCCGGGGACGGATATGCATTTTAGCGAGGCTCAGCAAGCGGTCAGACTGCAAACGACTGCTCTTTATGCGCAAGCCCCTCGTCCCAACTTCGGTATACGGTGTTTGATGCGTTGTGGTCGCAAAGCAACTCGTTCCTACGTCGGTCGATGCACGATTCGCAGAAAAAAAAAAACGATGCCTGAACTCTTTCCGACTCGGTAAACGATGGTGACAACGCAAGGAACAGAATTAACCCAATGTACTAGCGACTGTGTTAGATGTGCATTTTGTAAACGAAGGTATCGCGGTATTTGCCGTTCGTCGGTGAACTCGCACTTCCCTCCCCGAAAAGTCGTAGAGATTGCTTACGCAACAGCTTCCATGCCGCAGTGGTCAGCTCCATCGAATCAGCTCCAGAAGGTAACTTGAAGAAGGACTGAAACTACAGAAAAACCACAAGAGCAGCTCCTTGGAGCTTATTATTGGAGCTGATCCCGTTTCTGGCCACTAGATCACACCGATGACCGATTAGAAGGTACAGTTACTTTGGGGTTCCTGGACGCGCCAGAGGCTCCTCTGTTCCGGAGCTCATGCCTTTCATCCCTCCGTTCCCTCCTTCCAAACTCGCTCGGCATTGCTTCTGCGGCGGCAGATGCATTGTAGAAGCTGTGAACATTTTGCACAATCCATATTGTTCAATACGCCCAAACTCACCTAAACAAAAACTAGCCCAGCGTACTTTTCGTTTTTGCACGCGTCTTAGCGTCGGAAGTGAGACTCAGTGGTTCACAAGTTTTAAACGGTGCAATCTGCAATATGTTACTCATTTCGATCATTGTTAATGTCTTACAACGGCCGCTCATACTACAACGTTTGGCAGCAATAGATCCATCAACACAAGTAGATGTGGCTGCTTTCCTGTCTGCCACATTGCCCTAACCACATTTCCAGTCATTATGGCACCACTGAAGTTGGACTGATTTTGTGAGCATTCTAGAGCTGCGTTATTTCCTCCATTATTTAGAGTCAGCACCAAAACTATTTTGTCATTATTTCTCAGGCATCCAAACAGTTATCCTCGTATCGCATATTTTGCAAACCTTATTATCACGGACCGGCAGCACTGAATGCTAATAGTTCTGTCGTGTCAAAGTTCACAGTTCTTAGTAACATGAGAATACATATTTAATCCTAACCCTGCTATACGTTCCACGTCATCGTCCAAGTACCGACTACGCCTGCGCTGTTTCCAAGGGTGCGTATTTGCTTAAGTGCTGGTGTCGGCGGACGCCGAGTGTGGAGTCGAGTAAACCGTAATATAACGAGTCATCGCCCACTGTCCTGCTACCTAAATTTCATAAGAATCTGGGTGCTCATGTTACGGGGACCAAACAAAACAGTATTACAAAGAGCTGAAAAATATTGTCACGAAACCAGAGACGACGCCGTTGTCTTGAAGGAAAAAATTCCCGCGCCTTCCCGCGAGGGGAACACGAGTAAATGCAGAGCATTGGGGCCTCAGTACTTATTGAAGGCAGTGTTGCTTCCATCGCATCTTCCGTGATGCTGGAGTAGCAGACACGAGTAAACGCGGGCACGAGCGTCAACCAAGGAAGGAAGGAGCAACGCAGTGACTGAAGCACGAGCGACCGCTAGCCGCTTTATATTTGCAGCGCGCGCAGTAGAGGGAGAGCAGTACGGGGGGGAGAGCGCGCATGCGCAAGCAGCGCGCGGCCTTCCACGCCCCACCGCGCTGCTATCACGCACCTGTTACGCCGAGACCGCGACGGAGCGAACGGGCCGACTACGACGCATGCGCGCGCCAGCTGCTGTTGAGAGAGAGGAGGGAAGGAGAGGCGCACCTGCTCCGGACGCGGAACTGTTGACACCGTCCGACGCAGGAACAGGCGAGGCTAAGAAATGCTCTGCATTTAAAACACGTTTATTGGAGCGAACTTGTGCTCCCCTAACAACTCAAAGAATACACCGGCGGCGAAGCAGCAGTCAACAAAGTGACGTGTGCGAGCCAGCGTCGACGATCGGAATCCCGCGGCGTCTACTCTGCAGGCTTTTATCTTTCGGCGCGAGTGTTTCTGGAACCGTCGATTCACATCCAGAACATTGTAGATCAGAGAAGATTATTCTGGCTAGTGACGTTAAGAGGGTTCAGCAGTGCCGGCCTCCCGTAGACAATACATGGACACTTTCAGAAGCCATAGCGCGCCTAATATTTGGCCTAACCCTATGGGGTTAGTATCAACTTTTTCCGCTTTCAAAAACGGGGGGAATGTTGCGGACAGATTTGTAAACTGGGATCTCGTTTTTTTACAAACGAGTAAGAAATATGAGCAAAAACCTGGGTTTTCGGGGTACCTGTGTTTCTGCGCGCCGGATTGAAAAAAATCGGACAATATCGAAATTCTGTTCGCAACATTCCCTCCCTTTGGCTCTTCTGATTGCATACATGCCGGTAGAATTCTTCTAAGGCAAATAGTTTTAGCGCTAGGTTTTCTGAAAGTTCCGCAGCTCGAGAACTTTGCAATCAAATTTCCCACTCTTGTTGGTGGCTCCGTCTTTCGTAATCAGGAGGAAACATTATTAGGCTCTACCACTCACCGCGTACACGCTGCGGTCTTGGTATGTTACTGCGCGGATAGCCGGACTTTTGGGCTTATGCGGCATGCGCGCGAAAGAGCGAAGAAAAGTTTGCCGTCACTCTTGCGAGTGGCACCACCGCTTGTTATGACAGTGAAGAGTATCAGTGCATTATGGCGCCACACGTCCATCGAAAACGTATTCCTAAATCAACACGTCACCCGAGAGTTGATTCCACGGTGGGCCATAACATAAGGCCAGTAGCGACATATTCCCGAAGCTAAAGGCAATCGCTTCATTAATCAGTGCTGTGCGTACGAGTGGATATCGCCAGCAGAAATTACCACATCAAGCGGCTCCTGCGACGAATGACAGCAGCGAGTGGTGCTCACCGCGGTAAGCCCCGCACATCGCGCAAGAAGTGCGAGTGCACTCGCCACTCATGAGTGGTGAGCGGGGCTCGCCGCGAGTGGGCGCTCGCACTCGCAAGTGGTGAGTGGGGCTCACCTCGAGTGGCGCTCGCACTCACTCGCACTCGCACTCACCAGGCCGAAACAATGGTGAAGCTCACTCACCACTCACTCGTGAGTTGTGAGCGGGGGGTGTGTGAGTGCACTCATGAGTGAGCCTGTCTACCTATGCTGGTATATGACCGCGGTAAGAGAACGCGTTTCAAATGACGAGACGAGGAGGGGGCGAAGAGCTAGTTTCAACATTCCGTCCCCTCATGTTGAGCTTCGGTCTCAAAAGCGGACCCTGTTGCCTCTCGAAACTGATGGATCGGGTGTTTCGTGACCTGTCGGAGTACGGGCTCCTTTACCTCGACGATGTCGCTAGCTTTTCTAGCACATGGGTAGGAGCATGTAGAGCACTTAGAGTCGTTCTGAGCAGGCTCAAAGAAGCAGGCCTATCAACAAAACAGTCGAAGTGTCACATAGGGTGCGCCGAAGTGACGTATCTAGCGCGTGGGGTTGTGGTAGCGTGGCCGACGAAAATCGTCAGTAATCAAAGTGGTCGCAGTTGTAAACTATCGCCTACCAAGGACTAAGCCAGAGATAAGGGCTTTTTGGGTTTCGCAATACAGTGCGATGCGAGTGACCGTGTCATGGGAGCTGTCCTATGTCCTAACGGCCGGGAACGACCAGTTTTGTACTTAAGCCGCAAGCTAATCACAGGGAATTCCCGGTGAGTTAGCTTGCGGCTTAAGTACAAAACTGGTCGTTCCCGGCCGTTAGCCTCTTAAGAGGCGTACAGATCCGAAATAAAATGTGGCTGCATCGTGTGGGCCGCGCAGAAGGTGGCGTGCTATGTAGCCGGTTCGCAGTTTGTTGTAGAAACTGATCATTGCCCGGTAACCTGGCTAAATAGCGTGTCGAGTAAAAGCAGTCGTTTGCTAAAGTGGAGTATGATACTCCAGCCGCACAATCTTGTCGTTCGCTATAACAAAGGAAAGTTGAACGCTAAAGCAGATGCACTAAGCCGTGCGTTTTAAGTAATGCGGCATTCGTCCCCCCACATGTCTTCCGTTTCGTCTCTTTGTGAACAGCTTTTAGCTTAGCAGGTATATGGGAGCAAAATTATTGCCCTCATTTGCTGCCTCAGTTGATTATTTCCGCACCGCGTTATTTCAAGTAATCAATTTTAGTTATCGTCATTTCATGTCGTGTGTTGTCTTTGACAAATAGTGTTATTATTTTAAGACTCTTGCGCCCTGCATGGGTCTCTTGGCGTAGAGTCCAAATTGGGAATAGACATTTAGCTAGGAGAGTTCATTATGTTTTGGAGTCTGACGTTCTGACAGAGGACAGAAGGTGCTTGCTTGCTCTGGGTGTTGCCTGTTGCCGGTCAGTTCTTTGCAAGCTGCAGAACGATGAGCGACCGGTGCAGAGAAACGAGACCGGCAGAGCCGGGCGAAGCTGGTCGAGACACCTGGGCAGCACGGCGATGTACCTGTGATCCGGACCCGGCAGGTGGTACCTGTTCGTGGTAAGGAGCATGGTGGAGCCCCTGTTTTCCGGGAGCACTGGAGGTGAACCTGGATGTACCTCGCGAACGGGCGCGCCCGGCATCCGAGCCACGTGGAGGCAGCTCGTCTTCTTGGAGCATTGTCTGGCGTCTGGGATGCTGTAGTTCCAGAGCGCCAGGCCCAAATTCGTTGCACGGGGCGACGCGCCGACAACGGGGCCGATTCACGCCACGTCCAAACCAGACCAAACCGCCCGCGGCCGACAGGTTAAAACATGCACCGCCGCAGATTCGCCTCATCCTTCTGCGTCGCGGCAGCTCGGCCGAATCACACATCGGGTGAACAACCAGCAACCGACATGCAGCCAAACGCCTGGAGGCGGCTTCAGGGAAACGGCGTGGGCGTCGCCCTCCCTTTCCCCATCGTGGCGGCTCGGCTGACGCAACCGCTCGCTTTCATTCGTAGGATTTCAAACTTCGGCCAGCGATAGTCGTGATTGGAGCGATTCAAACTTCTCGGGGCCATAACGGACTTCCGGGGGTATAAAAACCCGCCCGGAGACACTTATCGTCGGCATTCTTCGGCGGCACTTTTAGGAGGCACCGAGTGGAGAGGTGCTGTCGCCTTTGTGCGAGACATGTGACGTGTGCTTACCCTTGCACGTACTGTATATAAATGTTGCTTCAACTTTTCGTCGGCTTGAGTACTTCATCGCTCTGCTCTGCGCCGCATCGATAGCGGACGGAACAAGGCGACACCGCTACACCGGTGACTGCGCTCGGATGGCCAGTCGCAACAGTGGTGACAGCGTCGGGATGGCTGATTCCTAACATCGGTGACATGCGAAAATGCGAGTCACAACATTGGTGACTGCGGTGAGATGCCAAGTCCTAACACCGTATTGACCCATGCTTTGCGGCGTGCTTTGTTGTAATGGGATGCGTATTTCGCGGTATGGGAGCTGCACAAATGTGTTCACGGATGTGGAGGGGGCCGCATTGTAGCTGTTCTTGGGGCGGTACTGGATATCTGAGGCCTTCAAGGGTGTCTTGTCTGGTAGGTGGTCGAGGCGGGTGGTTTGGGAGTGATGATAAGCTTCGTGCAGTTCATCTAAAGTATTGTGTACTCCCAGTTGACCAACTTGCATGTGATTGTTGAGAGAGCACCGTTCGGTGTGTGAAAATATTGATTTCGCCCACCGCCATATTTGGTGGTCACTCGTGCTTCCGTTATTTGCCTTCGTCGTGTGCCACTTGATCCTACACAGCGACAAATTTTGATAACCGTGGCGGTGACCCCACACCAAATCCGGCAGTAGGCCAAATTAGCATTCTCAAATGCCATTTCCATGCCACCGTTGGACACGAATTCTTGTAACTTGTTCCTACTGTGCCTACATGGTCCATCACCATGATGCAGAGCATGTACTGAAAGTCTCGTGCATTGTTGTTCGTATTTAAATGCATCTTGGTGGCTCATATAACAGACAAGGCACTGCCCTAACAGGTGGTGGTGGGGCATGCTGCATTGCTGACAACTGGAACAGAAACCAATTTATTGCACCACTCAATGCACACCAGGCGGCTGCATGCAAGAGTCTGATATGACGAGAGTGCTGAAATTGTATGGCACAAAACAGGAAAGAGAAACCTTTGAGGCCTATGACTTAAAGATGGGAATCAGATGAATTGTGCATTACTGAATAATTAGTGTGAAGTGTGCAGCAGCTGTAATTGCTTTTTACACGTGGTGTTAAACCAGTGCCACATGAGGCTTTCGTGTGCTTTGTAATCACTCTCAGAGGAAAATGAAACGTCGTTAATAGTGCGCCTCTTTCTTGTCTCTGTCCTTTCCTTCAGTCATGCTTGACATTTAACCAAAATTTCCACCATGACGTGCCAGCTACCCTGCATAGCCACCTTCATTTACTTCACTGTTTTGATGCATATATACAACCCTGGGACGTCTGCAATTAATGACCCATAAGAAACCCTTGATGCCTGCCACTCACTACTACCACCTCAACAACGTTACAAAAAACTGGATGCAAGCATAGCCACGACATATTCCACCATCACCACCACTGACTGGCAGCAAGCGTGTTGCCTGTATCCAAAAGGGTGCATCACACATCAAATACACCAGGATGCATACAAAAAATTACACCATCTTCCCGTGGGGAACCCTGATGAGGATGCGAAGCATCATTCCGTGTCGTTTAATTGTGTTGCTGTTATGTTGAGTGATCTGGTGTTTAGTAGCGCCAGAGGGAATTCCGCGTCCGGGTCCACACCGGTGGCAAAAGCACGCAAGTACTGTTGTGTTACGGTGAGTATGTGGTTCTCGAGGCGCCGAAACTCGTCCATCATGTTCTTGTCGATGTTGTCGTCTCTGTGGTAGAATCGGTAGTCTCCGTCAGCGTTGGTGAGGTAAAGGTTGTTGACGTTGGTGCACCGGCTGAGAGCAACGTACAGGCCCACCTCTTCGCAGCTTTGTCTTCTTCTCCTTCTTCAGCGGTTCCCCTACGGGAAGATGACGACGGTGGTTGAACGCGAAGCTATCTGGTGATGGATTCTTTGGTTGGCCAATCCCTAGGGGCATCCTGCCACAATCATCATCAGAGGCGCTGCGGAGGGAGCGAGAGCAACGTACACGCCCTTCTCTTCGCAGCTTTGTCTTCTTCTCCTTCTTCCTCAGCGGTTCCCCTACGGGAAAATGACGACGGTGGTTGAACGCGAAGCTATATCGTGATGCATTCTTTGGTTGGCCAATCCTTAGATGCATCCTGCCACAATCATCATCAGAGGCGCTGCGGACGGGGCACGGACGCGGTACATCCCCCCGAGCAATAGGTGCTTCGCATCTAAAAGCTAGCGATCGTCTACATCATCTGGACATCACGCCTTGCTAGGCTGCAAGGAAATGACACGGTACGCACTGCTTCACACAAATTCACTACCCAGGGACTCCTAGAAAACAAAAAAGATTCACCACCAGATTCCTTCACCGACTTCTAAGTCCAAAGCCATTCTACAGATGCCTACAAACCCACACATACTACAACACAACGTATTACCCAACACGAGCCCCTACGAATGCCCACCCTGTAAAGGAAGGAAGGAGATCGTACATGGAAGACAGGAAGGTTAACTATCCAATCAACTCCACCCAACGCTTACGTGATTTCAAATAAACGCGTCAAACGTACGTAATGAACACCTTAAAAGGTATTTTTAACTTTCATTATGCAATTATTTGTATAAATTTATTACACACTTATACTGGCGTGAGCAGGCAGAGTATATTTGAAGGTGGGTGAACATTCGCAACTTCCAGTACATTGCGAATAGTTTGTCGTATTCGATTTGCAGCGCTGTTGGAAATATTTGAATTTTACAAATAGTAGAGCAACGAATGCTTGCTCTGCCGCAAGACTTCCAAACTCTCAAGCTTCACTGCATGGCAGACCTTACGGGTTGGTTATTCCGCATGACACCGAAAGCGTTCCAAAAGCTTGATTCGCAGAAGCATTGCACCAAACAAGTGTTTGCTAACTGGGGTGTATGTTACGTCAAGTACAACACTGTGAGAGTAAAATTTATGGCGTAAAAATAGGTGTCCTGTGAATTTTATTTCACCAGTGACAAATCAGGCGCCATTGTTGGCTTGTTGGTAATATACTTTCTGTATTCAAAGTATTTTGAGGAACCCGCATTTCTCCATAGCAACGTATGCAAAATTCTTGTTTAACTGCTTTGACATGTCTTTTTTTTATTTTATCTGTTACAATAAATATTTTGCATATCGGGAACTAGTACCGGAAGAGAGATGTGTCTAGTTCTGACTGCCTAAGCTGTCTTTTTTTATGCAGTTATGTTTTATAGACTCTATAAACACAAAAACAAAGATAGTCTGATTTGAAAGTATTCCATTCGCAGCCAGTTTTTATCATTCGTATTCAAAAATATTTTATTCAATTCACGGCCAAGTTTAACTTTCACAGACACAAAGTTGATAATCGCGAACTTCTAAATATATATATATACAAAAGGTAAGTTGTCCTCGTACCGACATAAAACACTCAGCTGCCAATGTCATCACTGCTGGAGAGAGGAAACTGACAAGTAAAACCTCATCCCTGACTAATTTCAGTTTTAAGTTGTAGTGGTACCTTTGAGGTGTTTGACAAGCAATAACATATTTGCTGCAATATTGCTGCAAACAGATCCTCAATCATGCTAAACACAGAAGAGGTGGACTTGAAACCATTGCACGTCATAAGATATGTTGCCAAAAGGACCAGCTGGAGTACAATATTGTTCTATGGCGTGTGACAGCACACATCAAGGACATATTGGTTGAACTGTTCAGCATCTGTTGAGTGCTTGCCTTTATACCAGCTTGAACGTGCCCCAAAAAAGGGTAATAATTTTAAAAACGGTCACTTTGGAGGACCCATATAAAGATAGATGCTTGGCACCAGGGCTAAGCGCAAACGGTTAGCATTTTCTCATTCACTACTTCAGCCGTGGATGTGTATGTTTAAGGCTTTGTTCCTATAACTGGTAACAACAACAAAAAAAAAAAAACATTTGTCCAATGCGCAGCCCTCCCTCCCACAGGGCTGCGTGTCCTATTATCAGCTGGTTTAATTAAAGGAGCCATGAAGACAAAATACAAGTTTGTTTTATTCGAAAGATTTCGTGTTTTATTGTGCCCCCAGCGCTTGTCCGGATACAAACGATGCTTTATTCATTGAGAAATTAATCAATGTAAGTTAAAATTCTGATTTTCCCGCTAAATCGTGTGTTTTCGTGGTCTGCAATGACATCACAGGAACCGAAGGCTCTGCAGCGTAGGGTGCCTTGATTCCCGCGTCCGCCGTACAGGGTGGAGAGGCGTATATGCTGGTGCCGCCGTTTTGGGTCACTCGCTCGCCAACGAAGCAAGTCATTGTATCAAAACCGCCCTATAATTATCGCCGCAACACGGTTTACTGGCGAAGTTTGAATCATCTTATCTGTTTCGCGTTGCTTGGTCCCGTGGAAAACGAAAAGAACAGCGCGTTGAGCACGTTGACCCAATTTCGGTGGCACGGGACCGTTCAAAGGGCGTCTCCACCCTGTACGGCGGCGCTGGCTTCGAGGTACCCTACGGCTGCGTTCGCACGTTTGTTTACGTTACTGAACCTAGATGGCGCCACCATACCGTGGCAAGCCGTTATCTGCCTTTGGTTTGTTTTTGGCCGTATTTAAACATGGTTTGTTTTTGTTCTGGGAAAAAATAATCATTTCGTAAAACATAGCGCTCGCTCGACAAATGTGGTCACTTAAGACACCATTGCTTGCGTCAATCGGCCAGTGTCGTCTGAGACAACCCCAAAGCCCCGCAGTGCTGTGCAGCTAAACCAAGCATAGTGCGCGCAGTACCAACAGCAGTACGCATCAGTACTTATATGTTTACATGTGCCTTCATAACTTCCACTGTTTGTCCCACCATTCTTATTGCTTTAAAAAGAATGTGCACTAAATTTAAGCACAAATAGCTTGTTCTGCAAGCTTATAAGCTCAGCCTAATTTGCGCTTGCTTTTGCCAGCCTCCGCCAATCGCAGAGCAGGCCGGTATGACATCATAGGTTCTGTTGCGCGAAATTAGCGATTGGGTCGCATGACCATTCCCTTTTGAGCGAAGTTTACGTTAAAACTGGGGTCAGTATGATTCTAACGAGGCCGTCTTTTTAATGAACCAATTGTGTTTTGTCTTCATGGCTCCTTTAAGGTTCCTGACCAAAAAAGTCATTAGCAGAGAAATTATTCAAACATGGTAGTTACTAAATTGATTGACTGATTATAGGGTTTAACGCGCCAACGCAACGCGGGCGATGAGGCGCGCCGTAGTGGAGGCCTCAGGATCAATTTTGACCACCTGGGGATCATGGTAGTTACGCCTTCGCAATGGTGAACATTACCTGCCTACCTCACGGTTCCGAAAACTCAATTATACCTTACGTCGCACAGGTACGGAAACACACACAGCACTGGGGCCTACGTAGCAGTGGGGTGCGAAATCAGTTATGCGCGTAGAATCGTTCGCAGCGGCCAGCTTGGTTACGATGGGAGTGTTTATGCGCTCCCAGCGCTTGTCCTTGTCTACTGTGTCCCTGTTTTTTTCTGCGCTTAACATCAACGTTATGGAATACCAACTAGCCCGAACGCAAGCCCAGATGTCCTCGTGTGACCGGCGTTGCTGCCTCTCGCCATTGCACGCAGGCGACGAAATGCCAAGCGGCCTCAACACGGCGCTCTAATAATACGCAGCGCAGAAGTTCGTTGGGAGCGCACTCTCACCATCCGGGGCGGTAGAGCTGATGCAGAACCCGCGTGGTCAGCGTCGTAACGTACGGCGCGGAATTTCGGCGGCCGCGCACACGCAGCGTTCCCATCATACGCTGCACACCATCATAAGTACTCTCCAGAAGTTCTTCGAGAGCGCCCTCATCACAATCGCAAGCCCAACACCTATGCACAAAGCCCGTGGTCACCGCTGCAACGGCAAACAAAAACCTCGACGAGAAGTGCAGCGAAGAAAACAGTCCTTGGAAAAAAACCAAACAGCTGCCATTTTTCTTAAACCATGACGTTGCATCCGGCAAAAAAATCGCTTTTTTTTTTTAATATCTAGTTGGCGCATGCGCAATAGGGCTCGTCCACCGTTCCTGAACGTCAGGCGAGCGCGACGGCAAAGCCGACGCGCTCGCCGGCGAGCGCGTCGGCTTTGCCGTCTGCTTCAGCGACAATTGTTTTGGGCCTGTTTTGGCGCAGCTCAGCGTCCATAGGGCGCTTCCTTCGTACAGCTTGATTAACTTGTTCGACAGCACCTCTTGGGTAACCCGGGTCCGACGGAATTAAGTGGTCGTACGGGAAAGATACGTTAATAATTGGTTTGAAGGGCGGGAAAACAAAATGTAGAGAGAGACCACACACAGACATCTGGCCGCTAGAGAAACGCTACCTTTTGCGCACTGCTTGCCACAAATTGGACTCCGTTTTTTAATAAAAGGTATTACAAAAGGCTGAAGGAACAACTGGTCCTGATAAATAGCGATTATAAGAAATCCCTCAGCTTTCTCGCAATTCTCACACTTACTAAACTAACTAGTTTCAATCGGTATAAATGGGATTCACTAAGCTCACATGCCGAATTGTTTCGGTGTCTACGCTTGTGTCGCGCGGTGGTGTAGCCCCGAGCTAGCACATCAGGATGGCTAGGTTCCGCTGCCTTGCCTTCGAAACACGCTCCTCTCCGTTTCTTTCTGACACTCGGCCGGGCTACAGGGGGCGTCCGGCACTCGAGCCCGGCAGTGGCCGAAGCTGCTGCGTTCGGGACGGTGCCTCCGCGAATTCCAAGTAACGGCTGGCAGAATCTCTCGTTTCACTCTTTGTAGAGCCAAGTGTGGGAATTCAAGTGACGTCGCATGGGCAATTGTTGTGGGTTTCGTTTAAAGCTCTGCTTTCCAAACACCTTGACAGCGTGGATTGGAGCCAATTTTTAAAGAGGATAGTCTTTCTTGGGCTAATTAAACGCAGACATTTTGGTCTGTCTGTATGTCTGTCGAGAAGAAAATATAATAATAACTGATACAAAGACCCGCTGTGCTAAATACTACACGGGTCGCCTAAAAATAACAGTAGTTCAAAAGACTGTAATCGAAAACATAATAAAAGGTCTCTCAAGAAGGAAACCATGCATCACTTCACAACTTAACATGTATCACTTCACAACCACAACTTTATCGCACCACTGACTGTAGTTCTCCACAGTTCACTAGTACACACACTACTATAACCACTCTTACACCGATAGATGACTGTAGGTCACAACCTCGACAGTTCACGACAAAACTTCATCAATACAACAATTCATAAGGTAGAATAGATACTTCTATTTGTTTGTTTACCACACGGATAAACCGAGTGGACCACCGCTGAAGGAACTGCTTTTTTAATTTTAATAAATCTTTCAGTTGATATT
Organism: Haemaphysalis longicornis; assembly: GCF_048455015.1. Lineage (NCBI taxonomy): Eukaryota > Metazoa > Arthropoda > Arachnida > Ixodida > Ixodidae > Haemaphysalis > Haemaphysalis longicornis. The sequence goes on along the minus strand of NW_027526203.1, from coordinate 112,173,586 downwards.
AAGCGCTGGTGTCGCTTCCCTTTCTCGTCCCTGTGACGGTTTGCGCTTAAGTTTCACTCATGGATGTTCAGAAAGATTGCCCTAAAAGAAATTGGTTAAAAGCGGCATTCTTATCTCTTTGAAATTCAACCTACTAATTTGACCCCCCCCCCCCACACACACCCCACGGTTTTACAGCTGGGATGCACACAAGATATCGGTGCCTGACAAGACACCTATTCCTGCTATAGCAAAGAAATTAATATGTTCTGCATCCGACAGAAAAGCAGGCACAGCCAATGTAGGGACGACAAATTGTAAGCAGTGTTTAAAATCATGCACTCCCCCGTCTAACGGCGACGATAGTTGAATGCGAAGCTTTCTCGTGATGGGTCATCGTCGTCTTTACCCGGTGGGGTGCAGAATTTTTTCTGCATATTTTTGCACGTCCATGCAGCCCTCTCCAAATCCAAACGGCTTCGACCATGTCGAAATGCATGTATTGACCCAAACCAGGAAATTAAAAAAAAAAGTGGAGCAATCAAAGGGACGCCGGCTTCATAATACGACGGACCCGGGTTCGATTGCGGCCACCAGAAGCGTTTTTTTTTCTTTCCCTTCCCCGTTTTAGCGTTACAGACGCAATTGGTGACAACACTAAAGCTTCGCTTTAATAAATAATATGGCTGTCAACTGAGGCGGATCAATAAGCAGGGAGGCTGCACGGCTGGCGGTGTCGTGCGGGCTCACTTCCGTGAGAGTTCAGTTGCCTTCGCGCGGTGGGCTTCGTGCGGCTGCGGCATCTGGTTGCGCTGCAGGGGTCGCCGACCTGCCTCAATTGGCTTCAACTCCAATGACCGTAGCCTTGCTGAACTCAGGTGGATTTTGTCAGCCGCCTTCCGGTAGTTGTAGTCCGGCTGGAGCCTGACCACAGTATCTCGGGTCACCTCCCGCGGCCGTAGTCCTGCCGCACACTCGTGGTAGTCGTATAGCCGGAGCCCTACGCTGGAGTCTGGCCGTATGGACGTAACCGGTCCACTGGCCTACAGACACTGCCTGTTGGATAGCCACGGGAGTACGGGCCGGACACGGCACAGGCCAACATATGGACACGGGCCTTAATTAAACATTTTCCGGAAAGTGGCCGAATGGAAATTGGCTGGCGAAAGTACTTCGGCTTGAGTTGGGCCGAACAGTCCTGTGCTGCCTGTGTGCACCCCGTTGAGCCGGAGACCGTTGTGTTGCCGACGGGGCGTTTTTGGTCGATTGGCCTTGAGAATACCGGGCCGGGGTTGTTGAGACGGGGAAGCCCTGGGTGGATCAAAGAGAGGCGACGTAAGCTGCTTTGACTCGGTCTGCGGTGACGACATGTTGGCGGCCGTTAATGTCGCGGGGGACATTCTTGGGTTGCTCTCGCCGTACGATGAACGTGCATAGACTTGCTGTTTCTGCTCCATCTCTCCTGGTATCCGGTGTTAGTGTGTTAAAGAGCGAGATCGAGACCCATCTCTGCTATTTCTCCTGCCTTGCACCACTTTTGCAAGCCACGTTGAGTTTTTCCTAAGTATGGCGCCCTTAAAGGGGCACTGACACAAAATTTTGAAGGCGAGATAACTTCGCAGATAGATTGGTGGGAACACATATACATCATCTGCAAAATATCAGCGGCGAATACAGCCTGGAACATATTTAAAATAAATTTTGAAGTGTGCGAAACGCAACCGAGCAGCCAGCAGAGGACCACGCGCAATTGTAAATAAACAACATCCAAACACGTCACGAGTTTGTGTTTGCCGCTTCCGCACTACCGGCGTTTTTCGCCGGTCGCCCGGCTCGCCGCTCCAACCGGAGGGCCGGAGGGCGGAGCTTCTGCTCTCGAGAACGAACGACCCGATCGTTGGCGGCGGAGGCGCCGTGATTTCGTCAGCTAATCGGGCAGCTGGCCGCGACCAAAGTTCTACAGCGATTCCAGGCACTCTGTTTCTATTACTGTCTATTACCATTGGATGCGAAAACGCGCCGGAGGCACGAAAAGCTCGCTGAGCTTGCCGCACGGTCGCTGTGCAGGCGGCGGCCACGGCCGCGAAGTGGCCCAGGCCGGCGTAAGTAGCTCGAGTGATAGCTTGTTACCGCTGCACGAAATTGTCCCCAAGTCCCGACCATGGTGGCTTACATGAGAAAGGAGTTAATGATGCGATGGCGAGTTGCATTAAAAATTGTCATCTGCACCGCTTACGAGAGCGGCACTCGAATATCCGCCGCAGTGCTAAGCCGAACACATCTGTAGGCGGACCTGTAGGCAGACCGGCCGGCTGCTCCCAGCGCGCGTCTTGCCACCCACCGTCTCGAGCGTCGCGCGTCATTCTTTAGCCGCGGTAGCATTTGCACTCGCAGCGCCTGCGTCACATCTACGGTCGCTTTTTAATTAAGCGCCTCACGAGATCAGTACGTGGGGGCATTCGCAGAAACTGCCGTCGATGCGGATTCGACAGTGCTACGGCGGCTCTGCTCTGTGATATCCCTCCGACGGTCACGTGGTCAGCTTTGTTCACACAAAATCCACAAAATCCATCTTTTCGCGGCACTCGCTGAAACCGAAACTGCGCCTGGCCGCATTGAAAATGCCTCTAATTAAACAACCGTCGCACGCTGAAGCAAATGAGGTTTCTACAGGTTATAAGTAGGTCACTAGCTACTTATCGCAACAAAAAAAAAACAAGATGCAAAATTTTTGTGTCAGTGCCCCTTTAAAGCTTTCGCATTAGGCACAGTGTTCTACTGTCCGCGAAATCAACTGCTTTAGTCGCACAATGGCAGCTCCAGACCCATGACTGCGACGAGCCTTCCAAAACCGAACGCAGTGCGAACACAAAACAAAAACAAAAACAACTGCCAAAAATTAGAAATAAAAAAAGTGTAAGTGACCGGGCGATAGCCGCGAATAAAGGCATCCCAGTTATAAACTACTTGAGGAGCTGGTGTCTTCTGTGGTGACCGGCCTTTAAAGGAACACTACCGTGTAAAACAAACCTAGAGAAATATACAACTCGCTGCAGCAGCAGTGTCTTGTTAATTTAGAAAACCCTAAAAGCGAGAAAAACAGGAACTGACGCCCACCCTTTTCCACCCTACAATGTCTAAATTCACGAATCCCAAATGCATGGTTAAACAGGACTGGTGAAGCTTACCTAACGATTTTTCTGAAACAAATACCTTGTCAGTGTAAGTGTATATAGACGTATGCAGGAACGTTTTCTGGTGTTGCGCTTTTGAAAAGACCTCATTTAGCGAACATTACAACATCTGATGTGTCAGCCAAGGAGGCCGCGACCTCCTTGGCTGACACAGTATACGTCTACCGCCTGGGCTGATCGATCAGCCCAGGCGGCAGACGTATACTGCTTCGCAGTCAAAGAAATTGGCGCAAATTGCTCCAGTGGGGCCAGGCTGGATTGATTGATTGATTGTGGGGTTTTAACGCGCCGACGCAACGCAGGCGATGAGGCGCGCCGTAGTGGAGGGCTCCGGATTAATTTTGACCACCTGGGGATCTTTATCGTGCGCCGAAATCTCATACACACGGGCGTTTTTGCTTTTCGCCTCCATCAGAAAAGCGGCCGCCGCGGCCGGGAATCGAACCCGCGACCTCGTGCTCCGCAGCGCAACGCCTTAGCCACTGAGCCACCGCGGCGGGTAGGGCCAGGCTGGAGAACAGCAGAGTTCGCATCCCCTCCCCCATCGCCGGAGACCCGGCTGTTGCACCTAACATGTATTGCCGAACTTGCCACTGAAAGTTCTTCATGACTGGCAGGCCCGGGTAGTTTTGCCCGCAACCTTTTACGTCTCTCCCAAAGTGGACCGCGCTATCCCGCGCTAGAACCGCGGCAACCGGCTTCGCGAACTCGGCGTCTTTGCTCCCCACTTCAGGCGCTAACACTCGTGAATTGGCGAGTAGAAGAGCACGCGAGAGATCACGCCACTAACGCTGGGCAGAGTGTTCTCGAAGGCCGAGCTGGCCGACGCCGTGCGCTTCTCACGAGGCGCACGGTACGAGCGCTCGGTCTTTTTACAGCCAAGCTGAATACTTTTACCACCAAGGTTTCATCTCCATGGGAATGAATGGCAAAGCGTCCAGGTCTAAGACGCCGAGCGCATGCGTCAGACATCCAGCATAGAGCTCAGATTTCGTTTAACCATAAAACAAGCATCGAAACCGCATTACGGATGATGAGGCACCTGTGAACAATGGGACCCTCTCACCATGAGTTCCTGGTAAAGATTATGTTTGCAGATTATCCTTCAAGGCTAGGCAGTACCAGTGTCACTAAATGGAGCAGTTCTTGCCCGAGACACCGAGCGCATGCGTCAGGCTACGCAGGACCCAGAATTTGCCGCCAGAGAAGCCGAGCGTAGTGTGAGTAGATAAGGTATTAGAGTTTGCGAGTAGGGGGCAGCGCAATGAACGGGAATGAATAAAGCGCTTGTGTTTGTCTCGTCTTCCCTTCGCACCGTTCATTGCGCTGCCCCATACTCTCAAAGTTGTGTACCCACCGGCTCAAGCTTCAACTCTTCGAAGGTACTAGAGTACCGCCACCGAGGCACGCAAGGCAGCAACGGTGGCCATTTTGGCGTTCGTCAGTGTTGCGAGAGTGCTGCATCTACGGCCTCGCCGTTGACTTTATTTGTTGACAACACTACCGAAGATGCAGCAAAATGACGTCTTGGAGACACTTCTGCTGCTGAAATGATATTGCACGTGTTATCTTTGATTCGCATTCGGAACGACGTCAGTCGCGCACATCCGCAGAGCAGGGAGGACAAGCTGAGCCTAACCAGAGTTGACCGACTAAAGCCCATGAGCAGCAAAATGGCATTAACCGTCACAGTGTAAACAAATGTCGCGTAATGCGGATTGAACAGTAGGAGGAAAGAGTGCCGATGCTCTGTGCCCGTATCTAGTGACACGAGCCGACCGTCATCGACGAGCCCGCCAGACGACGAGAAACATTTCATACCCTCCTCCATCACCATTTTTAGTGGTTTACAACAGCTTTGCTGGACATCCAATTTCGCAGGGCGGTATGGCTACCAATTTTTCTTGGTATTTTTGTTTTCTGTAAACGATATGCGACGGAAGTAAAAGCTTAAACAGCTCTGCTGTTAAAAGTTGTGTAGCTTCTAGAAGAGCCCAGGGGGCCTTGGACTCAGGACTCCTCTTCATTCCTTTTCACAATAACCGTTTACTCTCTCTCTCTCTCTCTCTCTCTCTCTCTCTCTCTCTCTCTCTCTCTCTCTCTCTCTCTCTCTCTCTCTCTCTCTCTCTCGTGCGCGCGCGCTGTCTGTCCCTTTATCAGTGACATTCTTTCGTCACTGGTAATCGGCAAAGTTAACGATCTGTTTTCTTGCGGACACTTCTTCAAGTGATACTGCGTGAACAGTTTCTCACTGTCTTTCTCGATCTTTTGTTGCTGCGATCGCGGCATTTTGGAGGGGATTTTTGCGAATTGCAAGGCCCGCGGTTTACGTCTTCTGGTGGTGAGCAATGACTCGGTGGTTTTGCCATAACTGATACTTCGCCTAAAATGGGGGTGGGTGAAGACTCGGCAACGTGCGATGACTCGGGATATTTCAGTAAACGCAAGAAGGCCATTCGCAAGGCGGCCCGTGGCAGGGTCGTCTCGCGAAATGGCAGTATTTGACTAGAACAAACTAGTCGGTCGCCTTGATCGCTTCCTGAGGTGCAGGGAACGTTCACTACCGTGGCGCCCCGAAGAACGTGTCAACGCAATTCGAAATCGACGGACGGCGCCCCTCATCGTGGTTTGTGGGAGCGGTGTGTGTTAGCTTATGGCCTTCGGGCTGCCTTCGTTCTAGTCAGCCGACGCAGAACAATAGTCCCTAATAATTATCGTCTTTCAGCCGTGTCGTGCCCACGACGGCTGATGGCTGCAACGAAAATATTGATGTCAGACACATCTCGCCTTAGCTCTCGCCGGTCAAACAACTCGCTCGGGCTTTGTCGTGACATTCAAGCCAACCCCTGCCTGATGAACAAAGCTGAATGGAAGCGTTCAATTGTTCTTTGATGCAATCGAACTGAAAACGGGACTAGTGTTTGTTTTTGCTGACATTAGACGCTCAAAGACCGCCACGGCAAGGACAGAGAAAGATACAAAGTGCATATTTGAAATGGTGCTAAGCTCGAATCGAACTCCTCATTGACGCGTAATTTTCAGTGTAACTACAAAAAAAAATTACTTCCACGTGTAAAGATGCCGAAAATAAACTAAGGCAGTGTAGCTTGCCGTTTATCGGGTTTAAACAAACCGCAAAATAAATGCGCCTATGCCCGCTTTACAGATGGGGAACCAGCGAAGCTGCGCCGTGCGGCCGGTGTTTTACGTGTACGTATGACGCGTGGCCTGTGCATTTCGATGCGCGGGCGGTGCGCTGCTCTGCCCTCACAGCCCGCCCCTGCCCGCCATTGTCGGTTGGGCTGTGCTGAATGCAGTAGCTCGATGCGCGCGCTCTCCTGCCCCCCGAGACTCTTTTTCGGTCCCTCCGATGCACCCTTCCCAATCGATAGATGCTACGTCACGCATAAACCGAGCCAATATCTCTCCACTTACTTCTATGTCCTCCACAACCTGTTTTTTTTTTTTTTTTCGTCGGAGGAGTTTTTTGCGTACGCGGGACCACGGGATTGTCCTTTCACCCAACCATATAAAGTTTCTCTTTAAAAAAGGTTGGGCTGCGTCCCAAAAGAAAACGACCACGTTCTTCACAAACTTCGGATGAAAACAACTTGATCGTTGTATAATCGAAAACACAGATTAAGTATATATGTTAAAAGCGGATGAGGACGGGCCTCTTATAAAATGACATTTTCGAAGACAAACAACACGTCGTCCGCTCGTGGAGCCAGAACGACGGCCTGTTGAAAGAACGAAGACTTTTCATTGCCAACGAGGCAAGCAAGGAATTGCGTAAAGGGGCCATTCATACAAAATACCAGTTTGCTTCATTTGAAAGATTTGGTGTTTTCGAGTGCCCCCAGCGCTTGTACGGCAGCGGACGATGCTTTATAGACCTTTTGCAAAAAAGAGAGCCACACTCAAAATTCAGCGGTGGCAGCACTGGTGGTTAACTTATAGTCCCTAGAATATACCAGTATATTCTAGGCACTACAGTTAACGCGACGACGCCATGATAAAGGAAGCGTCGCTCAGGAACGCCGTTGCGGTTACGCGTTTTGGTCCGTCGCTTCACCATTCTGCAGCCTCATAAAAAATTTGTTTGGTTATTTTGTATACGCTGCTAGTGCTCTTGTAGTATTATAAGGCACGATGCCCACGCACTGCTGCGTATCTCTTTGCAAGCGGTATGTTTACGTGCAGTGATGCTGAGCGAAAGGTACGTATGACGCGAATGTTTAGAGTCCACCGTTACAACTTTGCAATCACCAGGGCAATGCGTTTTTTTTTTTTATACACGATATTGAAAGCTTCGTTTCACGTGCTGGCCACGACTGCCGCCGTTATTAGCGCCGGACATTTGCAGAGCAGCGTTGATTCGGAGCAGGCGAATTCGAGCCTGCATTCGTGCTTCGCTCTGCCCTCGCTGATTGATGTTTTGACATTGGGAGCCGCAAGCGCGCTCGCCTTCCTTTTTTTTTTTTTTTTTTTGAAAGAGAGATGTTTTGTGGTACGTTTCACTCGCGGATCATGACTGCCAAAGCTTTAACGGGAACATTCAGGCAGGAGAGTTCTGTCGGCGCAGCCAAGAATTCGATCCGGCAGGCGTGTTTTTCCCTGCTTGTTTTGACATTTCAAGAGCAGTAGATCTGGAATGCGGTTTAGGAGTTTGTTTTCGTCTTTAAATTATGCGAATTCCGTTCTCTCGTGGTGTTAATGGCGCATAGCGTGCAGCGACCACGCCGTATTCGAACTAAATGAGAATCCCGCTTTTCTATAAATCTCGATGTAGGTATACGAACCCCCTTACGCGATGCACGCATTGTACTGCTTATGCTGTGATACATGTGACAGAGGTGGAAGATACATCACATGTGCTTGTAACTTGTATAACGTAGTTGCATGTGTCCTATCAAACGTTTCCAACTGACATACAGGCGAAAATTGGCAGCATCTTCACTCGGTGAATGATGGCGAGGGTGCGGAGTACGGGGACTCGAAATGGCATCCAAGTTGCGCCCCGAGTGATATCCGATTTGTGCCCCGACCGTCATTCGATTTGAGCCGTGAGTTGCACCTTGATTATTCCCTAAATTAAACTGCAACTCACGGCTCAAATCCAATTTCGCTTGATTCTCGCTTGCTGGTGGTGTGCGTACGGATGGACGCGGACGGACATTGGGAGGTCCTAAGGTACTCCGCACCGCTACAGGCCAGGGCGTAAGCGCGGCTGATCGTGAACAAAAAGTTGGGAGCCCCAATTGAAGTGCAACGTTCGGTGCGCCAGGGATGCCCCCTCAGCCGCCTATTGTTTTGCATATACATCGACGCCCTTTGTATGAGTACAATCAGAAATAGTGCCGTCGAAGGTTTCCGACTGCATGAGTCGGAAGTCAAACTTTTGGCTTACGCAGACGGCATGGCTCTTTTTTGTATGAACGATGAAAGTGTTCAGTTGGTAGTTGACACGGTCAAAAGGTTTGGCATGGTGACGGGTAGTTTTGTGAACTGGGCAAACTGCCTAGGATTTTAGCATGGGGAATGGTCATCAACACCACCAACCTTTGCTAATATTGGTTGGGTCACCACTCCAGTGAAGTACTCGGGCGTTGAACTGGAATATTACAGGGATAGTGAACCATACTGGCGTAGCCAGACACAGGAGTTGAGATAGAAGGCCGAGAAATGGAAGGGGGCAAGGTTGTCAATTTTTGCAAGGGCCACGGCAGGTAGCTTATTTTTTGTAACGAAGATCCGGTAGATTATGCAGGTACTGCATTGTTCGCGAATAAACGGCCAAAGGCTTCACCGGGTATTTGGAGTGTTCGTTTGGGGTTCAACATGGGAGAGAACAAACAAGCAGAACAAACCTGTTTCGGAGAGTCCGAGATGGTGACTTGGGGCTGGCGCACCTGTATGTGCGACAGCCGGGGCCGAATTCTCTAAAACGACGGCGCATCGTTTTGAAACGACGGGGTAGCGCCATGCAGATGCATGTGTTCAGGGGTTTGGGCCGTCGCTTTGGGGTTCTCAGCAGGGAGGGTGAGCCGCAGAAAAGCAGTGGTGCAACAGCGCGAAGCGACACCCACTGCCCCCCCGTCGTTTCACTTGTCGCTTGGCGCCCTTGCCACAGCGCTTTTCTGCGGCTCACCCTTCCTGCTGAGAACCCCAAAGCGACGGCCCAAACCCCTGAACACATGCATCTGCATGGCGCTACCCCGTCGTTTCAAAACGACGCCCGTTTTTTAGAGAATTTGGCCCCTGGTAAACCGGTTTTTCTTTTGGCGAGATGTTCGTGACAGTGTCATGCAAGTACGGCTGGCGCGTGCTATGCAGGAATATGTAGTATCAACATGGTTCATACCAGGTGGCATGTATGGGTATTTGAAGGGACTAGTTATGACGGCCCGTTTTCTATTCGCACGTTTTTCTGGCGGGTACCTTTCACCTGTGACAAGCAAAAAACTATATAAATACATTTGCGATGTTGTTTTCCCCGTCCCTATGTATAGATATAATTACCGTGCTGGGCCAGGCCAAAATGTGCTAAAGCGTGTCAAAAGAATGGAGGTTCACCCTGGAATGAAAACCTTTTTCTTCAAATTACACACAGGCACTTTGTCTGTTGGAACCTGGATGCAGGATAGAGGGATTTTTGTGCTATGGGGAACCCAGTGTTCGATTTGTAAACAGCCAGAAACGACACAGCACTTTTTCTGCATTGTTGTACTGCGGTATTTTTGTGAGATGCTCTCCAGAGGACCCTTCATAAATAATTACCGCTGAGCCCTCATGGCATCCGCTTTCTAGCTGTAGAAGACGAGGAGGGGCACCCTTGGACCTCGTTATGTTGGTGGCCTTGCATAGGATATGGCGCTCGCGCATGGCCTGGCTCCACGGTGATGTGGACGCCCGCCCTACGCGGCAATGTTTACGTGCGTCCATATCACAGTACGTGGAAGTGCATAAGCGCAAGGCATGCGCTCCTGAGTGGCTGTCAAGGATGGAACCCTTGACTACGCTTAGTGAAATTTAGAGAGACATCAGCCTTCATAGGTTGGTGGCTTGTCGCTCGAGTTACTCATGTAAATAAATTTGTTTTGTGTTTCGGTGTTGTGTCGAAGACCGGCATTAAAGAAGAAAAAACTGTCGTAGACCAATGGGTAATACTACTGACACTAATTCTGTCCGTCCTACCAGACACAGGCTCGAATCCTGCCGGTGCCTGTGTGATTACGTAGAGTGCCATTCGTGTCTTACGTAGAGTGCCATTCGTGTAGAAATTGGCAGACAATTACCTTAGCGAGTAACAAGAGCGCCCGAGGCAGTTCCCAGGAGCAGTTATTTAATTGTTCAAGTACAAGAGTGCACCGTCGAGAGCACATACATCGCTACAGATTGTTTGGGCTACATGAGTTCATAAGCAGAATTTCGTTTTAGATAAGTGGGGGAGGGCCAGCACCACCCAAAAAGGGAAAGGGAAAGCACGGGAGCAGGAAATTATGATGAATAAACTTGATTTTAGTTGAGGAAAAAGTAAATAAAGCCAAATTAAGGAATTTACGCGAATTAAAGTACAAGGGCTTTTTAAATCACGCCGTACTCCACGTACGTTTCCCATTGTTTGTTCGTCTTTTTTCCCACTGTCATAACAAGGGGGCTGATCTTCGTGGTGAGGACATACATCGAAGCCGAATGTGGGTCGTGCGTAGCTTGTCCGCGCCTAAACAACTATTTGTAAGCATTATTTGTTGAAACTTGACCGACAGTGTTATTTTCGTCTTTATTCCACCTACCCCTTTCATGGATCGAAAATTTCGCGGGGGGGAGGCGGGAATGGGGGCTACATGCTTTACATGTTTCGGTACCAGGCTAATAGGAGTTTGCTATTTTTTTTTTCTAATGGTTTTTTCTAACCCGATGCAATCCTTCGTGAGTCAAAAACTTGAAAAGCAGCTCTACTAGAGCCATGTTCTTTTGATTGCATAAAACGTCTTTGCAATTTTAATTTTCCGAAGATGGATTGGGCTACGGAATTATCTCGTTGCCAAACAACCCTCGTATTCAACAATCCTGGCAAGCGTTCACTAATACCTGTATTCCTTCGCGTAGTCTCTATTGCACCTCTTCTCAACTGCGCATCAAGGTTTCTTGTCTCTACTTCCTGCCAGAGATCAGTACAATGACCACTTATCATCCATGAATGAAAACATTGTTCTCGAAACCGAAGTTGTCTGCCACACGTGCACACTGCGCTCTTTCATTCTCTTGCTTTAACTGGCTGCGCCATTTAACGCACTTGGAACTGAAGAAAAGTGTAGACAAATATCATGGAAGCAAGAAATAAAAGAGACCAACCAGGAACTGAGACCAGACCTTTAAAATACGTGACCTTTGAATACCATGCCCGTCAAATAAATTCGTGATTACAATAGGGCTACTTTTGACCTAATTAGTGCTGAAGTTTAAATATTGTTCTACAATTTAGCTATTTTGAACGAGGCCCTTTAGCAACAGTGCTGATAAACGCTTTCACTCCTTCCTGGGTCATTCCACGCCAAACGTCCCAGACAGTCGCTCGACCATCTCCGATTACACTGTGAAAAATCATGGCCAATCACTTCACTACACTATTCGTTTTCGTAACGAATTTTTAGAGGAAAAAAATATATATCTCTCTCATAGCGAATTGAATATAGCGGCTGTGACCAAAACCTAGATGTCGGAAAAGAATTCGCAAAAATAAAATATACAAGGCGCGGTAAAAAAAAACTCCAGTTGATAGAAGAATTGTGCTTCCTTGTAACAACGCATTCACAGCTGCTAGTGACTCCAAATTTACTTTGCGGGGAAGCAATGCAGCGTTTATGGGCCATATGTAGACATTTTTTTGTAGCTGTTACGACTTTTTCAGAGACAATGCACATGCATAGACCGTTTTTATTGTTGACGATAACTGCAGGAAAAAAAATATGGGACTCGGGAATACGGTTGTGTCGCTCATATCGCTCATGTTGAGGCGCTTATTGCAGGGTGTGACCCGCCGCGGCGGAAAAGTGGCTAAGGCGTTGTGCTGCTGAGCACGAGGTTGCGGGCTCGATTCCCGGCCGCGGCGGCCGATTTTCTGATGGAGGCGAAAAGCAGAAACGCCCGTGTGTAGAGATTAAAACGGCTTTCAACGACATTCACTTCGAAAAACGGTATCTTACGAGTTCATAAAACTGGCAATGTAAGCTCACCCGATAACTATCTCAGTTTTTTCGAAATCCTCGAACATATCAATGCGTCCCACGTATTTAGGCGTCTTGACTCTGATCCGTTTTTCTTATTAATCAACATAACTTAAGAAAATGTGTATCCTGTGACATGCACCTCAAAAATTGGCTTTAACAAATTATCTGCGCTTTAACAAGTTTGGGGGCTTACTAAGTAACAGGGTCTTCTTCGACGTTCACTCTTTCCTTTGTCCCTGGTAGCGTTTCTAAGACTATAGTTATCGCCATGACAGAGTGGCACTGCGGAATTCGCTCTTCGCAGAGACACTTCTTTCATCAGTGGTTTGCTTTTGCGGCCATCGAACGTGTCCACTGCTGCAACCGAAAGGAAGCAGGGTAATAGCCGCGATATGAAATAAAAGGGTCATGAAGACAAAACACGACTTTGTGCGATCTGAAAGAACTAGCCTTTCGTAACTCGCCCAGCTCCATTTCACCCAATATTGTAAACCTTGAAAGATATGTCGAAAAAAATATTTAAAAACATTCCGCGCCACAGGGACGTAGCATAGGCAGGAGCGACGCATAATGGGTAGGCACTAGAAACATTTTTATCAGTGGTTTCTCGTTCCGATTAAAGTGATGTGATCAAACAGAACTAGGTGCCCTACAACAGTCGCCCCATAACTATTTTGCCGGTGGCTTAAGTCAGCGGCCCCGAATCGCACATATATACAAGGTATTTTGAAGTCATAGAGAAGTAGCAAGAAAGTGCCTTGGGAATCGGCACTGTGTTATTCGTTTTATTTAGTATGTGGACCATTTGCTTGAAGTTTGCGATAAAATTTGGTATCATTGTTATGGGGAAAAAGCAGTATTTTAATGAATCAAACTTGTCTTCACGGCCCCATTAGGTGCCCAATGAAAACATTGAGCGAGTGTCTACGATATCTGATGCGCCTAGAATAACAAAATCTGGCTCGGGGTGCATCCTGGTTACCTAATTTAAGTTCTACGTTCTAAGAGCATTGCTGAGCTTGCAACAGTAGGGAAAGTGTTGCAGATGACATTTAGGTGTGACTCGCCTTCTTCCAATGCGTCCGTCATTTGCTGACGCCTGTCCGATAGTCCCAGCACTTTTGTGTAGTCTTTTAACAATGCCGGTTCTACGTCGTATCGCCGTATGAGCTCAGTCTCAGTCCATCGTAGGCGCAAACTCGCAGGCACGTTCACTCGGTACTGGATCGTTTCAGTGTCACTGTCATGAATGGGCCTAGGGCCAGCTAGAAAGTCACGAGTCGGTAACTAATACGTGCGCAAGTAGGGGTAGCTTTATGCATGGAAGATGAAAGCAGAAGTTAAGAGAAAGTAGCGGAAACACACAGCGGAAACGAGACCAAAGGAAAGAGCGTTAACTGCGGTAACAGGCTAAAAAACTGTTCAACTGTTCGCTAAAGAGAGCAAGAGAGGAAACGTCCTACATAGTTCAGGATGCGCAGCAGTCCAACGAGGTCTCCTCACGAAGTGCGTGGGATCGGCCGATGTACCACGGCGCGGCTTGCTCGCTGAGGAGTCTCACGCCACGTCGGGTCCGGACACGGGACAGCGGCCGGACGTCAGGGACCGTGCACTGTGGTTGACGGCTCGATGGCCCAGCGGCGGTTGTGAGCCGGTGTTTCCCCGAACCGCGCTCTCTGGCCCAGCGCGTCAAATGCGTCCGCGAACCCTTGCCGATTCGATTCTTTTGCACGCTCCGCGCGCTCCTCGGCCCTTTTCTTTCTCCTTCACGGGCGCCTCATCACAGTCACCCCATATTGCGGCCACCACTCAGAATCGTCCCGCTTGGCCCATGTGGTCCGTTCGTGGGGCCACCAGTGTAAGGTTGGCAGCTGACATCCACTTCCCCGCAAAGCTACTACCCGCTGGCAGAAAGTTACGCTCAGGAGGGTACAGACTGGCACCCTCCTTACTCCCTACTACCTTATGCAGAGCTTCCAAAGTTAGAAAAGCAGTCATTCCCTGGACCAGCCCAACGCTGGAATGTGCCGCCCCCCGTGGGCCACCCGGGTCGACCTGGAACCTGTACTGTGGTTCTGCCAGCTGTACTCTACTCCCAGAGCTCGGGTCCTGGCCTCATTCCCGAGTGAGATAAGGCCGAATTACCATGCGAGCTGGGCTACACCACCCCCGGGTACAACTGCAGCGGACGCCAACGAGCTGTGGCGGTCGTTAAACTATTTATGGATGACGCAGAAGCTCCTGGCACCGGTTCCCGGTTCGGACACACTGCCAGAACTACAGCCAGTCACGACCGAAGCCACTGATCAAACGACAGAACGCTTACATTCTTTGTATTTTTATTTTTACCATTCTTCTTTTTTATATTCTTTCACCTTAGATTGTCATATAAAAGTGAAATAAACGTGTTCATTAATAAGATGAACACCGTCGCACCTGCAAATGCATCGTAAAGTGTCTGTTCGACTGCTGAAAGCGCACGCAAGGTTGCCTGTGCTTGATTGAGGGGCCGTGGCCGTGCTTACGGCTTGTTCTCGTGATCCTGACGTGATCAAGAGAATACTCCCGGTTTAAGAAGAAGAAGAAGAAGTGAAGAAGTTGTAGTTTTAAAAAAGCTGTAGTTTATTTTTAGTTTTGCATAAAGGCAAAACTGCGGAAAGGAAGGCAAGAGGTGTTGGAACACCTGACACAGGCCAACCCTCCCTTAAAAAATGAAAACAATAAAATTACAGAAATACAGAATACAATACAAACAGAAAACAAAATAATGAAAATGAAACCGAAGTGTGTACATTATAGGGTTGAAAACGTGAAAGCAAAATTAAAAGTGTAGGGGCAAACTCTGCCTTCATTAAAAATAAAACAAACGGTACAAGTCAGAGCCAGCAACAATTTCAAGACAATTCCTGCGCATGGTCATCCCACTGCTTTGCCTTCATAAGCTAGCATTTCCTGAACACATGTTTTGAATTTGTGATTTGATATGCTTGCATGCGTTTGCTAAAGAAAGAATGGAGGGTGTGAATTTAGAGTGTGCGGTATTCGAGATGCTAAAGCCTGAAAACCACAGCTGGTACGAGCTTTAGAACACTGAAATTGTACGAGCTTTAGAACATTGAACATTCACCTGGTATCAGCCTTGAAAGGAGACATTGCAGTATACTCCGGGGCGTAGAATTTCCAAGCAAGCTTTTTGGGCATCATGGCTTCTCCCGCGACTAAACCGACTAAATTGCCCCCTTTTGTCAGGCCGTGTGCCTTACGCTACCTCACCCTTTCCGTTCTTCCGACTACGTAGCAGCGACCCTACCACCTACGATGTGGTATGTATACGCCCATCTCGACCGTGTTCTGAAGACCTTCGGCAATATATATCCTATCCTTTTAACGTCTTTATTCCAGCGTGTCGAACCGGAAAAAATACCGGTTCGGTCACGGTTCGGGTTCGAGTAAATCCATTTCGTTCCGGTTCAGTTCCAGTTCGAAAAAATCCCGCAAGGAACTGATTCGCGAACTGGTTTGGAAGCTTGAACCAGTTCGCGAACCGTTTCAGAAATGTGAACAATTAGCGAAATGCAAACACAGAAATGTTTTCTAGTTAAAGATACCATAAAAATCAAATACAAGTTTTCGTCATTCAAAATGCTGTTTTTTTGTAAAGATGGGGAAATTTTAAAAACAAGTTTAATAAATCAGGCCTGATAATAAATAAAACGTAGCAGTCACTTCTTCTTCCAGCCCATGTGACATACTAGGGACTACGTAAGGCTCGTACCATAAGACATCATTATGGGATCTAGTGATGCCTCCTTTTGTGTTTTACTGTACTACTTGCATGCTAACAAGACGTCAACAAACTGCCAACAGTTTTAATTGTTTCGTTATTACGTCACCCTTGACGTCGTATACCGAAAAATTTGAACGTTTTTCTGTTTGTTATCTTTTCTGGTGAACACGATGTCCATGAGATTATAGCTTTGTCTTCGCGGTCGATTTAGCGTCCCAAGACAAGCGTTAAGGGGACGCAGCACAGAAATATCGCCGGCCACGGGCTGCGACACCTTCGGCATCGGGCTTGCTACCCCGTCAACCTAGAGGGAATGCTGCCTGCATCGCTGTACCAAAACAACCTACAAAAAAAAACTTCCACGTAAAGAGCCGCACACGAGCGCACACACACAACCAAGAGTTTCATCGGCCTGTGAAGAATAGCTTTTCCTGTACACGAGATTATGGAGGAAAAAAAAAACTCTAGTGGCTGCAGTCAGTGAACTCGAATGTCTAGTGCCCAACTCCAACTTTGGGCGCACCTTTCAATTATAAAAATTGCAACCTCTCAAATTTGGAATTGAAACTCGAAATTTTGCAGTTACACTTGTCTTCTACTTCGTGTCTTTTCCGCACAATGAGCCACTTGTGCCGAATGAGGTACCAAGAAGCCTTGGTTCGCCTCGCTTGTATAAAGTCTATGAATTAAGGCAGTGGTTCTCAAATGGGGGTCGCGGACCCACGGGGTCCGCGACAGTATTTCAGGGGTGCGCGAAGCTCTCCTCCAATGCACTTCCGGAACCCTCCCGCCACATTCATTTCTTCTTTTTACTTGTTTCCATTTACTTTTTTCTTGTTTATTTCTCCGCGTAGCCCATGTTTTAACGTTGGCTTTTTGCACGACATGCAAGCTATGCGAAAAAGCCATACGGGCAAAAACGTGCATAAGGGTAAAAGTCAGACACGACCGGCGGGCATTCAATAAGTATGTTGGTCACTTTAGTTTCACGTGCAAACTGTTTGACATTATGACACAGTCAGCATTACTTCATCGTGGGGCAGGCGTGTAGCAGGGCCGGGGGGAGGGGGAGGGTGTGTCGGTGTCGGAACACCCCCCGATATTTTCTAATCGCCGCATCTCCCCCTCTTTCAGTCTTTTAGATGCAGAGCATCTGATTCACTCGCCTTGTCCCTCCGGCGTCGTCGTCGTCGTTGTCGTCGGCGTTGTCCACCCCTCCCCCATTCTCCTCGCCGCGCCAGCTGCGCTCTCCGCCGCTCACCCCCTCTCCTCTTCGATAGCGAACACTCTCTCGCGAGGGGCATTGGATTGGATTCGATTGGATTGGCTTGGATCCATGGATTGGCTTGGCTTGGATTGGATTGGATTGGATTAAAGTGGATTGTGTTGGATTGTGTTGCGTCATAGCCGCGGCAGACGCGCTGGGGCCGGCGCATGTGCAGTACTCTCTCTTCCGCGGTTTCCTCTCCTTCGGGCGCGCTGCGCATATAACCGCTGTGCCGTTCTCCGGCGAAGCAACATCCACGCTTGTCTCAAACACCTAGAGTCCACGCCGCTTTACAAGTACGCCAACGTCGTCATCGACTGGGACCGGCTTACGCAGTCTCCTCAACGTTATGCGCGCTATAAAACGCGGTCCCTTCGCCGCTCCGCCTATGCGTCGCATCTACACAGGGGTTCCCGCGAGGGGAGGTGGGAGTTTTTTTTTCATATGTACACGCCGAATCGATATATTAAATGTAAAAACGAAAATAAGAATGACAAGGCTGAAAAATGTCTGAGACGAAGTTTGGGACAGCCTTTCTTTCGTTTTAGTTTTTTTTTTTTTTTTTTACCGGTGGCGTATAACCCCTTTCCGAAAAATATTTCTCGCTACGTCACTCTCGTGGTGACCCCCATCACTTCCCCAAGCACGAAGGGGGTTCTCGGCGCGTTCACGGTTGAGAACCGCTGTCTTAAGCAATACAACCACACGGCTTCTGTAGTCACCGCAAGTATGCGTCCCTTTGTTTCCGTGTCCCGCCCTTCGAGTGCTGTTTATATTCTTACGGCTATGTTCCAACTAGCGAAAATTTCAGCACTTTTCAGGCGCTACGAGTAGGAGCATTTAGACTTTGAACCTTGGCCGTTGGGCTGTGCAGCAGTCTCGCAGCCTGATTGCCTTTGCACAGTACCAGCGGGGGAAGGGCAGTGTGGGCGGTCTAACCATACTGCAAGCTGCGCCGAGAGTGGGAAATTTCTTTTCCCCAGCCTTGCACCCTGCTTGCACGACCAACAGCCGCGTACCATTGCAATATTCGTGCACAATCTTTTACCAATTATGCGACCATGAAGATATCGTTTAAAACGTTTCTGTTGTTGCTGTTGTTGTTGTTGTTGTTGTTGTTATTTTTAAGGGGAAAAGCGGCCGAAGAAAAGCCCCGAATGACATTGACCCCCCCCATTATCAATAGAGGACGGTCGAACAGTTTCGTCATGAACCGGTAACCGCTATATTTCTTGTTTCGGTGCAGTTGCGGTTCGGGTTCAGCGGACTCGAAAAATAACTGTATGGGGTCGGGTTCAGTTACGACAAAAATACCGGCTCGGTTCCGGTTTTCGGTTCCGTTCGGTTCCGGTTCGACACCCTGCTTTATTCACAATCTCAATTATGTCAGGATGTACGACGATGTCGCTGATCGCGGCAGTGTCGTCGACCTCAACAAACTTGGCGGCTCTGGCCCAGTGTTGTACGTAACGGCGTTCCAAGTAACGGCGTTCCTGGAACTAGTTCCTTTTGGGAGGAACGAAGGAACGCCACCGTTCCATTAAGCGTCGGTGGAACTGTAACGGTAACTCGTTAGGTTTCTGGAGGAACGGCAGGAACGCCGTTCCCT
Source organism: Haemaphysalis longicornis (assembly GCF_048455015.1). Taxonomy (NCBI): domain Eukaryota; kingdom Metazoa; phylum Arthropoda; class Arachnida; order Ixodida; family Ixodidae; genus Haemaphysalis; species Haemaphysalis longicornis. The sequence continues at coordinate 112,154,517 of NW_027526203.1, read as the reverse complement.
CTGCACACGTTACATTCCTAGAAATTGGCTGTTTTTGATGCCAATGCTCGAGTACGAAAATCCAAATGTCGCTGCTGTGTTTCTCTTCCTATAAGATGGGCAATAAGATGGGACCCTTCAGCGGAACGTGCTTCCTCGAAGGCCAAAGGCAGAAGAATGACCACGCAGCGGACCGCAGCTTGTGCTTGCTTTCATGCCGGTTGACCTTACGCGGCGTTCGACGGGTGAATAGCGCAGCCGCGAGAATTCTTTTCATCTTTCATCGTTTGTCTTTGGAGGCCAGGATGCGCGTCTGGCCGATGGAATTGTTCCCTGCCGGGGAAAGGTTTCTAAGTCCACGCGGCGTTGCAGGTACCATGTCAAACCACCGTATATTGTCAGGGGTAATTACCGCATTAGACGCGTGAGCCGCGGGTGCGTTGTTGTCGAGGGAGTTGCTCTCGCTGTGAGGTCATTCGAAGGGTCACTGCGATTGCAGGGTCACCGGGGCACCGGGAATTGTTCGGGATAGCAGGTTTGGAACCATCAAAGGAAAGCGCGAGCTCGTTGTCGCCAGTTGCTTAATCCCAAGGTTTAAGCTATCCTGGACCCAAGAAATTTCTATGTGAGACAAGGCGGCCAACGACATAAAGGCTGCGGTGACCGAGCCATCCAGCGCAGAATTTGCCACATCGGCCGCGCCCGAGGATTTATTTTCCTTTGGGCAGCAAACCCTTTTAGCCGAGACACAGGATGAGCTTTCGTGGTACCTGGTGGTACCAATTGACTACTGGTTGTCGCAGATGAAGAACTTAGAGGAACGGAACCAACTTTTCTCCAAGTACAACACGGCAGTACTCTCAAGCGCTTCTGTGGAACGGCTCTTCAACATTGCCAACGAACTGTTGACGAAAAAACGAGTTCGCCTGTCTGACTCCTTCATCGAGGTGCAACTCTTGCTGAGTTCATAAAAGGGACTCTACTTAGTTGCGACTATGCATCCGAGCATTTTTTCCCACTAATTGTTGTCATATTTTTTTTTTTCATTCATTCTACATCTTTTCTCTTCTGCCATATCCTGTAACTTTGTTATGTACTTAACTTTTTTTCTGATTCAAGAAACATAGAATCTGTCGTTTCTGTACCACGGAATGTGTTTTCTTGTTTTCTCATTACTTTTCATTTATTTGTGATTGGTTCTTTTACTTTATAATGTCGCAATTCGTGTCCGACTATATTTTTTATAGCGTAAATGTTTTTACGCGAGTGATTAGGCTCCGCATTATTTTCTGTACTTTTCCCTTATGCGTATTTCTAACCACCGCAACGGTTTTGTGCGTCGCGTCCACATATTTGGCTATTTTTGGTTGTTTCATTTATCTACTCCTTGGGAATGAAGCAGCACATGCTGTGGCCCGCAAGCTTCACTTCCGGGCGTTCCCTACAGGGCCAGGCGGCTCGGTCTCTACGACGGACACTATCCATCCTCTTCCACCCTGCTTCACCGACATCTTATCACACTACCGCCACGCTCGCCGAAGGTATCCTTCGCCCCACCCTACCCTGTCCGTCGTAGAATCACGAATCTGGCGCAGACTACAAACTGGCACATACTATAGCTCCACCACCCTCTCCAACATCTCCCCCTCACGCTTCGAGTACAACTGCCCGGACTGTCAAGTTCCAGCCACCACTGCCCACCTCGTCTTCCTGTGCCCTCAACACCCTGATCCTCTCCCTTCCCCTACCCCCGAGCAGTGGGAATGCGCGTTGACCAGCTCGGACCTGCAGGAGGGCCACGTGAGCAGCGGCGGCGCGCGGCCTCCTGAACTGAGGAGGCCACCCACCGTTTTTTTTTCAATAAACATTTTGCCTCCTCCTTTTCCTCCTTTATCTACTACCCTGATTATGTTCGGCATACTTTGTAATTGTTGTGCGTAGATTTCGTGTTGGACTATGCTGTTGGCTTTTTTTTTTTTTTCTTGTTATCGTATTCCGACAAATTTTGAATTGCGAACCTCGTAGTCATTACTTCTTCTGCTGTGTTTTGTTACTCACAAATTTGTGCTGTATGATCAGGAAAGCTTCACTTTTGCAACCCCCTTACTAATTCCCTGCAAGGGGCCTGTAAGCTATTTTAAATAAACTAATATTAAATCAGCATTCATTAAAGGCTTATGTATTTTTCCTTTCGACGCGGTTTCTAATGCAAGACATTTAATTACGTTTCCGCATGTGAGTAACTTTCTATTCGCATATCTGAAGCGCAGTAACCTTAGTGCGCATTCGTAAGACCGAAGTGGGAAAAGTCATATGTGTTGCACCTATAATAGACGAGCACCAAAATCGCAGTGAGACATGTCAGGAAATTATCCAGTGCTCCCTGAAAAAAATCGTCTAGGAGCATTTCTTTGGATTCTTTTAATTTACAGATAAACTGCTGCCGACGGTGTTCATATTCCTATAAGATACGTGGCCCCATCTAAGTTTAAAAATTCTCACTTTATTTCGCCTCAGGAATCCGACACCATATTTAATTTAAAAAATGATATGCAACGTTAATGTAACGAGACGTTCCAATGTTGGAAGTGGAACTGGAACGCGTTGCTTTCGCAATAAAGGAACTTGAAAGGGGAACTCGTTTCAAAATAAGGAAGGAACGAGGAACGAGCTTTCGTTCCTGTTTTGGAGGAACGTGTACAACACTGCTCTGGCCATGCTTGCCCCGCCTGACGTGGACACATGCCACACTTCCAGCTTGTTAGGATGCAGCAGAACAGGCCTATCCCCCCCCCCTTCCCCATCACTCCGCCATCGCGTCCCCTGGCGTCAATCTTTGGCTGGTGTGGAACTTGTCTTACGCCGTTTTCTCGCTACAGGCGGTGGAGAGCTCATTGTACTGGTGCCTGCTAGGCAGGGAATCGGTATCGAAGGCTATAAAGAACATGCAACGTGATAATGAAGTCGACGTATATCGTTTTTGCGCATCTGGGTTAGTCGAACGCATGCACAAACTGCGTGGGTACTGATGTAAGACAGCAGACCTACGCAGTTATTTCTTTCGGGAGGCTCACCACATCCCCGTTCCAGTACTTCTAGCTGAAATGAATGCTTATTCCGGCACAACAGTGTGGCAATGAAATCGTTTGCCCTTATACGTTGTTGCCGTTGTTGCCAGAGAAAACAGCTGCTTTCTCTTCCTTTGATTCAGTTGTCATTGTCATGGAAACTAGTGGTTATCAGTGTTCTGTATAATGCCTTAAGCGGAGTTTTTGGGGCTTTCTCTGTGTTCTTCATTTGTAGTTATTGTATGCTGTATATTGTATGTGAAAATACAGATAATATGCAATGATATTGTGCATTGTATATAATTTCCCGCCAGTGTTTCTTGCTGTATCCAGTTTGCACACTAAAAACCCCGGGGGTTTCACGCGTCGAAGCTTCACGTGGGCTAAGAGGCCCGTCCTGCAGTGGGTGACCAATTGCGGCCACCTGGGGATCTTTAACGCGGCCCGGAATCTCGGCGCACGGACGATATCGTTCTTCGCCTTCACTAGAGAAACGGCCGCAGCCGCCGGAATCGAACCCGTGTCCTTGGGGGCAGCAACGCAATCCCGTAGCAACTGGGCGACTGCGGTGGGTAGCAGAATATTCGTTGGAATCTGAGCTTCTTTTCTGTCTGGTATCAATTTTGTATCTCCTTACTGTAATGACTCGTGAGTGGCGGTGGTAGCAAATAAACGGGATCCGGACAGTTTATCGAACGCCGTTTTATCGAACGCCGTTTTATAGAAGTCGTTTTATCGAACGCCGTTTTATCGAACGCCGTTTTATCGAACGCCGTTTTATCGACGGACGTTTTATCGAAGCCGTTTTATCGAAAGTGTTTTTCTCGGCCTTTCCGAGTAACAGAATTTGCAGTACGTTTTTTTAATTTCCTCCTCGCTATGTAATTTGCAAATCTTGTCTCCACAGCAGGCCTATTTAAAAACATTTATAGTCTGTCTTCTAGTTGACTTTTATTTTCTGCGTGTTTTTTTTTGTTTTTGTGATGCGCGAAATATGTCACCAGAAGTTTTTGCTGTGTTCATTGCGCAACTGGTACTGCCATAACGAATCTCCTTGTGTCTCTATCCCCTCTGATCCGAAGCATATCACGGCATTGTGGCGTATTGATTAAAATGCCTCGATATCCTTCGTACCTTTTTGTATAAACCGCTTTTGTGTCGACACATAATCTAATTATTTCGCCGCGTATGTTGTACATAAGTAAGGCACTTCTTGGCGCTTGAGGGTCCAATGTCAAAAACCTAACTGGAACGCTAGCAAAAGTCTCTCCCGATTTCTGCATTCCTAATTCTTAATGGGATCTGAGTTAAGTTGCTAAGAGGTTACCAAGCCTTGTACTACTGTTCTCGTTGCCTTGCATGAACTAACGAGAAAAACGTGAGGTACAAAATTGTCACCGTACTGCAGGTTGGTTCGTTTTCATCTCCCTCTGGTTGCACCCCAGCATGTCTGCTGGGGTGCATGCTCTTGCCTTTTTATCAGAAGGCATAAAAACAGTACGATCAAAATAGTAAACACCGAAAATGGAGAAATCATGAAGGTCTACTCAAAATACAGCGTCGTGACCCGATTACCTCTAAATAAAAATGGAAAAATTAAAAAAATGAGAAAAGCAATACTATAGCCCGTGCGATTATACCTGAACAAGGCACACAAAACACCAACAAAATGCGCTGCCTGGTCGGGTGTGTTCCTCCAAGGCCACCACGAAAACGTAAGGTTGGTGAATCAAAAGAGGGGCTAAGAGTGTTGACGCAAAAGTAGAAAATTATACGAAATCCTGTATTTTTTTTATTTGAGCATGATTAACAAAAAACGTAAATTGTGATGGGATGGGCAATTGTCCAGCTGTACTAGCTTACGAGTTTCCCTAGTGCAAGATGACCTCTGACGACTTGTCCTACTTGACGAGTTCACCTATGACGAGTTGGCTCTGACAGGTTCCCTTGTGACGATTCTCCTAGACTCCACCACCTCTGTTGGGGTCTCACTATATCACTGTCGGAACCCCCCTGTTCCAGTCACATAGCACTAATCTTTCAGAAGTTCTTGGCCCAACATTTCTCCAGATGCAAACAGTGTGACCCCAAGGTCCGAGTAGGAGTCGCGGGTAAACCACGTGACTAGAACAATTGTGGGGTACAAGACTCTGGATCACGTAATGATGAACCATGGCGCAAGGGATATATTTTTCAACACTAATCTAAACACGCCGATACACATCTAAGGAATATTGCGCACGGGGTTCGGGTTGGTACTGTAGGGGCAAATTCTGTAATATAAACAAGGGGGTCATACATGCTTGAGTGAAATCAATAAAGACTCAAAAAATAAAAATAATTTAATAAAACAAAGGTTATCGAAAACACTGTAAAGGCGCGTCAACATATATAGATAGGTTTTTTATGTAATGCACGGCAGAGACAATGTAGGAGGAAGGTTACTGCAAGTTAGGTTAATGCGATGGCCAGTTAAACAAAATAAACCCCTAAAATTACAATGCAAGCCGCAAAACCGCACTTTCGATAAAACGGACGTAGGTGGTTCGATAAAACGGCATTCGATAAAACGGCGTTCGATAAAACGGCGTTCGATAAACTGTCTGGGAACCAAATAAACTACTTTCTGCATAATGTTTGCTTTTTTTAGCCGGCATGCTAGTGACCTGCCAAAATCAATATTACACACCTTCGCTCTTATGTTCACAAGTAAAGAATACGTATTGTCTCTACCTGGCCTGCCAAGGCAAAGTTCATCATCATCCTCAACAGCCTGCAGGGTGAAGGCATCTCCGCTTGACTTCCAAGGAAATCCTGTCCTGCACTGCGTGGATACACTTTTGGATCCTGAATTTCCCTCTTTCATCCCTCCATCGTGTTATTGGCCTTCCCCTACTTCTAGACCCATCTCTTGGTGTACACTTTGTCACCCTAATTGTCCACCGGTTTTCGGTTCTCAGAAGACTTGAAGCTTGAGCCGGTTGGTACATAACTTTGAGAGTACACAGAGGCAGCGCAATGAACGGGACGAAGTGAAGACGAAACAAACACAAGCGCTTGTGTTTGTCTCGTGCTCACTTTGTCCCGTTCATTGCGCTGCCTCCTACTCTCAAAGTTGTCAGTCCGTCTCACCACATGGCCAGCCCAAGCCCATTTCTTCGTTACTTGAAGTATGATGTCTCCTACTCGAATTTGTTTTCGGATCCAGGAAGCTCGTTTCCTGTCCCTAAGTGTTACTCCTACCATTATTCGTTCCATGGCCCGTTCAGCCGATCTAAGTTTGCTTTCCAGTTGTCTAGTAAGGCGCCAAGTTTCCGGCGCCTAAGTGAGTGCGCATTGCAGCCTGCCCCAACCGACTTTCTCCCGACAGCTTTCAAGCCCGCCGAGCAGTTTATACCATCGAGTTTTCGTTTTCTCGTCGTATATACTTGCAGCCGTTCCAACACTCTCATACAAACTATACTAAGCTGGCGAGTCGGCAAAGCTGAGTCCACAGTTAACTTTCCAACTGGACGCACCAGCCTAGTGCCCTCCCTCGCTTTGTCCCCGACAGCCGAACACGGCGGGAATCTCACCCGCGGCACGATCCATCACGCATTGCTCTGTCGCGCAAGAAAAGCGCGGACCAAGCGCAACCGCATTTTTCTCCGGTGCCGCGCGCCCACGGTCGGTAAACGACCGGCGTCATGTAGCGCCTCTCCAAACAACAATTGTATTGTACGTGCGCAGGGGTCGCGATTCAGACTGGGGGCGGCTCGGGCGACGCCAGAACCACCGCAGGAAGCGGCCGCTCGACAATACGCGTCGAAATGAACTCCGCGTACAAATTTACTCCTCGCGGCAGCCCCCGCCGCCTCGTGATAGCAGCAGCGCGACGCTTTGTGAGACCGCTCCTTTGTGGCGCGGACGGCGACACATTGTCGGGGACCCCGAGCCGATTAAGTGATCCCCGATTCGGCCGACGGGCCCCCGCGGCTCGGCGCCGCAAAGGCGCTCGTGTGCACGCGCATTGTGCCCTGCACTTTCCATGGCGAGCGTCCACACATGTTCCTTTGAACCCCAAGACTGTGTTGGGGCGCGCTTGAAACAGGCTACTTGGCTTTTGTTAGTAGCCAACATGGTAACTTTATCAATTTGCCGGCGACATAGCCGGAACCAAACCGGTCGAAATCGCCCAAAGGACACGGATACACGTCTCAGCCCAACACGAACTAGATGGGTGGTGCAGCGCAACGTTGGAGGGAAGCAAAAAAAAAGTTGTTCTTACACCATTGTCGTCGCAGCTTTTATGAAGAAGCTTTTAGACTCAGACGACATCAAATTAAGACTCGGCCACTAAAATGCCTTTAGTGCAGACACCGCAGACACTAAAATACATTTAGTATTTAGTACCATGCATACCAGCTTTCTGAACCGATTAATTTAAGCAGCTAAGCGTCTAGGTTTTAGCGATCGTTTCCTCACCGCCCTTGAGGAAATGCCCCCCACACAATGCACCATGGAGTAGCAATGACGCCCTCTCAGTGAACACGTTGCAGCCACGTAGTTTTCCACTTCTACAATTTCACTACTCTCTTTGAGCCATCCGGACCGTTTCTTTCTCAGTCCCGAAGGGGCAAACAGTATGAAATGTTTTGTCGCCTAATTTGGTTTAGGGTGCGGTTTTTTTATTTAAACTACGCAATGTTCGCTAATTATCCCTGTCGTTTACAGCATAAACTTTCAATTTTCCCTGACCCAGGCATGGCAATTTGTGCTGAGCAACTAATAAGTAACACGTACGTTCCTCTTAGGCAGCCGTGCACGGACATATGAAAAATACAGGTATTACTCAACCCCCCAAACACTTCAAAATAATGGAAACTACATTGAGGGATCTTTAATGCTGTATTCGGGTGGTCGCTCTGATACTCCGACTCGGAGTACGCCGATGCGCTGCTTTCCCCAATCCGAGCAAGAGTCACCGCTCCCGATCTTGGAGCAGCACGCGACCGTGGCGCCGCGGTGCTGCCAACACGGCAACTGCAAAGAGCCAGGCCCAGAGGGGTAAAGCGAGCTCCGAGACCGTACGAATCGTGGGCGCTGACATGATACAATTCCCATGGTTGCCAGATCAATTATATTCAGCCTTCTAAAAAGTTATGCCGCAATTATTTAACTAAAACAAAGAACTGAAGCAAAATAGTTACAAATTATTGCCTCAGTAATTAAAACAAGCTTCATAAAAAAACTTTTAGAGTAATTAAGCTCTAATTAGCGGAGAAAGAGTAAGTGCGTAGTTCAGGTTTGGTTTCGATTTTTTTAAGTGTGCTGGGAAGTGGCGAGGCCCTTGAGCCTGACTTGCGCAGTGTGTGTGTGTGTGCAGTCTCCGGCTCAGATCTGCGTGCGTGCAAAACGTATACAAGTTATACAACTCCGATGCACGCGCTGAGCAAGTGCCTCCCCGGGCGCTTGCGAGGCTGTCATTCTTTCTTCACGTCCCAATCTATTGCCCCTGAACTGACGCCGGAACAGCGATTCCCATCTGACCTTGACTACCGCAAGTTCACTACAGGCTACGGAGCAGCCGCCAGCGATCGTTCCCGTTGGAAGCGAAATAAAAGGAGCTTTTGTAATCGTTCGGTTCCAGTTGTTTTATTCATGGAACATCTTACAGCTCTTCGTGCTTTGAACTTTCGCACAATCGTTCGTGAAGGTAGAACGAAAAAATAGGTAACGAAATGCGGTTTCTTTTTCAATCAGTCACAATAAATCAGTAAGTCAGTGTTCTCTCCTCGCGCGCTCTGCGCAGTAAATTACTGCCCATTCAATACTGCGCATTCAGTCCCGCAAGCTTTCCCTTTGAAGTGGGGCAAATCAGCTAGAACTTGACGAATACAGACAGAAAGGAAAACGGGACACGCCGCGCACTGTATTTCGCATACTCCTTGGCGTGCACCCTGTCAAATTGGCCTGCGATCGACCGCGCTCTTTCGTTCCTGTGCTTCAAAGCGCCGCGACTCACCGGCAATATCAGCGTTGTCCCATGCGATGTTTTTGTGTCAATAAAGGTTTTACATTGAGCTAAAGCCACAGTTCACTTCACTTCGTTTGAAAAGCATTGAGCGACTCGCAATATGTCACGAGAACGGTAAATAAAGCGGCACAGCGCAAAAATGCAAGGAGATCATACGGAGATTCATTTTTCTGTGCGCCCAGTACGGATCAGCTGACACCTTGGCGTCCTCGCGCATGCGATCAGTCGCATTCGAGCTTGCGCGCAAGTGTTGTGTGAGCGTTGCCACATCTTGCTCAAATAGTCTCAGTATATATAAGTCACACGTACGCTGAACCGAAAACACGTCGGTTACCTACCTACCCACAGGAGATAAACGCAATGCTGTCGACGCCGCCTACACAAAATCCGCCTGGCCAGCGGGCCGCCATGTTACAATTAATCCCGGCATGCTTCGCTAGCCGGACGCGGAAACGCCACAGTAGCACGTTGCTAGATTACAACCCATCGCTTTCGCCGTTTTTAGTAAGCAAAAGCTCAGCTGGCAACGTTCAAATCGTTGTATCATGTCTGCCACTGTGTGTCGTACGGTTCCAATGCATTGGCTCAGCGGCGCGCTTTCCCTCTAGAGTCAGTATATTATCTCTATGGCCAGGCCGGCCAAGGCAGGCGGATAAAGCCATAGAGTTAATACTACTGACTCTAGAGGAAAAGCTGCCCGGCCAGCCCGTGCATTGAAACCGTGCTACACCCGGGCGCAGACATGACGCCACGCTCACAGCGTTGCCCGCTGTCTTTTTGCCTACTAGAGTTGGCGGCAGTAGTGGGTTTTCACCTAGCAACGTATGCATTCCATCATGGTAGCCACCGTTGCTGTGTGTGAGCCGTGACAACTCTGCTGTGCCGAAACGTCAGTGTTGCCAACTGTAGGGTTTTCGCCCTACATGTAGGGCGTTTTGGGAAATTTTTTCTTGTCGTAGGGCCGTAGGGCCGTTCTGCCATTTTTCCGCCGAGCGTAGGGTGATTTTAAACTTTTCTGTTCAACTTTCCATTTAGCGCCACATGAAGCCGCGAAAATCTGAAATTATGTCTTCAACTAACTGGTTGTAATGCAAATTTTAACCGCTAGGTTACGCTTCCGCAACCCGATCTTTCGGTAGAGAGGGAGTGGAGGGAGCAAATGAAGAGCCATGGAGGAAAGAAAAGCTTGCGAAGAGCAGACGCAGCAGAAAGGCACAAAATATCAAACTCTGGTGTTGCTCTGTGGATGCCCTGTGGCATGAACAAGCTGCTGCGTTGCAAAGTTGGTTTCCACCGCTGGTAGGGGGTGTAGCTATAATCAAGAGCGTGAGGGCATGGCTGGGCTGGCGCGGGAGGCGCGCGCGCGCGATTTGAATTGCTACCAGCGCAGCGATACAACGGTTGCTATGGGGGCTAGCATGCAGGGTGCCTTCATAGTGCTACCCCCACGGTGGAGCGCGTGTTTTCGAGCCAGCGCCGCGGCCAAACATGTCGAAACCATTTCGGAACTTGTGTTCCCGTGATAAGGCGCCGATTGGAGATCTCGCAGACCGCGGGGCGCCTGCTCCATAATTTTCGACTTTCGATTTTTACAGCAGTTGTTGAAAACTGCCTCTCAGAAAAAAAAAAAAAAAAAGGTACCTTTGAAAAACATCCTGGGCCTGGCATGTGACAACGCCAGCGTTATGGTTGGCGAACATGTTTCCCTGGCCCAAAAATTTCAGCACAAGGCAGACAGGAGTTTCGTGCTCATTCGCTGCATATGCCATTCCACCCACATTGTTGCCAGCAAAGCTGCAATGAAGCGTCCCAAATACCTGGAAGATCTTCTGCGAAACATCAAAACAGCAAGAGACAAGCACAAGTATCTGCACTACAGGAGTTCCTCCAGACTTAAAAAAGGAAGATTCTGCATGCGGCCATGCGAGACCCGATGGCTCGTGCTTTATGCGTACGTTGAGCTTGTACTAAAAGAATGGGAAACCCTGCGACTCCTTCTCTTGCAAGCCTCCGTGGAAGACCGAATAGTGGCCGCCGAATTCATTCTAAACCACATGAACTATAGTGTCACAGAGGCTTATTTCAGGTTTATAAAATTCGTGCTCAAATTTTTTAACATGCTACGGAACCGGAAGGCAACGGAAACCTCATCGGAGAACTCCAGGCAGAGAGAGTCAACGCCTCATCCGATGTCTGCTTTTGTCCGGCCGTCTGCTCTGCAGAGGGATGACATAAATACCATGGACCCAAGAGTTCTGCTGCCCCTTAAAAGGGTATACCTGGGCGAAGGGTGCAATTCTGTGCTGAAGAAGTGTGCCGGTTTGCGACCTTCGTATTCGCTGTCTGTCTTTTTATCAGACAGCCGCCGTTGAGGTCAAAAAGAGGCTTCCAGTTTCCGGGCTCTTTGCCATGACCCCGGTTGCCATGACTCTTTGTCAGTTCGTGACCCCGAAGACAGCCCTCAGCACAGAAGATGGAGGGAAGCTACCTGCCTTGCCGACGCTACAGAACCGCTACGCACACAGTCGAGGAAGAATGGAGTATGCTGCCTTCCTACTTCAGCAAAGATGAAAAGTTGTCATTGGAAGTCAAACCACCTGCTTTGTTTTGGGCCGATCTCCGCCAAATGAGAACGTTCGCAGACAAGCAGGAGTTCCTCAACATCGTAACCTTGGCTCAGCTGATACTATCTTTGCCCCACTCCAATGCTGCTACTGAGAGGATTTTCGCACATGGCCGACGTGAGCAGCTAGTGGACGCACTTGCGCTAACATGACCGTGCAACACGGGCACCCGAAGCTCCACAGCAAGCAGATGTATTGATTCTGCAGCCGAAGCTAAACAACTAAAATTAGTACAAAAAAATTTATATTAGGAAACAAAACAAAACCGTTTAAAATAAAAAAAAATTGCAATTTTTTTTGACGTAGGGGCGTAGGGCTATTGCGAATATTGTGTAGGGCGATGTAGGGCTTTTTGAGGTGCGGTGTGGGGCGATCTGGTCGAAATTGGTTGGCAACACTGCGAAACGTTGTGTGTAAAGTTTTTCCTGTGGTAGGTAGCGAACTTTTGTGCCGTGCTGCCGCGTTAGATGCAGTTTTGCATTCTCCGCAACTGAGAAGGGTAGCGCGTAGATTATCGGGTACTTCGTACGCTCAGAGAGGTAGCTTTTGCGGGTGCGTCAGGGGAGCTCGGTCGTCGCTTCGGAGTTAGCGGACGTGTTTTTTCGTGCTCCTGTGCTTCGGAGGGGCTTCATTTCGGCGGCCCGTTGCAACCGCCGGCCGTTGGATGTCGCCCGGCTTTCGCTCTGCCGGTGTGGGCGGTCGAGTGCCCGCTCCCGCACCCCCAGTACCCGTCTGTCGGCCGCACTCCTATCCACCGAACTCCAAGGCGGTCGGGACCTCCGCAGACTTCGCTCTTCGTCGCACCAAGCTCTCCTCCGCGCTTCACCGTTCCCTTCGAGGCTTCTCGTCTCCCGGACGCAGCATTACGCCAGCCAACAGTGTTTGTGGTGTGTTGTGTGCGACGGAATCGACCACAGTGGAACTACTCTTCTCTACTCTTTCCTCATCTTTCTAATCTTTACTTTTCTCTCTCCTATCCTATTTCCCCTACTATTCCCGCTTCTGGACTGTGTTAAATGCAGGAGAGCTCACATGAGAGCTTAATAATATCCCAAGTTCATTCATTTTCCTTCTTCCTTTAAAAAGAAATCACTTCCCCCTGATTGCTTTTTTTTCCCTGATTTTTTTTCCTGGTGCCTTCCCCCGTATTCGCGCATGCGCTGTTTGTGTATATATCCTTTCGTGTGTGGTAAAATAGTTCAGTTGATATGCAGCGCTAGTCCTGTGTAGTCTTTTCTTGGTTGTCCCGTCTGTACAGCGCTAATTTAGCATGTTTCACACGCCTCCCCCCCCCCCCCCCCCTGTATGCGTCAGCTGATTGTATTCGCAATCTATTGAGGTGCTCTTTACAACTACTTGCTTTTCTAGCGAATGGAAGTTCAAACTGGACAAAGCTTCCAAGAAATGCTTGTAAGTGGAAATCGTATTTGTGACTGCACTTTATGCTAAACAAACACGCTTTCTGTGCCTGTCCCTGTGCCTTCTACGAGGCCTCTGCAGCACGTGTGTCAACTTTTTTCTCCAGTTGAAATGCTTTTAGGTAGTGGCCCTTGCATTAGCTTAGATTCAATAACCGTGAAATACCCAAGCCTAATATTACTATGTTATGTGCATCATGAAACTCACTCAAGGGATTGTGGAACTATAGCTTTCAGTACTTCCAACCACAAAGAAAGTAGTGCAAGTGTTCATTACTCGCTGCAGGGCTCTTTACCTTTTAAAATTTCATGCCCCCTCTCCCAGAATAAAGAAAGAGGAAAATTGTGTGATGAACTAAGTATTTCCAGCAAAGCTATGGCAGGTTTAAAGCCAATAAACAGACAGGGCTAAAAGCCAAAAAACCTTTTTGAAAAAAAAAAACAATATTATTATTACAAAAACTTAAGCACTGGAGAAGAGGAGAAGAACGAAATAAACAAATACAAGCAGAGGCAGCACAAAAGAGCAAAAAATGAACAAAGCAAATGCAATTCTACGAGGCAGTTAGTCACGAAAGCTTGCCACGGAGGAACAGACACTTCAGGAGAATTTTTTTAAAAATTAGCAATTATGTACCCTATTTACATCATGTACACAGAAAATCAGACATATTTCAGTGGTTTTAGACAAGATGGAGCTGAAGTAGCCAAATCAGTTCTTGCTTTGAAGAAGCAGATTGAAGTGAATGAGAGAGAAAAACAGTCACAGGTGCTGAAGGGGTGTTACCTGCATGCAGCATCCTTCGTTTGCCCATTTTGTCGTTTTGCCTGCATGTTTTATGCCTCTCTTTTTTTCGCCCATGGTGCTGTCTTTGTACTGGCCATTTCCACGCCATGTTTTTTTTTCTCCCGAATTTTTTATCCTTTGTTTTATGCCAGTCCTTTCCTTTCCTTTCAAGTTTCCTGTTCCCATTTCCACATGTAGCACAGCCAGGTGGGCAGTTCTTCTTCTTTCCTTGGTTAACCTCCCTAGCTTTCTTCTACAGTTTCTTCCTTTCTTTAAAGTCGCACATTAGGTCATCTTAGCCTTGCTCTTACCATCACAAACTTCCCTAGAGGTCAGGTGGTATTACTGGTGGTAAAATAAAATTTGTTGGATGAGAATTGCTTGTACATATGACCCTCTTGCTTTTTCTGTGTTTGTTTTTGCTTGTTCTGGCAGCCAAAGAGTAATGTACGTATGAAAAGTAACTTGTGCGCAAGATTTTATTGGGCTCAGCTTGCACAAGTAACTTCTCACACCTCAAACAAAACCGGTGGAAGGATGCGAAGGTAAGGCTGGAAATGTCAAATTTCTTTTTTTCGTTGACGGAATTGCGACACGGAAAATGTTCTATGGTATGAAGCACATGATACACGGGCTGATGGCATTGTGATGGCCCGTTATTTTTGATGAAAATAACAATGGTGGTGACCACAATCTGAATGAGCATTAGCCAGGACGTTCATAATCAGCTACAGCATTACTGGAACCCAGCTTCGGTAATGCAACTTCGTCATCATCCTTGTTGCTGTGAGCACGCTGGAATGGAAGCGTGGAAATTCCACAAGGTCTAGTGTGACACCTTTGCGGCCACCGGTTTAATGTTGGCATAAATGAGAAGGCTGTGCTAGACATATCGAATTCCTTCCTTCTATCGCGTATCGCATTCGCATATCGCATTCCTTCCTTTTATCTGGTGTATACAGCAGAAGAACGTCTCCAGGCGGCACTGGCTGAACCGATACGAGCAGATGTAACTCGCAAATAATAAAATTGAGAGTTCAATTTATTGTCCGCTTTCTTAATGGCTGCCATATGCAATACACATTAAGTGTCTGAATACTCTATATTAGCGATTGATAGTCTCATGCTAGGCAGTCTGATTGACCTGCAATAGTTATGTTTGGCAGCTGTTACAAATATTAACCACTATGGTTGAACTAATGAGGGGCAATAACAATTTGTAGGTACACTCAAATTAATTTACTTTTCAAGGGAGACGTATATCCTTCGTCAACTTAGCCTTGCACAAAATATATGACCGTCCCATCGCGACCCAAGAAAGCGCATATGAGTGTTACTTCAACATACTTCCTAGGCGGTTTCTGTTGACAGACAGATTTCCGGCCGAACCCGCAGGCATTTCAGGCAAAACAGCCTGCAGGCGGGGTGGTCCTGATAATTGGGCGTGACCAGAAGTGGCCGTTTCCGTTCATTTGCGAAGGCACCCAGGGAAGGACAGAATAATTTTTCTTAACCCCCCACCACACAGGTGCCCATTTCACATGAATGAAGTTTACTCCTGCCCTTCCTCCTCTGCGCAGGTATATACATTGGCCATATGAGAGTAGAGGTGCAAGTAGACGTAATAAACAACGTCGTTGATCCACCGAGTTTAAGAAATGTGTCATGCAAAGCATCAAATATATTCTCGAAAATTTCAGCGCCACCTGCGAGTGAGTCATCGAACTAGGCGGTCACGTACCACGAGACACAAGGGATGGACAGACCCACGGCTTTAGGAGCTTCGCCCCTAAAAACCTCCGTCGCATGCCCCCGCGCGAGGGACACGAGTAAATGCAGAGCATTGGGGGTGGTCACGTGGCGTAGGTTGTGGTAGTTGGCGGTGGTAGTTGTAGTTGTTGTTGTCGTAGGGGTTGGGTAGTTGGGTTGCGAGACGAGAGAGAGAGAGAGAGAGAGAGAGAGACGTAAGTACGTAACGTGTTATTTATTGCCATCGTTTGCACCCCACCCTCTCTGCGGGGCAATCGGTTGGATCTTTATTATTATTCTTTTCTTTCTTTACTTTTCTTTCTTATTATCCCTCTCGGGAGGGCAGTGCGCCATCGTCGAAGTTCATAAGCGATGGAAGCAACACCTTCAACCAGTACCGCGACGCGAGCCAACGTAGGCGTTACAGTACCAGTTCAAGACATCGTGCCATCCTCTTCATCGACGGCGGCAGAAGACAAGGCGGCGAGACGGCGCGCTGCCGACGCCGAACGCAAGCGTCTGAAGCGCGCTGCTGACGCCGAACTTTGTGCACGAGAAGCCGCGGCCCAACGTCGGCCCGCGGATCCTTCCCTAGGGCAACGAGTATATTCGTAGCGCGCGCAGTAGAGGGAGAGAAGGTAGCACCTGCTGCTGCAACGCCTCTTTCAGCGCCGGAGCACGCGCATGCACGCCCGCACCTGTTGTTGAGAGCGAGGAGGAGCGGGGGAGGGGCGCACGTGCTGGCTGGCCGCGGACGCCGAGTTACGGACGCATAACATCGTGAGTTAAAGAAATGCTCTGCATTTAAAATTTGGGCCACCGAAATTAAAAGGTCCTATAGTAGTTCTATCGCAGCTTCAATTGTGAGCTGATGTACCCCGAGCCGCTGGATTTCAACGCTCTAACTGGCTTTGAAACCTTCGTCAAGGTGACAAACGAACGCCTGACGAAACTCGAACAGACGTGCCAGAATATGCAAACTATGATGATGCAGATGCAAACACAACTGCAAATGCTTATGACGCACCTTGGACTAAGTGGAGATCCCCAGCAAATGCAGCCTGTCATCCAGCAACTCGTTCCCGGACAATTTCCACAATGACTTCCCCAGTAAAAGATCTCCTGGTATGGCATTGGAATTGCAATGGTTACGCAGGGAAGAAAGCACTACTACAACAGCACCTCAAGCACCTTACCCGCAAGCCTGATGTCATTATGGTACAGGAAACACAAAGCGAAGTCACGCCGAAGCTCTCTGGCTACCGCACGCACGCAAGTCCACCGAGCGCGCGCGCCGCGGCCACGGGAGCTGGGCGAGGGGTCTGCATCTTCGTACGCAAAGGAATTACATTTGTGGAACACGACCTCATTGGCAACAGCACGATTGAGCACTGTTCATTGGAAATCATTACGGGCAAGAAGCACAGGGAGAGTACCTTTCTAGTAACGGTATACAGCAATCCGGCACATCGAAAGCAAGGATTTCGCGCACTTATACACAAGGCAAGCCGACTAGCTGCAGGAAACACACTACTGATTGGCGGGGACTTTAATGCACCGCACCAAGACTGGGGATATCCAAAAACGACCGTCAAGGGCCGCAATCTGCTAGAAGACGCAACGGATGCCGGGTTGCACTTGCTCACGGATCCGGCATACCCTACACGCATTGGCACGTCGATTACACGCGACACTACTACAGACCTCACCTTCATCAAGATTGAGGGAACCTCGCGAGGGGCTCGGTGGCGGAACACGGGCGACGATTTCGGTAGCGACCATTACGTCCTCGAAGTTGTCGTCCCACTCATCGATCCCAAGAGTATCCCCACTACCCGTAAACATCGTATTACAGACTGGAATGAGTTTCGCCGGTGTCTCCCGGAGGAACGCATGGATATAGACGACATCGAGAAGTGGGCAGAGGCCGTCGTACAGACTACTTCAGCTGTAACTCAGGAGATCGAGACGGACGACAGTATCGATCACATGGATAGTCGACTTTCTCACCTACTTGAGGCCAAGCGGTCCATTAAAGCGCGCTGGAAAACACAGCGCACAAACAGACGTCTCCGCAAGAAGATTGCGATTCTCAACCGGCAGATCGAGGCACACTGCAAGGTGTTATGCACCCAGCAATGGCACCAAGTGTGTAGCGAGGTCGATGGGCAACTCCACAAGGGCAGAACGTGGGGTATGCTCAGGCACTTACTCGACGAGACTAAGACGAAGAGCTACCACCACAACACTCTTGCCCGGACTCTACACAGAGCCATCACGGAACTGGGAGAACGGGAAGTTGGCAAGCGCTTGGACGCCAAGTATCTACCAGTGTCCCCCCACAGACCGTCACCCGGAATACGCCGGAACGGATAACGATGTGCTAGACCGTGACATTGAAGTTTGGGAAGTACGAGTAGCCCTGCAAGCCCTCAACTGCAAGTCGGCGGCGGGCCCCGACCGCGTAACGAACAAGGCACTTAAGAATCTTAACGATCACGCCATCGAAGCCCTCACGCGTTACTACAACAAGTGCTGGCAAGAGGGTCGACTCCCAAGACAATGGAAGACGGCTAAGACTATCTTAATTCCAAAGCCAGGCAAGCCACCCAGCATAGAGCACCTCCGACCAATTTCGCTCACTTCGTGTGTGGGAAAAGTCCTGGAGCATGTTCTAATGAATCGCTGGCAACGTTATCTAGAAGACTCCGAACTCTACCCCAACTCTATCATCGGGTTCCGGGAGAAGTTGAGTACACAAGATGCAATGCTCCTTCTCAAACACGAAATCATCGACGACGTCACGAACACCCGAGATAACAAGGCGGTACTGGGCCTCGATCTCCAGAGCGCCTTTGACAAAGTGCGACATTCTGCGATTCTGGCACAAGTGTCCAAGTTGAACATGGGGAAACGAACATACGACTACATTCGTGACTTTCTCACGGGTCGCTACACGCAGATATGCGCCGGCAATCTACAACTACCAGTGAAGCAGCTCGGCAGTGTAGGCACTCCACAAGGCTCCGTGATATCCCCATTGCTTTTCAATCTGATCATGATTGGAGTCGCCAACCGCCTCGAACACGTGGAGGGCGTCCGGCATACCATCTACGCCGACGACGTTACCCTGTGGGTTGCGGGTGGCAGCGACGGCCACATCGAAGATACACTCCAGGAAGCAGTGAATGTTATCGAAGACCAACTCGACGGGACGGGCCTCATCTGTTCCCCTTCTAAATCAGAACTTCTCATCATTCCACCTAAGGGTCGGCGGAAAACACAGTCAACAACTACCATCACAGTGTGCACCGCGGGCGGCCAAGTGATTCCCGAGGTCGACAAGATACGTGTCTTGGGTCTTCTGTTGGAGCGTAACCACGTCAACGGGGCAACGGTCAACAAGTTAGCGACGAAGGCTGCTGCGGCGGTGCATCTTATCCGTCGTATCTCTACACGTCAAGCAGGAATGAAAGAGGGAAGCCTCACCCGCCTCGTACAGTCATTTGCCATCAGCCATATCGCATACGTGGCTGCCTTCCATAACTGGAGGCAGTGCGAGCGGGTGAAGGTGGACGCCATCATCCGCAAGAGCTACAAGACGGCTTTGGGACTTCTCCAGAGCACAAGTACTGAAAAACTCCTGGCCTTGGGTGTCCACAACACCTTGGACGAGATAGCTGAAGCCCAACGAATCGCCCAGATAGAACGCCTATCCGGTACGCGGACGGGTCGTCATATTCTCCAACACCTGGGTCTACTATCCACAGAAGACAAGCGGGAGCCCAAGGATCAGATACCGGATGGTATTCGCAACCGTCTGGTTGTCTGTCCCCTCCCCCGGAATATGAACCCCGAGAACAACCACGAGCGGAGGTTGGCTAGAGCGAAAGCTCTGGTTGATCTTCATGCCAACGACACCGGTGCCGTGTACGTAGACGCGGCGGAACATCAGAACCAACCCGGTACCTTCGTGGCTGCAGTAGTTGCGGCTGCGACGGGCAATACCAAGTCTGCTGCGAGCTTCCGGGCCAGCAGAGCACATCAGGCAGAAGAGGTGGCGATCGCCCTGGCCATCGCGGAACCCAAGTGCACTACGGTGTTAAGTGACTCTCGGACAGCAGTGGAACTATGCTCGGAACAATGTGTGCAGCGTTGCGGCGCGTGTCCTTCGCGGGGCGTGTGTGCGTGATGGTGCAGTGTATATCAAGTGGTTCCCTGCCCATATGGGTCCCAGTGTTTCGTGTAAAGGGAACTCAAACCACAACGAGAAGGCCAACGCTGTTGCGCGAGGACTGGCGAACCGCGCGGCGGCTATGAGTGCCGGACCCTCGGAGTGGCAGCCCTTCAATATTAGCAAGGATCCCATGACCACCTACAACGACGTTGTGAAATGGTATCGTTTACGCAGGAGAACTATGCCGCCCCCACATCCGGGTCTCACCCGGTCGGAGGCAGTGCTCTACAGACAATTACAGACCGGTTCATTACTTACTCCAGTGCTTGCTAAACATATATGCCCAGAGGTGTATGAGAGTGACGTGTGCAGATTATGCGCGAAGGAGCGGGCCACTGCGGTCCACATCCTGTGGAACTGTGAACTTAATCCGTGTGAGGCCAGTGCGATGACAACGATCCCGCCGCAGTTTGAAGCTGCAGCGCGGAGTGGAGACTACGACACCCAACTTCAGGCCGTCCAGCAGGTCGCGGCGGCCCTCGCTAGACAGCGACCGGGGAACTCAGCGGGGGAGGGCGCAAACCTTCCGCAACCCGCGGATAGTACCCGGATGCAGTCTTAAAGGCGCTGACGTGACGACGTCCAGGCCGCGTCGCGGTAACTTGGCACCCATGTTAGGGTAGCCCTACCGTTTGCAGGCTCTCAATAAAGTTCGTTCTCTCTCTCTCTCTCTCTAACTGGCCGTCAAACCCCCATGCGCGCCCGCTCTCCGCGGCAGCGCGGCACTGGACGGCCGGCGGCCGCTCTCGCTCCCGCCGCTCGGGCGCTCCGATTGCTGGCAGCGCCCTCTGCGCAGCGCTGTGCGTGCATCAGCGGCGCGGACACGCCTCCCCAGAGAGAAGGCGCGCGGACGGCTGACTAGCTCATATTTTAAGGGACCATATTTCAACTGTCTAGGGCCCTATTCTCGACTGCACAAATTGCCGGCATTTCGCCCATGTTGTTTTGCGTAAGCACGACGTAAGCAATCAGTGACGTACTGCACCTATAGCTATGACGACATGCAGTGTAATTTGACGAGTCACTCATAAAGATCGCTACCAAGGTATCAAACATTGTGCAAGAAAGATATAAAAACACTTGGCATGTACTATAAAAATTAACGCAGTAGCTGAGGCTGACAAGAAAAACACATTTCTGTAGGTCAAATTTGGCGTCAACACCACAAGGCGATCGAGTAACGTTGATCCAAAAGCGAGCGAAAGGCGGATGTCGAGCTAAAGAACATCACACAATTTTTTTTATCGTATCTATTTATTTCTTTCAATCGCTTTTATTAACATAGCTGGGCTCTCTGCTTCAATGCAAGCTTTGTTGCGTTATCACCTTCCCTGCCGCCACCGCCGCCACGTCATCGTCTGCTGCTATGTTACAAGTTTATGGCGTGATTACAGAAAAAGACGGCCGCGACCATCGCTTCTATGACACATAAGAGCAGCGAAGCGCTACGCCTGATAACCGCGGAGCGCACCGATGTCGCCGATTCACTCATTCGTCAAGCTCGACTGCAATCAGCGCTGTAATGAACTAAATAGTCACTTTTCATTGTTATTTTTCTCTTGAGTTCGATCATGTGACCCAACAGCTTACTAGGACAAGTATGGACAAATGCCATACATTGGGTTCTCTTTGTCATGGAGAGGCTTGTACTGCCCTCTTATGTTGCGGTTACGCCAAACAAATAATTTTTATTTCATTGCCAAACATAGAAGCAAAATACTGCATGTTATTTGTATGTTCCATGATCGCTGACTTGGAAGCAGTTGAAACTATAATTTGTTCCGGTAGGAAACACGCTTTAAACAGCGCGCATGCGAAACTGCGCCTGCTGCAAATTGCCGCACATTTCGCGGCGCCGTAAGCCGGGGCAATATTGTGCCCTATTTTGCTTGTATTTTGCGACAAAAACAGCCGCCATTTTCAAGCTGTTACGTAGCGTTACGTCACTTTTACGCAGGCTGAAGTTGCCAATGCATGACGTAATCGTTCCCGCCAACTGTTTAAATTACGTCACGCCTTCTCAGCCAATCACAGAGGGGGTGTGTATTACAAGCAGTATTGTTGTTGAATAGCAAAGGCAGGCTTACGTTGTCATGTCCGCTGCATTTCGTCTGGTTTTTCATTGCCGGCCAAGAATTATGCGCCTTTAGTAACGAGAAATAAGGCAAACTTTAGAACTGGTGTCCGTAGACGACATGAAACGTCAAAATGACGACAGCACACACAACCGCTTTGTCAACCGGAAGCACGTGACCAAAATTGAAAGCCAATCAGAAAAGACTTCCGGAAAATTGCCTGAATTGCCGGCAATTTGTGCAGTCGAGAATAGGGCCCCTAAACACAAATGCCGCCATGATGCCACGCTGTAGTTGCCGGATCAGTAGTTGAAGATATGGCTAACAATTTTTTTTTTTGAAAATAAGGCACAAGTTTAGGGCCCTAAGCTAAAATTAGGCAACGTTTATGGCAATAACTGAGTTTTCTTACGAGTTTGTATGCTTTTTATTAGTTTTCTCGAAGCATTCATGCTTGACGAACAAAAATAAATGAAATATTAAGCAAAAAGAGAACGTCGGGCTGAGGCGCCAAATTCAGTTTCGGTATATTGTGAGGAGCGTCACACATGTGGGGGTAATTTACAAAGGTTCACTCTAACACGCCTTAGTGTCTGCTGTGTCACTTCGTTGCTTGCGAAGACTGCTGACGATACGGAATAAAGCCGCCGCCGCCTATCTTCAAGGACACCTTCTCTAGATGTCCGTAGTGGCTGCTGCCGATTTGAACTCGCCGTCAGCCGGTCATATCATGTTACGCGAGACATTGCTGGGCAGATCGGCTCCTTTTGACCGTATATGATTCGTAAATTAAAAACAACCAAATGTACGAAACATTTTACCATGCCTGGCGTATAACTAGGCTCTTGTTTACGAGTGCTGTTATACTTTCACTGAACGGTGTTTTACTTGAGTGAGAGATAAAACAACCGCCAACTAATAATAATAATGGTAACTTTATTTGCACAATAAGGTGGTTTTCTAGAGGAGGACAAGGCGAAGCCGAAAGGTAATCCCGAATGTAGGTGCAGAAATCTCCTGTATGCGTCTGTGCGATTGGTGCATGCTCCTTCGATCGCTGAAACACGCAATCTGAAATTTTCGAGAATATATTTGATGCTTTGCATGACACATTTCTTAAACTCGGTGGGTCAGCGACATTGTTTTATTACGTCTACTTGCACCTCTACTCTCATATGGGCCATGTATATACCTGCACAGAGGAGGAAGGAGAGGAGTAAACTTCATTCATGTGACATGGGCACCCGTGTGGTGGGACGTTAAGAAAAATTATTCTGTCCTTCCCTGGGTGCCTTCGCAAATGAACGGAAACGGCCACTTCTGTTCACGCCCAATTATCAGGACCACCCCGCCTGCAGGTGCTTTTGCCTGAAATGCCTGCGGGTTCGGCCGGAAATCTGTCTGTCAACAGAAACCGCCTAGGAAGCATGTTGAAGTAACACACATATGCGCTTTCTTGGGTCGCGTTGGGACCGTCATATATTTTGTGCAAGGCGAAGTTGACGAAGGATATACGTCTCCCTTGAAAAGTAAATTAATTTGAGTGTACCTATAAATTGTTATTGCCCCTTATTAGTTCAATCACAGTGGTTAATTTTGAAACAACTGCCAAACATAACTATTGCAGGTAAATCACACTGCCTAGCATGAGACTATCAATCGCTGATATAGAGTATTCAGACACTTAATGTGCATTGCATATGACAGTCATTAAGAAAGCGGACAATAAATTGAACTCTCAATTTCATTATTTGCAACAGTTACATCTGCACGTATCGGTTCAGCCAGTGCCACCTGGAGACGTTCTTCTGCTGTATACACCAGATAAAAGGAAGGAATGCAATATGTGTATGTGATACGCGACAGACGGGAGGAATTCGATATGTGTAGCACAGCCTTCTCATTTATGCCAACATTAAACCGCTGGCCGCAAAGGTGTCACACCAGACCTTGTGGAATTTCCACGCTTCCAATCCAGCGTGCTCACAGCAACAAGGATGATGACGAAGTTGCATTACCGAAGCTGGGTTCCAGTAATGCTGTAGCTGATTATAAACGTTCTGGCTAATGCTCATTCAGATTGTGGTCACCAGCATTGTTATTTTCCTCAAAAATAATGGGCCATCACAATGCCATCAGCCCGTGTATCATGTGTTTCACACCATAGAACATTTTCCGTGTCGCAATTCCGGCAACGAAAAAAAGAAATTTGACATTGCCAGCCTTACCTTCGCATCCTTCTACCGGTTTTGTTTGAGGTGTGAGAAGTTATTTGTGCAAGCTGAGCCCAATAAAATCTTGCGCACAAGTTACTTTTCATACGTACATTACTCTTTGGCTGCCAGAACAAGCAAAAATAAACACAGAAAAAGCAAGAGGGTCATATGTACAAGCAATTCTCATCCAACAAATTTTATTTCACCACCAGTAATACCACCAGACCTCTAGGGCAGTTTGTGATGGTAAGAGCAAGGCTAAGATGACGTAATGTGCGACTTTAAAGAAAGGAAGAAACTGTAGAAGAAATCTAGGGAGGTTAACCAAGGAAAGAAGAAGAACTGCCCACCTGGCTGTGCTACATGTGGAAATGGGAACAGGAAACTTGAAAGGAAAGGAAAGGACTGGCATAAAATAAAGGATAAAAAATTCGGGAGAAAAAAAACATGGCGTGGAAATGGCCAGTACAAAGACAGCACCATGGGTGAAAAAGAGGCATAAAACATCCAGGCAAAACGACAAAATTGGCAAACGAAGGATGCTGCATGCAGGTAACACCCCTTCAGTACCTGTGACTGTTTTTCTCTCTTATTCACTTCAATCTGCTTCTTCAAGGCATGAACTGATTTGGCTACTTCAGCTCCATCTTGTCTAAAACCACTGAAATATGTCTGATTTTCTGTGTACATGATGTAAATAGTGTACATAATTTCTCATTTTTAAAAAATTCTCCTGAAGTGCCTGTTCCTTCGTGGCAAGCTTTCGTGACTAACTGCCTCGTAGAATTGCATTTGCTTTGTTCATTTTTTGCCCTTTTATGCTGCCTCTGCTTGTATTTGTTTATTTCGTTCTTCTCCTCTTCTCCAGTGCTTAAAGGGGTCCTGAAATACCTTCCGCCGATGCATGGGTGTACATGTAACTGAATAGAGCAATGTATTAGCAATCTCCTCCCGCAAGAATTTTGTTAAAGTGATGAGTATTAGCTGAGAAATCGTAAATCAAAAACCGCGCATTATCGTCGCGCCGCGTGTCCTCCTCCTTTCTACTTACTCTCAGCTGTTGACGGCGCGCGAGCCATCCCTCCCATGATGCTGCGCTCCTCAGCGGTGACGTACTTCCGCTATTGCGGTGCTCAGACTGCCGTCTGCTACGGGCAAGCTTTGTTGACACCGTGAATCCCGCACTCCGCTCAAGGCTGGAAAAGCGAACGAAAAATCTCGCCGCATGTGTGCGGTGGCCTGGCCTTGCCCTTTCGCGGGGTACGTTGCTGAAGTTGCTAGCGGCGGCACATGACTTTTTATCGGCGGCGAACTCGCAGCCGCACGGGGAGGATCGTGCGCTCGTTCTCTTTGATGCACCGCGCACTGTTTATCCAAAAAGCGCCGTATCAGATGTGGCCCCGCTGGTGCCGGGTCTTATTTAGCGACGGTGGTAATTCCTGCCGGCGGCATGTGAAAAAGACATTTTAAACCGATACAGAACCCGTGCACGAAACGCTTCAATCGTGTGGCCAGTTCAGCTTGGGGCGACGCGTGGTGGAGAGCGGCAAAGTCGGCAAAACATGCTCCGCCGAAGCTCTGAGCTTTCTATCGCTGGAGCGAGCGCCATTTTCTTGACAATCTGAAACATCGGTTGTCTTGGCAACAAGGCATAAACGACTCTAGAAGTCAGTTACGGTTCCGTGATCCCGGTTCAGCTCGGGGCCCCACCTCGCGACATGCGGGCACTGCAGGCGTGCCACTCACTCCCATTGGGAAGTGCGAGATGCGTTTGGCATTAGAGGAGGCGATGGTGTGTGTGTTGTGGACGCCTTTCTTTCGCGATGAAATGCGACGTTGTGCTTCGTCGGGTGGATAGTGCTTCCCATGGTCTGGATTATCTTTCCCGAGCGACGTACGACTCAACCTCGCATGGGGTATGTGCAGTGTGCGTGGCTAAA
Organism: Haemaphysalis longicornis; assembly: GCF_048455015.1. Taxonomy (NCBI): domain Eukaryota; kingdom Metazoa; phylum Arthropoda; class Arachnida; order Ixodida; family Ixodidae; genus Haemaphysalis; species Haemaphysalis longicornis. Next base: position 112,128,408 of record NW_027526203.1, on the reverse strand, counting down.
AGCCATCTCGGCTTGTGCGCCAGAGTTAAGTGACTTGCTGTTCGTCCCCGCAAACCGCGCGAGAGGTGAGTGTTGAATTTACGACGGGCAGGAGGAGGAAACCCATCGTCTGTCAATCGCGGTTCAGACTTGCAACGCATGTTGTGACGTTGTGTTCGTTCGAAACGCATCTCTGGATTGTTTTGAAGTTGAATAAAATGTGTGCGTCAAACCCGGGCGCTCGGCTCAGGGCGTTCTCAGCGATTGCACGAAAGAAGTGCCACGGGGCTTCAACGCTTTCTTTATAAAACGTACTCAGGTAAGAGAATATGCATGTCGTGTTATGGCCGTGTTGCATTCAATACAAATGGTTAAGCGTTTGTTTACACTTGTTTCGTTTGTCGTAAAATGTCCAAGCACTCCGGCACTACGCTGGCAGATCAGCCGGCGAACCGACGCTGAGCAGACGTACGACTCATCTCTTTGCCGGAAGTGCGTGAAAAATTCGCCCAATAGCAGGATGTCTAGCTCATGACGAACATCTGGAAATCGGTGACGTAGACATGTGAAGATGGCGGCGTCCAAAAACACGAAGGGAAGGGTGAGAAAAAAACGACAAACTTTGCAACAAAAGTGTGAGCTTTCCGCTGCGCGTAAAAGAGTAATACTTGGCACAGATGACGTTGACGACCCAATCTAACGATTGCTCTAGTTCATTTAGTGTGTTCAAAACGCCTTTTAGGGCCCCTTTAAGTTATTTTAATAATGATATTGCTTTTTCTTCAAAAAGCTTTTTTGGCTTTTAGCCCTGTCTGTTTATTGGCTTTAAACCTGCCATAGCTTTGCTGGAAATAGTTCTTCACACAATTTTCCTCTTTCTTTATTCTGGGAGAGGGGGCATGAAAGTATAAAAGGTAACGAGCCCTGCAGCGACTAATGAACACTTGCACTACTTTCTTTGTGGTTGTAAGTACTGAAAGCTATAGTTCCACAATACCTTGAGTGAGTTTCATGATGCACATAACATAGTAATATTAGGCTAGGGTACATCAAGGTTATTGAATCTAAGCTAATGCAAGGGCCACTACCTAAAAGCATTTCAACTGGAGAAAAAAGTTGACACACGTGCTGCAGAGGCCTCGTAGACAGGCATAGGCACAGGCACAGAAAGCGTGTTTATTTAGTATAAAGTGCAGTCACAAATACGATTTGCATTTGCAAGCATTTCTAAGGAGCTTTTTCCAGTTTGAACTTCCATTCGCTAGAACAGCAAGTAGTTGTAAAGAGCACCTAATAGATTGCGAAAACAATCAGCTGACGCATACAGAAACGGGGAAAGAGGAAGGAAGGAGGAAAGAAATGGGCTGGGGATATTGTTAAGCTCTCATGGGAGCTCGCCTGCATTTAACACAATCCAGAAGCGGGAACGGTAGGGGAAATAGGATAGGAGAGAGAAAAATTCCCCCGCACTTCCCCGCGGGGGAGAGTGTATAAGTGCGAATGCACGGTTGTTAATTTGTGGATTAAAGAGTCGAGGAGTAGAAAGAGTATGTACAGTATACGAGGCGCGCCAACGCTATAGTTGGTGACAGCTTAACTCTGCAGCGGCTTTTCAAGATCAAAGGGATTTTGTGTTCATCCGCAACCAATGGCGTCTCGTCATTTGTGTGACGCCTGCGACGTACGTTTGAAAGGAGAACTACTTCCAATATGGCCGCGCTCGCTTCCCCACCGCTGCTAAGCTCATTCTAGCCACCTTACCGCTGCTGCGCTGTCGAGCGACAACGAGGTTGCCGAGAGCCAACAGCTCTGTAGGCGATTTGTGTTACGAATGTGATTAGTGCATCAGGAAGCCGCTTATCGTCACCTGTCCCGTGTGTGTCTTGCCGCGTCGTGGTTTGTACGTACGAGAGGAAATCGTGGCGGCACTGGTGGGCTGCTTTACGTACTCGGAACGTCGTCAACGAACTCGATCTGAGAACGGGAAAGCGTCGAAGCTGCATCTGTTGCTGGTGTGATTGTGGAAATTGTGTCGGTGTAACGCAACCTTTGTGAAGAAATAATGCGATTTGCTTTCGTCTACGGCAGTAGCGGTGACAAGTTGCAAGCGTTTTCGTTTGTTGCTGTGAGCGTAGGCTGCGCCCGATGTTGAGCGCAGGCCTACGTGGTGTCCGTCCGGCCCGACGCGGATCGTTCAAACGTGTGCGGCGTGTTTTTTGGCCGGATACGGCCGCTCGTACAGCCGAACACGTTATTAAGACGATTGCCAAATCTTACAATGTGAGGTATCTTTCCTTGCCGATTCGCGCATTGCTTTAGCCTGCCGGGGTACGAACGGAGCAGCGGTGTGGCGTTTTTTTTCCCCTGGCGTAAACAGGTATGATTAAACCATTATTGCAGGGACTCGCGAAGAAGTAAACGTTCGTGCACAATTATCCGAGACTGGGTTGGGTAGCTTTCAGAAAATCGGTATGAACCTGCCTTCCTGCGAGAGACGGGTGCCTATGGCGTTCTGTTTGTGCCAATGGGCACGTTATAGAACATACAAAAGTATGGACGAGTGCGAGTATTGTTGAGGTAATCAAATGTGGTTGCATTTCGTTTCTTGACTCATTGGTTGGTCGTAATCATCAGTAGCATTTTTGAAACGTATAATACGAGGGCTAAATAAACATCGAAAGTGCATGATTGCTGGATTTTGAAATTTGAACCACGTCGTTGAAGGAAGCCGGAAATGTGTGGCCCCGCAACATGACCACGTAGTTTTTTATACATTGCCAAAAATACACACGCGCGCAGCTTTTTATTATGCCTGCTAAGCTTATGGTGCGTATGCTTCCATCGCTACACTAAGTGGCATCAGAGAAACTGACTATGCATGTACTGAGGCTGCGTATTTCGTGTGCAGTGTGGAATTTCTCATTAAATGTCGTGAGCTGTTAAAGTTGTTTTGAAATAGCTGAATGCGTTTAGTAGGAATGAACCAATAGTTTATCTTCCCTTTATTTTCATGCAGTTTGTGTGATGGGCTTTATGAGTTATAAAAATTTGTCTATTGCAGCTGTGTTTCATAGTGATGGCTGTAGTTTAATGATTGCATTTTGGTGCTTGTGCAGTTTAAGTTTCAACAAAGGGGTTACAGTGTATCGGCAGACATTCAGATTTCCAGTGTCTCTGTCATGATAGACTGTTATTATACAGAGTGGAGGACATGTTTGAGCGTCTTATCATGGCGCATACTTTAATTTAGATTCAACACTGCTTCCCACTTTTAGATGTTTTTATTGTTCCAGCAACTGTGGAGAGCCTTCAAACAGTGACTGAAGGTGGTTCAGGTTGAAGAGCTGCAGCAATAATTGCTAATACTTGTGTGTCAGGTAGAAATGAGGTATGTCACCCCTTCAGAATGCTATGTTCATACTTTTCAAGCATGCACTGTTGATTCTGGTTATACAGCTGCAAGAATAATAGAAAGCAGTGATGCGGCATATCAAAATGGTTAAACTTCAGGCCTCCAGAGTGTCATGTCGCTGCTTTCTGTGCGCACTGTTGCTTCCAGCTGGTTCAGATGCAGTAAAAGTTGGAAAACTTACTCAGCAGGTCGCAACGATTTTACGTCACTTCTTCATGCTATGTAACTCCTTTGCAAGGTTGAACTGTTCCTTCTGACTAGAAAGCTATGGTAAGAAGTGAAAGCTCTAATAAAATACGTTGGAACGTGTTTATGCCAGGCCTTCAAGCTGTGATGTCGCTGCTTTTTACACACACATTGTAGCTTCTAGCCATGAAGTTGTGGTGAGGGTTGGAGACACTTGCATAGTACGTTAGAATAAATTCGTGCCACACTTTCAGGCTATGAAATCGCTGCTTCTCTCGCACACACATTGTAGTTTCTGGCCATGAAGTTGTGGTGAGAGTTGAAGATGCTTATGTAGTATGTTAGAATGAATTCATGCCACACCTTCACGCTGTGAAGTCACTGCTTTTCACGTACACACTGTTGCTTTTGGCTTTAAAGCTGCATTAGGCATTGAAAACACTGGTGCAGCAAATCAAAATGGATCCAATGTCAGGCTTTCAGGGTGCCACTTTGCTGCTGCTGGCTGGAAAGTGTGGTAAGAATAGAAAATACTTGTGCAGTAGCCCATGACACGTTGACAAGGGGCAGTGAGAATTAAATATTTCTTCTCCCTGTTCCAGTTTGGTGCTCTGATTGGTTGCAGAAGTGGATAAAATGGAAATGCTTACACGGAGATGTCGGCACATTTTTAAATAATGCTCTTAGATCTCACGTTCATACTCATATCATTGGGCCTGTTGAGTGTGGTTGTCTAAATAGGTGCAGTAAGAATTGAGTGCACTTGTATAGCTGTTCGTTCAGGTTTCGTATGGGGCAGTCAGTGTTCGACGTCACTGTTTGGTGTACATAGGGGAAGATTATTGGCTTCGGGAAGATTATCAGAAATTAAAATGCTTCCACAAAAGCTTGACATGACATGGCTGCAAAGCAACTACATGTTGAACCGAATATTTTCTTTATGTATGCTATTTCAAAAGCCTCATCAACAATAAAAATATCTTCACGGTAGGCTGCTGCACATCAGTGTAAAGCCAATGAAAGTTGAATGTAGCACAACTTGGAAACGAACTTCGGACGGATGCATTTGTAGGTCACTATTCGTTTTTTTTCCATAAAAGCTCGCAACAGTAATTTTTTTAGGCGGCTGCTAGTGCTTAAGGGTGTTTTTCTATCAATTTTCACCGTCAGTTGGGGTTCTCGGCGTTATCATTCCACTGTAAACTGCGGGGTGGTGATATGACACTAAAGAAACGCCGGCAGATCTTTTATTACATCGCCGGGAAACACCTCGGAAATGGTCGCCTGGATTGAAAGCATGACACTGTATACTGTCAGTCTAACCAACTGACGTAGAGCGTCTTGCCACTCGCGTGTCTCGTGAAGTAGAAATGCTTAGTCTTGTAACGTTTGACATCCCGCAGTTCTCTGCTCGCGCCATACGGTGTTGTCTCGTTTAAGCGGAATAAAATAACGCTTGTTTCTTCGCACCTACAGCTGATTTCGCAAGGCGGAACCTTATGCGGCATCGCGACCTCCACGGTTGCGTGCGTCGCCGCGATAGGTGTTTGCAGTGCGTCACTACGTTCGAAACAGTCGCATAGAACAATGCGTGGCCCGTTGATATTGCGGCCGATTTCTGAAAGACACCGATGAATTTTCGCCGCTGGTTTCCTTTTCACCCTGGGCTTACACAGTCCGTGCACTGCATCGAGCCATTGCGGCGACGAACCGCCCCTTTCTTCCGCCCTGCGTTTACGACGCTTGATTTAGCGGTGATGATGGCTGTGGAAGATATTGTACCGACTACATTTCTTGACAATGATTGCACACGCGAAGTGAAGAAATAGTCGAACTGCGACGAGCCCGACAAAATATAACGACGACCATTGATTATGTTTCTCCAAGCAGACGACGGCTAAGCGACGTGCAGCGGTCGAAATTCGAACTATTCAGACCCAAAAAATCGTGTGCGCGTTGTTTATATGTTTATTTCTGTTGTCTAACAGTAAAACAATCACAGATAGCTTTGATTTAAGCATAAAATACACCGGAAATAGTTTCTATCAAGAATAACCTTTGTTTTAGTGAGTAATTTTTTTTTCTCCTGAGCCAGTCTTCAATGAGGACGACTTTTCCTTTTTCCTGTGAAAATCATTCATTCTTCGGAATGAAACATATATAAACGACATTATAATCAGATGGTTATACTGTCAGCCGCTCATATTAGTAATCATGGGTATAAACAGCTGCAATATAAAGAACTATTTTTTCTAACCGCGGAGAGTCAGCTAGCGGCCAAACAACGCTTGTGGGCGGAGCTGCATTCTTACCCTGTCATCAACTATAGCAGTCACTGCGAGGAGAGAGGAGGAGGAGAGCAGCGCCCGCAGTTTACGGCGAGGAGAGAGGGGAGAGGAGGAGCGCACCGCCGCGAGGCCGCCGCGGTTGCCCGCGCGCCGGCCCGCGCTCACCACCGGTATACGCCTCGAGCGCGGCCTGTAGGGGCGCCACTGAAATCCCCCTAGCGGCCCGTTTCGAAAGCAGGCACGGGAGTCCCCGGCCCGCTCCCCCCTGTCGCCGTTGCTTTTGGGGCTCGTTCAAGACAGCGAATTATCGTTTGTCCGCGTTCGAAATACCGAATAACGTGGGGCAGGCACTCTGTTTGCAAGCGTGGCATGTTCACGAGAGTATAAACGTTTATGACGCGATCTTAGTGAGATCTATATGAGCGCCGGGCGTGTGTCACAGTCCGGCGTCCCGAAGCCAGCATTTGCATGCAGCTGATTGCAATTCCGCTGCCCTGAAATTTAGTGACAGTGTCTCCGTAAGCAGTGTTTCCTCCGATGGTCATGTTGCGGCCATACACACTATGATGTAAATCGACTTTGTGCACTTACAAAATCTAGCGGAGCACTCATACCTGACAGCACGCAAGTTACGCCTGCCAATATGACATATCAGATATTGATCAGTACCATGAACAAGCCAATGCGGCATAAATTTCACAAACATTGTACCAAGAAGTACGACGGATAATGCAAAATACACTCCGGAGTCAGCACACGACGACAAATTTAATGCTGGGTCGTCTTGTCTCGAGGTGAGCGCTCCCAAAGATTCATCTGTTACATCAACGCCGCCTGTATAAACAGTGCCTAACGCGTGAGCGAAAAATGGCCAAACAGCCACTCTCCTGTTGCTCTCTCCTACCCTTCCCCGCTCCGTAGCCTTCCAGCGTGCTTTCGTGTCCGCCAGCCAGCGCCGCTTCTCGGAAACTATGCAAAATAGTGGAAAGTTTGTTTAGCGCTCCCGAGGCGGCGCTCCTACGCCTTCTTGTTTTTCACCATGCCTGTCTGTCTTGGTCTGTCACTGATAAAACTTCCTTTGTCACGAAGCAAAATCCATTGCGCTGCCGCAGGCTTATGCCGGCTTTGCGCGCTTATCTACTCGGATCACAGGCCCTGAAATTTTCTGAGTGGGGCATCCCACCTCTATCCCCTCCGCATTTAGGCATTGTTTTGACCCCGCTGTTCGCACTCCGCATCGGTACGCACTTCTAAAATTGAGGACTGTATTGTAGAAGCGCCCGGACAGCGTGGCGGGATCCCAGCTGCTTATCCTTTTGTTTCCTATAATTTTCTGAAGTTTACAAGCACGTGATAATATTGGAAAGTAATCGTAGAAGTGAGCGCCTGAACCAAAAACGTGCACGCAATTTTCCTTCTCTAAATACTCCAGAAAGAAAAATATCAGTAAAATAATGGCTGCCCCATCCGAAAATATCGTTTTTCTGTTAGCTATATGTCTACCCGGCAATCAGTATGTTCTTACACTATTTCAGTCCGCCTCCGTCTTTATCTTTGGAAAAATGCAGCAAGTATGAAGCGAGCGACAGGTTGAACGAGATCCCCAGTGTGCCACAGAACTAGCGCCCCGTCGCGGCTAAGATGTAAGCGAAACAGCCCTTGAAGCCCAACACGCAAGCTGACAGACACACGTGGTAGAAGTGGGTGCAGCGTTCGCGACTCGCGAGCAGTGACGTCAGGCGAGATGTCCGCCGGCACGCGCCACATAGCGGATCAGTGCCTGAACTAAGCGTACCTACCCTTCCCATTGAAAAGCGCGCGACGCGTCAGGCAATGTTAATACAGGCGGCGTTGGTTACATTTATCCTCCACGAGAAGCGCGAAGATGGGCTTATAGAGTAATCCGCGTCCGTGACCAAACTCTTATTCGAAACATCGTCGTAAGAGTCATGACACAGGGAGACTGCAGAATCTAGCATAAACCGAAATCAGAGGCCCTTATCAGATACGACACTCTTCCAACGAGCCCGTGTATACGAGATTTTGGCGCACGTTAAGGCTCTCCAGGTGGTCAAAATTAATCCGGAGCCCTCCACTACGGCGTGCCTCATCGTCTCCGTTGCGTCGGCGCGTTAAACCCTGCAATCAATCAATCAACTCTTCCAACGACACCTCGTATCGCTTGTGAACTGCCTATCCTGTATTCTTCAAAAAATGAGTCCGCCGAGTGACCAGCCGTTTTTCAAGGCTAAAAACAAACGAAAAGTGAACACGCATCTTGTGTGTGCGATTACTAAAACGTTCATTCGTTGATTCCGCTCCGCATTTGTAAACAACGATAGTTAAGCGTCCTCCTCCTCACCCCCCCCCCCCATGTCTAGCGAAATATCAGTGCATTTCGCATCTAGTTGGTCTGGTGAATACTACCTTGCTCGAACAAACGTCTTTAGCATTTCAGAAGCTGCACTCGTTTTTTTTTTTTTTTTTTCATTCCCGTACGACTATTCTATTTATTGCTTACTTGCAGACCATTCATTTTCCCGTGGTTTCATTAACATATACCTTGGTTCTTACTATAAGGCATGAGTGGGCACATATCTGACAATGCACAGCCTTTGAGTCTACTTAACATTTTCGCGTGGCTTATATTCCCATAAAAGGCACAAGTTTTTGTCAGCTATTGGGTTATCACGTCCCCGAAACATATTTTAAAGCAAAGCTTTTTACCTCTACCCCCCAAGGGTTCTTTCGCGACCGTTGGTGTCACCAGAAAACCCAGGCGAACAAATAAAAGAATTCACTGGCGCCGCCGGGAATCGAACCTGGAACTAATAGCCTAACAAAGCGAGAGCCCGTTGTCTTACCGATTTAGCTATGAGCCCACGCGAAGACGGGGAAGACAGGTGGTGCACTCACCAAGCACATCTACGGGTTTACCCCCTGCGTTCTCGCTGAATGCCACGTGAAAGCGTCACGTGACCGCTCACGCCCGTCCAGCGGCCCTGTGCGCACCTTGCTCATGTGCTAAGAGTTACAAAAATTAAAGGAAGCTCACACCAATGCATGGCATTTCACTTCTAGTACGCCAGCGTGCTAAAGCCTGTGCCGCCAGTGTTCACGTAAAAAATCACAGCTCCTTGTCGTCCGCCCTCACGCCAAATCAAGGAATACGTTCAAATACTCCTTGATAGCCAGGCCATCACTCCAAGCCCCAGCATCAAGATCCTGGGCCTACATCTCTAGGCTAATACCAAGAGTGACGTCTCCTTGCAGCACCTCAAAAAAATTGGCGCCAATCCACTCGGTGAATGTGGTTGGAAAGCAAAGCTGTAAACGGCGCCCACAACGATTACCCATGCGACATCACATAAATCCACTCATGTCGCTCTACAAATCGTGAAACCAGAGAGAAGTGAAATGTACTTAACCACACCGTGTATTACCTCAAAGAGATATTCTTCCTCAGGTTAAATTATTGCATGAGGCATGAACGGTGGTTGGTTGAGTTTTATTGGTGTAGCACATGAGTGGAAACTTTTTTTTATAATATAAAAGCTCAAACCCGGTGTCAAACGATCGCACTTCTCCGTCTCTGCCGTCGCGGACGGAGGCGATGAGATCGGTGGCAGAGACGGTGGAGGAGGAGAACAAGGAGGAGGAAATACTTCTATTCATATATCTGAACGGCCCAGAGTGCGGCCCAGGGGAGTGGGTCCTTCTTCACTGTAGCCCATATTCAGTCCGCACCGCCTGTGTCCTGTCCACCAGCTGAAGCTGTGTACGTAGAGAGGGGCTGGACAGCAGCATCTCCCATTGCTCTTATTAGGTAGTTGACAGGAGAGGAGTGTGCTCACGGCTAAAGCAGCACACCCCTATTATGTGGCAGAGTGTTCCTACTTATGAGCAAAATTTACATGCAGCGACGTAGCGATTCGTGTGCATTAAGTGAACACGCGTCCGGTGTGGGAAGGAGCCGGATTGTATGAGCCGTATGGCAGTTTGTTGTTCTATGGAAAGGTCAGGGTAAGGCGAAGGTAGGGTCTGCCTCAGAAGGTGATAATTCTGGGTTATGTCCCTGAACAAGACAAGCGAGTGACTGTCCTCTCACAGCTCCATAGCAGCGGGGGTGAAAGTGCAGGCTTGGTGGGCGTATTCGATTGATTGATTGTGGGGTTTAACGTGCCGACACAACGCAGGCGATGAGGCGCGCCGTAGTGGAGGGCTCCGGATTAATTTTGACCACCTGGGGATCTTTATCGTGCGCCGAAATCTCGTACACACGGGCGTTTTTTGCTTTTCGCCTCCATCAGAAAAGCGGCCGCCGCGGCCGGGAAGCGTGATTCCAAACGCTTCGCTGTACAGAGCACCCACGTGACACGTGTGATGTCACTGCGCGCGCTATTCTTTTGAGCGCCTGCTAAAGGGAACCCGCCGTTCTGGCTCTGTAGCCTTAACGTAGAGCACTGAGTATTGGCGCTGGCGGCTTGGGTTCGAGCCCCAGCATGTCGATCTGTTTATTTTTTTTTTTTCATAGCCTATTTTATTTCTACATTTCATTTTTTTTCTAAACTAAAATCTACGGGTCGTTTTTGTTAATAATGGTGATTTGGTACGTTTTAGGTCGCTTTAGGCTTGGGGCGCAGCCAATAACCACGTTGAATTACGGTTCTCCATCGCGCGAACAGACATGTCACGTGGGTGCTCTGTGCAGCGAAGCGTTTGGAAATACGCGGCCGGGAATCGAACCCGCGACCTCGTGCTCAGCAGCGCAACGCCTTAGCCACTGAGCCACCGCGGCGGGTTTGGTGGGCGTATTCATTGCCCTCCATGGAAACGTGAGCAGGTGTCCAGATGAGCTGAATAGAAGCATTTGGGGAGTGGTTTTTTAGCACACCCAGTGAAGGTCGGAACACCAAACCGGACAGGTAGTTCCGGTAGGCTTGTTGGGAATTGGTGACTACTTTACGAACCCCTGGTTGAGAGCCAAGGCGATGGCTGCCTCTTCTGCTGCCATCATGTCTTCGGTCTTGAGTAAGGAACAAGCCAGGACGTTGGTTCTGGAGGTAGCCACGATTATGGCGTACTGCTGCCCTCGATGTTTGGAGGCGTCTGTGTGGATAACTGCATGATCCCCACCGAGGGTGGTGTTGAGCGCTTGATCCCATGCTTGTCGGCGACCCTCTTCGTGGGGGGGGGTTCATATTTCTAAGCAAATGGAGCATATTTATTTCTTGTCGCCAAAAGCCCAGGAGTACATCAAGCGGAGTGATATTCTGTTCTGCCCAGCCAATCTAGTGAAAGATTCGGCCACCCGCCTTAGTTCTGCTCATTTGGAGCTTCTGGATAGAAAGATGACCCTCACTCAGCTTTTTAGAGCCCCGTGCTAAGCAGCCTCTCTGGGCGAACTCATGGGAAGACAAATGCCTTGCTCAACCGCCTTTCTAATCATTATATAAAGCATCTTTATGTCCTCCTTGCCGAGAAGAAGACAGGGGGTTGACGTAAGTGATTCTGGAGAGGACGAAAGCTACTCGAAAGGAATCGGATTCCCTGAGGCCTCGCTTCTTGGTGGCAACTCGCCGGATCATGTGTATGATTTATTGATGTTGTGCTTGACGCACTTGAAGGATACGTTACTCTTGGTGTTGGCCTGAAGATGTAGGCCCAGGATTTTGATGCTGGGGCTTGGAGTGATGGCCTGGCCATCAAGGAGTATTTGAATGTGTTTCTTGAAGCATCGTCTGGCGTGATTGCAGACGACAAGGAACTGATACTTTTTTACGCGAACACTGAAAGCCACAGGCCCATTGGGGTAGTAGAAGTGAGATGCCATGGGTTAGAGTGATCTTCGTTTAATCGCTATCGCGTGGCATTTAGCGAGAATGCAGGGGTTAAACCCGTAGATGTGCTTGGTCAGTGCACCACTTGTCTTCCCCGTCTCCTCATGAGCTCGTAGCTAAATCGGTAAGACTACAGGCTCTTGCTTTGTTACTTTGTTAGTTCCAGGTTCGATTCCTGGCGGTGCAGTGAATTCTTTTATTTGTTTGCGGGAGTTTTCTGATGACACCAACGGTCGCGAAAGAACCCTTGGGGGGTATAGGTAAAAAGCTTTGCTTTAAAACAGCATTAATCAAATCATACACACGATCAGGCGAGTTGCCACCAAGAAGCGAAACCCAAAGGAATCCGGTACCTTTCGATTAAATGAAGCTTTTGTCCTCTCGAGAGTCACTTACGTCAACCCCCTGTCTTCTTCTCGACAAGGGAGACACAGAGATGCTTCATATAATGATTAGAAAGGCGGTCGAGCAGGCCATTGGTCTGCGTCCACACAGAGGATGCTTAGCACGGGGCTCCACAACACGGTGGAAGAGCTGATAGAAGGCCATCTTTCTAACCAGAAGGTCCGACTCAGAACTGCGGTGGGTAACCGCATGCTTCACCAGATTAGCTGGGCAGCCCAGAATGTCACTCCGCTTGACATACTCCCAGACTCTTAGCGACTAAAACTAAAGATGATCCGTTTGCTTAGAAATATAAACCCCTTACATGACGAGGGTCACCGAAAATCACGGGCCCAAGCGCTAAACGCCACCCTCGGTGGGGATCATGCAGTTATCTACACAGACGCCTCCAAACATCGAGGGAAGCAATACGCCATCATCGTGGCTACCTCCAGAACCAACCTCCTTGCGTGTACCTCGCTTAGGACCCAAGAAATGACGGCAGCAGAAGAGGCAGCCATCACCCTGGCTCTCACTCAACCAGGGGTTCGGAGGGCAGTCACCGATTCCCAGCAAGCCTACTGGAATTGCCAGTCGGGTTGGGTGTCCTGACCTGCACTGCGCGTGCTAAAAAACCACTCCCCAAACGGTTCCATTCAGCTCATCTGGACATCCCCTCACGGTTCAATGGAGGGCAACAAGTACGCCCACCCAACAAGCCTGCGCTTTTACCTCCCGTGCTATGTAGCTGCACGAGGACAGTCACCCGCTTTTCACGTTCAGGGAGATAACCCAGCATTATCGCCTTCTGAGACAGACTGTGCCTTCGCCTTACCCTGACCTTTCCAGAGAACAACTACCCTACGGCTCATACAATGCGGGCTCCTTCCCACAGCCTACGCGTCTTCACTTAATGCATCCGAATTGCTACGACGCTGAATGTAAATTTTGCTCAGAAGAACGAACACTCCGCCCCGTAATCGGGTGTGCGACTTTAGCCCTGAGCACCCTCCTCTCTTTCCGTCAAGTACCCAACAAGAGCAATGGGAGATGCTGATGTCCAGGCCCTCTCTACCTACCCTGCTTCAGCGGGTGGACAGAACACAGCCGCGCGGACTGCATATGGGCCCCACAGAAGAAGGAATCACTCCGCAGGGCTGCACTCTGGGCCGTTCAGAAATCTGAACAGAAGTATTTCTTCGTCCTCCTCCTTCTTCTCTGCCGCAAATCTCGTCGCCTCCGTCGGCGGCGGAGAGACGGAGAAGTAAGATCGTCTAACGCAGGGTTGGAGCTTACTTTAATTTCATAAAAAAGTTTCCACTCTTGTGCTACACCAATACAACTCGACCAAACACCGTTCATGCATCAGGCATTTATTTAACCTTACCAAGAATATCTCTTTGAAGTAATAAATGGTGTCGTTAAGTGCATTTCACTTCTCTCTGGTTTTACTATTTGTAGAGCGATGTGAAGAATTTAAGTGATGTCGCATGGGTAATCGTTATGGGTGCCGTTTACAGCTTTGCTTTCCAACCACGTTCACGGGGTGGATTGGCGCGATTTTTTTTTTCTACGACGTACATATTCGAAGCAAAGCCGCATTTGTTGTCTGCGCTGCAAAACGAACCAACCACTTACAGTGCCAATATCAGGTCTAAGCGAGGCGACAATAAATAGAATTCACTTGTGCTGACGTGTTCGAAGGTGACAGCGGTGATATGCTGCTGCCATCGCCGACGCCCGCAAGAGCGGCCAAGAAGCGCGCAGAACCGCCTCCCCGGGTAGCTCTTGTTGGCGTTAGAGCGCTCTACCAAGACGCAGCTGTTTTTTTTTAGGTGCCCTAAACGTGCAGTTAGCTTACAGACGTCACCATAATAAGTTGTTTAGAGCGCGGAAAGGCAAAGAGAAGCGAAAGAGAACCAGAACACTGCATGACCACCTATCAGCCACGCAGCGCTAATCCCGCAAACGCCGCGGAGAAGCGGCGGCAGGCGGCGCAGCGATCGCGAATCTCGAGGCGTATAGTGCCTACCGCCGGAGCGCCGTCGATGCGCGCGCCATCACGTGGCGCGCTCCGTTACTACACGCGCGCGCCGTTGCTATGTACACGCTCCCCTCCGCTCCGCGCCGTTGCTAGGGGCGAGGAGGCGCGCGCGATAACACCTGTGAGGAGCGCGGACATCGCCGGTGGACGCGTGATTCAGGGTCGCTTAAGAAGTGCATTAGCACTTGAAAAAGTAAAGATTAGAAATGTGAGGAAAGAGTATAGTATAGTTCCACTGTGGTCGATTCCGTCGCACACAACACACCACGAACACCGTTGGCTGGCGTAATGCTGCGTCCGGGAGACGAGAAGCCTCGAAGGGAACGGTGAAGCGCGGTGCTTGGTGCGACGAAGAGCGAAGTCTCCGGCGGTCCCGACCGCTTTGGAGTTCGCTGGATAGGAGTGCGGCTGACAGACGGGTACTGGGGAGGGGGAGGGAGCTGGCACTCGACCGCCCACACCGGCAGAGCGAAAGCCGGGCGACATCCAACGGCCCGCGGTTGCAACGGGCCGCCGAAATGAAGCCCCTCCGAAGCACAGGAGCACGAAGTCCGCTCAACTCCGAAGCGACGACCGAGCTCCCCTGACGCACCCGCAAAAGCTACCTCTCTGTGCGTACGAAGTACCTGCTAATCTACGCGCTACCCTTCTCAGTTGCGGAGAATGCAAAACTGCAAAGGCGAACTCTTAGCCTTCAACCCAGCGTCCGGGCTAATTGTGGCTCATGCGGCATATTCTCCCCTGGTGAGCCTGGGGAAACATTACTGCGTTGTTGTTGCCCTAGCAACGCCACCGCCATGTTGGCCTTGAAGGCGTTATATTTGCCAAGGCAATAATGCGAGGGCGCGTTCTTGCGTGGGGGAGAGGTAACGCTCTCCCCTCTCATGCCGGTTGTATTCCTTCCCCCCTCCTCGTGTCCCCCCCATTCCAACCCGGCAACCGCCGCTGCCGCCGCCACCACCCCGCTGCCTCCAATGGGCAAGCCTCACTCCGACGGCGCGAAGCCACGCCGCTTGAGCAGTAACGACGCCAGCTCGAATATCACTTGAACACTTTATTCGCGTTACGTGCGCAAACACGACGTGCGGCGAGAAACACCGATGACCAATACAACACAGACAAGGTTGTCTGTCTTCAAGCACAGCACACACACGACACAAGTCCTATCCTTCAGCTCAGCTTCACGTACAGCATACGAACGACGTTCTCACCTTTTGCTAACAGCACTCAAAGAGACTTCGCGTTACGATTCATCCTGGTGTTCTTGGCGTCCCTTTTGCAGCACCGTAATGTCCGAGGGAGCACATACGAGACAACTCAACATCCCCCTCGCGAGGGGCACGATCAAATGCAGAGCATTTCCGGGGGCGCACGACGTTAAGTAGTTTGCGTTACGTTAATGTTGTTGCACTTGTGGCAACTGCTGACGAGAGAGCGCTCGTCAGCAGTAATTTGAATGAGTCAACGATATAAGGCGCGTTGGTAGCGTCCCATTCTGTGTCGGCTTTGTGGCGCAGTGGGTAGAGCACCATGTACATTGCGTTCCGCCCGCAGGGTCGAGGGATCGAATCCGGGCGCCGGATAGTATTTTTTTTTATATAGTAGGGAGGGGTGCGGTGCGGACTACGGACGTCAACGCGGGTGACATCGTGAGTTACTGAAATGCTCGGCATTTAAAATCGCCCACTACATGAGACGCGCGTCGGCCTCGCAGCTCGCCGTGCGGAAGCAGCAACTGCGGTGACCGTTATCGCGCATGCGCGCCCCCAGTCGCGCCGGAGAGAAGCGGAAAGAAAAAAAAATGAGAGGAGGATGGTTTCCCCAGCGCCACTGCCTCTCATCATCATCATCACCAGCCTATCTACGCCCACTGCAGGGCAAACGCCTCTCCCATTATTCTCCAATTATCTCGGTCCTGTGTCAACTGTGACCAATTTATCCCCGCAAACTTCTGGATCTCATCTGCCCATCAAACTTTCGGCCGCCCCCTACAACGCTTGCCTTCTCTAGGGACCCACTCTGTTACCCTTAATGACCAGCGGTTATCTTGCCTTCGCATTACATGCCCTGCCCACGTCCATTTCTTCTTCTTAATTTCTACTAATATGTCTTTAACACCAGTTTGCTCCCTGACCCACTCTGCTCTCCTCTTGTCCCTTAATGTTACACCTATCATTTTCCGCTCCATTGACCGCTGAGTCGTTCTCAATTTAAGCTGAACCCTCTTAGTGAGCCTCCAAGTTTCTGCCCCGTAGGTGAGTACCGGTAATATGCAGCTGTCATACACTTTCTTCTTGAGTGACAATGGTAGGCTGCTATTCATTATCTGAGAATGTCTGCCATATGCACCCCACCCCATTCTGATCCTTCTAATTATCTCTGCCTCATGGTTGGGATCTGGGGTCACAACTTGGCCTAAGTATATATATTCGCTTACCACTTCCACTCCCTCGCCATCTATCTCAAACTGCTGTGCTGTCCCGAGGTTATTGATCATTACTTTAGTTTTCTGCATATTAATTTTCAGGCCCACGGTTCTACTCTGTTCGCCCAGTGCGGAAAGCATGCTTTGCAATTCGTCCCCCGAGTTACTTAGCAAGGCAACGTCATCAGCAAATCTGAGGTTACTGAGGTATTCTCCATTAACCCTTACTCCCACCTGTTCCCAATCCAACGTTCTGAATACTTCTTGTAAGCATGCTGTGAATAACATTGGAGAGATTGTGTCTCCTTGTCTGACACCGTTCCTTATAGGTATTTTACTGCTCTCCCTATGGAGGATGATGGTAGCTGTAAACCCATTGTAGATATCCTCTAGTATTCTTACATAATGCTCATCTACCCCCTGGTTCCGTAATTCCTGAATGACTGCTAGGGTTTCGACCGAGTCAAATGCTTTCTCATAATCTATGAAGGCTATATATAGGGGTTCAGTATACTCAGCGCACTTCTCTATCACCTGATTGATCGTGTGAATATGGTCCATTGTTGAATAGCCTTTACGGAACCCTGCTTGTTCTTTAGGTTGACTGAAATCTAAGGTTGCAGAGATTCGGTTAGCGATTACCTTGGTAAATACCTTGTAGACTACTGACAGTAAGCTGATCGGCCTGTAATTTTTCAAGTCCTTCATGTCGCCTTTCTTATGGATTAGGATGATGTTCGCGTTCTTCCAAGATTCCGGTACACTTGCGGTCATTAGCCATTTCGTATACAGGTTTGCCAGTTTTTCGAGTACAATTTCTCCGCCGTCCTTCAAGAGGTCTGCTGTTATCTGATCCTCACCAGGTGCTTTGCCCCCTTTCATTTCTTTCAAAGCCTTCCTTGCTTCTTCGGTCGTTACTGGTGGGATGTCTATCTCCTCTGAATTACTATCTCGTTCGTCATTATCCTGTATGTCCCGGCTACTGTACAGATCCCTATAGAACTCCTCGGCCACTGTGACTATTTTATCCCTATTTGTGATGACATTGCCTTGCTTATCCTTAAGTGCATACATCTGATTTTTCCCCACGCCAAGACGTCTCTTCACTGCTTTCAGGCTACCTCCATTCTTTACAGCGTATTCGATCCTTTCCATATTATACTTCCGTATGTCAGCTGTCTTGCGCTTATTAACTTCGAGAGCTCGGCTAGTTCTATTCTGTCAGCTGCGGTAGAGATTGTCATGGTTTGCCGCTTCCTGATTAGATCTTTCGTCTCCTGTGAAAGTTTACCAGTATCCTGTCTAGCCATAGTGCCCCCGACTTCTACTGCACACTCCGTTATTATGCGTGTAAGGTTGTCGCTGGCTTCCTGTGTCGTAAGCTCGGCTTCCTCGTTAAGGGCGGAATATCGGTTCTGCAGCGCTATCCTGAATTCTTCTACTGTACGTCTTACTGTTAGCTCATTTATCGGCTTCTTTCGTACTAGCTTGTTGCGGTCCCTCCTCAAATCTAGCCTAATTCGAGATTTTACCATACGGTGGTCACTACACTTTATTTACCCTTCCGAGCACTTCCACATCCTGCACGACGCCAGGGTTGTCGCATAATATGAAGTCTATTTCATTTTTGCGCACCCCATTCGGGCTTCTCCAGGTCCACTTCCGACTCTCCCGTTTACAGAAGATGGTATTCCACTGCCTCTAGGCGCGCAATAATAGAACCGGAACTAGAAAAAGTAGCATTGGCCTGAGTTCGCTACCTACCACAGGAAAAACTTTACACAACGTTTGTGCACAGCAAAGTTGTCACGGCGCACACACATCAACTATGGTCATCAACGGTGGCTGCCATGATGGAATGCGTATGTTGCTAGGTGAAAACGCACTACTGCCGCCAACTCTAGTGAGCAAAAAGACAGCGAGCAATGCTGTGAGGGTGGCATGATGTCTGCGCCCGGGTGTAGCACGGTTTCAATGCACGGCCGGGCCGGGCAGCTTTTCCTTTAGAGTCAGTAGTATTAACTCTGCGGTTTCAACAAATGGCGGCATCCAGATCGGTTGCGTTAGCTGCAAGTCAAAGTTGCGAACGTATTCCTGCACTTTGAACGCAGGAAGCGGTGCGGCGAACAGTTCGGCGAACTTTGTTGCGTAAACGTGCGAGTCGTCGTCGTCTGAGCTGCTGTCCTCCTCGGCGTTAATTTCGAGCTGCAGAAGCAGCGGAGACGGTTCCCCTACGCTCAATAGGCGTCTCCGTTTCGACATGATCCGAAGATGCCTTCAGTAACAGCACGAGAAGCAAAAACATCCAAATACTCCCACGACAAACCGCTGGCTAGGCCTCAGCGAACGCCACCGACTAGGCAGGCGAGCGGGGCGAGCCTCGGCGGCCGCGGTCACGTGACCCGATCGCTTCCAGATTTCGGCGGCGCTCCCACTTCGGAGTCATCGGAGGCGCTCGGAGTGGAGGACGGCGCTCTAAGACGACCAACCGAACATACGTCGAGCGCTCGATTTCGACCACCCGAACACGGAGTCGCTTTCCGGAGTGCTCCAGAACGACCACCCGAATACAGCATAAGAAAGCGTGAAACTATCGTCCTTTTTTCTTGCGAACGTAAAGTTGGCCTGCAGGCCAACTTTACGTTCATGATGTACGCGCTCATGATGTACATTACGTTCATGATGTACATCATGATGTACGCGCCTTGCTCCGGCTTCAGTAACCGGCAACGTGGCGTTCGTAGCCCGTCCCCCGCACGCTGTGCGAACCATGCTTTGCGTTCTAACCAAACTCTTGCTTGTCGTCTTTAGTGGCGACACTGCTTGTCTGTCGCTGCTTTTGTTGCCCACCAGTATGGGCATACCACGCCCGTAGCTACCATTCCATCTTCCTTTACCGCCTGTTTGGTCCCGCACACGCTGCGAACTGAATTGTACCACGCGAACAAGCGGTGCCGAGACGCGTCGGGACACCACACAACCGGGGCCCCGGCCCGGGTGAAGAAGGGGGCGAGACACGCTTCGACTTTACGCCGTCCTCTCACTATGTCGGCCGTAGTGCGAACGCAGCGCCACCAACACCGCCAATGGCGGTGCCGGCCCGATGACGTCACACCTCTCCGCACGCACTCTGTCGTTCTTTGTCCTTCTGAAGCTCTCTTTCCGTAAAGGTTTACCAAAATTCCCAATTGTTTATCACGCCGTAAAAATCGGGCCAACCATCACGTCCGCCACCCCAATTATCTCAATGGAGATGGCCCCGGAAACTCGGTGGCGCCGTCACGTGGACAATAGGTGGTGGCCAGAAGCCCAGCGTGACTTCACAGTGGCTGATTGGTGACGCAAAAGTCACCTTCGGCGTCCCTGCGTTGCTTTGTTCGCCCTGTGAACTAGTGGTTTCAAGTGTAGCTTTATCGCTTCCATCAGGAGAGAAAAACAAAACGTGCTAGGGACATAAAGCATGCTTTATAACTCAGAGTGCCAAAAAAAAAAAATGAGGGCCGATCCACCTGCAGCAGAGGTGGCTGGGAAGCGAAGCTTTAACACCACCTACTACGGGTGACTGTGGCCCGCTTTCGTTAATCACAAGATACTCTGTACCTGTAAAACGTTCTTTATCGTTTCATCTCAGTACGACGTTCAGAACGGCCTTGTGATCGGGGTGACACACACTGAGATTTTGCGTTTTCACCGCGGTTATATTCTTCGTGAACGTTAAGTCAATGCACGTTCCACGGATGGTAGCCGGTTGTTTGGTATCGGTGTTGCACGCGAGTCCAAACTCTTCGAGGACGAAATTGACGAACCGCTGGCACGCATACGGCCGCTACGCGAGCCGTGGGCGGAGCGCACAGCGGCGCGAGAGGTAGCGCGACGCTACACATGGCATTCAGCGAGAACGCAGCGAGAACCCGCGTCCTCGTGCTGAGCACGAGGACGCGGGTTCGATGCCCGGCAGTGGCGATCGCTTTTCTGATGGAGGCGAAAAGCACAATCGCGTGTGTGTACGAGATTTCGGCGCACGGTAAAGATCCCCAGGTGGTCAAAATTGATCCGGAGCCCTCCGCTACGGCGCCCCTCATCGCCTGCGTTGCGTCGGCGCGTTAAAGGGACACTGAAGTGAATTTCTCAAGCTCCCGTTTTTGCATGCACTGCGTAGACTGGCTCAAATTAGCACACTTTTCATCGTTTATCCGGTTGAAAAATCGGTAATTATTTTACAAAGCGCGAAAGAAGAAAAACTACCATGCGCGGTTTGCGGCGGCCGCACCAACTAAGGCTGTGACGTTGGGAGGAGGGGGCACCGTGATTCGACGATGCCCGAGGTTAGCAATCAAACAAGTTTCGGTTTCGGTTCTGTAAAACACAACCAAGGCGTTGTTGGATGGGCATTCTCAATATCTCAGTAATCATTGTACCACGCTTCTGCCATGTTGTCGGCTGTAAAATGCATAAGATAAGCCTCCCAGGACGGCTTGGAATCGTAGCATTCACTAGCCGAGGCCTACGCAGTGCATGAATGCCCTCCGCGTCCCCGCAGACGCTCAAATGCCATGCGCTTTTCCCCTATATTTGGAGCTTGCCTCACTCATGCCTGTATCGTAAAAAGCCTGTTCGCACCAGGCCAAGGGTCTGTTGATTCTGGCCTGTGCCCACTGCCCGCAAGCTGTCCGTGCGCTTATGGAAACAGCACGCCAACGAGAACTCGCTAGCGCGCCAGTGCCAGCCTGCACGCGTTCTGTGAATTAGTTCGTGGAGCAATGAACGTTGCGGCCCAAAAAAAAGGTGAACTCAGTATAGAAAACATCGGCGGAAAACAAAAAAGTTAACTGATAAAAAAAAAAGCAAGTACCCGCGGGGATTCGAACTTGTGACTAGTAAAACACTTGCGCTAACATACCTACCGCTCCAAACAACTCGGCCACGGGCGCGCGCTGCTGACCTTGGAAATATAAGGTATATAATGTATAATCAGTTTACAATTTTATTTAGTTTTAGCATTCCAAGATGCTTAGGTGACTATTTGTTGTTTTGCGCTCGTGCAGTAAGCATCCCCCAAGTTTCCACAATATCTCACGTCTAGCAATTGCATTTCTTAGACGGAAAAGCGTTCGCAGATGCGTAGTCGTGCTGCTGGCCGCTGTGCTTGTTCGCCCAGCGCAAAAAAGTGCCTCCCGCACCGTAGTTTAACGCTGTACGGTAAAAATATCAGTTGATTTTATTCCCTTAGTACCTATATTGACTTCGCTGACTCTTCTCCCGCCTTCAAGAGGCCTTATATTTTTCTACTGGCGTACCGGTCAGCGAAGCGTCGCATGTGCGCTTGTGCAGCGCTTGTGTGACGCGACCTTGACTTGGAGCTAGATACAATGTACAAACTAACCAAGTAAAGAAAGGCACATTCTTCCATTCACAAACGTGTCCTGGCTTCGTTTCAACTGAGCGAACGAATTGCGACGACCCGTCGGCGGCCGGCGGACGAAACGCTGGGCCGACTGACTCTGTCTGAAGGCCGGGGAGCCGTGCAGTAGAGCAGCCAATTGCGAGCTCGGCTCCTCCCGACGTCACACGAAAACGCCACAGAAAATGGGCGAGCGTAAAGAAAGGAGGACAGGATTTTCGAATTAATTTTTCTACTAAATAAAATCGCATAAACGCGCCCAGAGTGGTCGAAACATTGCCTGGGAACTCCGGACTACAATTTGCGCTAGTAATCCCGCAATGTTTACATATCACTTCAGTGTCCCTTTAATTAAACCCTACAACCAATCAATCAATCGATTCGTAGCGGTTCCAGTAATTTCTTTTATTTGTTCGCGGGAGTTTTAAATGCAGAGCATTTCTTTAACTCACGATGTCACCCGGCGTTGTCGGCGTGCCTCGGCGTCCGCAACAGCCGTTCCAGGTGCGCCCTCTCCCCCACTCCTCCTCTCCCGCATCACGCTACCCTCCTCGCTCTCAGCAACAGGTCCGCACCCCTCCCCCTACACTATATAAAAAAATAATACTTACCGGCGCCTGGTTTCGATCCCACGACCCTGCGGGCGGAACGCGAGGTACATGGTGCTCTACCCACTGCGCCACAAAGCCGACACAGAATGGAAGGCTACGAACGCGCCTTATATCCTTGAGTCATTCAACCTACGTCAAGAAGCTGCTGATACAACGCATTCACTACCTGTGGGCGGAACGCGAGGTACATGGTGCTCTTCCCACTGCGCCACAAAACCGACACAGAATGGAAGGCTACGAACACGCCTTATATCCTTGACTCATTCAAACTACGTCAAGAAGCTGCTGATACAACGCATTCACTACCACCAACTCCCCAAACACTAAACGTTAACGCAATACACCCACCCCCTATGCGACGCATTTACTCGAGTACCCCTCGCGGGGAGATGGGCCCTTTTTTTCTGTTCACGTCGACGCCGTGTTGCGACAAAACCCTTGGCACCCGGCGGCAAAATAACCCGGGGCACGCCAGCGCGTGGCAAAATGCACCGCCGGGCCATATGACGTTGCGCTTCTGGCGCCGAGTCATCGATGCGAGCGTGCGCGTCGAACCCCGCCTTTTCCTTCGCTTCAAGCGGCAGAGAGGATAGCATTCAGCGCTTGTCACTGGCGGGTCACCTTTTATGCTCAAACACGTATCGCTTGTACACGCTTCGGCTGCGGACGGCGAGGGTGAAGCGTGCTTTGCTCTGTCTGCCTAGCTCGGACAAAAGACGCATTATAAGGAGATTTTGATACCTTAGTATTAAGGGTGATAGAGTTTGTTTGTGTGTCTAAACGCGAAAATTTTGGTCTTTCTCGATCAGTTCAACGTGTATTGCAGCTTGTTATTACGTACTATTTTTTTAATTTTTTTTTTTGGCAAACCAACGACTGCGCCGATCGCTACTCGCGTTTTCGATGCCTGTTTTAGAACATGTGCAAGGTGACCTTTCATCACACTTTATTCAAATGAACAATTTCTCGCCTGAATTCCTTTCTGTTTTGCTGTGCTCATTTTTAGTTACCAACCGACTGCATGTTTTTAGCATAAAATACAAACACGCGATGAGGCACGTCGTCACAAGTGGCACGAGTCACGCGTCACCGAGACGAGCAGGATGTGTTTTTTTTTTTTTGTTTATTGTTTATTGACAAAACAATTTTTAATAGGGTGCCAGTCTTGGTGCCAGTGCGAGAGGCGGCACTGAAAGCTACCTGACTGGGCCTTTTACACCAGACAGTACACGCAGCAGACAACATGACCTCAACATACTTCAAATTACGTTGCAAAATCTCAAACGCTCAAAACACACTATTATAACGAAGTCAGCGGGACGGCTAAAAAATTCGTTATAAGCGGTATTTTGATATAAGCGACCACTCGAAAAAGCTAAAGTAGTTAAACTTTAATTGCGACACAACGACGAGGAATCAAAGCATAATGAATCCAGTGAAGCAAAGCTTTATTTAGGTGCAAAAAATGCAGTGAGCTTCGGCTGTTTCGTATTCTTGCAGGGCGCGAGCAACCCCTTCTGTGACCAAGCAGTGACGCGTCCGAACGCCTCGCAGACTGCAGAGCGAATGAAGAGGAGGAGGCAGTGGCCACTTTTATAAAAGGGGGGAGGGAGGGGGGGGGGGGGGCGTCAGGGAACGCTACGAGAGTTTCGCGCTGGAAAGCGTCGCAATTTCCGTGGCTCGAGTCCGAGGTTGTTTTTTGTTGAGCTTAAAAAAGAACGATTAATGCTCATTGTGGGTACACAGCGCAATCATGAAAACTGATCGGTTTTGCACTATGGTTTCGCATGATCACTGGGCAATTTTTTTCCGAGGTCTGCAGCCGAGAAGTTCGCAAAACAAAAGTTTTTCGGCGCCCCGCTGTCGATGACACTGCTAATTCTACGGTGCTAGTGTCTCTGTTCGCGCACCGTCGCGTCTACGCCATTGACCAATGTCTAAGAGCAAAATTCAATCACCCTACCACGCATTTTGACCGTTTGTATAGCATGACCTCCCTCGACAAAATCGCCCGGGAAACACCAGCTTGTTAACCCGCCATGTTGACCGCCTGACTCGCCGCTGCAGGTAGCCGCCGCTCGGCAACGCCTCCGTTCGCCACTTCGCTCTAAGCGGATCCAGCTCTTCGAGAGCTTCGAGTAATGCGGCCTAAAATGCCTGCGTTTGGGTTGCGACCAGAATAAATTTCGAATAAAGCGATATTTCTAGTAAAGCGATTCCGTTATAACGAGGGATTACTGTATATCAAACATTATATCAAATAAAATATCGAATGTTCAAACAGATTGCAAAATATCAAGCGCATACAATAAAAAAACGCATACAGAGTATCAAGCACGATTCAGAAATATAAGGAAAAAAATGACAGAATTAGTGGTCAACACATACATCAACATGACCCATAACCATTAAGGCCAAAGGAAGTACATTTTCTTTAGCCCTGAAGAGAGCAAAAACAAAATGTACAAAATTACGATTGTTGGAAGAAATACATTTTACTTAGTTTTCTGAAGGCAAGCATAGAGGGAGAACTCTCCGTTATATCCAGAAATGATGGATAGCAATTGAGAAGGTTCGAAATTTGCCATTTCAATAATTGCATACCATACTTAGCTCTCGTTTCAATCTTTACGAAGCTTTTGTTTCTGAAATGGTATGGTGTCTCCGCATTTGCACATGTATCAAAGAACAGCTCACGATTTGCTTCTAATGCAAGAAAAATCATTTCCAACAAACGCTGTTTATACGACATTTATATATGAAGGATCCGGCTCTGGGAAAAGTATGAGAATGTATGATCACGACTAGATAGATTTTGAATGAATCGTATACCCTTTTTCTGCATTGTATATAGTCGTTCCAAACTATACTTCGATTTAACCACCCACACTAATAAACAATATTGTATACGGGAATGTACTGTACTAAAATGAAGTTGCCGTTTTATTCGTATGGGCAACAACGTCCGAAGTCTATTTATATATATAGAATTCCAAGTGATTTAGCAATGATACCTTTTATAAAGTACACGTGACTTGTCCACCGAAGATTTTCATGAAATAGTACCCCTAAAAACTTGTGCTCTGAAGTCTGTTCTAGCGGGCATGATTTAAACTTTACTGCGTTATTAAATTGAATTGGTTTATTAACGGAGGAGAAGACAATGTATTTGGTTTTCGTAACATTCAATAAGAGCCTATTTGCGTCTAATCAGCAGGACCTGTCGGATTCGTGCAGAGTGAGCAACGCACACTTCACCATCGCCGTTCACCTTCAAAGCATGCGCGAGCGAGGCATGTTAGCCAAAAAAGTGCACCCTATCACCAAACGCTTAATGTGATCCGCTTTGTCGCTTGAAGTGAATGAATAAAACACAAGACAGCGAGTACGGTTGGACGCGCGGGCGCACATGAATGTCTCGACACCAGAATGTCTCGCCATCTGACGTTGCGTCAGAAGGCGCGGCAATGCATTTTGCCACGCGCTCGTTTTCCCTGGCTTATTTTGCCTCCGGGTGTACAAAGCTTCGCTTTAAAAAAGAGCAATTTGAAATGCGCGAAGCGAGAACGCCAAGCTGCAGCTTTGCTCGTATCTACAGTTCGACGAAGTGCTCCTAACCAACAAATTATGCGTATGAGTAATCACACCAGTTGAGAGTACTTTGTGGGCGTATAAGCGCTCGATTGATGGAGCGAACTTCGCGGGCAGAGTTCGCGCAGCGCACAATGCGTCGCGGCACGGCTCGGAATGATCGTCGGGCTGCACTGCACGGACCGAAGGCACGGCGGCCGCCGCCGGCTGCTCGCTGCGTCGCTGTCGGTGCGACAAACGAGGCAAATGCCCTACAGTGAAACACATGCGAAGAGAACAAGCTCAAAAGGCTACACTTCTTGCTTTACAAATATGAACCACTCTAAAAAGGCGTCAAAATTTTGTTTAGAGACGATTTTTAATCTTTGTCTTGTGTTTCGGACGTTCGCGCGCCGGTGTAGCTGAAAGAAAGCAGCGATTTTATGTGGTTTGGCTACACTGTACGGATGCACCCAGATCAATATTTTGCTCACAGCTATAGCCTCCTGTAAACTCGGTTCATTCTATATTTACCTTCCTGTATATCCCAAATTAGGTCGGGAGTGGTACACTGCATCTAGTCTCACTAGATAGGGTATATAGTGACACTGCAACGGCGCTTCTTGAATGTATCTAGAAACGTTGACAGTAACCAGCGGCGGCTACCCTCCCCGTTTTCCTCAACGCGCTCGAGCCCCCGAAAAAGGCGACGATGATGATGATGATGATGATAAAGATTATCCCAAAGTTTTTGGCATGTACCCACAAGGGGTGATTGGCCAGGGCTAACTCGCTTGTTAAAATTGATTGATTGATTGTGGGGGTTTAACGCGCCGACGCAACGCAGGCGATGAGGCGCGCCGTAGTGGAGGGCTCCGGATTAATTTTGACCACCTGGGGATCTTTAACGTGCGCCGAAATCTCGTACACACGGGCGTTTTTGCTTTTCGCCTCCATCAGAAAAGCGGCCGCCGCGGCCGGGAATCGAACCCGCGACCTCGTGCTCAGCAGCGCAACGCCTTAGCCACTGAGCCACCGCGGCGGGTCGCTTGTTAAAATTAGTGGGGACCTCAAATTACTACTTTATTTCCGGAAAGACAGGCCGTAAAATGAAACTTCGTCGTGAATAAAACCCGAATTACCCATTAATTAGCACCCTTCAGCAATTCAAACGACCTGAAGTAGAAAGAAAACCTTGAATACATTTTATATATCCCTTTTTGCATACCCCAAATTTCTTGCGCCAACACATAACATAAGTAGAACAGATAGAGTCAACCCCAAACGCTCAATTCGGTCCGTCAAAAGCTAAAGCGACGACAGGCGATAAAAAAATGTTCGTTTGTTTCAGCGACCTGGCACCGCACACATAGTTCCGTAGGCGAAAGCCCTGTTCTAAACAGAAAGAAATTTAGCCTTGGAATCCTGCAGCGCAGAACCGTGAAGGTCACTTCGCATTGCCGAGACCCACAAAAATGAACATTCCACCCGAACGTTAAATGTTGATACTCTTCAAATGATAGGAGTGAATCTGAACGAGTGGCGTCTAAATGCCAATATCGTCTTAATCTTCAAGATTCAAAAAGAGCCAGATTAGGTATGCCGAATAGAACGGGAGCTGTGACAGCGAGAGTAGCTAAAGGGTCCGCTAGCTCGTTACCCCGGATGTCCGCATGGCCAGGGGCCCAAGACAAACTACCTCCCTCACGTGCCTTGGAAAAAAAACAGTGTGCGGTTCAAGGGAAAGTCGGAAGAGGAGCTTAATTCCGATATAACTATTAACAACTTCTTTTCTGATACATCGTACTTTCATCTGATTCTCCGCTTTCGTTTCTTTGTCTTTTTGGCACGAATTACTTCGGCCAGCTTTCTTTCTTCTACACCCGTCGCATCCCGTTGAGCTGTCATGCAGCACGCACTATTACACAAATTTTGCGTTTCTAATTCATAGTTCTGTGAATAAACCAATCGCCTCAGTGGGTATGTGGGTATCTGGGGGCCCTTATTCGATCGATAACGCGCAGGTTTCTTCCGTAGCCACCAACACGACGCGCATTTGGTGATGAAAGGCAGTCAGCCCTAGTAAAGGTTATAGTGAAAATCGAATATGGTGGCCATTGCTATTCTGATACTACACGCAGTATACAAGGGGAATTTTGTTCCCATTATGAAAAACTCTTTAATGGCAACATGGGTACCCGCAGTACGCCTGATTTAGGCTTATTCCTCCAGTCCTTTTCCAAGCTCAGTGACGAGGAGCGGGCCCTTGTGGAAGGAACAGCTATGCCTGAAGAAGGGAACGCTGCCTTTCAAACCTTCAAAACCATGCATAAAGCACCTGGATCTGACAGCCCTACTTCGGAGTTCTACCAAAGATTCTTGAGTGTTCTGGAACCTGCCTTACATGAAGTATTTAAGAAGGCATATGAACTCGACGTTCTGCCTCCTACATTTCCCCTGAGCACGAGGTCGCGGGCTCGATTCTCGGCCGCGGCGGCCGCTTTTCTGATGGAGGCGAAAAGCAAAAACGCCCGTGAGTACGAGGTTTCAGCGCACGTTAAAGATCCTCAGGGGGTTGAAATTAATCCGGAGCCCACTACGGCGCGCATCATCGCCTGCGTTGCGTCGGCGCGTTAAACCCAACAATCAATCCTACATTTCACCAAGGTAAAAAAGCGTGGACTGCTACAGGCCGATATCCCTATGCAACGTGGATTACATGACAATTTTCGAAGGTGCTGGCACGCAAGCTACAGATCGTAGTAACAAGAGGTTCGCACCAGAATTGCGGGGCTCAGGGGTGTAACATTCAGACGAACATCCATATGCCTCGCTCAGTATTATAGTGCCCATCCGATGGTGCTGCGAAGCTTGCGTTCCTTCAAATTTACCTTGCTAAAGGAGTTGACAGGGTTAGCCATCCTTTCTGTTTTTCTGTTCTGGAGTCAGCTGGACTTGGGGGAGCTTATCTCTATGCTATAAAAGGTGTAAAAGCTGTGCCGGTACCTTGAAAATGGCCCAGTCCAAACACGTATGGGATGAATATTAAAATCCTTTCTTGTTTGGCTTTTGCCTTTACTTGATCAGAACAGTGAGAAACTTCCGTCCTTGCGAGGAATAGGAAAGCAATAATTAATGAAGCACGACCACCGCTGACCGTCTTTCACACTTCTAGAAAAAGCATTTAATATGCGTGTTCTACAGGTTCCCGATTTCAGAGAAAGGAAGAGCCTCCTTCCTCTGGGCATAATCTTTGAGAGAAGGTGATTATTCTGCGGAAACGTGGTCTCCTTGTTGTTTTCTCGGATCCTTATTTGTTGTCCTTAAATTTTTATTTTTAACGCTTGGTGTATCTCGGGCTGCACCTGCGGACGCGCAGCAATCTTAGGAACTTGCCAGATGGTGCGCGGGTATGCACCGGAGAAGCCACCGCGCGACCTCCCGAAGGAAGCCAGTCGCTGGAAGCGGACGCGCGCTGAGCGCGACCCACGTCCGGAGTGATGCGGTATATAAGCACCCCGTTGTCTGCTATGGAGCGCATACGCAACCTCATCGCATCCCAACTTGCACCCCGGAGCAAAACGTGAGTTGGAACGGAGGACGCTGTGCGAAAGCACGAACGTAGCATCCTGACAAGATTCGATTTGCTTTCCCGCAGTCCTGATTCTTAAACCACGGGGGTGTTTATAATTTTGCCTCCCCTAGCATTGTCAATGAGCTGGTATTTTTTAGAGGTTGTTTTGTCGTTTGCACTTGTTGCCTGAATGTTTTGAGACTCTGATGTCCTTGCTGTCGGGCTCACAAAGACAAACCGTGTTTGTGAGCCCTTCCCTGTATTTGTAGCATCAGCTGAACTGAATTAAGCGCTCGATTGTGCGGATATTTTCTCTGCTCAGGGAATGCAGGGAAGGCGTGTATAAAAGCTTATACATCGTATAACACGAAGGGGCATGCCATTGCGTCCTTATAAAAAAGGCGATTATGATATTGCTAATATTAAAATAACAGCGTCCTCAAATATTAGCGTGCTTTACCGAGGTGCTTGGTAAACAGAGTATGAGCATATAGTCCTCTTGTATGGACAAAGATACACCTCGAGGGCCGGGCGCCTGCATAGGAAACATTCGACTGCACGTATTTACTTTTGTGTCCAGCGCATAGAATGGTTGTATTTAGCCCCTTTGAAGACGATGAACAGGGAGACGGCAATGTTTATTATGGAGTTTTCGGAACCAATGGCGCCTTGAGCACCATATCGAAGCCCATTAGGAGTATTACAGTGAAGCACCTAACTTCAAACTCTCTTTGGAAAGCAGAGCGTCAGAACAATTATTCGAATCCTGCAACAAAGAGTTTTAGGTAGATGCTTCCGTTATCACGAAAACGTCGTGCTCGTTTGGGCTCATAGAATCGACTTATGTCGTTGTCTAAATATATTCTGATACGTGACTAAATAAATTGTGTGAACGTTTTTAGGTTAAAGCATTTTTGTTACTTATGTGATGCGTTATTTGTGTGGGCGTTATGTTATGTGAAAACGTTACTATTATGTGACGGCGTTATTGCGGAATGCGTATTACCTAGCAATTCTGCCATACATATTACTAGCAATTCTGTCAGTCATACGTATAGCAATTCTTCCATACGTATTCTAAGCAATTCTGCCATTCACAGCAGGTGTTATCGGCAATAAATACCTAATAAAGTGTTAGCATAGCGCGGCCTGCTCTCGCTACTCCTTGGAAAGCAAACTACCTTCCTAGCATCAGCTTGCCGAAAGTATTAATAAATGTAATATTAATAATGCGAGAAGTCTGGTTGAAATGCATCGTTTAAACTTAAGCGCGAACGACAAATAAGGAAAGAAACGGGGCACCATCGGCGCTACTGTCAGACGTCTGGTAATCAATGCTGAAATTTAAAGCCAGTGCCGGATTATCCTACATCATCCGCCTATTTAAGCCGAATGCAGGATGAAGGCCTCGCCCATAAATCTCCAATTACTCCTGTGCCGCACTGCCCGAGTACATTTTTCCAGTTGCGGGTCGAACATCTTTGAGAGGCTTGAGAAGCTACACGAACAGGCGTGGGAGATCATTCTCAGCAAAAAAAAAAAAAAAAAAGAGTAGCAATAAAATAAATGCAAAGCGAAAGAACAAACGACCAAAGGGCCCTGCTCAGTTAAGAATTTATATCGGAGAAGCACCTGTTAATGCATAAAAGCAACCCGGGTGCCTTTAGCCCACAAGCCTAAAAATTTCCAGCGGAGAGCATGACATCAGCTTATATTAAACATAATGTCTTATAAAAGTGGCCTGTCGTCATAACGTGGTATCATCGTGTGCGTGCGACAGGCACAAAAGATGCGCAGTTTAAAAAGTATTGGTTCCCAGCCCTTTTCGCGTAATTTCTAGCGGCTGGCTGTAACAACAAAACCGCTGGGCGAAGCTTAGTCGTCGCTGGCGTCTACGTGAACACTACCGGAAATAAATATCCGTAAAGTTTGTTCGGCACCGTTTCTCCATCTGTAAAAATTCCTGCAACAATAGAATATTGGTTCAGGAAATATTGGTGGGCAGAATGCTGCGGAGAGTCACGGGGGAAGGAGGGGGCGGGGGGCCATTTATAGGGGGCGTAGCGTCAAAGGGTATAAAAATGTGAATTTGCGTATTGAGACATCTGAATGTGAAAACAGAGTTAGAGAGGAGTCAAATAGTTGAAAGGGACCATTCCTTTCCTGAATAAAATGCCTTAAAATATTGCCGACCAGAAAATAAAGCTATATTCTGCAAAAAACGATTGGTGCTTTTATGTGGTGGCTAGTCGTTTTGATCGTCGCTCTAGAAACTTGGAACGCTGGGAGTGCACTGGCATTACAATACTTTACCCCCAGAAGCACCTCTGCATATGTGACATAAATATTTTGCGCAAGAACTTACCGAATGAGCGTTTATATTTCTCTGTGCAGTGGGAATGGATGGCATAAGCGGTGCAGGGTTCATTCCAGTTTCATATCTGAATAGTTCGACGAAGTTTAAAATCTTGGTTCTCAGGATGGTTTCCTGACAGTTGCGCACGTCGCTCTATTCCTTCCCTCAGCTGAGCCATGATTTCGACGCGCACCAAGTCCATCCTCCTGGCTCTCTTGGTCCTGGCCGCCATGTGCAGCCTGGCAGCGGCTCAGTTCGTAGGCGGCGGCCGGGGATACGGAGGCGGCCGAGGATTCGGCGGTGGCCGGGGATTCGGAGGAGGTCGAGGATTCGGCGGAGGCCGAGGATTCGGCGGTGGCCGAGGATTCGGCGGTGGCAGAGGATTCGGCGGAGGACGTGGATTCCACGGCTGAATGAAGTGATCGCGACCAACCATTCCGCAACCCACAAACGTGAACGACGAAGAAGTCACCAACAAAATTCTCGCAGCCATCGTAGTGGTCTGAGTGAAATAAATAACTATGGTTTCGAGATGAGTTGCACGGCTCTTTTATTACCTTGATCTCAGATTGTATAAAACAAAAGGTTTGTTAACCGCCAAAAGAAAGACCACCAAAGTCCAGAGTTGCAGAATGACCAATAGACTTCTTGAACTTCCCACATCGTAAAAATAAATGCTCAATGTTTTCGTACCAAACACTAACATTCCGCAAATAGTCAAGAAAACTGCGGTAGGTCTTTTTAAAGGGACCCTGCGACACGCTTTGAGCAGTGAAAATAAACCTGAGTGATGTTTAGATTACACTGCTAGGAATACCTGAGCCAAAATCACACGTGCACGTGAA